>NC_092525.1:41115866-41740866 GCF_037038585.1 Patagioenas fasciata | reverse complement strand
CAGTGTAAAAACCATCTTTATGGAGAGATCTTTGTGGTTTAGGCTTAGTCTAAGTGTCTCAAGTAGCCGGGGCTTTTGTTTGGGCCTAATCCATAAGGTCTGATGGCTTTCCTCCTCACTCAAGATGAATGTGGTAGAAAATATAAATCAAAGAAACGTCCTTTGGCCTACCCTTGCCTTGCCTTGCCTTATTTCCTTCTCATCCTGTTCTCTGTCCCAGCCTCTCTCACTAACCCCTCGTCTGGCTGCATGTCTCTTCTTTCCTCTCTCCTTTTCTCAAACTCTCCTGCTTCCTGGCTTTCGTCTTTCAATTCCTCCATTTCAGTCCTGCAGACCGGCACTACTTTTTCCTCTTGCCTCCCTTTGGCCTGCTCCCTTGCCTTTCTCCCTCTGTTCCATATCCTTCTTCCCGACTTGTCTCTGGGAGACTTTTGGCCACTTTGCACCCAAGTCTGGGGATGTTTTGGAAACTTTTCAGAGGCCTCGCTGGTGACAGGGGGGACAGCAGGCAGTGACAGGCCCGGGGCTGACAGGCTCCCCCTCCCCTAGCGGGCGCTCGGCTGCCAAACCCAGCTGACATAGAACCTTTGTCACAATGCCCGCTACCGTGGTGAGGATGCGGGCACTCTGCAGGTGACAGGGACCCAGCAGGACTTGGTGTCAGTTCAGCAATTGCTCAGTTCCCCAAAGAAGCTGAATTCTGCAAATTGCTGCTTTTGCTCTTGAAATGATGTCATCAGGTGGGTGTTTTGGTGTAATACACTGAAAACCAGAGCAGAAATGCTGAAATATTCCCACGATATGCATGGTCTCTGCACCAAACCACCATGACTCAGCCTAAGTACATCTGCCGCTTGTTCTCTTGTACTGCCAGCAGATTGTGGAAGTACAGTGTAAAAACCATCTTTATGGAGAGATCTTTGTGGTTTAGGCTTAGTCTAAGTGTCTCAAGTAGCCGGGGCTTTTGTTTGGGCCTAATCCATAAGGTCTGATGGCTTTCCTCCTCACTCAAGATGAATGTGGTAGAAAATATAAATCAAAGAAACGTCCTTTGGCCTACCCTTGCCTTGCCTTGCCTTATTTCCTTCTCATCCTGTTCTCTGTCCCAGCCTCTCTCACTAACCCCTCGTCTGGCTGCATGTCTCTTCTTTCCTCTCTCCTTTTCTCAAACTCTCCTGCTTCCTGGCTTTCGTCTTTCAATTCCTCCATTTCAGTCCTGCAGCCCGGCACTACTTTTTCCTCTTGCCTCCCTTTGGCCTGCTCCCTTGCCTTTCTCCCTCTGTTCCATATCCTTCTTCCCGACTTGTCTCTGGGAGACTTTTGGCCACTTTGCACCCAAGTCTGGGGATGTTTTGGAAACTTTTCAGAGGCCTCGCTGGTGACAGGGGGGACAGCAGGCAGTGACAGGCCCGGGGCTGACAGGCTCCCCCTCCCCTAGCGGGCGCTCGGCTGCCACACCCACCTGACATAGAACCTTTGTCACAATGCCCGCTACCGTGGTGAGGATGCGGGCACTCTGCAGGTGGCAGGGACCCAGCAGGACTTGGTGTCAGTTCAGCAATTGCTCAGTTCCCCAAAGAAGCTGAATTCTGCAAATTGCTGCTTTTGCTCTTGAAATGATGTCATCAGGTGGGTGTTTTGGTGTAATACACTGAAAACCAGAGCAGAAATGCTGAAATATTCGCACGATATGCATGGTCTCTGCACCAAACCACTACGACTCAGACTAAATACATCTGCCGCTTGTTCTCTTGTACTGCCAGCAGATTGTGGAAGTACAGTGTAAAAACCATCTTTATGGAGAGATCTTTGTGGTTTAGGCTTAGTCTAAGTGTCTCAAGTAGCCGGGGCTTTTGTTTGGGCCTAATCCATAAGGTCTGATGGCTTTCCTCCTCACTCAAGATGAATGTGGTAGAAAATATAAATCAAAGAAACGTCCTTTGGCCTACCCTTGCCTTGCCTTGCCTTATTTCCTTCTCATCCTGTTCTCTGTCCCAGCCTCTCTCACTAACCCCTCGTCTGGCTGCATGTCTCTTCTTTCCTCTCTCCTTTTCTCAAACTCTCCTGCTTCCTGGCTTTCGTCTTTCAATTCCTCCATTTCAGTCCTGCAGCCCGGCACTACTTTTTCCTCTTGCCTCTCTTTGGCCTGCTCCCTTGCCTTTCTCCCTCTGTTCCATATCCTTCTTCCCGACTTGTCTCTGGGAGACTTTTGGCCACTTTGCACCCAAGTCTGGGGATGTTTTGGAAACTTTTCAGAGGCCTCGCTGGTGACAGGGGGGACAGCAGGCAGTGACAGGCCCGGGGCTGACAGGCTCCCCCTCCCCTAGCGGGCGCTCGGCTGCCACACCCACCTGACATAGAACCTTTGTCACAATGCCCGCTACCGTGGTGAGGATGCGGGCACTCTGCAGGTGACAGGGACCCAGCAGGACTTGGTGTCAGTTCAGCAATTGCTCAGTTCCCCAAAGAAGCTGAATTCTGCAAATTGCTGCTTTTGCTCTTGAAATGATGTCATCAGGTGGGTGTTTTGGTGTAATACACTGAAAACCAGAGCAGAAATGCTGAAATATTCCCACGATATGCATGGTCTCTGCACCAAACCACCATGACTCAGCCTAAGTACATCTGCCGCTTGTTCTCTTGTACTGCCAGCAGATTGTGGAAGTACAGTGTAAAAACCATCTTTATGGAGAGATCTTTGTGGTTTAGGCTTAGTCTAAGTGTCTCAAGTAGCCGGGGCTTTTGTTTGGGCCTAATCCATAAGGTCTGATGGCTTTCCTCCTCACTCAAGATGAATGTGGTAGAAAATATAAATCAAAGAAACGTCCTTTGGCCTACCCTTGCCTTGCCTTGCCTTATTTCCTTCTCATCCTGTTCTCTGTCCCAGCCTCTCTCACTAACCCCTCGTCTGGCTGCATGTCTCTTCTTTCCTCTCTCCTTTTCTCAAACTCTCCTGCTTCCTGGCTTTCGTCTTTCAATTCCTCCATTTCAGTCCTGCAGCCCGGCACTACTTTTTCCTCTTGCCTCCCTTTGGCCTGCTCCCTTGCCTTTCTCCCTCTGTTCCATATCCTTCTTCCCGACTTGTCTCTTGGAGACTTTTGGCCACTTTGCACCCAAGTCTGGGGATGTTTTGGAAACTTTTCAGAGGCCTCGCTGGTGACAGGGGGGACAGCAGGCAGTGACAGGCCCGGGGCTGACAGGCTCCCCCTCCCCTAGCGGGCGCTCGGCTGCCACACCCAGCTGACATAGAACCTTTGTCACAATGCCCGCTACCGTGGTGAGGATGCGGGCACTCTGCAGGTGACAGGGACCCAGCAGGACTTGGTGTCAGTTCAGCAGTTGCTCAGTTCCCCAAAGAAGCTGAATTCTGCAAATTGCTGCTTTTGCTCTTGAAATGATGTCATCAGGTGGGTGTTTTGGTGTAATACACTGAAAACCAGAGCAGAAATGCTGAAATATTCCCACGATATGCATGGTCTCTGCACCAAACCACCATGACTCAGCCTAAGTACATCTGCCGCTTGTTCTCTTGTACTGCCAGCAGATTGTGGAAGTACAGTGTAAAAACCATCTTTATGGAGAGATCTTTGTGGTTTAGGCTTAGTCTAAGTGTCTCAAGTAGCCGGGGCTTTTGTTTGGGCCTAATCCATAAGGTCTGATGGCTTTCCTCCTCACTCAAGATGAATGTGGTAGAAAATATAAATCAAAGAAACGTCCTTTGGCCTACCCTTGCCTTGCCTTGCCTTATTTCCTTCTCATCCTGTTCTCTGTCCCAGCCTCTCTCACTAACCCCTCGTCTGGCTGCATGTCTCTTCTTTCCTCTCTCCTTTTCTCAAACTCTCCTGCTTCCTGGCTTTCGTCTTTCAATTCCTCCATTTCAGTCCTGCAGCCCGGCACTACTTTTTCCTCTTGCCTCCCTTTGGCCTGCTCCCTTGCCTTTCTCCCTCTGTTCCATATCCTTCTTCCCGACTTGTCTCTGGGAGACTTTTGGCCACTTTGCACCCAAGTCTGGGGATGTTTTGGAAACTTTTCAGAGGCCTCGCTGGTGACAGGGGGGACAGCAGGCAGTGACAGGCCCGGGGCTGACAGGCTCCCCCTCCCCTAGCGGGCGCTCGGCTGCCACACCCACCTGACATAGAACCTTTGTCACAATGCCCGCTACCGTGGTGAGGATGCGGGCACTCTGCAGGTGACAGGGACCCAGCAGGACTTGGTGTCAGTTCAGCAATTGCTCAGTTCCCCAAAGAAGCTGAATTCTGCAAATTGCTGCTTTTGCTCTTGAAATGATGTCATCAGGTGGGTGTTTTGGTGTAATACACTGAAAACCAGAGCAGAAATGCTGAAATATTCCCATGATATGCATGGTCTCTGCACCAAACCACCATGACTCAGCCTAAGTACATCTGCCGCTTGTTCTCTTGTACTGCCAGCAGATTGTGGAAGTACAGTGTAAAAACCATCTTTATGGAGAGATCTTTGTGGTTTAGGCTTAGTCTAAGTGTCTCAAGTAGCCGGGGCTTTTGTTTGGGCCTAATCCATAAGGTCTGATGGCTTTCCTCCTCACTCAAGATGAATGTGGTAGAAAATATAAATCAAAGAAACGTCCTTTGGCCTACCCTTGCCTTGCCTTGCCTTATTTCCTTCTCATCCTGTTCTCTGTCCCAGCCTCTCTCACTAACCCCTCGTCTGGCTGCATGTCTCTTCTTTCCTCTCTCCTTTTCTCAAACTCTCCTGCTTCCTGGCTTTCGTCTTTCAATTCCTCCATTTCAGTCCTGCAGCCCGGCACTACTTTTTCCTCTTGCCTCCCTTTGGCCTGCTCCCTTGCCTTTCTCCCTCTGTTCCATATCCTTCTTCCCGACTTGTCTCTGGGAGACTTTTGGCCACTTTGCACCCAAGTCTGGGGATGTTTTGGAAACTTTTCAGAGGCCTCGCTGGTGACAGGGGGGACAGCAGGCAGTGACAGGCCCGGGGCTGACAGGCTCCCCCTCCCCTAGCGGGCGCTCGGCTGCCACACCCAGCTGACATAGAACCTTTGTCACAATGCCCGCTACCGTGGTGAGGATGCGGGCACTCTGCAGGTGACAGGGACCCAGCAGGACTTGGTGTCAGTTCAGCAATTGCTCAGTTCCCCAAAGAAGCTGAATTCTGCAAATTGCTGCTTTTGCTCTTGAAATGATGTCATCAGGTGGGTGTTTTGGTGTAATACACTGAAAACCAGAGCAGAAATGCTGAAATATTCCCACGATATGCATGGTCTCTGCACCAAACCACCATGACTCAGCCTAAGTACATCTGCCGCTTGTTCTCTTGTACTGCCAGCAGATTGTGGAAGTACAGTGTAAAAACCATCTTTATGGAGAGATCTTTGTGGTTTAGGCTTAGTCTAAGTGTCTCAAGTAGCCGGGGCTTTTGTTTGGGCCTAATCCATAAGGTCTGATGGCTTTCCTCCTCACTCAAGATGAATGTGGTAGAAAATATAAATCAAAGAAACGTCCTTTGGCCTACCCTTGCCTTGCCTTGCCTTATTTCCTTCTCATCCTGTTCTCTGTCCCAGCCTCTCTCACTAACCCCTCGTCTGGCTGCATGTCTCTTCTTTCCTCTCTCCTTTTCTCAAACTCTCCTGCTTCCTGGCTTTCGTCTTTCAATTCCTCCATTTCAGTCCTGCAGCCCGGCACTACTTTTTCCTCTTGCCTCTCTTTGGCCTGCTCCCTTGCCTTTCTCCCTCTGTTCCATATCCTTCTTCCCGACTTGTCTCTGGGAGACTTTTGGCCACTTTGCACCCAAGTCTGGGGATGTTTTGGAAACTTTTCAGAGGCCTCGCTGGTGACAGGGGGGACAGCAGGCAGTGACAGGCCCGGGGCTGACAGGCTCCCCCTCCCCTAGCGGGCGCTCGGCTGCCACACCCACCTGACATAGAACCTTTGTCACAATGCCCGCTACCGTGGTGAGGATGCGGGCACTCTGCAGGTGACAGGGACCCAGCAGGACTTGGTGTCAGTTCAGCAATTGCTCAGTTCCCCAAAGAAGCTGAATTCTGCAAATTGCTGCTTTTGCTCTTGAAATGATGTCATCAGGTGGGTGTTTTGGTGTAATACACTGAAAACCAGAGCAGAAATGCTGAAATATTCCCACGATATGCATGGTCTCTGCACCAAACCACCATGACTCAGCCTAAGTACATCTGCCGCTTGTTCTCTTGTACTGCCAGCAGATTGTGGAAGTACAGTGTAAAAACCATCTTTATGGAGAGATCTTTGTGGTTTAGGCTTAGTCTAAGTGTCTCAAGTAGCCGGGGCTTTTGTTTGGGCCTAATCCATAAGGTCTGATGGCTTTCCTCCTCACTCAAGATGAATGTGGTAGAAAATATAAATCAAAGAAACGTCCTTTGGCCTACCCTTGCCTTGCCTTGCCTTATTTCCTTCTCATCCTGTTCTCTGTCCCAGCCTCTCTCACTAACCCCTCGTCTGGCTGCATGTCTCTTCTTTCCTCTCTCCTTTTCTCAAACTCTCCTGCTTCCTGGCTTTCGTCTTTCAATTCCTCCATTTCAGTCCTGCAGCCCGGCACTACTTTTTCCTCTTGCCTCCCTTTGGCCTGCTCCCTTGCCTTTCTCCCTCTGTTCCATATCCTTCTTCCCGACTTGTCTCTGGGAGACTTTTGGCCACTTTGCACCCAAGTCTGGGGATGTTTTGGAAACTTTTCAGAGGCCTCGCTGGTGACAGGGGGGACAGCAGGCAGTGACAGGCCCGGGGCTGACAGGCTCCCCCTCCCCTAGCGGGCGCTTGGCTGCCACACCCAGCTGACATAGAACCTTTGTCACAATGCCCGCTACCGTGGTGAGGATGCGGGCACTCTGCAGGTGACAGGGACCCAGCAGGACTTGGTGTCAGTTCAGCAATTGCTCAGTTCCCCAAAGAAGCTGAATTCTGCAAATTGCTGCTTTTGCTCTTGAAATGATGTCATCAGGTGGGTGTTTTGGTGTAATACACTGAAAACCAGAGCAGAAATGCTGAAATATTCCCACGATATGCATGGTCTCTGCACCAAACCACCATGACTCAGCCTAAGTACATCTGCCGCTTGTTCTCTTGTACTGCCAGCAGATTGTGGAAGTACAGTGTAAAAACCATCTTTATGGAGAGATCTTTGTGGTTTAGGCTTAGTCTAAGTGTCTCAAGTAGCCGGGGCTTTTGTTTGGGCCTAATCCATAAGGTCTGATGGCTTTCCTCCTCACTCAAGATGAATGTGGTAGAAAATATAAATCAAAGAAACGTCCTTTGGCCTACCCTTGCCTTGCCTTGCCTTATTTCCTTCTCATCCTGTTCTCTGTCCCAGCCTCTCTCACTAACCCCTCGTCTGGCTGCATGTCTCTTCTTTCCTCTCTCCTTTTCTCAAACTCTCCTGCTTCCTGGCTTTCGTCTTTCAATTCCTCCATTTCAGTCCTGCAGCCCGGCACTACTTTTTCCTCTTGCCTCCCTTTGGCCTGCTCCCTTGCCTTTCTCCCTCTGTTCCATATCCTTCTTCCCGACTTGTCTCTGGGAGACTTTTGGCCACTTTGCACCCAAGTCTGGGGATGTTTTGGAAACTTTTCAGAGGCCTCGCTGGTGACAGGGGGGACAGCAGGCAGTGACAGGCCCGGGGCTGACAGGCTCCCCCTCCCCTAGCGGGCGCTCGGCTGCCACACCCACCTGACATAGAACCTTTGTCACAATGCCAGCTACCGTGGTGAGGATGCGGGCACTCTGCAGGTGACAGGGACCCAGCAGGACTTGGTGTCAGTTCAGCAATTGCTCAGTTCCCCAAAGAAGCTGAATTCTGCAAATTGCTGCTTTTGCTCTTGAAATGATGTCATCAGGTGGGTGTTTTGGTGTAATACACTGAAAACCAGAGCAGAAATGCTGAAATATTCCCATGATATGCATGGTCTCTGCACCAAACCACCATGACTCAGCCTAAGTACATCTGCCGCTTGTTCTCTTGTACTGCCAGCAGATTGTGGAAGTACAGTGTAAAAACCATCTTTATGGAGAGATCTTTGTGGTTTAGGCTTAGTCTAAGTGTCTCAAGTAGCCGGGGCTTTTGTTTGGGCCTAATCCATAAGGTCTGATGGCTTTCCTCCTCACTCAAGATGAATGTGGTAGAAAATATAAATCAAAGAAACGTCCTTTGGCCTACCCTTGCCTTGCCTTGCCTTATTTCCTTCTCATCCTGTTCTCTGTCCCAGCCTCTCTCACTAACCCCTCGTCTGGCTGCATGTCTCTTCTTTCCTCTCTCCTTTTCTCAAACTCTCCTGCTTCCTGGCTTTCGTCTTTCAATTCCTCCATTTCAGTCCTGCAGCCCGGCACTACTTTTTCCTCTTGCCTCCCTTTGGCCTGCTCCCTTGGCTTTCTCCCTCTGTTCCATATCCTTCTTCCCGACTTGTCTCTGGGAGACTTTTGGCCACTTTGCACCCAAGTCTGGGGATGTTTTGGAAACTTTTCAGAGGCCTCGCTGGTGACAGGGGGGACAGCAGGCAGTGACAGGCCCGGGGCTGACAGGCTCCCCCTCCCCTAGCGGGCGCTCGGCTGCCACACCCAGCTGACATAGAACCTTTGTCACAATGCCCGCTACCGTGGTGAGGATGCGGGCACTCTGCAGGTGACAGGGACCCAGCAGGACTTGGTGTCAGTTCAGCAATTGCTCAGTTCCCCAAAGAAGCTGAATTCTGCAAATTGCTGCTTTTGCTCTTGAAATGATGTCATCAGGTGGGTGTTTTGGTGTAATACACTGAAAACCAGAGCAGAAATGCTGAAATATTCCCACGATATGCATGGTCTCTGCACCAAACCACCATGACTCAGCCTAAGTACATCTGCCGCTTGTTCTCTTGTACTGCCAGCAGATTGTGGAAGTACAGTGTAAAAACCATCTTTATGGAGAGATCTTTGTGGTTTAGGCTTAGTCTAAGTGTCTCAAGTAGCCGGGGCTTTTGTTTGGGCCTAATCCATAAGGTCTGATGGCTTTCCTCCTCACTCAAGATGAATGTGGTAGAAAATATAAATCAAAGAAACGTCCTTTGGCCTACCCTTGCCTTGCCTTGCCTTATTTCCTTCTCATCCTGTTCTCTGTCCCAGCCTCTCTCACTAACCCCTCGTCTGGCTGCATGTCTCTTCTTTCCTCTCTCCTTTTCTCAAACTCTCCTGCTTCCTGGCTTTCGTCTTTCAATTCCTCCATTTCAGTCCTGCAGCCCGGCACTACTTTTTCCTCTTGCCTCCCTTTGGCCTGCTCCCTTGCCTTTCTCCCTCTGTTCCATATCCTTCTTCCCGACTTGTCTCTGGGAGACTTTTGGCCACTTTGCACCCAAGTCTGGGGATGTTTTGGAAACTTTTCAGAGGCCTCGCTGGTGACAGGGGGGACAGCAGGCAGTGACAGGCCCGGGGCTGACAGGCTCCCCCTCCCCTAGCGGGCGCTCGGCTGCCACACCCACCTGACATAGAACCTTTGTCACAATGCCCGCTACCGTGGTGAGGATGCGGGCACTCTGCAGGTGACAGGGACCCAGCAGGACTTGGTGTCAGTTCAGCAATTGCTCAGTTCCCCAAAGAAGCTGAATTCTGCAAATTGCTGCTTTTGCTCTTGAAATGATGTCATCAGGTGGGTGTTTTGGTGTAATACACTGAAAACCAGAGCAGAAATGCTGAAATATTCCCACGATATGCATGGTCTCTGCACCAAACCACCATGACTCAGCCTAAGTACATCTGCCGCTTGTTCTCTTGTACTGCCAGCAGATTGTGGAAGTACAGTGTAAAAACCATCTTTATGGAGAGATCTTTGTGGTTTAGGCTTAGTCTAAGTGTCTCAAGTAGCCGGGGCTTTTGTTTGGGCCTAATCCATAAGGTCTGATGGCTTTCCTCCTCACTCAAGATGAATGTGGTAGAAAATATAAATCAAAGAAACGTCCTTTGGCCTACCCTTGCCTTGCCTTGCCTTATTTCCTTCTCATCCTGTTCTCTGTCCCAGCCTCTCTCACTAACCCCTCGTCTGGCTGCATGTCTCTTCTTTCCTCTCTCCTTTTCTCAAACTCTCCTGCTTCCTGGCTTTCGTCTTTCAATTCCTCCATTTCAGTCCTGCAGCCCGGCACTACTTTTTCCTCTTGCCTCCCTTTGGCCTGCTCCCTTGCCTTTCTCCCTCTGTTCCATATCCTTCTTCCCGACTTGTCTCTGGGAGACTTTTGGCCACTTTGCACCCAAGTCTGGGGATGTTTTGGAAACTTTTCAGAGGCCTCGCTGGTGACAGGGGGGACAGCAGGCAGTGACAGGCCCGGGGCTGACAGGCTCCCCCTCCCCTAGCGGGCGCTCGGCTGCCACACCCAGCTGACATAGAACCTTTGTCACAATGCCCGCTACCGTGGTGAGGATGCGGGCACTCTGCAGGTGACAGGGACCCAGCAGGACTTGGTGTCAGTTCAGCAATTGCTCAGTTCCCCAAAGAAGCTGAATTCTGCAAATTGCTGCTTTTGCTCTTGAAATGATGTCATCAGGTGGGTGTTTTGGTGTAATACACTGAAAACCAGAGCAGAAATGCTGAAATATTCCCACGATATGCATGGTCTCTGCACCAAACCACCATGACTCAGCCTAAGTACATCTGCCGCTTGTTCTCTTGTACTGCCAGCAGATTGTGGAAGTACAGTGTAAAAACCATCTTTATGGAGAGATCTTTGTGGTTTAGGCTTAGTCTAAGTGTCTCAAGTAGCCGGGGCTTTTGTTTGGGCCTAATCCATAAGGTCTGATGGCTTTCCTCCTCACTCAAGATGAATGTGGTAGAAAATATAAATCAAAGAAACGTCCTTTGGCCTACCCTTGCCTTGCCTTGCCTTATTTCCTTCTCATCCTGTTCTCTGTCCCAGCCTCTCTCACTAACCCCTCGTCTGGCTGCATGTCTCTTCTTTCCTCTCTCCTTTTCTCAAACTCTCCTGCTTCCTTGCTTTCGTCTTTCAATTCCTCCATTTCAGTCCTGCAGCCCGGCACTACTTTTTCCTCTTGCCTCCCTTTGGCCTGCTCCCTTGCCTTTCTCCCTCTGTTCCATATCCTTCTTCCCGACTTGTCTCTGGGAGACTTTTGGCCACTTTGCACCCAAGTCTGGGGATGTTTTGGAAACTTTTCAGAGGCCTCGCTGGTGACAGGGGGGACAGCAGGCAGTGACAGGCCCGGGGCTGACAGGCTCCCCCTCCCCTAGCGGGCGCTCGGCTGCCACACCCACCTGACATAGAACCTTTGTCACAATGCCCGCTACCGTGGTGAGGATGCGGGCACTCTGCAGGTGACAGGGACCCAGCAGGACTTGGTGTCAGTTCAGCAATTGCTCAGTTCCCCAAAGAAGCTGAATTCTGCAAATTGCTGCTTTTGCTCTTGAAATGATGTCATCAGGTGGGTGTTTTGGTGTAATACACTGAAAACCAGAGCAGAAATGCTGAAATATTCCCATGATATGCATGGTCTCTGCACCAAACCACCATGACTCAGCCTAAGTACATCTGCCGCTTGTTCTCTTGTACTGCCAGCAGATTGTGGAAGTACAGTGTAAAAACCATCTTTATGGAGAGATCTTTGTGGTTTAGGCTTAGTCTAAGTGTCTCAAGTAGCCGGGGCTTTTGTTTGGGCCTAATCCATAAGGTCTGATGGCTTTCCTCCTCACTCAAGATGAATGTGGTAGAAAATATAAATCAAAGAAACGTCCTTTGGCCTACCCTTGCCTTGCCTTGCCTTATTTCCTTCTCATCCTGTTCTCTGTCCCAGCCTCTCTCACTAACCCCTCGTCTGGCTGCATGTCTCTTCTTTCCTCTCTCCTTTTCTCAAACTCTCCTGCTTCCTGGCTTTCGTCTTTCAATTCCTCCATTTCAGTCCTGCAGCCCGGCACTACTTTTTCCTCTTGCCTCCCTTTGGCCTGCTCCCTTGCCTTTCTCCCTCTGTTCCATATCCTTCTTCCCGACTTGTCTCTTGGAGACTTTTGGCCACTTTGCACCCAAGTCTGGGGATGTTTTGGAAACTTTTCAGAGGCCTCGCTGGTGACAGGGGGGACAGCAGGCAGTGACAGGCCCGGGGCTGACAGGCTCCCCCTCCCCTAGCGGGCGCTCGGCTGCCACACCCAGCTGACATAGAACCTTTGTCACAATGCCCGCTACCGTGGTGAGGATGCGGGCACTCTGCAGGTGACAGGGACCCAGCAGGACTTGGTGTCAGTTCAGCAATTGCTCAGTTCCCCAAAGAAGCTGAATTCTGCAAATTGCTGCTTTTGCTCTTGAAATGATGTCATCAGGTGGGTGTTTTGGTGTAATACACTGAAAACCAGAGCAGAAATGCTGAAATATTCCCACGATATGCATGGTCTCTGCACCAAACCACCATGACTCAGCCTAAGTACATCTGCCGCTTGTTCTCTTGTACTGCCAGCAGATTGTGGAAGTACAGTGTAAAAACCATCTTTATGGAGAGATCTTTGTGGTTTAGGCTTAGTCTAAGTGTCTCAAGTAGCCGGGGCTTTTGTTTGGGCCTAATCCATAAGGTCTGATGGCTTTCCTCCTCACTCAAGATGAATGTGGTAGAAAATATAAATCAAAGAAACGTCCTTTGGCCTACCCTTGCCTTGCCTTGCCTTATTTCCTTCTCATCCTGTTCTCTGTCCCAGCCTCTCTCACTAACCCCTCGTCTGGCTGCATGTCTCTTCTTTCCTCTCTCCTTTTCTCAAACTCTCCTGCTTCCTGGCTTTCGTCTTTCAATTCCTCCATTTCAGTCCTGCAGCCCGGCACTACTTTTTCCTCTTGCCTCTCTTTGGCCTGCTCCCTTGCCTTTCTCCCTCTGTTCCATATCCTTCTTCCCGACTTGTCTCTGGGAGACTTTTGGCCACTTTGCACCCAAGTCTGGGGATGTTTTGGAAACTTTTCAGAGGCCTCGCTGGTGACAGGGGGGACAGCAGGCAGTGACAGGCCCGGGGCTGACAGGCTCCCCCTCCCCTAGCGGGCGCTCGGCTGCCACACCCAGCTGACATAGAACCTTTGTCACAATGCCCGCTACCGTGGTGAGGATGCGGGCACTCTGCAGGTGACAGGGACCCAGCAGGACTTGGTGTCAGTTCAGCAATTGCTCAGTTCCCCAAAGAAGCTGAATTCTGCAAATTGCTGCTTTTGCTCTTGAAATGATGTCATCAGGTGGGTGTTTTGGTGTAATACACTGAAAACCAGAGCAGAAATGCTGAAATATTCCCACGATATGCATGGTCTCTGCACCAAACCACCATGACTCAGCCTAAGTACATCTGCCGCTTGTTCTCTTGTACTGCCAGCAGATTGTGGAAGTACAGTGTAAAAACCATCTTTATGGAGAGATCTTTGTGGTTTAGGCTTAGTCTAAGTGTCTCAAGTAGCCGGGGCTTTTGTTTGGGCCTAATCCATAAGGTCTGATGGCTTTCCTCCTCACTCAAGATGAATGTGGTAGAAAATATAAATCAAAGAAACGTCCTTTGGCCTAGCCTTGCCTTGCCTTGCCTTATTTCCTTCTCATCCTGTTCTCTGTCCCAGCCTCTCTCACTAACCCCTCGTCTGGCTGCATGTCTCTTCTTTCCTCTCTCCTTTTCTCAAACTCTCCTGCTTCCTGGCTTTCGTCTTTCAATTCCTCCATTTCAGTCCTGCAGCCCGGCACTACTTTTTCCTCTTGCCTCCCTTTGGCCTGCTCCCTTGCCTTTCTCCCTCTGTTCCATATCCTTCTTCCCGACTTGTCTCTGGGAGACTTTTGGCCACTTTGCACCCAAGTCTGGGGATGTTTTGGAAACTTTTCAGAGGCCTCGCTGGTGACAGGGGGGACAGCAGGCAGTGACAGGCCCGGGGCTGACAGGCTCCCCCTCCCCTAGCGGGCGCTCGGCTGCCACACCCACCTGACATAGAACCTTTGTCACAATGCCCGCTACCGTGGTGAGGATGCGGGCACTCTGCAGGTGACAGGGACCCAGCAGGACTTGGTGTCAGTTCAGCAATTGCTCAGTTCCCCAAAGAAGCTGAATTCTGCAAATTGCTGCTTTTGCTCTTGAAATGATGTCATCAGGTGGGTGTTTTGGTGTAATACACTGAAAACCAGAGCAGAAATGCTGAAATATTCCCACGATATGCATGGTCTCTGCACCAAACCACCATGACTCAGCCTAAGTACATCTGCCGCTTGTTCTCTTGTACTGCCAGCAGATTGTGGAAGTACAGTGTAAAAACCATCTTTATGGAGAGATCTTTGTGGTTTAGGCTTAGTCTAAGTGTCTCAAGTAGCCGGGGCTTTTGTTTGGGCCTAATCCATAAGGTCTGATGGCTTTCCTCCTCACTCAAGATGAATGTGGTAGAAAATATAAATCAAAGAAACGTCCTTTGGCCTACCCTTGCCTTGCCTTGCCTTATTTCCTTCTCATCCTGTTCTCTGTCCCAGCCTCTCTCACTAACCCCTCGTCTGGCTGCATGTCTCTTCTTTCCTCTCTCCTTTTCTCAAACTCTCCTGCTTCCTGGCTTTCGTCTTTCAATTCCTCCATTTCAGTCCTGCAGCCCGGCACTACTTTTTCCTCTTGCCTCCCTTTGGCCTGCTCCCTTGCCTTTCTCCCTCTGTTCCATATCCTTCTTCCCGACTTGTCTCTGGGAGACTTTTGGCCACTTTGCACCCAAGTCTGGGGATGTTTTGGAAACTTTTCAGAGGCCTCGCTGGTGACAGGGGGGACAGCAGGCAGTGACAGGCCCGGGGCTGACAGGCTCCCCCTCCCCTAGCGGGCGCTCGGCTGCCACACCCACCTGACATAGAACCTTTGTCACAATGTCAGCTACCGTGGTGAGGATGCGGGCACTCTGCAGGTGACAGGGACCCAGCAGGACTTGGTGTCAGTTCAGCAATTGCTCAGTTCCCCAAAGAAGCTGAATTCTGCAAATTGCTGCTTTTGCTCTTGAAATGATGTCATCAGGTGGGTGTTTTGGTGTAATACACTGAAAACCAGAGCAGAAATGCTGAAATATTCCCATGATATGCATGGTCTCTGCACCAAACCACCATGACTCAGCCTAAGTACATCTGCCGCTTGTTCTCTTGTACTGCCAGCAGATTGTGGAAGTACAGTGTAAAAACCATCTTTATGGAGAGATCTTTGTGGTTTAGGCTTAGTCTAAGTGTCTCAAGTAGCCGGGGCTTTTGTTTGGGCCTAATCCATAAGGTCTGATGGCTTTCCTCCTCACTCAAGATGAATGTGGTAGAAAATATAAATCAAAGAAACGTCCTTTGGCCTACCCTTGCCTTGCCTTGCCTTATTTCCTTCTCATCCTGTTCTCTGTCCCAGCCTCTCTCACTAACCCCTCGTCTGGCTGCATGTCTCTTCTTTCCTCTCTCCTTTTCTCAAACTCTCCTGCTTCCTGGCTTTCGTCTTTCAATTCCTCCATTTCAGTCCTGCAGCCCGGCACTACTTTTTCCTCTTGCCTCCCTTTGGCCTGCTCCCTTGCCTTTCTCCCTCTGTTCCATATCCTTCTTCCCGACTTGTCTCTGGGAGACTTTTGGCCACTTTGCACCCAAGTCTGGGGATGTTTTGGAAACTTTTCAGAGGCCTCGCTGGTGACAGGGGGGACAGCAGGCAGTGACAGGCCCGGGGCTGACAGGCTCCCCCTCCCCTAGCGGGCGCTCGGCTGCCACACCCAGCTGACATAGAACCTTTGTCACAATGCCCGCTACCGTGGTGAGGATGCGGGCACTCTGCAGGTGACAGGGACCCAGCAGGACTTGGTGTCAGTTCAGCAATTGCTCAGTTCCCCAAAGAAGCTGAATTCTGCAAATTGCTGCTTTTGCTCTTGAAATGATGTCATCAGGTGGGTGTTTTGGTGTAATACACTGAAAACCAGAGCAGAAATGCTGAAATATTCCCACGATATGCATGGTCTCTGCACCAAACCACCATGACTCAGCCTAAGTACATCTGCCGCTTGTTCTCTTGTACTGCCAGCAGATTGTGGAAGTACAGTGTAAAAACCATCTTTATGGAGAGATCTTTGTGGTTTAGGCTTAGTCTAAGTGTCTCAAGTAGCCGGGGCTTTTGTTTGGGCCTAATCCATAAGGTCTGATGGCTTTCCTCCTCACTCAAGATGAATGTGGTAGAAAATATAAATCAAAGAAACGTCCTTTGGCCTACCCTTGCCTTGCCTTGCCTTATTTCCTTCTCATCCTGTTCTCTGTCCCAGCCTCTCTCACTAACCCCTCGTCTGGCTGCATGTCTCTTCTTTCCTCTCTCCTTTTCTCAAACTCTCCTGCTTCCTGGCTTTCGTCTTTCAATTCCTCCATTTCAGTCCTGCAGCCCGGCACTACTTTTTCCTCTTGCCTCCCTTTGGCCTGCTCCCTTGCCTTTCTCCCTCTGTTCCATATCCTTCTTCCCGACTTGTCTCTGGGAGACTTTTGGCCACTTTGCACCCAAGTCTGGGGATGTTTTGGAAACTTTTCAGAGGCCTCGCTGGTGACAGGGGGGACAGCAGGCAGTGACAGGCCCGGGGCTGACAGGCTCCCCCTCCCCTAGCGGGCGCTCGGCTGCCACACCCACCTGACATAGAACCTTTGTCACAATGCCCGCTACCGTGGTGAGGATGCGGGCACTCTGCAGGTGACAGGGACCCAGCAGGACTTGGTGTCAGTTCAGCAATTGCTCAGTTCCCCAAAGAAGCTGAATTCTGCAAATTGCTGCTTTTGCTCTTGAAATGATGTCATCAGGTGGGTGTTTTGGTGTAATACACTGAAAACCAGAGCAGAAATGCTGAAATATTCCCATGATATGCATGGTCTCTGCACCAAACCACCATGACTCAGCCTAAGTACATCTGCCGCTTGTTCTCTTGTACTGCCAGCAGATTGTGGAACTACAGTGTAAAAACCATCTTTATGGAGAGATCTTTGTGGTTTAGGCTTAGTCTAAGTGTCTCAAGTAGCCGGGGCTTTTGTTTGGGCCTAATCCATAAGGTCTGATGGCTTTCCTCCTCACTCAAGATGAATGTGGTAGAAAATATAAATCAAAGAAACGTCCTTTGGCCTACCCTTGCCTTGCCTTGCCTTATTTCCTTCTCATCCTGTTCTCTGTCCCAGCCTCTCTCACTAACCCCTCGTCTGGCTGCATGTCTCTTCTTTCCTCTCTCCTTTTCTCAAACTCTCCTGCTTCCTGGCTTTCGTCTTTCAATTCCTCCATTTCAGTCCTGCAGCCCGGCACTACTTTTTCCTCTTGCCTCCCTTTGGCCTGCTCCCTTGCCTTTCTCCCTCTGTTCCATATCCTTCTTCCCGACTTGTCTCTTGGAGACTTTTGGCCACTTTGCACCCAAGTCTGGGGATGTTTTGGAAACTTTTCAGAGGCCTCGCTGGTGACAGGGGGGACAGCAGGCAGTGACAGGCCCGGGGCTGACAGGCTCCCCCTCCCCTAGCGGGCGCTTGGCTGCCACACCCACCTGACATAGAACCTTTGTCACAATGCCCGCTACCGTGGTGAGGATGCGGGCACTCTGCAGGTGACAGGGACCCAGCAGGACTTGGTGTCAGTTCAGCAGTTGCTCAGTTCCCCAAAGAAGCTGAATTCTGCAAATTGCTGCTTTTGCTCTTGAAATGATGTCATCAGGTGGGTGTTTTGTTGTAATACACTGAAAACCAGAGCAGAAATGCTGAAATATTCGCATGATATGCATGGTCTCTGCACCAAACCACCATGACTCAGCCTAAGTACATCTGCCGCTTGTTCTCTTGTACTGCCAGCAGATTGTGGAAGTACAGTGTAAAAACCATCTTTATGGAGAGATCTTTGTGGTTTAGGCTTAGTCTAAGTGTCTCAAGTAGCCGGGGCTTTTGTTTGGGCCTAATCCATAAGGTCTGATGGCTTTCCTCCTCACTCAAGATGAATGTGGTAGAAAATATAAATCAAAGAAACGTCCTTTGGCCTACCCTTGCCTTGCCTTGCCTTATTTCCTTCTCATCCTGTTCTCTGTCCCAGCCTCTCTCACTAACCCCTCGTCTGGCTGCATGTCTCTTCTTTCCTCTCTCCTTTTCTCAAACTCTCCTGCTTCCTGGCTTTCGTCTTTCAATTCCTCCATTTCAGTCCTGCAGCCCGGCACTACTTTTTCCTCTTGCCTCCCTTTGGCCTGCTCCCTTGCCTTTCTCCCTCTGTTCCATATCCTTCTTCCCGACTTGTCTCTGGGAGACTTTTGGCCACTTTGCACCCAAGTCTGGGGATGTTTTGGAAACTTTTCAGAGGCCTCGCTGGTGACAGGGGGGACAGCAGGCAGTGACAGGCCCGGGGCTGACAGGCTCCCCCTCCCCTAGCGGGCGCTCGGCTGCCACACCCACCTGACATAGAACCTTTGTCACAATGCCCGCTACCGTGGGGAGGATGCGGGCACTCTGCAGGTGACAGGGACCCAGCAGGACTTGGTGTCAGTTCAGCAATTGCTCAGTTCCCCAAAGAAGCTGAATTCTGCAAATTGCTGCTTTTGCTCTTGAAATGATGTCATCAGGTGGGTGTTTTGGTGTAATACACTGAAAACCAGAGCAGAAATGCTGAAATATTCCCATGATATGCATGGTCTCTGCACCAAACCACCATGACTCAGCCTAAGTACATCTGCCGCTTGTTCTCTTGTACTGCCAGCAGATTGTGGAAGTACAGTGTAAAAACCATCTTTATGGAGAGATCTTTGTGGTTTAGGCTTAGTCTAAGTGTCTCAAGTAGCCGGGGCTTTTGTTTGGGCCTAATCCATAAGGTCTGATGGCTTTCCTCCTCACTCAAGATGAATGTGGTAGAAAATATAAATCAAAGAAACGTCCTTTGGCCTACCCTTGCCTTGCCTTGCCTTATTTCCTTCTCATCCTGTTCTCTGTCCCAGCCTCTCTCACTAACCCCTCGTCTGGCTGCATGTCTCTTCTTTCCTCTCTCCTTTTCTCAAACTCTCCTGCTTCCTGGCTTTCGTCTTTCAATTCCTCCATTTCAGTCCTGCAGCCCGGCACTACTTTTTCCTCTTGCCTCCCTTTGGCCTGCTCCCTTGCCTTTCTCCCTCTGTTCCATATCCTTCTTCCCGACTTGTCTCTTGGAGACTTTTGGCCACTTTGCACCCAAGTCTGGGGATGTTTTGGAAACTTTTCAGAGGCCTCGCTGGTGACAGGGGGGACAGCAGGCAGTGACAGGCCCGGGGCTGACAGGCTCCCCCTCCCCTAGCGGGCGCTCGGCTGCCACACCCACCTGACATAGAACCTTTGTCACAATGCCCGCTACCGTGGTGAGGATGCGGGCACTCTGCAGGTGACAGGGACCCAGCAGGACTTGGTGTCAGTTCAGCAGTTGCTCAGTTCCCCAAAGAAGCTGAATTCTGCAAATTGCTGCTTTTGCTCTTGAAATGATGTCATCAGGTGGGTGTTTTGGTGTAATACACTGAAAACCAGAGCAGAAATGCTGAAATATTCGCATGATATGCATGGTCTCTGCACCAAACCACCACGACTCAGACTAAATACATCTGCCGCTTGTTCTCTTGTACTGCCAGCAGATTGTGGAAGTACAGTGTAAAAACCATCTTTATGGAGAGATCTTTGTGGTTTAGGCTTAGTCTAAGTGTCTCAAGTAGCCGGGGCTTTTGTTTGGGCCTAATCCATAAGGTCTGATGGCTTTCCTCCTCACTCAAGATGAATGTGGTAGAAAATATAAATCAAAGAAACGTCCTTTGGCCTACCCTTGCCTTGCCTTGCCTTATTTCCTTCTCATCCTGTTCTCTGTCCCAGCCTCTCTCACTAACCCCTCGTCTGGCTGCATGTCTCTTCTTTCCTCTCTCCTTTTCTCAAACTCTCCTGCTTCCTGGCTTTCGTCTTTCAATTCCTCCATTTCAGTCCTGCAGCCCGGCACTACTTTTTCCTCTTGCCTCCCTTTGGCCTGCTCCCTTGCCTTTCTCCCTCTGTTCCATATCCTTCTTCCCGACTTGTCTCTGGGAGACTTTTGGCCACTTTGCACCCAAGTCTGGGGATGTTTTGGAAACTTTTCAGAGGCCTCGCTGGTGACAGGGGGGACAGCAGGCAGTGACAGGCCCGGGGCTGACAGGCTCCCCCTCCCCTAGCGGGCGCTCGGCTGCCACACCCACCTGACATAGAACCTTTGTCACAATGCCCGCTACCGTGGTGAGGATGCGGGCACTCTGCAGGTGACAGGGACCCAGCAGGACTTGGTGTCAGTTCAGCAATTGCTCAGTTCCCCAAAGAAGCTGAATTCTGCAAATTGCTGCTTTTGCTCTTGAAATGATGTCATCAGGTGGGTGTTTTGGTGTAATACACTGAAAACCAGAGCAGAAATGCTGAAATATTCCCATGATATGCATGGTCTCTGCACCAAACCACCATGACTCAGCCTAAGTACATCTGCCGCTTGTTCTCTTGTACTGCCAGCAGATTGTGGAAGTACAGTGTAAAAACCATCTTTATGGAGAGATCTTTGTGGTTTAGGCTTAGTCTAAGTGTCTCAAGTAGCCGGGGCTTTTGTTTGGGCCTAATCCATAAGGTCTGATGGCTTTCCTCCTCACTCAAGATTAATGTGGTAGAAAATATAAATCAAAGAAACGTCCTTTGGCCTACCCTTGCCTTGCCTTGCCTTATTTCCTTCTCATCCTGTTCTCTGTCCCAGCCTCTCTCACTAACCCCTCGTCTGGCTGCATGTCTCTTCTTTCCTCTCTCCTTTTCTCAAACTCTCCTGCTTCCTGGCTTTCGTCTTTCAATTCCTCCATTTCAGTCCTGCAGCCCGGCACTACTTTTTCCTCTTGCCTCCCTTTGGCCTGCTCCCTTGCCTTTCTCCCTCTGTTCCATATCCTTCTTCCCGACTTGTCTCTGGGAGACTTTTGGCCACTTTGCACCCAAGTCTGGGGATGTTTTGGAAACTTTTCAGAGGCCTCGCTGGTGACAGCGGGGACAGCAGGCAGTGACAGGCCCGGGGCTGACAGGCTCCCCCTCCCCTAGCGGGCGCTCGGCTGCCACACCCAGCTGACATAGAACCTTTGTCACAATGCCCGCTACCGTGGTGAGGATGCGGGCACTCTGCAGGTGGCAGGGACCCAGCAGGACTTGGTGTCAGTTCAGCAATTGCTCAGTTCCCCAAAGAAGCTGAATTCTGCAAATTGCTGCTTTTGCTCTTGAAATGATGTCATCAGGTGGGTGTTTTGGTGTAATACACTGAAAACCAGAGCAGAAATGCTGAAATATTCCCATGATATGCATGGTCTCTGCACCAAACCACCATGACTCAGCCTAAGTACATCTGCCGCTTGTTCTCTTGTACTGCCAGCAGATTGTGGAAGTACAGTGTAAAAACCATCTTTATGGAGAGATCTTTGTGGTTTAGGCTTAGTCTAAGTGTCTCAAGTAGCCGGGGCTTTTGTTTGGGCCTAATCCATAAGGTCTGATGGCTTTCCTCCTCACTCAAGATGAATGTGGTAGAAAATATAAATCAAAGAAACGTCCTTTGGCCTACCCTTGCCTTGCCTTGCCTTATTTCCTTCTCATCCTGTTCTCTGTCCCAGCCTCTCTCACTAACCCCTCGTCTGGCTGCATGTCTCTTCTTTCCTCTCTCCTTTTCTCAAACTCTCCTGCTTCCTGGCTTTCGTCTTTCAATTCCTCCATTTCAGTCCTGCAGCCCGGCACTACTTTTTCCTCTTGCCTCCCTTTGGCCTGCTCCCTTGCCTTTCTCCCTCTGTTCCATATCCTTCTTCCCGACTTGTCTCTTGGAGACTTTTGGCCACTTTGCACCCAAGTCTGGGGATGTTTTGGAAACTTTTCAGAGGCCTCGCTGGTGACAGGGGGGACAGCAGGCAGTGACAGGCCCGGGGCTGACAGGCTCCCCCTCCCCTAGCGGGCGCTCGGCTGCCACACCCAGCTGACATAGAACCTTTGTCACAATGCCCGCTACCGTGGTGAGGATGCGGGCACTCTGCAGGTGACAGGGACCCAGCAGGACTTGGTGTCAGTTCAGCAATTGCTCAGTTCCCCAAAGAAGCTGAATTCTGCAAATTGCTGCTTTTGCTCTTGAAATGATGTCATCAGGTGGGTGTTTTGGTGTAATACACTGAAAACCAGAGCAGAAATGCTGAAATATTCCCATGATATGCATGGTCTCTGCACCAAACCACCATGACTCAGCCTAAGTACATCTGCCGCTTGTTCTCTTGTACTGCCAGCAGATTGTGGAAGTACAGTGTAAAAACCATCTTTATGGAGAGATCTTTGTGGTTTAGGCTTAGTCTAAGTGTCTCAAGTAGCCGGGGCTTTTGTTTGGGCCTAATCCATAAGGTCTGATGGCTTTCCTCCTCACTCAAGATGAATGTGGTAGAAAATATAAATCAAAGAAACGTCCTTTGGCCTAGCCTTGCCTTGCCTTGCCTTATTTCCTTCTCATCCTGTTCTCTGTCCCAGCCTCTCTCACTAACCCCTCGTCTGGCTGCATGTCTCTTCTTTCCTCTCTCCTTTTCTCAAACTCTCCTGCTTCCTGGCTTTCGTCTTTCAATTCCTCCATTTCAGTCCTGCAGCCCGGCACTACTTTTTCCTCTTGCCTCCCTTTGGCCTGCTCCCTTGCCTTTCTCCCTCTGTTCCATATCCTTCTTCCCGACTTGTCTCTTGGAGACTTTTGGCCACTTTGCACCCAAGTCTGGGGATGTTTTGGAAACTTTTCAGAGGCCTCGCTGGTGACAGGGGGGACAGCAGGCAGTGACAGGCCCGGGGCTGACAGGCTCCCCCTCCCCCAGCGGGCGCTCGGCTGCCACACCCAGCTGACATAGAACCTTTGTCACAATGCCCGCTACCGTGGTGAGGATGCGGGCACTCTGCAGGTGGCAGGGACCCAGCAGGACTTGGTGTCAGTTCAGCAATTGCTCAGTTCCCCAAAGAAGCTGAATTCTGCAAATTGCTGCTTTTGCTCTTGAAATGATGTCATCAGGTGGGTGTTTTGGTGTAATACACTGAAAACCAGAGCAGAAATGCTGAAATATTCCCATGATATGCATGGTCTCTGCACCAAACCACCATGACTCAGCCTAAGTACATCTGCCGCTTGTTCTCTTGTACTGCCAGCAGATTGTGGAAGTACAGTGTAAAAACCATCTTTATGGAGAGATCTTTGTGGTTTAGGCTTAGTCTAAGTGTCTCAAGTAGCCGGGGCTTTTGTTTGGGCCTAATCCATAAGGTCTGATGGCTTTCCTCCTCACTCAAGATGAATGTGGTAGAAAATATAAATCAAAGAAACGTCCTTTGGCCTAGCCTTGCCTTGCCTTGCCTTATTTCCTTCTCATCCTGTTCTCTGTCCCAGCCTCTCTCACTAACCCCTCGTCTGGCTGCATGTCTCTTCTTTCCTCTCTCCTTTTCTCAAACTCTCCTGCTTCCTGGCTTTCGTCTTTCAATTCCTCCATTTCAGTCCTGCAGCCCGGCACTACTTTTTCCTCTTGCCTCCCTTTGGCCTGCTCCCTTGCCTTTCTCCCTCTGTTCCATATCCTTCTTCCCGACTTGTCTCTTGGAGACTTTTGGCCACTTTGCACCCAAGTCTGGGGATGTTTTGGAAACTTTTCAGAGGCCTCGCTGGTGACAGGGGGGACAGCAGGCAGTGACAGGCCCGGGGCTGACAGGCTCCCCCTCCCCCAGCGGGCGCTCGGCTGCCACACCCAGCTGACATAGAACCTTTGTCACAATGCCCGCTACCGTGGTGAGGATGCGGGCACTCTGCAGGTGGCAGGGACCCAGCAGGACTTGGTGTCAGTTCAGCAATTGCTCAGTTCCCCAAAGAAGCTGAATTCTGCAAATTGCTGCTTTTGCTCTTGAAATGATGTCATCAGGTGGGTGTTTTGGTGTAATACACTGAAAACCAGAGCAGAAATGCTGAAATATTCCCATGATATGCATGGTCTCTGCACCAAACCACCATGACTCAGCCTAAGTACATCTGCCGCTTGTTCTCTTGTACTGCCAGCAGATTGTGGAAGTACAGTGTAAAAACCATCTTTATGGAGAGATCTTTGTGGTTTAGGCTTAGTCTAAGTGTCTCAAGTAGCCGGGGCTTTTGTTTGGGCCTAATCCATAAGGTCTGATGGCTTTCCTCCTCACTCAAGATGAATGTGGTAGAAAATATAAATCAAAGAAACGTCCTTTGGCCTACCCTTGCCTTGCCTTGCCTTATTTCCTTCTCATCCTGTTCTCTGTCCCAGCCTCTCTCACTAACCCCTCGTCTGGCTGCATGTCTCTTCTTTCCTCTCTCCTTTTCTCAAACTCTCCTGCTTCCTGGCTTTCGTCTTTCAATTCCTCCATTTCAGTCCTGCAGCCCGGCACTACTTTTTCCTCTTGCCTCCCTTTGGCCTGCTCCCTTGCCTTTCTCCCTCTGTTCCATATCCTTCTTCCCGACTTGTCTCTGGGAGACTTTTGGCCACTTTGCACCCAAGTCTGGGGATGTTTTGGAAACTTTTCAGAGGCCTCGCTGGTGACAGGGGGGACAGCAGGCAGTGACAGGCCCGGGGCTGACAGGCTCCCCCTCCCCTAGCGGGCGCTCGGCTGCCACACCCACCTGACATAGAACCTTTGTCACAATGCCCGCTACCGTGGTGAGGATGCGGGCACTCTGCAGGTGACAGGGACCCAGCAGGACTTGGTGTCAGTTCAGCAATTGCTCAGTTCCCCAAAGAAGCTGAATTCTGCAAATTGCTGCTTTTGTTCTTGAAATGATGTCATCAGGTGGGTGTTTTGGTGTAATACACTGAAAACCAGAGCAGAAATGCTGAAATATTCCCATGATATGCATGGTCTCTGCACCAAACCACCATGACTCAGCCTAAGTACATCTGCCGCTTGTTCTCTTGTACTGCCAGCAGATTGTGGAAGTACAGTGTAAAAACCATCTTTATGGAGAGATCTTTGTGGTTTAGGCTTAGTCTAAGTGTCTCAAGTAGCCGGGGCTTTTGTTTGGGCCTAATCCATAAGGTCTGATGGCTTTCCTCCTCACTCAAGATGAATGTGGTAGAAAATATAAATCAAAGAAACGTCCTTTGGCCTACCCTTGCCTTGCCTTGCCTTATTTCCTTCTCATCCTGTTCTCTGTCCCAGCCTCTCTCACTAACCCCTCGTCTGGCTGCATGTCTCTTCTTTCCTCTCTCCTTTTCTCAAACTCTCCTGCTTCCTGGCTTTCGTCTTTCAATTCCTCCTTTTCAGTCCTGCAGCCCGGCACTACTTTTTCCTCTTGCCTCCCTTTGGCCTGCTCCCTTGCCTTTCTCCCTCTGTTCCATATCCTTCTTCCCGACTTGTCTCTGGGAGACTTTTGGCCACTTTGCACCCAAGTCTGGGGATGTTTTGGAAACTTTTCAGAGGCCTCGCTGGTGACAGGGGGGACAGCAGGCAGTGACAGGCCCGGGGCTGACAGGCTCCCCCTCCCCTAGCGGGCGCTCGGCTGCCACACCCACCTGACATAGAACCTTTGTCACAATGCCCGCTACCGTGGTGAGGATGCGGGCACTCTGCAGGTGACAGGGACCCAGCAGGACTTGGTGTCAGTTCAGCAATTGCTCAGTTCCCCAAAAAAGCTGAATTCTGCAAATTGCTGCTTTTGCTCTTGAAATGATGTCATCAGGTGGGTGTTTTGGTGTAATACACTGAAAACCAGAGCAGAAATGCTGAAATATTCCCATGATATGCATGGTCTCTGCACCAAACCACCATGACTCAGCCTAAGTACATCTGCCGCTTGTTCTCTTGTACTGCCAGCAGATTGTGGAAGTACAGTGTAAAAACCATCTTTATGGAGAGATCTTTGTGGTTTAGGCTTAGTCTAAGTGTCTCAAGTAGCCGGGGCTTTTGTTTGGGCCTAATCCATAAGGTCTGATGGCTTTCCTCCTCACTCAAGATGAATGTGGTAGAAAATATAAATCAAAGAAACGTCCTTTGGCCTACCCTTGCCTTGCCTTGCCTTATTTCCTTCTCATCCTGTTCTCTGTCCCAGCCTCTCTCACTAACCCCTCGTCTGGCTGCATGTCTCTTCTTTCCTCTCTCCTTTTCTCAAACTCTCCTGCTTCCTGGCTTTCGTCTTTCAATTCCTCCATTTCAGTCCTGCAGCCCGGCACTACTTTTTCCTCTTGCCTCCCTTTGGCCTGCTCCCTTGCCTTTCTCCCTCTGTTCCATATCCTTCTTCCCGACTTGTCTCTTGGAGACTTTTGGCCACTTTGCACCCAAGTCTGGGGATGTTTTGGAAACTTTTCAGAGGCCTCGCTGGTGACAGGGGGGACAGCAGGCAGTGACAGGCCCGGGGCTGACAGGCTCCCCCTCCCCTAGCGGGCGCTCGGCTGCCACACCCACCTGACATAGAACCTTTGTCACAATGCCCGCTACCGTGGTGAGGATGCGGGCACTCTGCAGGTGACAGGGACCCAGCAGGACTTGGTGTCAGTTCAGCAGTTGCTCAGTTCCCCAAAGAAGCTGAATTCTGCAAATTGCTGCTTTTGCTCTTGAAATGATGTCATCAGGTGGGTGTTTTGGTGTAATACACTGAAAACCAGAGCAGAAATGCTGAAATATTCCCATGATATGCATGGTCTCTGCACCAAACCACCACGACTCAGACTAAATACATCTGCCGCTTGTTCTCTTGTACTGCCAGCAGATTGTGGAAGTACAGTGTAAAAACCATCTTTATGGAGAGATCTTTGTGGTTTAGGCTTAGTCTAAGTGTCTCAAGTAGCCGGGGCTTTTGTTTGGGCCTAATCCATAAGGTCTGATGGCTTTCCTCCTCACTCAAGATGAATGTGGTAGAAAATATAAATCAAAGAAACGTCCTTTGGCCTAGCCTTGCCTTGCCTTGCCTTATTTCCTTCTCATCCTGTTCTCTGTCCCAGCCTCTCTCACTAACCCCTCGTCTGGCTGCATGTCTCTTCTTTCCTCTCTCCTTTTCTCAAACTCTCCTGCTTCCTGGCTTTCGTCTTTCAATTCCTCCATTTCAGTCCTGCAGCCCGGCACTACTTTTTCCTCTTGCCTCCCTTTGGCCTGCTCCCTTGCCTTTCTCCCTCTGTTCCATATCCTTCTTCCCGACTTGTCTCTTGGAGACTTTTGGCCACTTTGCACCCAAGTCTGGGGATGTTTTGGAAAGTTTTCAGAGGCCTCGCTGGTGACAGCGGGGACAGCAGGCAGTGACAGGCCCGGGGCTGACAGGCTCCCCCTCCCCTAGCGGGCGCTCGGCTGCCACACCCACCTGACATAGAACCTTTGTCACAATGCCCGCTACCGTGGTGAGGATGCGGGCACTCTGCAGGTGACAGGGACCCAGCAGGACTTGGTGTCAGTTCAGCAATTGCTCAGTTCCCCAAAGAAGCTGAATTCTGCAAATTGCTGCTTTTGCTCTTGAAATGATGTCATCAGGTGGGTGTTTTGGTGTAATACACTGAAAACCAGAGCAGAAATGCTGAAATATTCCCATGATATGCATGGTCTCTGCACCAAACCACCATGACTCAGCCTAAGTACATCTGCCGCTTGTTCTCTTGTACTGCCAGCAGATTGTGGAAGTACAGTGTAAAAACCATCTTTATGGAGAGATCTTTGTGGTTTAGGCTTAGTCTAAGTGTCTCAAGTAGCCGGGGCTTTTGTTTGGGCCTAATCCATAAGGTCTGATGGCTTTCCTCCTCACTCAAGATGAATGTGGTAGAAAATATAAATCAAAGAAACGTCCTTTGGCCTAGCCTTGCCTTGCCTTGCCTTATTTCCTTCTCATCCTGTTCTCTGTCCCAGCCTCTCTCACTAACCCCTCGTCTGGCTGCATGTCTCTTCTTTCCTCTCTCCTTTTCTCAAACTCTCCTGCTTCCTGGCTTTCGTCTTTCAATTCCTCCATTTCAGTCCTGCAGCCCGGCACTACTTTTTCCTCTTGCCTCCCTTTGGCCTGCTCCCTTGCCTTTCTCCCTCTGTTCCATATCCTTCTTCCCGACTTGTCTCTTGGAGACTTTTGGCCACTTTGCACCCAAGTCTGGGGATGTTTTGGAAACTTTTCAGAGGCCTCGCTGGTGACAGGGGGGACAGCAGGCAGTGACAGGCCCGGGGCTGACAGGCTCCCCCTCCCCTAGCGGGCGCTCGGCTGCCACACCCACCTGACATAGAACCTTTGTCACAATGCCCGCTACCGTGGTGAGGATGCGGGCACTCTGCAGGTGGCAGGGACCCAGCAGGACTTGGTGTCAGTTCAGCAATTGCTCAGTTCCCCAAAGAAGCTGAATTCTGCAAATTGCTGCTTTTGCTCTTGAAATGATGTCATCAGGTGGGTGTTTTGGTGTAATACACTGAAAACCAGAGCAGAAATGCTGAAATATTCCCATGATATGCATGGTCTCTGCACCAAACCACCATGACTCAGCCTAAGTACATCTGCCGCTTGTTCTCTTGTACTGCCAGCAGATTGTGGAAGTACAGTGTAAAAACCATCTTTATGGAGAGATCTTTGTGGTTTAGGCTTAGTCTAAGTGTCTCAAGTAGCCGGGGCTTTTGTTTGGGCCTAATCCATAAGGTCTGATGGCTTTCCTCCTCACTCAAGATGAATGTGGTAGAAAATATAAATCAAAGAAACGTCCTTTGGCCTACCCTTGCCTTGCCTTGCCTTATTTCCTTCTCATCCTGTTCTCTGTCCCAGCCTCTCTCACTAACCCCTCGTCTGGCTGCATGTCTCTTCTTTCCTCTCTCCTTTTCTCAAACTCTCCTGCTTCCTGGCTTTCGTCTTTCAATTCCTCCATTTCAGTCCTGCAGCCCGGCACTACTTTTTCCTCTTGCCTCCCTTTGGCCTGCTCCCTTGCCTTTCTCCCTCTGTTCCATATCCTTCTTCCCGACTTGTCTCTGGGAGACTTTTGGCCACTTTGCACCCAAGTCTGGGGATGTTTTGGAAACTTTTCAGAGGCCTCGCTGGTGACAGGGGGGACAGCAGGCAGTGACAGGCCCGGGGCTGACAGGCTCCCCCTCCCCTAGCGGGCGCTCGGCTGCCACACCCACCTGACATAGAACCTTTGTCACAATGCCCGCTACCGTGGTGAGGATGCGGGCACTCTGCAGGTGACAGGGACCCAGCAGGACTTGGTGTCAGTTCAGCAATTGCTCAGTTCCCCAAAGAAGCTGAATTCTGCAAATTGCTGCTTTTGTTCTTGAAATGATGTCATCAGGTGGGTGTTTTGGTGTAATACACTGAAAACCAGAGCAGAAATGCTGAAATATTCCCATGATATGCATGGTCTCTGCACCAAACCACCATGACTCAGCCTAAGTACATCTGCCGCTTGTTCTCTTGTACTGCCAGCAGATTGTGGAAGTACAGTGTAAAAACCATCTTTATGGAGAGATCTTTGTGGTTTAGGCTTAGTCTAAGTGTCTCAAGTAGCCGGGGCTTTTGTTTGGGCCTAATCCATAAGGTCTGATGGCTTTCCTCCTCACTCAAGATGAATGTGGTAGAAAATATAAATCAAAGAAACGTCCTTTGGCCTACCCTTGCCTTGCCTTGCCTTATTTCCTTCTCATCCTGTTCTCTGTCCCAGCCTCTCTCACTAACCCCTCGTCTGGCTGCATGTCTCTTCTTTCCTCTCTCCTTTTCTCAAACTCTCCTGCTTCCTGGCTTTCGTCTTTCAATTCCTCCTTTTCAGTCCTGCAGCCCGGCACTACTTTTTCCTCTTGCCTCCCTTTGGCCTGCTCCCTTGCCTTTCTCCCTCTGTTCCATATCCTTCTTCCCGACTTGTCTCTGGGAGACTTTTGGCCACTTTGCACCCAAGTCTGGGGATGTTTTGGAAACTTTTCAGAGGCCTCGCTGGTGACAGGGGGGACAGCAGGCAGTGACAGGCCCGGGGCTGACAGGCTCCCCCTCCCCTAGCGGGCGCTCGGCTGCCACACCCACCTGACATAGAACCTTTGTCACAATGCCCGCTACCGTGGTGAGGATGCGGGCACTCTGCAGGTGACAGGGACCCAGCAGGACTTGGTGTCAGTTCAGCAATTGCTCAGTTCCCCAAAAAAGCTGAATTCTGCAAATTGCTGCTTTTGCTCTTGAAATGATGTCATCAGGTGGGTGTTTTGGTGTAATACACTGAAAACCAGAGCAGAAATGCTGAAATATTCCCATGATATGCATGGTCTCTGCACCAAACCACCATGACTCAGCCTAAGTACATCTGCCGCTTGTTCTCTTGTACTGCCAGCAGATTGTGGAAGTACAGTGTAAAAACCATCTTTATGGAGAGATCTTTGTGGTTTAGGCTTAGTCTAAGTGTCTCAAGTAGCCGGGGCTTTTGTTTGGGCCTAATCCATAAGGTCTGATGGCTTTCCTCCTCACTCAAGATGAATGTGGTAGAAAATATAAATCAAAGAAACGTCCTTTGGCCTACCCTTGCCTTGCCTTGCCTTATTTCCTTCTCATCCTGTTCTCTGTCCCAGCCTCTCTCACTAACCCCTCGTCTGGCTGCATGTCTCTTCTTTCCTCTCTCCTTTTCTCAAACTCTCCTGCTTCCTGGCTTTCGTCTTTCAATTCCTCCATTTCAGTCCTGCAGCCCGGCACTACTTTTTCCTCTTGCCTCCCTTTGGCCTGCTCCCTTGCCTTTCTCCCTCTGTTCCATATCCTTCTTCCCGACTTGTCTCTTGGAGACTTTTGGCCACTTTGCACCCAAGTCTGGGGATGTTTTGGAAACTTTTCAGAGGCCTCGCTGGTGACAGGGGGGACAGCAGGCAGTGACAGGCCCGGGGCTGACAGGCTCCCCCTCCCCTAGCGGGCGCTCGGCTGCCACACCCACCTGACATAGAACCTTTGTCACAATGCCCGCTACCGTGGTGAGGATGCGGGCACTCTGCAGGTGACAGGGACCCAGCAGGACTTGGTGTCAGTTCAGCAGTTGCTCAGTTCCCCAAAGAAGCTGAATTCTGCAAATTGCTGCTTTTGCTCTTGAAATGATGTCATCAGGTGGGTGTTTTGGTGTAATACACTGAAAACCAGAGCAGAAATGCTGAAATATTCGCATGATATGCATGGTCTCTGCACCAAACCACCACGACTCAGACTAAATACATCTGCCGCTTGTTCTCTTGTACTGCCAGCAGATTGTGGAAGTACAGTGTAAAAACCATCTTTATGGAGAGATCTTTGTGGTTTAGGCTTAGTCTAAGTGTCTCAAGTAGCCGGGGCTTTTGTTTGGGCCTAATCCATAAGGTCTGATGGCTTTCCTCCTCACTCAAGATGAATGTGGTAGAAAATATAAATCAAAGAAACGTCCTTTGGCCTAGCCTTGCCTTGCCTTGCCTTATTTCCTTCTCATCCTGTTCTCTGTCCCAGCCTCTCTCACTAACCCCTCGTCTGGCTGCATGTCTCTTCTTTCCTCTCTCCTTTTCTCAAACTCTCCTGCTTCCTGGCTTTCGTCTTTCAATTCCTCCATTTCAGTCCTGCAGCCCGGCACTACTTTTTCCTCTTGCCTCCCTTTGGCCTGCTCCCTTGCCTTTCTCCCTCTGTTCCATATCCTTCTTCCCGACTTGTCTCTTGGAGACTTTTGGCCACTTTGCACCCAAGTCTGGGGATGTTTTGGAAAGTTTTCAGAGGCCTCGCTGGTGACAGCGGGGACAGCAGGCAGTGACAGGCCCGGGGCTGACAGGCTCCCCCTCCCCTAGCGGGCGCTCGGCTGCCACACCCACCTGACATAGAACCTTTGTCACAATGCCCGCTACCGTGGTGAGGATGCGGGCACTCTGCAGGTGACAGGGACCCAGCAGGACTTGGTGTCAGTTCAGCAATTGCTCAGTTCCCCAAAGAAGCTGAATTCTGCAAATTGCTGCTTTTGCTCTTGAAATGATGTCATCAGGTGGGTGTTTTGGTGTAATACACTGAAAACCAGAGCAGAAATGCTGAAATATTCCCATGATATGCATGGTCTCTGCACCAAACCACCATGACTCAGCCTAAGTACATCTGCCGCTTGTTCTCTTGTACTGCCAGCAGATTGTGGAAGTACAGTGTAAAAACCATCTTTATGGAGAGATCTTTGTGGTTTAGGCTTAGTCTAAGTGTCTCAAGTAGCCGGGGCTTTTGTTTGGGCCTAATCCATAAGGTCTGATGGCTTTCCTCCTCACTCAAGATGAATGTGGTAGAAAATATAAATCAAAGAAACGTCCTTTGGCCTAGCCTTGCCTTGCCTTGCCTTATTTCCTTCTCATCCTGTTCTCTGTCCCAGCCTCTCTCACTAACCCCTCGTCTGGCTGCATGTCTCTTCTTTCCTCTCTCCTTTTCTCAAACTCTCCTGCTTCCTGGCTTTCGTCTTTCAATTCCTCCATTTCAGTCCTGCAGCCCGGCACTACTTTTTCCTCTTGCCTCCCTTTGGCCTGCTCCCTTGCCTTTCTCCCTCTGTTCCATATCCTTCTTCCCGACTTGTCTCTTGGAGACTTTTGGCCACTTTGCACCCAAGTCTGGGGATGTTTTGGAAACTTTTCAGAGGCCTCGCTGGTGACAGGGGGGACAGCAGGCAGTGACAGGCCCGGGGCTGACAGGCTCCCCCTCCCCTAGCGGGCGCTCGGCTGCCACACCCACCTGACATAGAACCTTTGTCACAATGCCCGCTACCGTGGTGAGGATGCGGGCACTCTGCAGGTGGCAGGGACCCAGCAGGACTTGGTGTCAGTTCAGCAATTGCTCAGTTCCCCAAAGAAGCTGAATTCTGCAAATTGCTGCTTTTGCTCTTGAAATGATGTCATCAGGTGGGTGTTTTGGTGTAATACACTGAAAACCAGAGCAGAAATGCTGAAATATTCCCATGATATGCATGGTCTCTGCACCAAACCACCATGACTCAGCCTAAGTACATCTGCCGCTTGTTCTCTTGTACTGCCAGCAGATTGTGGAAGTACAGTGTAAAATCCATCTTTATGGAGAGATCTTTGTGGTTTAGGCTTAGTCTAAGTGTCTCAAGTAGCCGGGGCTTTTGTTTGGGCCTAATCCATAAGGTCTGATGGCTTTCCTCCTCACTCAAGATGAATGTGGTAGAAAATATAAATCAAAGAAACGTCCTTTGGCCTACCCTTGCCTTGCCTTGCCTTATTTCCTTCTCATCCTGTTCTCTGTCCCAGCCTCTCTCACTAAGCCCTCGTCTGGCTGCATGTCTCTTCTTTCCTCTCTCCTTTTCTCAAACTCTCCTGCTTCCTGGCTTTCGTCTTTCAATTCCTCCATTTCAGTCCTGCAGCCCGGCACTACTTTTTCCTCTTGCCTCCCTTTGGCCTGCTCCCTTGCCTTTCTCCCTCTGTTCCATATCCTTCTTCCCGACTTGTCTCTGGGAGACTTTTGGCCACTTTGCACCCAAGTCTGGGGATGTTTTGGAAACTTTTCAGAGGCCTCGCTGGTGACAGGGGGGACAGCAGGCAGTGACAGGCCCGGGGCTGACAGGCTCCCCCTCCCCTAGCGGGCGCTCGGCTGCCACACCCACCTGACATAGAACCTTTGTCACAATGCCCGCTACCGTGGTGAGGATGCGGGCACTCTGCAGGTGACAGGGACCCAGCAGGACTTGGTGTCAGTTCAGCAATTGCTCAGTTCCCCAAAGAAGCTGAATTCTGCAAATTGCTGCTTTTGCTCTTGAAATGATGTCATCAGGTGGGTGTTTTGGTGTAATACACTGAAAACCAGAGCAGAAATGCTGAAATATTCCCATGATATGCATGGTCTCTGCACCAAACCACCATGACTCAGCCTAAGTACATCTGCCGCTTGTTCTCTTGTACTGCCAGCAGATTGTGGAAGTACAGTGTAAAAACCATCTTTATGGAGAGATCTTTGTGGTTTAGGCTTAGTCTAAGTGTCTCAAGTAGCCGGGGCTTTTGTTTGGGCCTAATCCATAAGGTCTGATGGCTTTCCTCCTCACTCAAGATGAATGTGGTAGAAAATATAAATCAAAGAAACGTCCTTTGGCCTAGCCTTGCCTTGCCTTGCCTTATTTCCTTCTCATCCTGTTCTCTGTCCCAGCCTCTCTCACTAACCCCTCGTCTGGCTGCATGTCTCTTCTTTCCTCTCTCCTTTTCTCAAACTCTCCTGCTTCCTGGCTTTCGTCTTTCAATTCCTCCATTTCAGTCCTGCAGCCCGGCACTACTTTTTCCTCTTGCCTCCCTTTGGCCTGCTCCCTTGCCTTTCTCCCTCTGTTCCATATCCTTCTTCCCGACTTGTCTCTGGGAGACTTTTGGCCACTTTGCACCCAAGTCTGGGGATGTTTTGGAAACTTTTCAGAGGCCTCGCTGGTGACAGGGGGGACAGCAGGCAGTGACAGGCCCGGGGCTGACAGGCTCCCCCTCCCCCAGCGGGCGCTCGGCTGCCACACCCAGCTGACATAGAACCTTTGTCACAATGCCCGCTACCGTGGTGAGGATGCGGGCACTCTGCAGGTGGCAGGGACCCAGCAGGACTTGGTGTCAGTTCAGCAATTGCTCAGTTCCCCAAAGAAGCTGAATTCTGCAAATTGCTGCTTTTGCTCTTGAAATGATGTCATCAGGTGGGTGTTTTGGTGTAATACACTGAAAACCAGAGCAGAAATGCTGAAATATTCCCATGATATGCATGGTCTCTGCACCAAACCACCATGACTCAGCCTAAGTACATCTGCCGCTTGTTCTCTTGTACTGCCAGCAGATTGTGGAAGTACAGTGTAAAAACCATCTTTATGGAGAGATCTTTGTGGTTTAGGCTTAGTCTAAGTGTCTCAAGTAGCCGGGGCTTTTGTTTGGGCCTAATCCATAAGGTCTGATGGCTTTCCTCCTCACTCAAGATGAATGTGGTAGAAAATATAAATCAAAGAAACGTCCTTTGGCCTAGCCTTGCCTTGCCTTGCCTTATTTCCTTCTCATCCTGTTCTCTGTCCCAGCCTCTCTCACTAACCCCTCGTCTGGCTGCATGTCTCTTCTTTCCTCTCTCCTTTTCTCAAACTCTCCTGCTTCCTGGCTTTCGTCTTTCAATTCCTCCTTTTCAGTCCTGCAGCCCGGCACTACTTTTTCCTCTTGCCTCCCTTTGGCCTGCTCCCTTGCCTTTCTCCCTCTGTTCCATATCCTTCTTCCCGACTTGTCTCTGGGAGACTTTTGGCCACTTTGCACCCAAGTCTGGGGATGTTTTGGAAACTTTTCAGAGGCCTCGCTGGTGACAGGGGGGACAGCAGGCAGTGACAGGCCCGGGGCTGACAGGCTCCCCCTCCCCTAGCGGGCGCTCGGCTGCCACACCCACCTGACATAGAACCTTTGTCACAATGCCCGCTACCGTGGTGAGGATGCGGGCACTCTGCAGGTGACAGGGACCCAGCAGGACTTGGTGTCAGTTCAGCAATTGCTCAGTTCCCCAAAGAAGCTGAATTCTGCAAATTGCTGCTTTTGCTCTTGAAATGATGTCATCAGGTGGGTGTTTTGGTGTAATACACTGAAAACCAGAGCAGAAATGCTGAAATATTCCCATGATATGCATGGTCTCTGCACCAAACCACCATGACTCAGCCTAAGTACATCTGCCGCTTGTTCTCTTGTACTGCCAGCAGATTGTGGAAGTACAGTGTAAAAACCATCTTTATGGAGAGATCTTTGTGGTTTAGGCTTAGTCTAAGTGTCTCAAGTAGCCGGGGCTTTTGTTTGGGCCTAATCCATAAGGTCTGATGGCTTTCCTCCTCACTCAAGATGAATGTGGTAGAAAATATAAATCAAAGAAACGTCCTTTGGCCTACCCTTGCCTTGCCTTGCCTTATTTCCTTCTCATCCTGTTCTCTGTCCCAGCCTCTCTCACTAACCCCTCGTCTGGCTGCATGTCTCTTCTTTCCTCTCTCCTTTTCTCAAACTCTCCTGCTTCCTGGCTTTCGTCTTTCAATTCCTCCATTTCAGTCCTGCAGCCCGGCACTACTTTTTCCTCTTGCCTCCCTTTGGCCTGCTCCCTTGCCTTTCTCCCTCTGTTCCATATCCTTCTTCCCGACTTGTCTCTTGGAGACTTTTGGCCACTTTGCACCCAAGTCTGGGGATGTTTTGGAAACTTTTCAGAGGCCTCGCTGGTGACAGGGGGGACAGCAGGCAGTGACAGGCCCGGGGCTGACAGGCTCCCCCTCCCCTAGCGGGCGCTCGGCTGCCACACCCACCTGACATAGAACCTTTGTCACAATGCCCGCTACCGTGGTGAGGATGCGGGCACTCTGCAGGTGACAGGGACCCAGCAGGACTTGGTGTCAGTTCAGCAGTTGCTCAGTTCCCCAAAGAAGCTGAATTCTGCAAATTGCTGCTTTTGCTCTTGAAATGATGTCATCAGGTGGGTGTTTTGGTGTAATACACTGAAAACCAGAGCAGAAATGCTGAAATATTCCCATGATATGCATGGTCTCTGCACCAAACCACCACGACTCAGACTAAATACATCTGCCGCTTGTTCTCTTGTACTGCCAGCAGATTGTGGAAGTACAGTGTAAAAACCATCTTTATGGAGAGATCTTTGTGGTTTAGGCTTAGTCTAAGTGTCTCAAGTAGCCGGGGCTTTTGTTTGGGCCTAATCCATAAGGTCTGATGGCTTTCCTCCTCACTCAAGATGAATGTGGTAGAAAATATAAATCAAAGAAACGTCCTTTGGCCTAGCCTTGCCTTGCCTTGCCTTATTTCCTTCTCATCCTGTTCTCTGTCCCAGCCTCTCTCACTAAGCCCTCGTCTGGCTGCATGTCTCTTCTTTCCTCTCTCCTTTTCTCAAACTCTCCTGCTTCCTGGCTTTCGTCTTTCAATTCCTCCATTTCAGTCCTGCAGCCCGGCACTACTTTTTCCTCTTGCCTCCCTTTGGCCTGCTCCCTTGCCTTTCTCCCTCTGTTCCATATCCTTCTTCCCGACTTGTCTCTGGGAGACTTTTGGCCACTTTGCACCCAAGTCTGGGGATGTTTTGGAAACTTTTCAGAGGCCTCGCTGGTGACAGGGGGGACAGCAGGCAGTGACAGGCCCGGGGCTGACAGGCTCCCCCTCCCCTAGCGGGCGCTCGGCTGCCACACCCACCTGACATAGAACCTTTGTCACAATGCCCGCTACCGTGGTGAGGATGCGGGCACTCTGCAGGTGACAGGGACCCAGCAGGACTTGGTGTCAGTTCAGCAATTGCTCAGTTCCCCAAAGAAGCTGAATTCTGCAAATTGCTGCTTTTGCTCTTGAAATGATGTCATCAGGTGGGTGTTTTGGTGTAATACACTGAAAACCAGAGCAGAAATGCTGAAATATTCCCATGATATGCATGGTCTCTGCACCAAACCACCATGACTCAGCCTAAGTACATCTGCCGCTTGTTCTCTTGTACTGCCAGCAGATTGTGGAAGTACAGTGTAAAAACCATCTTTATGGAGAGATCTTTGTGGTTTAGGCTTAGTCTAAGTGTCTCAAGTAGCCGGGGCTTTTGTTTGGGCCTAATCCATAAGGTCTGATGGCTTTCCTCCTCACTCAAGATGAATGTGGTAGAAAATATAAATCAAAGAAACGTCCTTTGGCCTAGCCTTGCCTTGCCTTGCCTTATTTCCTTCTCATCCTGTTCTCTGTCCCAGCCTCTCTCACTAACCCCTCGTCTGGCTGCATATCTCTTCTTTCCTCTCTCCTTTTCTCAAACTCTCCTGCTTCCTGGCTTTCGTCTTTCAATTCCTCCATTTCAGTCCTGCAGCCCGGCACTACTTTTTCCTCTTGCCTCCCTTTGGCCTGCTCCCTTGCCTTTCTCCCTCTGTTCCATATCCTTCTTCCCGACTTGTCTCTTGGAGACTTTTGGCCACTTTGCACCCAAGTCTGGGGATGTTTTGGAAAGTTTTCAGAGGCCTCGCTGGTGACAGCGGGGACAGCAGGCAGTGACAGGCCCGGGGCTGACAGGCTCCCCCTCCCCTAGCGGGCGCTCGGCTGCCACACCCACCTGACATAGAACCTTTGTCACAATGCCCGCTACCGTGGTGAGGATGCGGGCACTCTGCAGGTGACAGGGACCCAGCAGGACTTGGTGTCAGTTCAGCAGTTGCTCAGTTCCCCAAAGAAGCTGAATTCTGCAAATTGCTGCTTTTGCTCTTGAAATGATGTCATCAGGTGGGTGTTTTGGTGTAATACACTGAAAACCAGAGCAGAAATGCTGAAATATTCCCATGATATGCATGGTCTCTGCACCAAACCACCACGACTCAGACTAAATACATCTGCCGCTTGTTCTCTTGTACTGCCAGCAGATTGTGGAAGTACAGTGTAAAAACCATCTTTATGGAGAGATCTTTGTGGTTTAGGCTTAGTCTAAGTGTCTCAAGTAGCCGGGGCTTTTGTTTGGGCCTAATCCATAAGGTCTGATGGCTTTCCTCCTCACTCAAGATGAATGTGGTAGAAAATATAAATCAAAGAAACGTCCTTTGGCCTAGCCTTGCCTTGCCTTGCCTTATTTCCTTCTCATCCTGTTCTCTGTCCCAGCCTCTCTCACTAAGCCCTCGTCTGGCTGCATGTCTCTTCTTTCCTCTCTCCTTTTCTCAAACTCTCCTGCTTCCTGGCTTTCGTCTTTCAATTCCTCCATTTCAGTCCTGCAGCCCGGCACTACTTTTTCCTCTTGCCTCCCTTTGGCCTGCTCCCTTGCCTTTCTCCCTCTGTTCCATATCCTTCTTCCCGACTTGTCTCTGGGAGACTTTTGGCCACTTTGCACCCAAGTCTGGGGATGTTTTGGAAACTTTTCAGAGGCCTCGCTGGTGACAGGGGGGACAGCAGGCAGTGACAGGCCCGGGGCTGACAGGCTCCCCCTCCCCTAGCGGGCGCTCGGCTGCCACACCCACCTGACATAGAACCTTTGTCACAATGCCCGCTACCGTGGTGAGGATGCGGGCACTCTGCAGGTGACAGGGACCCAGCAGGACTTGGTGTCAGTTCAGCAATTGCTCAGTTCCCCAAAGAAGCTGAATTCTGCAAATTGCTGCTTTTGCTCTTGAAATGATGTCATCAGGTGGGTGTTTTGGTGTAATACACTGAAAACCAGAGCAGAAATGCTGAAATATTCCCATGATATGCATGGTCTCTGCACCAAACCACCATGACTCAGCCTAAGTACATCTGCCGCTTGTTCTCTTGTACTGCCAGCAGATTGTGGAAGTACAGTGTAAAAACCATCTTTATGGAGAGATCTTTGTGGTTTAGGCTTAGTCTAAGTGTCTCAAGTAGCCGGGGCTTTTGTTTGGGCCTAATCCATAAGGTCTGATGGCTTTCCTCCTCACTCAAGATGAATGTGGTAGAAAATATAAATCAAAGAAACGTCCTTTGGCCTAGCCTTGCCTTGCCTTGCCTTATTTCCTTCTCATCCTGTTCTCTGTCCCAGCCTCTCTCACTAACCCCTCGTCTGGCTGCATATCTCTTCTTTCCTCTCTCCTTTTCTCAAACTCTCCTGCTTCCTGGCTTTCGTCTTTCAATTCCTCCATTTCAGTCCTGCAGCCCGGCACTACTTTTTCCTCTTGCCTCCCTTTGGCCTGCTCCCTTGCCTTTCTCCCTCTGTTCCATATCCTTCTTCCCGACTTGTCTCTTGGAGACTTTTGGCCACTTTGCACCCAAGTCTGGGGATGTTTTGGAAAGTTTTCAGAGGCCTCGCTGGTGACAGCGGGGACAGCAGGCAGTGACAGGCCCGGGGCTGACAGGCTCCCCCTCCCCTAGCGGGCGCTCGGCTGCCACACCCACCTGACATAGAACCTTTGTCACAATGCCCGCTACCGTGGTGAGGATGCGGGCACTCTGCAGGTGACAGGGACCCAGCAGGACTTGGTGTCAGTTCAGCAATTGCTCAGTTCCCCAAAGAAGCTGAATTCTGCAAATTGCTGCTTTTGCTCTTGAAATGATGTCATCAGGTGGGTGTTTTGGTGTAATACACTGAAAACCAGAGCAGAAATGCTGAAATATTCCCATGATATGCATGGTCTCTGCACCAAACCACCATGACTCAGCCTAAGTACATCTGCCGCTTGTTGTCTTGTACTGCCAGCAGATTGTGGAAGTACAGTGTAAAAACCATCTTTATGGAGAGATCTTTGTGGTTTAGGCTTAGTCTAAGTGTCTCAAGTAGCCGGGGCTTTTGTTTGGGCCTAATCCATAAGGTCTGATGGCTTTCCTCCTCACTCAAGATGAATGTGGTAGAAAATATAAATCAAAGAAACGTCCTTTGGCCTACCCTTGCCTTGCCTTGCCTTATTTCCTTCTCATCCTGTTCTCTGTCCCAGCCTCTCTCACTAACCCCTCGTCTGGCTGCATGTCTCTTCTTTCCTCTCTCCTTTTCTCAAACTCTCCTGCTTCCTGGCTTTCGTCTTTCAATTCCTCCATTTCAGTCCTGCAGCCCGGCACTACTTTTTCCTCTTGCCTCCCTTTGGCCTGCTCCCTTGCCTTTCTCCCTCTGTTCCATATCCTTCTTCCCGACTTGTCTCTTGGAGACTTTTGGCCACTTTGCACCCAAGTCTGGGGATGTTTTGGAAACTTTTCAGAGGCCTCGCTGGTGACAGGGGGGACAGCAGGCAGTGACAGGCCCGGGGCTGACAGGCTCCCCCTCCCCTAGCGGGCGCTCGGCTGCCACACCCAGCTGACATAGAACCTTTGTCACAATGCCCGCTACCGTGGTGAGGATGCGGGCACTCTGCAGGTGGCAGGGACCCAGCAGGACTTGGTGTCAGTTCAGCAATTGCTCAGTTCCCCAAAGAAGCTGAATTCTGCAAATTGCTGCTTTTGCTCTTGAAATGATGTCATCAGGTGGGTGTTTTGGTGTAATACACTGAAAACCAGAGCAGAAATGCTGAAATATTCCCATGATATGCATGGTCTCTGCACCAAACCACCATGACTCAGCCTAAGTACATCTGCCGCTTGTTCTCTTGTACTGCCAGCAGATTGTGGAAGTACAGTGTAAAATCCATCTTTATGGAGAGATCTTTGTGGTTTAGGCTTAGTCTAAGTGTCTCAAGTAGCCGGGGCTTTTGTTTGGGCCTAATCCATAAGGTCTGATGGCTTTCCTCCTCACTCAAGATGAATGTGGTAGAAAATATAAATCAAAGAAACGTCCTTTGGCCTAGCCTTGCCTTGCCTTGCCTTATTTCCTTCTCATCCTGTTCTCTGTCCCAGCCTCTCTCACTAACCCCTCGTCTGGCTGCATGTCTCTTCTTTCCTCTCTCCTTTTCTCAAACTCTCCTGCTTCCTGGCTTTCGTCTTTCAATTCCTCCATTTCAGTCCTGCAGCCCGGCACTACTTTTTCCTCTTGCCTCCCTTTGGCCTGCTCCCTTGCCTTTCTCCCTCTGTTCCATATCCTTCTTCCCGACTTGTCTCTGGGAGACTTTTGGCCACTTTGCACCCAAGTCTGGGGATGTTTTGGAAACTTTTCAGAGGCCTCGCTGGTGACAGGGGGGACAGCAGGCAGTGACAGGCCCGGGGCTGACAGGCTCCCCCTCCCCTAGCGGGCGCTCGGCTGCCACACCCACCTGACATAGAACCTTTGTCACAATGCCCGCTACCGTGGTGAGGATGCGGGCACTCTGCAGGTGACAGGGACCCAGCAGGACTTGGTGTCAGTTCAGCAATTGCTCAGTTCCCCAAAGAAGCTGAATTCTGCAAATTGCTGCTTTTGCTCTTGAAATGATGTCATCAGGTGGGTGTTTTGGTGTAATGCACTGAAAACCAGAGCAGAAATGCTGAAATATTCCCATGATATGCATGGTCTCTGCACCAAACCACCATGACTCAGCCTAAGTACATCTGCCGCTTGTTCTCTTGTACTGCCAGCAGATTGTGGAAGTACAGTGTAAAAACCATCTTTATGGAGAGATCTTTGTGGTTTAGGCTTAGTCTAAGTGTCTCAAGTAGCCGGGGCTTTTGTTTGGGCCTAATCCATAAGGTCTGATGGCTTTCCTCCTCACTCAAGATGAATGTGGTAGAAAATATAAATCAAAGAAACGTCCTTTGGCCTAGCCTTGCCTTGCCTTGCCTTATTTCCTTCTCATCCTGTTCTCTGTCCCAGCCTCTCTCACTAACCCCTCGTCTGGCTGCATGTCTCTTCTTTCCTCTCTCCTTTTCTCAAACTCTCCTGCTTCCTGGCTTTCGTCTTTCAATTCCTCCATTTCAGTCCTGCAGCCCGGCACTACTTTTTCCTCTTGCCTCCCTTTGGCCTGCTCCCTTGCCTTTCTCCCTCTGTTCCATATCCTTCTTCCCGACTTGTCTCTGGGAGACTTTTGGCCACTTTGCACCCAAGTCTGGGGATGTTTTGGAAACTTTTCAGAGGCCTCGCTGGTGACAGGGGGGACAGCAGGCAGTGACAGGCCCGGGGCTGACAGGCTCCCCCTCCCCTAGCGGGCGCTCGGCTGCCACACCCAGCTGACATAGAACCTTTGTCACAATGCCCGCTACCGTGGTGAGGATGCGGGCACTCTGCAGGTGACAGGGACCCAGCAGGACTTGGTGTCAGTTCAGCAATTGCTCAGTTCCCCAAAGAAGCTGAATTCTGCAAATTGCTGCTTTTGCTCTTGAAATGATGTCATCAGGTGGGTGTTTTGGTGTAATACACTGAAAACCAGAGCAGAAATGCTGAAATATTCCCATGATATGCATGGTCTCTGCACCAAACCACCATGACTCAGCCTAAGTACATCTGCCGCTTGTTCTCTTGTACTGCCAGCAGATTGTGGAAGTACAGTGTAAAAACCATCTTTATGGAGAGATCTTTGTGGTTTAGGCTTAGTCTAAGTGTCTCAAGTAGCCGGGGCTTTTGTTTGGGCCTAATCCATAAGGTCTGATGGCTTTCCTCCTCACTCAAGATGAATGTGGTAGAAAATATAAATCAAAGAAACGTCCTTTGGCCTACCCTTGCCTTGCCTTGCCTTATTTCCTTCTCATCCTGTTCTCTGTCCCAGCCTCTCTCACTAACCCCTCGTCTGGCTGCATGTCTCTTCTTTCCTCTCTCCTTTTCTCAAACTCTCCTGCTTCCTGGCTTTCGTCTTTCAATTCCTCCATTTCAGTCCTGCAGCCCGGCACTACTTTTTCCTCTTGCCTCCCTTTGGCCTGCTCCCTTGCCTTTCTCCCTCTGTTCCATATCCTTCTTCCCGACTTGTCTCTGGGAGACTTTTGGCCACTTTGCACCCAAGTCTGGGGATGTTTTGGAAACTTTTCAGAGGCCTCGCTGGTGACAGGGGGGACAGCAGGCAGTGACAGGCCCGGGGCTGACAGGCTCCCCCTCCCCTAGCGGGCGCTCGGCTGCCACACCCACCTGACATAGAACCTTTGTCACAATGCCCGCTACCGTGGTGAGGATGCGGGCACTCTGCAGGTGACAGGGACCCAGCAGGACTTGGTGTCAGTTCAGCAATTGCTCAGTTCCCCAAAGAAGCTGAATTCTGCAAATTGCTGCTTTTGCTCTTGAAATGATGTCATCAGGTGGGTGTTTTGGTGTAATACACTGAAAACCAGAGCAGAAATGCTGAAATATTCCCATGATATGCATGGTCTCTGCACCAAACCACCATGACTCAGCCTAAGTACATCTGCCGCTTGTTCTCTTGTACTGCCAGCAGATTGTGGAAGTACAGTGTAAAAACCATCTTTATGGAGAGATCTTTGTGGTTTAGGCTTAGTCTAAGTGTCTCAAGTAGCCGGGGCTTTTGTTTGGGCCTAATCCATAAGGTCTGATGGCTTTCCTCCTCACTCAAGATGAATGTGGTAGAAAATATAAATCAAAGAAACGTCCTTTGGCCTAGCCTTGCCTTGCCTTGCCTTATTTCCTTCTCATCCTGTTCTCTGTCCCAGCCTCTCTCACTAAGCCCTCGTCTGGCTGCATGTCTCTTCTTTCCTCTCTCCTTTTCTCAAACTCTCCTGCTTCCTGGCTTTCGTCTTTCAATTCCTCCATTTCAGTCCTGCAGCCCGGCACTACTTTTTCCTCTTGCCTCCCTTTGGCCTGCTCCCTTGCCTTTCTCCCTCTGTTCCATATCCTTCTTCCCGACTTGTCTCTTGGAGACTTTTGGCCAATTTGCACCCAAGTCTGGGGATGTTTTGGAAACTTTTCAGAGGCCTCGCTGGTGACAGCGGGGACAGCAGGCAGTGACAGGCCCGGGGCTGACAGGCTCCCCCTCCCCTAGCGGGCGCTCGGCTGCCACACCCAGCTGACATAGAACCTTTGTCACAATGCCCGCTACCGTGGTGAGGATGCGGGCACTCTGCAGGTGACAGGGACCCAGCAGGACTTGGTGTCAGTTCAGCAGTTGCTCAGTTCCCCAAAGAAGCTGAATTCTGCAAATTGCTGCTTTTGCTCTTGAAATGATGTCATCAGGTGGGTGTTTTGGTGTAATACACTGAAAACCAGAGCAGAAATGCTGAAATATTCCCATGATATGCATGGTCTCTGCACCAAACCACCACGACTCAGCCTAAATACATCTGCCGCTTGTTCTCTTGTACTGCCAGCAGATTGTGGAAGTACAGTGTAAAAACCATCTTTATGGAGAGATCTTTGTGGTTTAGGCTTAGTCTAAGTGTCTCAAGTAGCCGGGGCTTTTGTTTGGGCCTAATCCATAAGGTCTGATGGCTTTCCTCCTCACTCAAGATGAATGTGGTAGAAAATATAAATCAAAGAAACGTCCTTTGGCCTACCCTTGCCTTGCCTTGCCTTATTTCCTTCTCATCCTGTTCTCTGTCCCAGCCTCTCTCACTAACCCCTCGTCTGGCTGCATGTCTCTTCTTTCCTCTCTCCTTTTCTCAAACTCTCCTGCTTCCTGGCTTTCGTCTTTCAATTCCTCCATTTCAGTCCTGCAGCCCGGCACTACTTTTTCCTCTTGCCTCCCTTTGGCCTGCTCCCTTGCCTTTCTCCCTCTGTTCCATATCCTTCTTCCCGACTTGTCTCTGGGAGACTTTTGGCCACTTTGCACCCAAGTCTGGGGATGTTTTGGAAACTTTTCAGAGGCCTCGCTGGTGACAGGGGGGACAGCAGGCAGTGACAGGCCCGGGGCTGACAGGCTCCCCCTCCCCTAGCGGGCGCTCGGCTGCCACACCCACCTGACATAGAACCTTTGTCACAATGCCCGCTACCGTGGTGAGGATGCGGGCACTCTGCAGGTGACAGGGACCCAGCAGGACTTGGTGTCAGTTCAGCAATTGCTCAGTTCCCCAAAGAAGCTGAATTCTGCAAATTGCTGCTTTTGCTCTTGAAATGATGTCATCAGGTGGGTGTTTTGGTGTAATGCACTGAAAACCAGAGCAGAAATGCTGAAATATTCCCATGATATGCATGGTCTCTGCACCAAACCACCATGACTCAGCCTAAGTACATCTGCCGCTTGTTCTCTTGTACTGCCAGCAGATTGTGGAAGTACAGTGTAAAAACCATCTTTATGGAGAGATCTTTGTGGTTTAGGCTTAGTCTAAGTGTCTCAAGTAGCCGGGGCTTTTGTTTGGGCCTAATCCATAAGGTCTGATGGCTTTCCTCCTCACTCAAGATGAATATGGTAGAAAATATAAATCAAAGAAACGTCCTTTGGCCTACCCTTGCCTTGCCTTATTTCCTTCTCATCCTGTTCTCTGTCCCAGCCTCTCTCACTAACCCCTCGTCTGGCTGCATGTCTCTTCTTTCCTCTCTCCTTTTCTCAAACTCTCCTGCTTCCTGGCTTTCGTCTTTCAATTCCTCCATTTCAGTCCTGCAGCCCGGCACTACTTTTTCTTCTTGCCTCCCTTTGGCCTGCTCCCTTGCCTTTCTCCCTCTGTTCCATATCCTTCTTCCCGACTTGTCTCTGGGAGACTTTTGGCCACTTTGCACCCAAGTCTGGGGATGTTTTGGAAACTTTTCAGAGGCCTCGCTGGTGACAGGGGGGACAGCAGGCAGTGACAGGCCCGGGGCTGACAGGCTCCCCCTCCCCTAGCGGGCGCTTGGCTGCCACACCCACCTGACATAGAACCTTTGTCACAATGCCCGCTACCGTGGTGAGGATGCGGGCACTCTGCAGGTGACAGGGACCCAGCAGGACTTGGTGTCAGTTCAGCAATTGCTCAGTTCCCCAAAGAAGCTGAATTCTGCAAATTGCTGCTTTTGCTCTTGAAATGATGTCATCAGGTGGGTGTTTTGGTGTAATACACTGAAAACCAGAGCAGAAATGCTGAAATATTCCCATGATATGCATGGTCTCTGCACCAAACCACCATGACTCAGCCTAAGTACATCTGCCGCTTGTTCTCTTGTACTGCCAGCAGATTGTGGAAGTACAGTGTAAAAACCATCTTTATGGAGAGATCTTTGTGGTTTAGGCTTAGTCTAAGTGTCTCAAGTAGCCGGGGCTTTTGTTTGGGCCTAATCCATAAGGTCTGATGGCTTTCCTCCTCACTCAAGATGAATGTGGTAGAAAATATAAATCAAAGAAACGTCCTTTGGCCTAGCCTTGCCTTGCCTTGCCTTATTTCCTTCTCATCCTGTTCTCTGTCCCAGCCTCTCTCACTAAGCCCTCGTCTGGCTGCATGTCTCTTCTTTCCTCTCTCCTTTTCTCAAACTCTCCTGCTTCCTGGCTTTCGTCTTTCAATTCCTCCATTTCAGTCCTGCAGCCCGGCACTACTTTTTCCTCTTGCCTCCCTTTGGCCTGCTCCCTTGCCTTTCTCCCTCTGTTCCATATCCTTCTTCCCGACTTGTCTCTTGGAGACTTTTGGCCAATTTGCACCCAAGTCTGGGGATGTTTTGGAAACTTTTCAGAGGCCTCGCTGGTGACAGGGGGGACAGCAGGCAGTGACAGGCCCGGGGCTGACAGGCTCCCCCTCCCCTAGCGGGCGCTCGGCTGCCACACCCACCTGACATAGAACCTTTGTCACAATGCCCGCTACCGTGGTGAGGATGCGGGCACTCTGCAGGTGACAGGGACCCAGCAGGACTTGGTGTCAGTTCAGCAATTGCTCAGTTCCCCAAAGAAGCTGAATTCTGCAAATTGCTGCTTTTGCTCTTGAAATGATGTCATCAGGTGGGTGTTTTGGTGTAATACACTGAAAACCAGAGCAGAAATGCTGAAATATTCCCATGATATGCATGGTCTCTGCACCAAACCACCATGACTCAGCCTAAGTACATCTACCGCTTGTTCTCTTGTACTGCCAGCAGATTGTGGAAGTACAGTGTAAAAACCATCTTTATGGAGAGATCTTTGTGGTTTAGGCTTAGTCTAAGTGTCTCAAGTAGCCGGGGCTTTTGTTTGGGCCTAATCCATAAGGTCTGATGGCTTTCCTCCTCATCTCAAGATGAATGTGGTAGAAAATATAAATCAAAGAAACGTCCTTTGGCCTAGCCTTGCCTTGCCTTGCCTTATTTCCTTCTCATCCTGTTCTCTGTCCCAGCCTCTCTCACTAACCCCTCGTCTGGCTGCATGTCTCTTCTTTCCTCTCTCCTTTTCTCAAACTCTCCTGCTTGCTGGCTTTCGTCTTTCAATTCCTCCATTTCAGTCCTGCAGCCCGGCACTACTTTTTCCTCTTGCCTCCCTTTGGCCTGCTCCCTTGCCTTTCTCCCTCTGTTCCATATCCTTCTTCCCGACTTGTCTCTGGGAGACTTTTGGCCACTTTGCACCCAAGTCTGGGGATGTTTTGGAAACTTTTCAGAGGCCTCGCTGGTGACAGGGGGGACAGCAGGCAGTGACAGGCCCGGGGCTGACAGGCTCCCCCTCCCCTAGCGGGCGCTCGGCTGCCACACCCACCTGACATAGAACCTTTGTCACAATGCCCGCTACCGTGGTGAGGATGCGGGCACTCTGCAGGTGACAGGGACCCAGCAGGACTTGGTGTCAGTTCAGCAATTGCTCAGTTCCCCAAAGAAGCTGAATTCTGCAAATTGCTGCTTTTGCTCTTGAAATGATGTCATCAGGTGGGTGTTTTGGTGTAATACACTGAAAACCAGAGCAGAAATGCTGAAATATTCCCATGATATGCATGGTCTCTGCACCAAACCACCATGACTCAGCCTAAGTACATCTGCCGCTTGTTCTCTTGTACTGCCAGCAGATTGTGGAAGTACAGTGTAAAAACCATCTTTATGGAGAGATCTTTGTGGTTTAGGCTTAGTCTAAGTGTCTCAAGTAGCCGGGGCTTTTGTTTGGGCCTAATCCATAAGGTCTGATGGCTTTCCTCCTCACTCAAGATGAATGTGGTAGAAAATATAAATCAAAGAAACGTCCTTTGGCCTACCCTTGCCTTGCCTTGCCTTATTTCCTTCTCATCCTGTTCTCTGTCCCAGCCTCTCTCACTAACCCCTCGTCTGGCTGCATGTCTCTTCTTTCCTCTCTCCTTTTCTCAAACTCTCCTGCTTCCTGGCTTTCGTCTTTCAATTCCTCCATTTCAGTCCTGCAGCCCGGCACTACTTTTTCCTCTTGCCTCCCTTTGGCCTGCTCCCTTGCCTTTCTCCGTCTGTTTCATATCCTTCTTCCCGACTTGTCTCTTGGAGACTTTTGGCCAATTTGCACCCAAGTCTGGGGATGTTTTGGAAACTTTTCAGAGGCCTCGCTGGTGACAGCGGGGACAGCAGGCAGTGACAGGCCCGGGGCTGACAGGCTCCCCCTCCCCTAGCGGGCGCTCGGCTGCCACACCCAGCTGACATAGAACCTTTGTCACAATGCCCGCTACCGTGGTGAGGATGCGGGCACTCTGCAGGTGACAGGGACCCAGCAGGACTTGGTGTCAGTTCAGCAGTTGCTCAGTTCCCCAAAGAAGCTGAATTCTGCAAATTGCTGCTTTTGCTCTTGAAATGATGTCATCAGGTGGGTGTTTTGGTGTAATACACTGAAAACCAGAGCAGAAATGCTGAAATATTCCCATGATATGCATGGTCTCTGCACCAAACCACCACGACTCAGCCTAAATACATCTGCCGCTTGTTCTCTTGTACTGCCAGCAGATTGTGGAAGTACAGTGTAAAAACCATCTTTATGGAGAGATCTTTGTGGTTTAGGCTTAGTCTAAGTGTCTCAAGTAGCCGGGGCTTTTGTTTGGGCCTAATCCATAAGGTCTGATGGCTTTCCTCCTCACTCAAGATGAATGTGGTAGAAAATATAAATCAAAGAAACGTCCTTTGGCCTACCCTTGCCTTGCCTTGCCTTATTTCCTTCTCATCCTGTTCTCTGTCCCAGCCTCTCTCACTAACCCCTCGTCTGGCTGCATGTCTCTTCTTTCCTCTCTCCTTTTCTCAAACTCTCCTGCTTCCTGGCTTTCGTCTTTCAATTCCTCCATTTCAGTCCTGCAGCCCGGCACTACTTTTTCCTCTTGCCTCCCTTTGGCCTGCTCCCTTGCCTTTCTCCCTCTGTTCCATATCCTTCTTCCCGACTTGTCTCTGGGAGACTTTTGGCCACTTTGCACCCAAGTCTGGGGATGTTTTGGAAACTTTTCAGAGGCCTCGCTGGTGACAGGGGGGACAGCAGGCAGTGACAGGCCCGGGGCTGACAGGCTCCCCCTCCCCTAGCGGGCGCTCGGCTGCCACACCCACCTGACATAGAACCTTTGTCACAATGCCCGCTACCGTGGTGAGGATGCGGGCACTCTGCAGGTGACAGGGACCCAGCAGGACTTGGTGTCAGTTCAGCAATTGCTCAGTTCCCCAAAGAAGCTGAATTCTGCAAATTGCTGCTTTTGCTCTTGAAATGATGTCATCAGGTGGGTGTTTTGGTGTAATGCACTGAAAACCAGAGCAGAAATGCTGAAATATTCCCATGATATGCATGGTCTCTGCACCAAACCACCATGACTCAGCCTAAGTACATCTGCCGCTTGTTCTCTTGTACTGCCAGCAGATTGTGGAAGTACAGTGTAAAAACCATCTTTATGGAGAGATCTTTGTGGTTTAGGCTTAGTCTAAGTGTCTCAAGTAGCCGGGGCTTTTGTTTGGGCCTAATCCATGAGGTCTGATGGCTTTCCTCCTCACTCAAGATGAATATGGTAGAAAATATAAATCAAAGAAACGTCCTTTGGCCTACCCTTGCCTTGCCTTATTTCCTTCTCATCCTGTTCTCTGTCCCAGCCTCTCTCACTAACCCCTCGTCTGGCTGCATGTCTCTTCTTTCCTCTCTCCTTTTCTCAAACTCTCCTGCTTCCTGGCTTTCGTCTTTCAATTCCTCCATTTCAGTCCTGCAGCCCGGCACTACTTTTTCTTCTTGCCTCCCTTTGGCCTGCTCCCTTGCCTTTCTCCCTCTGTTCCATATCCTTCTTCCCGACTTGTCTCTGGGAGACTTTTGGCCACTTTGCACCCAAGTCTGGGGATGTTTTGGAAACTTTTCAGAGGCCTCGCTGGTGACAGGGGGGACAGCAGGCAGTGACAGGCCCGGGGCTGACAGGCTCCCCCTCCCCTAGCGGGCGCTTGGCTGCCACACCCACCTGACATAGAACCTTTGTCACAATGCCCGCTACCGTGGTGAGGATGCGGGCACTCTGCAGGTGACAGGGACCCAGCAGGACTTGGTGTCAGTTCAGCAATTGCTCAGTTCCCCAAAGAAGCTGAATTCTGCAAATTGCTGCTTTTGCTCTTGAAATGATGTCATCAGGTGGGTGTTTTGGTGTAATACACTGAAAACCAGAGCAGAAATGCTGAAATATTCCCATGATATGCATGGTCTCTGCACCAAACCACCATGACTCAGCCTAAGTACATCTGCCGCTTGTTCTCTTGTACTGCCAGCAGATTGTGGAAGTACAGTGTAAAAACCATCTTTATGGAGAGATCTTTGTGGTTTAGGCTTAGTCTAAGTGTCTCAAGTAGCCGGGGCTTTTGTTTGGGCCTAATCCATAAGGTCTGATGGCTTTCCTCCTCACTCAAGATGAATGTGGTAGAAAATATAAATCAAAGAAACGTCCTTTGGCCTAGCCTTGCCTTGCCTTGCCTTATTTCCTTCTCATCCTGTTCTCTGTCCCAGCCTCTCTCACTAAGCCCTCGTCTGGCTGCATGTCTCTTCTTTCCTCTCTCCTTTTCTCAAACTCTCCTGCTTCCTGGCTTTCGTCTTTCAATTCCTCCATTTCAGTCCTGCAGCCCGGCACTACTTTTTCCTCTTGCCTCCCTTTGGCCTGCTCCCTTGCCTTTCTCCCTCTGTTCCATATCCTTCTTCCCGACTTGTCTCTTGGAGACTTTTGGCCAATTTGCACCCAAGTCTGGGGATGTTTTGGAAACTTTTCAGAGGCCTCGCTGGTGACAGCGGGGACAGCAGGCAGTGACAGGCCCGGGGCTGACAGGCTCCCCCTCCCCTAGCGGGCGCTCGGCTGCCACACCCACCTGACATAGAACCTTTGTCACAATGCCCGCTACCGTGGTGAGGATGCGGGCACTCTGCAGGTGACAGGGACCCAGCAGGACTTGGTGTCAGTTCAGCAGTTGCTCAGTTCCCCAAAGAAGCTGAATTCTGCAAATTGCTGCTTTTGCTCTTGAAATGATGTCATCAGGTGGGTGTTTTGGTGTAATACACTGAAAACCAGAGCAGAAATGCTGAAATATTCGCATGATATGCATGGTCTCTGCACCAAACCACCACGACTCAGCCTAAATACATCTGCCGCTTGTTCTCTTGTACTGCCAGCAGATTGTGGAAGTACAGTGTAAAAACCATCTTTATGGAGAGATCTTTGTGGTTTAGGCTTAGTCTAAGTGTCTCAAGTAGCCGGGGCTTTTGTTTGGGCCTAATCCATAAGGTCTGATGGCTTTCCTCCTCACTCAAGATGAATGTGGTAGAAAATATAAATCAAAGAAACGTCCTTTGGCCTACCCTTGCCTTGCCTTGCCTTATTTCCTTCTCATCCTGTTCTCTGTCCCAGCCTCTCTCACTAACCCCTCGTCTGGCTGCATGTCTCTTCTTTCCTCTCTCCTTTTCTCAAACTCTCCTGCTTGCTGGCTTTCGTCTTTCAATTCCTCCATTTCAGTCCTGCAGCCCGGCACTACTTTTTCCTCTTGCCTCCCTTTGGCCTGCTCCCTTGCCTTTCTCCCTCTGTTCCATATCCTTCTTCCCGACTTGTCTCTGGGAGACTTTTGGCCACTTTGCACCCAAGTCTGGGGATGTTTTGGAAACTTTTCAGAGGCCTCGCTGGTGACAGGGGGGACAGCAGGCAGTGACAGGCCCGGGGCTGACAGGCTCCCCCTCCCCTAGCGGGCGCTCGGCTGCCACACCCACCTGACATAGAACCTTTGTCACAATGCCCGCTACCGTGGTGAGGATGCGGGCACTCTGCAGGTGACAGGGACCCAGCAGGACTTGGTGTCAGTTCAGCAATTGCTCAGTTCCCCAAAGAAGCTGAATTCTGCAAATTGCTGCTTTTGCTCTTGAAATGATGTCATCAGGTGGGTGTTTTGGTGTAATACACTGAAAACCAGAGCAGAAATGCTGAAATATTCCCATGATATGCATGGTCTCTGCACCAAACCACCATGACTCAGCCTAAGTACATCTGCCGCTTGTTCTCTTGTACTGCCAGCAGATTGTGGAAGTACAGTGTAAAAACCATCTTTATGGAGAGATCTTTGTGGTTTAGGCTTAGTCTAAGTGTCTCAAGTAGCCGGGGCTTTTGTTTGGGCCTAATCCATAAGGTCTGATGGCTTTCCTCCTCACTCAAGATGAATGTGGTAGAAAATATAAATCAAAGAAACGTCCTTTGGCCTAGCCTTGCCTTGCCTTGCCTTATTTCCTTCTCATCCTGTTCTCTGTCCCAGCCTCTCTCACTAACCCCTCGTCTGGCTGCATGTCTCTTTTTTCCTCTCTCCTTTTCTCAAACTCTCCTGCTTGCTGGCTTTCGTCTTTCAATTCCTCCATTTCAGTCCTGCAGCCCGGCACTACTTTTTCCTCTTGCCTCCCTTTGGCCTGCTCCCTTGCCTTTCTCCCTCTGTTCCATATCCTTCTTCCCGACTTGTCTCTGGGAGACTTTTGGCCACTTTGCACCCAAGTCTGGGGATGTTTTGGAAACTTTTCAGAGGCCTCGCTGGTGACAGGGGGGACAGCAGGCAGTGACAGGCCCGGGGCTGACAGGCTCCCCCTCCCCTAGCGGGCGCTCGGCTGCCACACCCACCTGACATAGAACCTTTGTCACAATGCCCGCTACCGTGGTGAGGATGCGGGCACTCTGCAGGTGACAGGGACCCAGCAGGACTTGGTGTCAGTTCAGCAATTGCTCAGTTCCCCAAAGAAGCTGAATTCTGCAAATTGCTGCTTTTGCTCTTGAAATGATGTCATCAGGTGGGTGTTTTGGTGTAATGCACTGAAAACCAGAGCAGAAATGCTGAAATATTCCCATGATATGCATGGTCTCTGCACCAAACCACCATGACTCAGCCTAAGTACATCTGCCGCTTGTTCTCTTGTACTGCCAGCAGATTGTGGAAGTACAGTGTAAAAACCATCTTTATGGAGAGATCTTTGTGGTTTAGGCTTAGTCTAAGTGTCTCAAGTAGCTGGAGCTTTTGTTTGGGCCTAATCCATAAGGTCTGATGGCTTTCCTCCTCACTCAAGATGAATGTGGTAGAAAATATAAATCAAAGAAACGTCCTTTGGCCTACCCTTGCCTTGCCTTGCCTTATTTCCTTCTCATCCTGTTCTCTGTCCCAGCCTCTCTCACTAACCCCTCGTCTGGCTGCATGTCTCTTCTTTCCTCTCTCCTTTTCTCAAACTCTCCTGCTTCCTGGCTTTCGTCTTTCAATTCCTCCATTTCAGTCCTGCAGCCCGGCACTACTTTTTCTTCTTGCCTCCCTTTGGCCTGCTCCCTTGCCTTTCTCCCTCTGTTCCATATCCTTCTTCCCGACTTGTCTCTTGGAGACTTTTGGCCACTTTGCACCCAAGTCTGGGGATGTTTTGGAAACTTTTCAGAGGCCTCGCTGGTGACAGGGGGGACAGCAGGCAGTGACAGGCCCGGGGCTGACAGGCTCCCCCTCCCCTAGCGGGCGCTTGGCTGCCACACCCACCTGACATAGAACCTTTGTCACAATGCCCGCTACCGTGGTGAGGATGCGGGCACTCTGCAGGTGACAGGGACCCAGCAGGACTTGGTGTCAGTTCAGCAATTGCTCAGTTCCCCAAAGAAGCTGAATTCTGCAAATTGCTGCTTTTGCTCTTGAAATGATGTCATCAGGTGGGTGTTTTGGTGTAATACACTGAAAACCAGAGCAGAAATGCTGAAATATTCCCATGATATGCATGGTCTCTGCACCAAACCACCATGACTCAGCCTAAGTACATCTGCCGCTTGTTCTCTTGTACTGCCAGCAGATTGTGGAAGTACAGTGTAAAAACCATCTTTATGGAGAGATCTTTGTGGTTTAGGCTTAGTCTAAGTGTCTCAAGTAGCCGGGGCTTTTGTTTGGGCCTAATCCATAAGGTCTGATGGCTTTCCTCCTCACTCAAGATGAATGTGGTAGAAAATATAAATCAAAGAAACGTCCTTTGGCCTACCCTTGCCTTGCCTTGCCTTATTTCCTTCTCATCCTGTTCTCTGTCCCAGCCTCTCTCACTAACCCCTCGTCTGGCTGCATGTCTCTTCTTTCCTCTCTCCTTTTCTCAAACTCTCCTGCTTCCTGGCTTTCGTCTTTCAATTCCTCCATTTCAGTCCTGCAGCCCGGCACTACTTTTTCCTCTTACCTCCCTTTGGCCTGCTCCCTTGCCTTTCTCCCTCTGTTCCATATCCTTCTTCCCGACTTGTCTCTTGGAGACTTTTGGCCACTTTGCACCCAAGTCTGGGGATGTTTTGGAAACTTTTCAGAGGCCTCGCTGGTGACAGGGGGGACAGCAGGCAGTGACAGGCCCGGGGCTGACAGGCTCCCCCTCCCCTAGCGGGCGCTCGGCTGCCACACCCAGCTGACATAGAACCTTTGTCACAATGCCCGCTACCGTGGTGAGGATGCGGGCACTCTGCAGGTGGCAGGGACCCAGCAGGACTTGGTGTCAGTTCAGCAATTGCTCAGTTCCCCAAAGAAGCTGAATTCTGCAAATTGCTGCTTTTGCTCTTGAAATGATGTCATCAGGTGGGTGTTTTGGTGTAATACACTGAAAACCAGAGCAGAAATGCTGAAATATTCCCATGATATGCATGGTCTCTGCACCAAACCACCATGACTCAGCCTAAGTACATCTGCCGCTTGTTCTCTTGTACTGCCAGCAGATTGTGGAAGTACAGTGTAAAAACCATCTTTATGGAGAGATCTTTGTGGTTTAGGCTTAGTCTAAGTGTCTCAAGTAGCCGGGGCTTTTGTTTGGGCCTAATCCATAAGGTCTGATGGCTTTCCTCCTCACTCAAGATGAATGTGGTAGAAAATATAAATCAAAGAAACGTCCTTTGGCCTAGCCTTGCCTTGCCTTGCCTTATTTCCTTCTCATCCTGTTCTCTGTCCCAGCCTCTCTCACTAACCCCTCGTCTGGCTGCATGTCTCTTCTTTCCTCTCTCCTTTTCTCAAACTCTCCTGCTTCCTGGCTTTCGTCTTTCAATTCCTCCATTTCAGTCCTGCAGCCCGGCACTACTTTTTCCTCTTGCCTCCCTTTGGCCTGCTCCCTTGCCTTTCTCCCTCTGTTCCATATCCTTCTTCCCGACTTGTCTCTGGGAGACTTTTGGCCACTTTGCACCCAAGTCTGGGGATGTTTTGGAAACTTTTCAGAGGCCTCGCTGGTGACAGGGGGGACAGCAGGCAGTGACAGGCCCGGGGCTGACAGGCTCCCCCTTCCCTAACGGGCGCTCGGCTGCCACACCCAGCTGACATAGAACCTTTGTCACAATGCCCGCTACCGTGGTGAGGATGCGGGCACTCTGCAGGTGACAGGGACCCAGCAGGACTTGGTGTCAGTTCAGCAATTGCTCAGTTCCCCAAAGAAGCTGAATTCTGCAAATTGCTGCTTTTGCTCTTGAAATGATATCATCAGGTGGGTGTTTTGGTGTAATACACTGAAAACCAGAGCAGAAATGCTGAAATATTCCCATGATATGCATGGTCTCTGCACCAAACCACCACGACTCAGACTAAATACATCTGCCGCTTGTTCTCTTGTACTGCCAGCAGATTGTGGAAGTACAGTGTAAAAACCATCTTTATGGAGAGATCTTTGTGGTTTAGGCTTAGTCTAAGTGTCTCAAGTAGCCGGGGCTTTTGTTTGGGCCTAATCCATAAGGTCTGATGGCTTTCCTCCTCACTCAAGATGAATGTGGTAGAAAATATAAATCAAAGAAACGTCCTTTGGCCTAGCCTTGCCTTGCCTTGCCTTATTTCCTTCTCATCCTGTTCTCTGTCCCAGCCTCTCTCACTAACCCCTCGTCTGGCTGCATGTCTCTTCTTTCCTCTCTCCTTTTCTCAAACTCTCCTGCTTCCTGGCTTTCGTCTTTCAATTCCTCCATTTCAGTCCTGCAGCCCGGCACTACTTTTTCCTCTTGCCTCCCTTTGGCCTGCTCCCTTGCCTTTCTCCCTCTGTTCCATATCCTTCTTCCCGACTTGTCTCTTGGAGACTTTTGGCCACTTTGCACCCAAGTCTGGGGATGTTTTGGAAACTTTTCAGAGGCCTCGCTGGTGACAGCGGGGACAGCAGGCAGTGACAGGCCCGGGGCTGACAGGCTCCCCCTCCCCTAGCGGGCGCTCGGCTGCCACACCCACCTGACATAGAACCTTTGTCACAATGCCCGCTACCGTGGTGAGGATGCGGGCACTCTGCAGGTGACAGGGACCCAGCAGGACTTGGTGTCAGTTCAGCAATTGCTCAGTTCCCCAAAGAAGCTGAATTCTGCAAATTGCTGCTTTTGCTCTTGAAATGATGTCATCAGGTGGGTGTTTTGGTGTAATACACTGAAAACCAGAGCAGAAATGCTGAAATATTCCCATGATATGCATGGTCTCTGCACCAAACCACCATGACTCAGCCTAAGTACATCTGCCGCTTGTTCTCTTGTACTGCCAGCAGATTGTGGAAGTACAGTGTAAAAACCATCTTTATGGAGAGATCTTTGTGGTTTAGGCTTAGTCTAAGTGTCTCAAGTAGCCGGGGCTTTTGTTTGGGCCTAATCCATAAGGTCTGATGGCTTTCCTCCTCACTCAAGATGAATGTGGTAGAAAATATAAATCAAAGAAACGTCCTTTGGCCTAGCCTTGCCTTGCCTTGCCTTATTTCCTTCTCATCCTGTTCTCTGTCCCAGCCTCTCTCACTAACCCCTCGTCTGGCTGCATGTCTCTTCTTTCCTCTCTCCTTTTCTCAAACTCTCCTGCTTCCTGGCTTTCGTCTTTCAATTCCTCCATTTCAGTCCTGCAGCCCGGCACTACTTTTTCCTCTTGCCTCCCTTTGGCCTGCTCCCTTGCCTTTCTCCCTCTGTTCCATATCCTTCTTCCCGACTTGTCTCTTGGAGACTTTTGGCCACTTTGCACCCAAGTCTGGGGATGTTTTGGAAACTTTTCAGAGGCCTCGCTGGTGACAGGGGGGACAGCAGGCAGTGACAGGCCCGGGGCTGACAGGCTCCCCCTCCCCTAGCGGGCGCTCGGCTGCCACACCCAGCTGACATAGAACCTTTGTCACAATGCCCGCTACCGTGGTGAGGATGCGGGCACTCTGCAGGTGGCAGGGACCCAGCAGGACTTGGTGTCAGTTCAGCAATTGCTCAGTTCCCCAAAGAAGCTGAATTCTGCAAATTGCTGCTTTTGCTCTTGAAATGATGTCATCAGGTGGGTGTTTTGGTGTAATACACTGAAAACCAGAGCAGAAATGCTGAAATATTCCCATGATATGCATGGTCTCTGCACCAAACCACCACGACTCAGACTAAATACATCTGCCGCTTGTTCTCTTGTACTGCCAGCAGATTGTGGAAGTACAGTGTAAAAACCATCTTTATGGAGAGATCTTTGTGGTTTAGGCTTAGTCTAAGTGTCTCAAGTAGCCGGGGCTTTTGTTTGGGCCTAATCCATAAGGTCTGATGGCTTTCCTCCTCACTCAAGATGAATGTGGTAGAAAATATAAATCAAAGAAACGTCCTTTGGCCTAGCCTTGCCTTGCCTTGCCTTATTTCCTTCTCATCCTGTTCTCTGTCCCAGCCTCTCTCACTAACCCCTCGTCTGGCTGCATGTCTCTTCTTTCCTCTCTCCTTTTCTCAAACTCTCCTGCTTCCTGGCTTTCGTCTTTCAATTCCTCCATTTCAGTCCTGCAGCCCGGCACTACTTTTTCCTCTTGCCTCCCTTTGGCCTGCTCCCTTGCCTTTCTCCCTCTGTTCCATATCCTTCTTCCCGACTTGTCTCTTGGAGACTTTTGGCCACTTTGCATCCAAGTCTGGGGATGTTTTGGAAACTTTTCAGAGGCCTCGCTGGTGACAGGGGGGACAGCAGGCAGTGACAGGCCCGGGGCTGACAGGCTCCCCCTTCCCTAACGGGCGCTCGGCTGCCACACCCACCTGACATAGAACCTTTGTCACAATGCCCGCTACCGTGGTGAGGATGCGGGCACTCTGCAGGTGACAGGGACCCAGCAGGACTTGGTGTCAGTTCAGCAATTGCTCAGTTCCCCAAAGAAGCTGAATTCTGCAAATTGCTGCTTTTGCTCTTGAAATGATGTCATCAGGTGGGTGTTTTGGTGTAATACACTGAAAACCAGAGCAGAAATGCTGAAATATTCCCATGATATGCATGGTCTCTGCACCAAACCACCATGACTCAGCCTAAGTACATCTGCCGCTTGTTCTCTTGTACTGCCAGCAGATTGTGGAAGTACAGTGTAAAAACCATCTTTATGGAGAGATCTTTGTGGTTTAGGCTTAGTCTAAGTGTCTCAAGTAGCCGGGGCTTTTGTTTGGGCCTAATCCATAAGGTCTGATGGCTTTCCTCCTCACTCAAGATGAATGTGGTAGAAAATATAAATCAAAGAAACGTCCTTTGGCCTAGCCTTGCCTTGCCTTGCCTTATTTCCTTCTCATCCTGTTCTCTGTCCCAGCCTCTCTCACTAACCCCTCGTCTGGCTGCATGTCTCTTCTTTCCTCTCTCCTTTTCTCAAACTCTCCTGCTTCCTGGCTTTCGTCTTTCAATTCCTCCATTTCAGTCCTGCAGCCCGGCACTACTTTTTCCTCTTGCCTCCCTTTGGCCTGCTCCCTTGCCTTTCTCCCTCTGTTCCATATCCTTCTTCCCGACTTGTCTCTTGGAGACTTTTGGCCACTTTGCACCCAAGTCTGGGGATGTTTTGGAAACTTTTCAGAGGCCTCGCTGGTGACAGGGGGGACAGCAGGCAGTGACAGGCCCGGGGCTGACAGGCTCCCCCTCCCCTAGCGGGCGCTCGGCTGCCACACCCAGCTGACATAGAACCTTTGTCACAATGCCCGCTACCGTGGTGAGGATGCGGGCACTCTGCAGGTGGCAGGGACCCAGCAGGACTTGGTGTCAGTTCAGCAATTGCTCAGTTCCCCAAAGAAGCTGAATTCTGCAAATTGCTGCTTTTGCTCTTGAAATGATGTCATCAGGTGGGTGTTTTGGTGTAATACACTGAAAACCAGAGCAGAAATGCTGAAATATTCCCATGATATGCATGGTCTCTGCACCAAACCACCACGACTCAGACTAAATACATCTGCCGCTTGTTCTCTTGTACTGCCAGCAGATTGTGGAAGTACAGTGTAAAAACCATCTTTATGGAGAGATCTTTGTGGTTTAGGCTTAGTCTAAGTGTCTCAAGTAGCCGGGGCTTTTGTTTGGGCCTAATCCATAAGGTCTGATGGCTTTCCTCCTCACTCAAGATGAATGTGGTAGAAAATATAAATCAAAGAAACGTCCTTTGGCCTAGCCTTGCCTTGCCTTGCCTTATTTCCTTCTCATCCTGTTCTCTGTCCCAGCCTCTCTCACTAACCCCTCGTCTGGCTGCATGTCTCTTCTTTCCTCTCTCCTTTTCTCAAACTCTCCTGCTTCCTGGCTTTCGTCTTTCAATTCCTCCATTTCAGTCCTGCAGCCCGGCACTACTTTTTCCTCTTGCCTCCCTTTGGCCTGCTCCCTTGCCTTTCTCCCTCTGTTCCATATCCTTCTTCCCGACTTGTCTCTTGGAGACTTTTGGCCACTTTGCACCCAAGTCTGGGGATGTTTTGGAAACTTTTCAGAGGCCTCGCTGGTGACAGGGGGGACAGCAGGCAGTGACAGGCCCGGGGCTGACAGGCTCCCCCTTCCCTAACGGGCGCTCGGCTGCCACACCCAGCTGACATAGAACCTTTGTCACAATGCCCGCTACCGTGGTGAGGATGCGGGCACTCTGCAGGTGACAGGGACCCAGCAGGACTTGGTGTCAGTTCAGCAATTGCTCAGTTCCCCAAAGAAGCTGAATTCTGCAAATTGCTGCTTTTGCTCTTGAAATGATGTCATCAGGTGGGTGTTTTGGTGTAATACACTGAAAACCAGAGCAGAAATGCTGAAATATTCCCATGATATGCATGGTCTCTGCACCAAACCACCACGACTCAGACTAAATACATCTGCCGCTTGTTCTCTTGTACTGCCAGCAGATTGTGGAAGTACAGTGTAAAAACCATCTTTATGGAGAGATCTTTGTGGTTTAGGCTTAGTCTAAGTGTCTCAAGTAGCCGGGGCTTTTGTTTGGGCCTAATCCATAAGGTCTGATGGCTTTCCTCCTCACTCAAGATGAATGTGGTAGAAAATATAAATCAAAGAAACGTCCTTTGGCCTACCCTTGCCTTGCCTTGCCTTATTTCCTTCTCATCCTGTTCTCTGTCCCAGCCTCTCTCACTAACCCCTCGTCTGGCTGCATGTCTCTTCTTTCCTCTCTCCTTTTCTCAAACTCTCCTGCTTCCTGGCTTTCGTCTTTCAATTCCTCCATTTCAGTCCTGCAGCCCGGCACTACTTTTTCCTCTTGCCTCCCTTTGGCCTGCTCCCTTGCCTTTCTCCCTCTGTTCCATATCCTTCTTCCCGACTTGTCTCTTGGAGACTTTTGGCCACTTTGCACCCAAGTCTGGGGATGTTTTGGAAACTTTTCAGAGGCCTCGCTGGTGACAGGGGGGACAGCAGGCAGTGACAGGCCCGGGGCTGACAGGCTCCCCCTCCCCTAGCGGGCGCTCGGCTGCCACACCCAGCTGACATAGAACCTTTGTCACAATGCCCGCTACCGTGGTGAGGATGCGGGCACTCTGCAGGTGGCAGGGACCCAGCAGGACTTGGTGTCAGTTCAGCAATTGCTCAGTTCCCCAAAGAAGCTGAATTCTGCAAATTGCTGCTTTTGCTCTTGAAATGATGTCATCAGGTGGGTGTTTTGGTGTAATACACTGAAAACCAGAGCAGAAATGCTGAAATATTCCCATGATATGCATGGTCTCTGCACCAAACCACCATGACTCAGCCTAAGTACATCTACCGCTTGTTCTCTTGTACTGCCAGCAGATTGTGGAAGTACAGTGTAAAAACCATCTTTATGGAGAGATCTTTGTGGTTTAGGCTTAGTCTAAGTGTCTCAAGTAGCCGGGGCTTTTGTTTGGGCCTAATCCATAAGGTCTGATGGCTTTCCTCCTCATCTCAAGATGAATGTGGTAGAAAATATAAATCAAAGAAACGTCCTTTGGCCTACCCTTGCCTTGCCTTGCCTTATTTCCTTCTCATCCTGTTCTCTGTCCCAGCCTCTCTCACTAACCCCTCGTCTGGCTGCATGTCTCTTCTTTCCTCTCTCCTTTTCTCAAACTCTCCTGCTTCCTGGCTTTCGTCTTTCAATTCCTCCATTTCAGTCCTGCAGCCCGGCACTACTTTTTCCTCTTGCCTCCCTTTGGCCTGCTCCCTTGCCTTTCTCCCTCTGTTCCATATCCTTCTTCCCGACTTGTCTCTGGGAGACTTTTGGCCACTTTGCACCCAAGTCTGGGGATGTTTTGGAAACTTTTCAGAGGCCTCGCTGGTGACAGGGGGGACAGCAGGCAGTGACAGGCCCGGGGCTGACAGGCTCCCCCTCCCCTAGCGGGCGCTTGGCTGCCACACCCACCTGACATAGAACCTTTGTCACAATGCCCGCTACCGTGGTGAGGATGCGGGCACTCTGCAGGTGACAGGGACCCAGCAGGACTTGGTGTCAGTTCAGCAATTGCTCAGTTCCCCAAAGAAGCTGAATTCTGCAAATTGCTGCTTTTGCTCTTGAAATGATGTCATCAGGTGGGTGTTTTGGTGTAATACACTGAAAACCAGAGCAGAAATGCTGAAATATTCCCATGATATGCATGGTCTCTGCACCAAACCACCATGACTCAGCCTAAGTACATCTGCCGCTTGTTCTCTTGTACTGCCAGCAGATTGTGGAACTACAGTGTAAAAACCATCTTTATGGAGAGATCTTTGTGGTTTAGGCTTAGTCTAAGTGTCTCAAGTAGCCGGGGCTTTTGTTTGGGCCTAATCCATAAGGTCTGATGGCTTTCCTCCTCACTCAAGATGAATATGGTAGAAAATATAAATCAAAGAAACGTCCTTTGGCCTACCCTTGCCTTGCCTTATTTCCTTCTCATCCTGTTCTCTGTCCCAGCCTCTCTCACTAACCCCTCGTCTGGCTGCATGTCTCTTCTTTCCTCTCTCCTTTTCTCAAACTCTCCTGCTTCCTGGCTTTCGTCTTTCAATTCCTCCATTTCAGTCCTGCAGCCCGGCACTACTTTTTCTTCTTGCCTCCCTTTGGCCTGCTCCCTTGCCTTTCTCCCTCTGTTCCATATCCTTCTTCCCGACTTGTCTCTGGGAGACTTTTGGCCACTTTGCACCCAAGTCTGGGGATGTTTTGGAAACTTTTCAGAGGCCTCGCTGGTGACAGGGGGGACAGCAGGCAGTGACAGGCCCGGGGCTGACAGGCTCCCCCTCCCCTAGCGGGCGCTTGGCTGCCACACCCACCTGACATAGAACCTTTGTCACAATGCCCGCTACCGTGGTGAGGATGCGGGCACTCTGCAGGTGACAGGGACCCAGCAGGACTTGGTGTCAGTTCAGCAGTTGCTCAGTTCCCCAAAGAAGCTGAATTCTGCAAATTGCTGCTTTTGCTCTTGAAATGATGTCATCAGGTGGGTGTTTTGGTGTAATACACTGAAAACCAGAGCAGAAATGCTGAAATATTCGCATGATATGCATGGTCTCTGCACCAAACCACCACGACTCAGACTAAATACATCTGCCGCTTGTTCTCTTGTACTGCCAGCAGATTGTGGAAGTACAGTGTAAAAACCATCTTTATGGAGAGATCTTTGTGGTTTAGGCTTAGTCTAAGTGTCTCAAGTAGCCGGGACTTTTGTTTGGGCCTAATCCATAAGGTCTGATGGCTTTCCTCCTCACTCAAGATTAATGTGGTAGAAAATATAAATCAAAGAAACGTCCTTTGGCCTACCCTTGCCTTGCCTTGCCTTATTTCCTTCTCATCCTGTTCTCTGTCCCAGCCTCTCTCACTAACCCCTCGTCTGGCTGCATGTCTCTTCTTTCCTCTCTCCTTTTCTCAAACTCTCCTGCTTCCTGGCTTTCGTCTTTCAATTCCTCCATTTCAGTCCTGCAGCCCGGCACTACTTTTTCCTCTTGCCTCCCTTTGGCCTGCTCCCTTGCCTTTCTCCCTCTGTTCCATATCCTTCTTCCCGACTTGTCTCTGGGAGACTTTTGGCCACTTTGCACCCAAGTCTGGGGATGTTTTGGAAACTTTTCAGAGGCCTCGCTGGTGACAGGGGGGACAGCAGGCAGTGACAGGCCCGGGGCTGACAGGCTCCCCCTCCCCTAGCGGGCGCTTGGCTGCCACACCCACCTGACATAGAACCTTTGTCACAATGCCCGCTACCGTGGTGAGGATGCGGGCACTGTGCAGGTGACAGGGACCCAGCAGGACTTGGTGTCAGTTCAGCAATTGCTCAGTTCCCCAAAGAAGCTGAATTCTGCAAATTGCTGCTTTTGCTCTTGAAATGATGTCATCAGGTGGGTGTTTTGGTGTAATACACTGAAAACCAGAGCAGAAATGCTGAAATATTCCCATGATATGCATGGTCTCTGCACCAAACCACCATGACTCAGCCTAAGTACATCTGCCGCTTGTTCTCTTGTACTGCCAGCAGATTGTGGAAGTACAGTGTAAAAACCATCTTTATGGAGAGATCTTTGTGGTTTAGGCTTAGTCTAAGTGTCTCAAGTAGCCGGGGCTTTTGTTTGGGCCTAATCCATAAGGTCTGATGGCTTTCCTCCTCACTCAAGATTAATGTGGTAGAAAATATAAATCAAAGAAACGTCCTTTGGCCTAGCCTTGCCTTGCCTTGCCTTATTTCCTTCTCATCCTGTTCTCTGTCCCAGCCTCTCTCACTAACCCCTCGTCTGGCTGCATGTCTCTTCTTTCCTCTCTCCTTTTCTCAAACTCTCCTGCTTCCTGGCTTTCGTCTTTCAATTCCTCCATTTCAGTCCTGCAGCCCGGCACTACTTTTTCCTCTTGCCTCCCTTTGGCCTGCTCCCTTGCCTTTCTCCCTCTGTTCCATATCCTTCTTCCCGACTTGTCTCTTGGAGACTTTTGGCCACTTTGCACCCAAGTCTGGGGATGTTTTGGAAACTTTTCAGAGGCCTCGCTGGTGACAGGGGGGACAGCAGGCAGTGACAGGCCCGGGGCTGACAGGCTCCCCCTCCCCTAGCGGGCGCTCGGCTGCCACACCCAGCTGACATAGAACCTTTGTCACAATGCCCGCTACCGTGGTGAGGATGCGGGCACTCTGCAGGTGGCAGGGACCCAGCAGGACTTGGTGTCAGTTCAGCAATTGCTCAGTTCCCCAAAGAAGCTGAATTCTGCAAATTGCTGCTTTTGCTCTTGAAATGATGTCATCAGGTGGGTGTTTTGGTGTAATACACTGAAAACCAGAGCAGAAATGCTGAAATATTCCCATGATATGCATGGTCTCTGCACCAAACCACCATGACTCAGCCTAAGTACATCTGCCGCTTGTTCTCTTGTACTGCCAGCAGATTGTGGAAGTACAGTGTAAAAACCATCTTTATGGAGAGATCTTTGTGGTTTAGGCTTAGTCTAAGTGTCTCAAGTAGCCGGGGCTTTTGTTTGGGCCTAATCCATAAGGTCTGATGGCTTTCCTCCTCACTCAAGATGAATGTGGTAGAAAATATAAATCAAAGAAACGTCCTTTGGCCTAGCCTTGCCTTGCCTTGCCTTATTTCCTTCTCATCCTGTTCTCTGTCCCAGCCTCTCTCACTAAGCCCTCGTCTGGCTGCATGTCTCTTCTTTCCTCTCTCCTTTTCTCAAACTCTCCTGCTTCCTGGCTTTCGTCTTTCAATTCCTCCATTTCAGTCCTGCAGCCCGGCACTACTTTTTCCTCTTGCCTCCCTTTGGCCTGCTCCCTTGCCTTTCTCCCTCTGTTCCATATCCTTCTTCCCGACTTGTCTCTTGGAGACTTTTGGCCACTTTGCACCCAAGTCTGGGGATGTTTTGGAAACTTTTCAGAGGCCTCGCTGGTGACAGGGGGGACAGCAGGCAGTGACAGGCCCGGGGCTGACAGGCTCCCCCTTCCCTAACGGGCGCTCGGCTGCCACACCCACCTGACATAGAACCTTTGTCACAATGCCCGCTACCGTGGTGAGGATGCGGGCACTCTGCAGGTGACAGGGACCCAGCAGGACTTGGTGTCAGTTCAGCAATTGCTCAGTTCCCCAAAGAAGCTGAATTCTGCAAATTGCTGCTTTTGCTCTTGAAATGATGTCATCAGGTGGGTGTTTTGGTGTAATACACTGAAAACCAGAGCAGAAATGCTGAAATATTCCCATGATATGCATGGTCTCTGCACCAAACCACCACGACTCAGACTAAATACATCTGCCGCTTGTTCTCTTGTACTGCCAGCAGATTGTGGAAGTACAGTGTAAAAACCATCTTTATGGAGAGATCTTTGTGGTTTAGGCTTAGTCTAAGTGTCTCAAGTAGCCGGGGCTTTTGTTTGGGCCTAATCCATAAGGTCTGATGGCTTTCCTCCTCACTCAAGATGAATGTGGTAGAAAATATAAATCAAAGAAACGTCCTTTGGCCTACCCTTGCCTTGCCTTGCCTTATTTCCTTCTCATCCTGTTCTCTGTCCCAGCCTCTCTCACTAACCCCTCGTCTGGCTGCATGTCTCTTCTTTCCTCTCTCCTTTTCTCAAACTCTCCTGCTTCCTGGCTTTCGTCTTTCAATTCCTCCATTTCAGTCCTGCAGCCCGGCACTACTTTTTCCTCTTGCCTCCCTTTGGCCTGCTCCCTTGCCTTTCTCCCTCTGTTCCATATCCTTCTTCCCGACTTGTCTCTTGGAGACTTTTGGCCACTTTGCACCCAAGTCTGGGGATGTTTTGGAAACTTTTCAGAGGCCTCGCTGGTGACAGGGGGGACAGCAGGCAGTGACAGGCCCGGGGCTGACAGGCTCCCCCTCCCCTAGCGAGCGCTTGGCTGCCACACCCACCTGACATAGAACCTTTGTCACAATGCCCGCTACCGTGGTGAGGATGCGGGCACTCTGCAGGTGACAGGGACCCAGCAGGACTTGGTGTCAGTTCAGCAATTGCTCAGTTCCCCAAAGAAGCTGAATTCTGCAAATTGCTGCTTTTGCTCTTGAAATGATGTCATCAGGTGGGTGTTTTGGTGTAATACACTGAAAACCAGAGCAGAAATGCTGAAATATTCCCATGATATGCATGGTCTCTGCACCAAACCACCACGACTCAGACTAAGTACATCTGCCGCTTGTTCTCTTGTACTGCCAGCAGATTGTGGAAGTACAGTGTAAAAACCATCTTTATGGAGAGATCTTTGTGGTTTAGGCTTAGTCTAAGTGTCTCAAGTAGCCGGGGCTTTTGTTTGGGCCTAATCCATAAGGTCTGATGGCTTTCCTCCTCACTCAAGATGAATGTGGTAGAAAATATAAATCAAAGAAACGTCCTTTGGCCTACCCTTGCCTTGCCTTGCCTTATTTCCTTCTCATCCTGTTCTCTGTCCCAGCCTCTCTCACTAACCCCTCGTCTGGCTGCATGTCTCTTCTTTCCTCTCTCCTTTTCTCAAACTCTCCTGCTTCCTGGCTTTCGTCTTTCAATTCCTCCATTTCAGTCCTGCAGCCCGGCACTACTTTTTCCTCTTGCCTCCCTTTGGCCTGCTCCCTTGCCTTTCTCCCTCTGTTCCATATCCTTCTTCCCGACTTGTCTCTTGGAGACTTTTGGCCACTTTGCACCCAAGTCTGGGGATGTTTTGGAAACTTTTCAGAGGCCTCGCTGGTGACAGGGGGGACAGCAGGCAGTGACAGGCCCGGGGCTGACAGGCTCCCCCTCCCCTAACGGGCGCTCGGCTGCCACACCCACCTGACATAGAACCTTTGTCACAATGCCCGCTACCGTGGTGAGGATGCGGGCACTCTGCAGGTGACAGGGACCCAGCAGGACTTGGTGTCAGTTCAGCAATTGCTCAGTTCCCCAAAGAAGCTGAATTCTGCAAATTGCTGCTTTTGCTCTTGAAATGATGTCATCAGGTGGGTGTTTTGGTGTAATACACTGAAAACCAGAGCAGAAATGCTGAAATATTCCCATGATATGCATGGTCTCTGCACCAAACCACCACGACTCAGACTAAATACATCTGCCGCTTGTTCTCTTGTACTGCCAGCAGATTGTGGAAGTACAGTGTAAAAACCATCTTTATGGAGAGATCTTTGTGGTTTAGGCTTAGTCTAAGTGTCTCAAGTAGCCGGGGCTTTTGTTTGGGCCTAATCCATAAGGTCTGATGGCTTTCCTCCTCACTCAAGATGAATGTGGTAGAAAATATAAATCAAAGAAACGTCCTTTGGCCTACCCTTGCCTTGCCTTGCCTTATTTCCTTCTCATCCTGTTCTCTGTCCCAGCCTCTCTCACTAACCCCTCGTCTGGCTGCATGTCTCTTCTTTCCTCTCTCCTTTTCTCAAACTCTCCTGCTTCCTGGCTTTCGTCTTTCAATTCCTCCATTTCAGTCCTGCAGCCCGGCACTACTTTTTCCTCTTGCCTCCCTTTGGCCTGCTCCCTTGCCTTTCTCCCTCTGTTCCATATCCTTCTTCCCGACTTGTCTCTTGGAGACTTTTGGCCACTTTGCACCCAAGTCTGGGGATGTTTTGGAAACTTTTCAGAGGCCTCGCTGGTGACAGGGGGGACAGCAGGCAGTGACAGGCCCGGGGCTGACAGGCTCCCCCTCCCCTAGCGAGCGCTCGGCTGCCACACCCACCTGACATAGAACCTTTGTCACAATGCCCGCTACCGTGGTGAGGATGCGGGCACTCTGCAGGTGACAGGGACCCAGCAGGACTTGGTGTCAGTTCAGCAATTGCTCAGTTCCCCAAAGAAGCTGAATTCTGCAAATTGCTGCTTTTGCTCTTGAAATGATGTCATCAGGTGGGTGTTTTGGTGTAATACACTGAAAACCAGAGCAGAAATGCTGAAATATTCCCATGATATGCATGGTCTCTGCACCAAACCACCACGACTCAGACTAAGTACATCTGCCGCTTGTTCTCTTGTACTGCCAGCAGATTGTGGAAGTACAGTGTAAAAACCATCTTTATGGAGAGATCTTTGTGGTTTAGGCTTAGTCTAAGTGTCTCAAGTAGCCGGGGCTTTTGTTTGGGCCTAATCCATAAGGTCTGATGGCTTTCCTCCTCACTCAAGATGAATGTGGTAGAAAATATAAATCAAAGAAACGTCCTTTGGCCTACCCTTGCCTTGCCTTGCCTTATTTCCTTCTCATCCTGTTCTCTGTCCCAGCCTCTCTCACTAACCCCTCGTCTGGCTGCATGTCTCTTCTTTCCTCTCTCCTTTTCTCAAACTCTCCTGCTTCCTGGCTTTCGTCTTTCAATTCCTCCATTTCAGTCCTGCAGCCCGGCACTACTTTTTCCTCTTGCCTCCCTTTGGCCTGCTCCCTTGCCTTTCTCCCTCTGTTCCATATCCTTCTTCCCGACTTGTCTCTTGGAGACTTTTGGCCACTTTGCACCCAAGTCTGGGGATGTTTTGGAAACTTTTCAGAGGCCTCGCTGGTGACAGGGGGGACAGCAGGCAGTGACAGGCCCGGGGCTGACAGGCTCCCCCTCCCCTAACGGGCGCTCGGCTGCCACACCCACCTGACATAGAACCTTTGTCACAATGCCCGCTACCGTGGTGAGGATGCGGGCACTCTGCAGGTGACAGGGACCCAGCAGGACTTGGTGTCAGTTCAGCAATTGCTCAGTTCCCCAAAGAAGCTGAATTCTGCAAATTGCTGCTTTTGCTCTTGAAATGATGTCATCAGGTGGGTGTTTTGGTGTAATGCACTGAAAACCAGAGCAGAAATGCTGAAATATTCCCATGATATGCATGGTCTCTGCACCAAACCACCATGACTCAGCCTAAGTACATCTGCCGCTTGTTCTCTTGTACTGCCAGCAGATTGTGGAAGTACAGTGTAAAAACCATCTTTATGGAGAGATCTTTGTGGTTTAGGCTTAGTCTAAGTGTCTCAAGTAGCCGGGGCTTTTGTTTGGGCCTAATCCATAAGGTCTGATGGCTTTCCTCCTCACTCAAGATGAATGTGGTAGAAAATATAAATCAAAGAAACGTCCTTTGGCCTACCCTTGCCTTGCCTTGCCTTATTTCCTTCTCATCCTGTTCTCTGTCCCAGCCTCTCTCACTAACCCCTCGTCTGGCTGCATGTCTCTTCTTTCCTCTCTCCTTTTCTCAAACTCTCCTGCTTCCTGGCTTTCGTCTTTCAATTCCTCCATTTCAGTCCTGCAGCCCGGCACTACTTTTTCCTCTTGCCTCCCTTTGGCCTGCTCCCTTGCCTTTCTCCCTCTGTTCCATATCCTTCTTCCCGACTTGTCTCTGGGAGACTTTTGGCCACTTTGCACCCAAGTCTGGGGATGTTTTGGAAACTTTTCAGAGGCCTCGCTGGTGACAGGGGGGACAGCAGGCAGTGACAGGCCCGGGGCTGACAGGCTCCCCCTCCCCTAGCGGGCGCTCGGCTGCCACACCCACCTGACATAGAACCTTTGTCACAATGCCCGCTACCGTGGTGAGGATGCGGGCACTCTGCAGGTGACAGGGACCCAGCAGGACTTGGTGTCAGTTCAGCAATTGCTCAGTTCCCCAAAGAAGCTGAATTCTGCAAATTGCTGCTTTTGCTCTTGAAATGATGTCATCAGGTGGGTGTTTTGGTGTAATACACTGAAAACCAGAGCAGAAATCCTGAAATATTCCCATGATATGCATGGTCTCTGCACCAAACCACCATGACTCAGCCTAAGTACATCTGCCGCTTGTTCTCTTGTACTGCCAGCAGATTGTGGAAGTACAGTGTAAAAACCATCTTTATGGAGAGATCTTTGTGGTTTAGGCTTAGTCTAAGTGTCTCAAGTAGCCGGGGCTTTTGTTTGGGCCTAATCCATAAGGTCTGATGGCTTTCCTCCTCACTCAAGATGAATGTGGTAGAAAATATAAATCAAAGAAACGTCCTTTGGCCTAGCCTTGCCTTGCCTTGCCTTATTTCCTTCTCATCCTGTTCTCTGTCCCAGCCTCTCTCACTAACCCCTCGTCTGGCTGCATGTCTCTTCTTTCCTCTCTCCTTTTCTCAAACTCTCCTGCTTCCTGGCTTTCGTCTTTCAATTCCTCCATTTCAGTCCTGCAGCCCGGCACTACTTTTTCCTCTTGCCTCCCTTTGGCCTGCTCCCTTGCCTTTCTCCCTCTGTTCCATATCCTTCTTCCCGACTTGTCTCTTGGAGACTTTTGGCCACTTTGCACCCAAGTCTGGGGATGTTTTGGAAACTTTTCAGAGGCCTCGCTGGTGACAGGGGGGACAGCAGGCAGTGACAGGCCCGGGGCTGACAGGCTCCCCCTCCCCTAGCGGGCGCTCGGCTGCCACACCCAGCTGACATAGAACCTTTGTCACAATGCCCGCTACCGTGGTGAGGATGCGGGCACTCTGCAGGTGGCAGGGACCCAGCAGGACTTGGTGTCAGTTCAGCAGTTGCTCAGTTCCCCAAAGAAGCTGAATTCTGCAAATTGCTGCTTTTGCTCTTGAAATGATGTCATCAGGTGGGTGTTTTGGTGTAATACACTGAAAACCAGAGCAGAAATGCTGAAATATTCCCATGATATGCATGGTCTCTGCACCAAACCACCACGACTCAGACTAAGTACATCTGCCGCTTGTTCTCTTGTACTGCCAGCAGATTGTGGAAGTACAGTGTAAAAACCATCTTTATGGAGAGATCTTTGTGGTTTAGGCTTAGTCTAAGTGTCTCAAGTAGCCGGGGCTTTTGTTTGGGCCTAATCCATAAGGTCTGATGGCTTTCCTCCTCACTCAAGATGAATGTGGTAGAAAATATAAATCAAAGAAACGTCCTTTGGCCTACCCTTGCCTTGCCTTGCCTTATTTCCTTCTCATCCTGTTCTCTGTCCCAGCCTCTCTCACTAACCCCTCGTCTGGCTGCATGTCTCTTCTTTCCTCTCTCCTTTTCTCAAACTCTCCTGCTTCCTGGCTTTCGTCTTTCAATTCCTCCATTTCAGTCCTGCAGCCCGGCACTACTTTTTCCTCTTGCCTCCCTTTGGCCTGCTCCCTTGCCTTTCTCCCTCTGTTCCATATCCTTCTTCCCGACTTGTCTCTTGGAGACTTTTGGCCACTTTGCACCCAAGTCTGGGGATGTTTTGGAAACTTTTCAGAGGCCTCGCTGGTGACAGGGGGGACAGCAGGCAGTGACAGGCCCGGGGCTGACAGGCTCCCCCTCCCCTAACGGGCGCTCGGCTGCCACACCCACCTGACATAGAACCTTTGTCACAATGCCCGCTACCGTGGTGAGGATGCGGGCACTCTGCAGGTGACAGGGACCCAGCAGGACTTGGTGTCAGTTCAGCAATTGCTCAGTTCCCCAAAGAAGCTGAATTCTGCAAATTGCTGCTTTTGCTCTTGAAATGATGTCATCAGGTGGGTGTTTTGGTGTAATGCACTGAAAACCAGAGCAGAAATGCTGAAATATTCCCATGATATGCATGGTCTCTGCACCAAACCACCATGACTCAGCCTAAGTACATCTGCCGCTTGTTCTCTTGTACTGCCAGCAGATTGTGGAAGTACAGTGTAAAAACCATCTTTATGGAGAGATCTTTGTGGTTTAGGCTTAGTCTAAGTGTCTCAAGTAGCCGGGGCTTTTGTTTGGGCCTAATCCATAAGGTCTGATGGCTTTCCTCCTCACTCAAGATGAATGTGGTAGAAAATATAAATCAAAGAAACGTCCTTTGGCCTACCCTTGCCTTGCCTTGCCTTATTTCCTTCTCATCCTGTTCTCTGTCCCAGCCTCTCTCACTAACCCCTCGTCTGGCTGCATGTCTCTTCTTTCCTCTCTCCTTTTCTCAAACTCTCCTGCTTCCTGGCTTTCGTCTTTCAATTCCTCCATTTCAGTCCTGCAGCCCGGCACTACTTTTTCCTCTTGCCTCCCTTTGGCCTGCTCCCTTGCCTTTCTCCCTCTGTTCCATATCCTTCTTCCCGACTTGTCTCTGGGAGACTTTTGGCCACTTTGCACCCAAGTCTGGGGATGTTTTGGAAACTTTTCAGAGGCCTCGCTGGTGACAGGGGGGACAGCAGGCAGTGACAGGCCCGGGGCTGACAGGCTCCCCCTCCCCTAGCGGGCGCTCGGCTGCCACACCCACCTGACATAGAACCTTTGTCACAATGCCCGCTACCGTGGTGAGGATGCGGGCACTCTGCAGGTGACAGGGACCCAGCAGGACTTGGTGTCAGTTCAGCAATTGCTCAGTTCCCCAAAGAAGCTGAATTCTGCAAATTGCTGCTTTTGCTCTTGAAATGATGTCATCAGGTGGGTGTTTTGGTGTAATACACTGAAAACCAGAGCAGAAATGCTGAAATATTCCCATGATATGCATGGTCTCTGCACCAAACCACCACGACTCAGACTAAATACATCTGCCGCTTGTTCTCTTGTACTGCCAGCAGATTGTGGAAGTACAGTGTAAAAACCATCTTTATGGAGAGATCTTTGTGGTTTAGGCTTAGTCTAAGTGTCTCAAGTAGCCGGGGCTTTTGTTTGGGCCTAATCCATAAGGTCTGATGGCTTTCCTCCTCACTCAAGATGAATGTGGTAGAAAATATAAATCAAAGAAACGTCCTTTGGCCTACCCTTGCCTTGCCTTGCCTTATTTCCTTCTCATCCTGTTCTCTGTCCCAGCCTCTCTCACTAACCCCTCGTCTGGCTGCATGTCTCTTCTTTCCTCTCTCCTTTTCTCAAACTCTCCTGCTTCCTGGCTTTCGTCTTTCAATTCCTCCATTTCAGTCCTGCAGCCCGGCACTACTTTTTCCTCTTGCCTCCCTTTGGCCTGCTCCCTTGCCTTTCTCCCTCTGTTCCATATCCTTCTTCCCGACTTGTCTCTTGGAGACTTTTGGCCACTTTGCACCCAAGTCTGGGGATGTTTTGGAAACTTTTCAGAGGCCTCGCTGGTGACAGGGGGGACAGCAGGCAGTGACAGGCCCGGGGCTGACAGGCTCCCCCTCCCCTAGCGGGCGCTCGGCTGCCACACCCACCTGACATAGAACCTTTGTCACAATGCCCGCTACCGTGGTGAGGATGCGGGCACTCTGCAGGTGGCAGGGACCCAGCAGGACTTGGTGTCAGTTCAGCAATTGCTCAGTTCCCCAAAGAAGCTGAATTCTGCAAATTGCTGCTTTTGCTCTTGAAATGATGTCATCAGGTGGGTGTTTTGGTGTAATACACTGAAAACCAGAGCAGAAATGCTGAAATATTCCCATGATATGCATGGTCTCTGCACCAAACCACCATGACTCAGCCTAAGTACATCTACCGCTTGTTCTCTTGTACTGCCAGCAGATTGTGGAAGTACAGTGTAAAAACCATCTTTATGGAGAGATCTTTGTGGTTTAGGCTTAGTCTAAGTGTCTCAAGTAGCCGGGGCTTTTGTTTGGGCCTAATCCATAAGGTCTGATGGCTTTCCTCCTCACTCAAGATGAATGTGGTAGAAAATATAAATCAAAGAAACGTCCTTTGGCCTACCCTTGCCTTGCCTTGCCTTATTTCCTTCTCATCCTGTTCTCTGTCCCAGCCTCTCTCACTAACCCCTCGTCTGGCTGCATGTCTCTTCTTTCCTCTCTCCTTTTCTCAAACTCTCCTGCTTCCTGGCTTTCGTCTTTCAATTCCTCCATTTCAGTCCTGCAGCCCGGCACTACTTTTTCCTCTTGCCTCCCTTTGGCCTGCTCCCTTGCCTTTCTCCCTCTGTTCCATATCCTTCTTCCCGACTTGTCTCTTGGAGACTTTTGGCCACTTTGCACCCAAGTCTGGGGATGTTTTGGAAACTTTTCAGAGGCCTCGCTGGTGACAGGGGGGACAGCAGGCAGTGACAGGCCCGGGGCTGACAGGCTCCCCCTTCCCTAACGGGCGCTCGGCTGCCACACCCACCTGACATAGAACCTTTGTCACAATGCCCGCTACCGTGGTGAGGATGCGGGCACTCTGCAGGTGACAGGGACCCAGCAGGACTTGGTGTCAGTTCAGCAATTGCTCAGTTCCCCAAAGAAGCTGAATTCTGCAAATTGCTGCTTTTGCTCTTGAAATGATGTCATCAGGTGGGTGTTTTGGTGTAATACACTGAAAACCAGAGCAGAAATGCTGAAATATTCCCATGATATGCATGGTCTCTGCACCAAACCACCATGACTCAGCCTAAGTACATCTACCGCTTGTTCTCTTGTACTGCCAGCAGATTGTGGAAGTACAGTGTAAAAACCATCTTTATGGAGAGATCTTTGTGGTTTAGGCTTAGTCTAAGTGTCTCAAGTAGCCGGGGCTTTTGTTTGGGCCTAATCCATAAGGTCTGATGGCTTTCCTCCTCATCTCAAGATGAATGTGGTAGAAAATATAAATCAAAGAAACGTCCTTTGGCCTACCCTTGCCTTGCCTTGCCTTATTTCCTTCTCATCCTGTTCTCTGTCCCAGCCTCTCTCACTAACCCCTCGTCTGGCTGCATGTCTCTTCTTTCCTCTCTCCTTTTCTCAAACTCTCCTGCTTCCTGGCTTTCGTCTTTCAATTCCTCCATTTCAGTCCTGCAGCCCGGCACTACTTTTTCCTCTTGCCTCCCTTTGGCCTGCTCCCTTGCCTTTCTCCCTCTGTTCCATATCCTTCTTCCCGACTTGTCTCTGGGAGACTTTTGGCCACTTTGCACCCAAGTCTGGGGATGTTTTGGAAACTTTTCAGAGGCCTCGCTGGTGACAGGGGGGACAGCAGGCAGTGACAGGCCCGGGGCTGACAGGCTCCCCCTCCCCTAGCGGGCGCTCGGCTGCCACACCCACCTGACATAGAACCTTTGTCACAATGCCCGCTACCGTGGTGAGGATGCGGGCACTCTGCAGGTGACAGGGACCCAGCAGGACTTGGTGTCAGTTCAGCAATTGCTCAGTTCCCCAAAGAAGCTGAATTCTGCAAATTGCTGCTTTTGCTCTTGAAATGATGTCATCAGGTGGGTGTTTTGGTGTAATACACTGAAAACCAGAGCAGAAATGCTGAAATATTCCCATGATATGCATGGTCTCTGCACCAAACCACCATGACTCAGCCTAAGTACATCTGCCGCTTGTTCTCTTGTACTGCCAGCAGATTGTGGAACTACAGTGTAAAAACCATCTTTATGGAGAGATCTTTGTGGTTTAGGCTTAGTCTAAGTGTCTCAAGTAGCCGGGGCTTTTGTTTGGGCCTAATCCATAAGGTCTGATGGCTTTCCTCCTCACTCAAGATGAATATGGTAGAAAATATAAATCAAAGAAACGTCCTTTGGCCTAGCCTTGCCTTGCCTTGCCTTATTTCCTTCTCATCCTGTTCTCTGTCCCAGCCTCTCTCACTAACCCCTCGTCTGGCTGCATGTCTCTTCTTTCCTCTCTCCTTTTCTCAAACTCTCCTGCTTCCTGGCTTTCGTCTTTCAATTCCTCCATTTCAGTCCTGCAGCCCGGCACTACTTTTTCCTCTTGCCTCCCTTTGGCCTGCTCCCTTGCCTTTCTCCCTCTGTTCCATATCCTTCTTCCCGACTTGTCTCTTGGAGACTTTTGGCCACTTTGCACCCAAGTCTGGGGATGTTTTGGAAACTTTTCAGAGGCCTCGCTGGTGACAGGGGGGACAGCAGGCAGTGACAGGCCCGGGGCTGACAGGCTCCCCCTCCCCTAGCGGGCGCTCGGCTGCCACACCCAGCTGACATAGAACCTTTGTCACAATGCCCGCTACCGTGGTGAGGATGCGGGCACTCTGCAGGTGGCAGGGACCCAGCAGGACTTGGTGTCAGTTCAGCAGTTGCTCAGTTCCCCAAAGAAGCTGAATTCTGCAAATTGCTGCTTTTGCTCTTGAAATGATGTCATCAGGTGGGTGTTTTGGTGTAATACACTGAAAACCAGAGCAGAAATGCTGAAATATTCGCATGATATGCATGGTCTCTGCACCAAACCACCACGACTCAGACTAAATACATCTGCCGCTTGTTCTCTTGTACTGCCAGCAGATTGTGGAAGTACAGTGTAAAAACCATCTTTATGGAGAGATCTTTGTGGTTTAGGCTTAGTCTAAGTGTCTCAAGTAGCCGGGGCTTTTGTTTGGGCCTAATCCATAAGGTCTGATGGCTTTCCTCCTCACTCAAGATTAATGTGGTAGAAAATATAAATCAAAGAAACGTCCTTTGGCCTACCCTTGCCTTGCCTTGCCTTATTTCCTTCTCATCCTGTTCTCTGTCCCAGCCTCTCTCACTAACCCCTCGTCTGGCTGCATGTCTCTTCTTTCCTCTCTCCTTTTCTCAAACTCTCCTGCTTCCTGGCTTTCGTCTTTCAATTCCTCCATTTCAGTCCTGCAGCCCGGCACTACTTTTTCCTCTTGCCTCCCTTTGGCCTGCTCCCTTGCCTTTCTCCCTCTGTTCCATATCCTTCTTCCCGACTTGTCTCTGGGAGACTTTTGGCCACTTTGCACCCAAGTCTGGGGATGTTTTGGAAACTTTTCAGAGGCCTCGCTGGTGACAGGGGGGACAGCAGGCAGTGACAGGCCCGGGGCTGACAGGCTCCCCCTCCCCTAGCGGGCGCTTGGCTGCCACACCCACCTGACATAGAACCTTTGTCACAATGCCCGCTACCGTGGTGAGGATGCGGGCACTCTGCAGGTGACAGGGACCCAGCAGGACTTGGTGTCAGTTCAGCAATTGCTCAGTTCCCCAAAGAAGCTGAATTCTGCAAATTGCTGCTTTTGTTCTTGAAATGATGTCATCAGGTGGGTGTTTTGGTGTAATACACTGAAAACCAGAGCAGAAATGCTGAAATATTCCCATGATATGCATGGTCTCTGCACCAAACCACCATGACTCAGCCTAAGTACATCTGCCGCTTGTTCTCTTGTACTGCCAGCAGATTGTGGAAGTACAGTGTAAAAACCATCTTTATGGAGAGATCTTTGTGGTTTAGGCTTAGTCTAAGTGTCTCAAGTAGCCGGGGCTTTTGTTTGGGCCTAATCCATAAGGTCTGATGGCTTTCCTCCTCATCTCAAGATGAATGTGGTAGAAAATATAAATCAAAGAAACGTCCTTTGGCCTACCCTTGCCTTGCCTTGCCTTATTTCCTTCTCATCCTGTTCTCTGTCCCAGCCTCTCTCACTAACCCCTCGTCTGGCTGCATGTCTCTTCTTTCCTCTCTCCTTTTCTCAAACTCTCCTGCTTCCTGGCTTTCGTCTTTCAATTCCTCCATTTCAGTCCTGCAGCCCGGCACTACTTTTTCCTCTTGCCTCCCTTTGGCCTGCTCCCTTGCCTTTCTCCCTCTGTTCCATATCCTTCTTCCCGACTTGTCTCTGGGAGACTTTTGGCCACTTTGCACCCAAGTCTGGGGATGTTTTGGAAACTTTTCAGAGGCCTCGCTGGTGACAGGGGGGACAGCAGGCAGTGACAGGCCCGGGGCTGACAGGCTCCCCCTCCCCTAGCGGGCGCTCGGCTGCCACACCCACCTGACATAGAACCTTTGTCACAATGCCCGCTACCGTGGTGAGGATGCGGGCACTCTGCAGGTGACAGGGACCCAGCAGGACTTGGTGTCAGTTCAGCAATTGCTCAGTTCCCCAAAGAAGCTGAATTCTGCAAATTGCTGCTTTTGCTCTTGAAATGATGTCATCAGGTGGGTGTTTTGGTGTAATACACTGAAAACCAGAGCAGAAATGCTGAAATATTCCCATGATATGCATGGTCTCTGCACCAAACCACCATGACTCAGCCTAAGTACATCTGCCGCTTGTTCTCTTGTACTGCCAGCAGATTGTGGAACTACAGTGTAAAAACCATCTTTATGGAGAGATCTTTGTGGTTTAGGCTTAGTCTAAGTGTCTCAAGTAGCCGGGGCTTTTGTTTGGGCCTAATCCATAAGGTCTGATGGCTTTCCTCCTCACTCAAGATGAATATGGTAGAAAATATAAATCAAAGAAACGTCCTTTGGCCTAGCCTTGCCTTGCCTTGCCTTATTTCCTTCTCATCCTGTTCTCTGTCCCAGCCTCTCTCACTAACCCCTCGTCTGGCTGCATGTCTCTTCTTTCCTCTCTCCTTTTCTCAAACTCTCCTGCTTCCTGGCTTTCGTCTTTCAATTCCTCCATTTCAGTCCTGCAGCCCGGCACTACTTTTTCCTCTTGCCTCCCTTTGGCCTGCTCCCTTGCCTTTCTCCCTCTGTTCCATATCCTTCTTCCCGACTTGTCTCTTGGAGACTTTTGGCCACTTTGCACCCAAGTCTGGGGATGTTTTGGAAACTTTTCAGAGGCCTCGCTGGTGACAGGGGGGACAGCAGGCAGTGACAGGCCCGGGGCTGACAGGCTCCCCCTCCCCTAGCGGGCGCTCGGCTGCCACACCCAGCTGACATAGAACCTTTGTCACAATGCCCGCTACCGTGGTGAGGATGCGGGCACTCTGCAGGTGGCAGGGACCCAGCAGGACTTGGTGTCAGTTCAGCAGTTGCTCAGTTCCCCAAAGAAGCTGAATTCTGCAAATTGCTGCTTTTGCTCTTGAAATGATGTCATCAGGTGGGTGTTTTGGTGTAATACACTGAAAACCAGAGCAGAAATGCTGAAATATTCGCATGATATGCATGGTCTCTGCACCAAACCACCACGACTCAGACTAAATACATCTGCCGCTTGTTCTCTTGTACTGCCAGCAGATTGTGGAAGTACAGTGTAAAAACCATCTTTATGGAGAGATCTTTGTGGTTTAGGCTTAGTCTAAGTGTCTCAAGTAGCCGGGGCTTTTGTTTGGGCCTAATCCATAAGGTCTGATGGCTTTCCTCCTCACTCAAGATTAATGTGGTAGAAAATATAAATCAAAGAAACGTCCTTTGGCCTACCCTTGCCTTGCCTTGCCTTATTTCCTTCTCATCCTGTTCTCTGTCCCAGCCTCTCTCACTAACCCCTCGTCTGGCTGCATGTCTCTTCTTTCCTCTCTCCTTTTCTCAAACTCTCCTGCTTCCTGGCTTTCGTCTTTCAATTCCTCCATTTCAGTCCTGCAGCCCGGCACTACTTTTTCCTCTTGCCTCCCTTTGGCCTGCTCCCTTGCCTTTCTCCCTCTGTTCCATATCCTTCTTCCCGACTTGTCTCTGGGAGACTTTTGGCCACTTTGCACCCAAGTCTGGGGATGTTTTGGAAACTTTTCAGAGGCCTCGCTGGTGACAGGGGGGACAGCAGGCAGTGACAGGCCCGGGGCTGACAGGCTCCCCCTCCCCTAGCGGGCGCTTGGCTGCCACACCCACCTGACATAGAACCTTTGTCACAATGCCCGCTACCGTGGTGAGGATGCGGGCACTCTGCAGGTGACAGGGACCCAGCAGGACTTGGTGTCAGTTCAGCAATTGCTCAGTTCCCCAAAGAAGCTGAATTCTGCAAATTGCTGCTTTTGTTCTTGAAATGATGTCATCAGGTGGGTGTTTTGGTGTAATACACTGAAAACCAGAGCAGAAATGCTGAAATATTCCCATGATATGCATGGTCTCTGCACCAAACCACCATGACTCAGCCTAAGTACATCTGCCGCTTGTTCTCTTGTACTGCCAGCAGATTGTGGAAGTACAGTGTAAAAACCATCTTTATGGAGAGATCTTTGTGGTTTAGGCTTAGTCTAAGTGTCTCAAGTAGCCGGGGCTTTTGTTTGGGCCTAATCCATAAGGTCTGATGGCTTTCCTCCTCACTCAAGATGAATGTGGTAGAAAATATAAATCAAAGAAACGTCCTTTGGCCTAGCTTTGCCTTGCCTTGCCTTATGTCCTTCTCATCCTGTTCTCTGTCCCAGCCTCTCTCACTAACCCCTCGTCTGGCTGCATGTCTCTTCTTTCCTCTCTCCTTTTCTCAAACTCTCCTGCTTCCTGGCTTTCGTCTTTCAATTCCTCCATTTCAGTCCTGCAGCCCGGCACTACTTTTTCCTCTTGCCTCCCTTTGGCCTGCTCCCTTGCCTTTCTCCCTCTGTTCCATATCCTTCTTCCCGACTTGTCTCTGGGAGACTTTTGGCCACTTTGCACCCAAGTCTGGGGATGTTTTGGAAACTTTTCAGAGGCCTCGCTGGTGACAGGGGGGACAGCAGGCAGTGACAGGCCCGGGGCTGACAGGCTCCCCCTCCCCTAGCGGGCGCTCGGCTGCCACACCCAGCTGACATAGAACCTTTGTCACAATGCCCGCTACCGTGGTGAGGATGCGGGCACTCTGCAGGTGGCAGGGACCCAGCAGGACTTGGTGTCAGTTCAGCAATTGCTCAGTTCCCCAAAGAAGCTGAATTCTGCAAATTGCTGCTTTTGCTCTTGAAATGATGTCATCAGGTGGGTGTTTTGGTGTAATACACTGAAAACCAGAGCAGAAATGCTGAAATATTCCCATGATATGCATGGTCTCTGCACCAAACCACCATGACTCAGCCTAAGTACATCTGCCGCTTGTTCTCTTGTACTGCCAGCAGATTGTGGAAGTACAGTGTAAAAACCATCTTTATGGAGAGATCTTTGTGGTTTAGGCTTAGTCTAAGTGTCTCAAGTAGCCGGGGCTTTTGTTTGGGCCTAATCCATAAGGTCTGATGGCTTTCCTCCTCACTCAAGATGAATGTGGTAGAAAATATAAATCAAAGAAACGTCCTTTGGCCTAGCCTTGCCTTGCCTTGCCTTATTTCCTTCTCATCCTGTTCTCTGTCCCAGCCTCTCTCACTAACCCCTCGTCTGGCTGCATGTCTCTTCTTTCCTCTCTCCTTTTCTCAAACTCTCCTGCTTCCTGGCTTTCGTCTTTCAATTCCTCCATTTCAGTCCTGCAGCCCGGCACTACTTTTTCCTCTTGCCTCCCTTTGGCCTGCTCCCTTGCCTTTCTCCCTCTGTTCCATATCCTTCTTCCCGACTTGTCTCTTGGAGACTTTTGGCCACTTTGCACCCAAGTCTGGGGATGTTTTGGAAACTTTTCAGAGGCCTCGCTGGTGACAGGGGGGACAGCAGGCAGTGACAGGCCCGGGGCTGACAGGCTCCCCCTCCCCTAGCGGGCGCTCGGCTGCCACACCCAGCTGACATAGAACCTTTGTCACAATGCCCGCTACCGTGGTGAGGATGCGGGCACTCTGCAGGTGGCAGGGACCCAGCAGGACTTGGTGTCAGTTCAGCAATTGCTCAGTTCCCCAAAGAAGCTGAATTCTGCAAATTGCTGCTTTTGCTCTTGAAATGATGTCATCAGGTGGGTGTTTTGGTGTAATACACTGAAAACCAGAGCAGAAATGCTGAAATATTCCCATGATATGCATGGTCTCTGCACCAAACCACCATGACTCAGCCTAAGTACATCTGCCGCTTGTTCTCTTGTACTGCCAGCAGATTGTGGAAGTACAGTGTAAAAACCATCTTTATGGAGAGATCTTTGTGGTTTAGGCTTAGTCTAAGTGTCTCAAGTAGCCGGGGCTTTTGTTTGGGCCTAATCCATAAGGTCTGATGGCTTTCCTCCTCACTCAAGATGAATGTGGTAGAAAATATAAATCAAAGAAACGTCCTTTGGCCTAGCCTTGCCTTGCCTTGCCTTATTTCCTTCTCATCCTGTTCTCTGTCCCAGCCTCTCTCACTAACCCCTCGTCTGGCTGCATGTCTCTTCTTTCCTCTCTCCTTTTCTCAAACTCTCCTGCTTCCTGGCTTTCGTCTTTCAATTCCTCCATTTCAGTCCTGCAGCCCGGCACTACTTTTTCCTCTTGCCTCCCTTTGGCCTGCTCCCTTGCCTTTCTCCCTCTGTTCCATATCCTTCTTCCCGACTTGTCTCTTGGAGACTTTTGGCCACTTTGCACCCAAGTCTGGGGATGTTTTGGAAACTTTTCAGAGGCCTCGCTGGTGACAGGGGGGACAGCAGGCAGTGACAGGCCCGGGGCTGACAGGCTCCCCCTCCCCTAGCGGGCGCTCGGCTGCCACACCCAGCTGACATAGAACCTTTGTCACAATGCCCGCTACCGTGGTGAGGATGCGGGCACTCTGCAGGTGGCAGGGACCCAGCAGGACTTGGTGTCAGTTCAGCAGTTGCTCAGTTCCCCAAAGAAGCTGAATTCTGCAAATTGCTGCTTTTGCTCTTGAAATGATGTCATCAGGTGGGTGTTTTGGTGTAATACACTGAAAACCAGAGCAGAAATGCTGAAATATTCCCATGATATGCATGGTCTCTGCACCAAACCACCACGACTCAGACTAAGTACATCTGCCGCTTGTTCTCTTGTACTGCCAGCAGATTGTGGAAGTACAGTGTAAAAACCATCTTTATGGAGAGATCTTTGTGGTTTAGGCTTAGTCTAAGTGTCTCAAGTAGCCGGGGCTTTTGTTTGGGCCTAATCCATAAGGTCTGATGGCTTTCCTCCTCACTCAAGATGAATGTGGTAGAAAATATAAATCAAAGAAACGTCCTTTGGCCTACCCTTGCCTTGCCTTGCCTTATTTCCTTCTCATCCTGTTCTCTGTCCCAGCCTCTCTCACTAACCCCTCGTCTGGCTGCATGTCTCTTCTTTCCTCTCTCCTTTTCTCAAACTCTCCTGCTTCCTGGCTTTCGTCTTTCAATTCCTCCATTTCAGTCCTGCAGCCCGGCACTACTTTTTCCTCTTGCCTCCCTTTGGCCTGCTCCCTTGGCTTTCTCCCTCTGTTCCATATCCTTCTTCCCGACTTGTCTCTTGGAGACTTTTGGCCACTTTGCACCCAAGTCTGGGGATGTTTTGGAAACTTTTCAGAGGCCTCGCTGGTGACAGGGGGGACAGCAGGCAGTGACAGGCCCGGGGCTGACAGGCTCCCCCTCCCCTAACGGGCGCTCGGCTGCCACACCCACCTGACATAGAACCTTTGTCACAATGCCCGCTACCGTGGTGAGGATGCGGGCACTCTGCAGGTGACAGGGACCCAGCAGGACTTGGTGTCAGTTCAGCAATTGCTCAGTTCCCCAAAGAAGCTGAATTCTGCAAATTGCTGCTTTTGCTCTTGAAATGATGTCATCAGGTGGGTGTTTTGGTGTAATGCACTGAAAACCAGAGCAGAAATGCTGAAATATTCCCATGATATGCATGGTCTCTGCACCAAACCACCATGACTCAGCCTAAGTACATCTGCCGCTTGTTCTCTTGTACTGCCAGCAGATTGTGGAAGTACAGTGTAAAAACCATCTTTATGGAGAGATCTTTGTGGTTTAGGCTTAGTCTAAGTGTCTCAAGTAGCCGGGGCTTTTGTTTGGGCCTAATCCATAAGGTCTGATGGCTTTCCTCCTCACTCAAGATGAATGTGGTAGAAAATATAAATCAAAGAAACGTCCTTTGGCCTACCCTTGCCTTGCCTTGCCTTATTTCCTTCTCATCCTGTTCTCTGTCCCAGCCTCTCTCACTAACCCCTCGTCTGGCTGCATGTCTCTTCTTTCCTCTCTCCTTTTCTCAAACTCTCCTGCTTCCTGGCTTTCGTCTTTCAATTCCTCCATTTCAGTCCTGCAGCCCGGCACTACTTTTTCCTCTTGCCTCCCTTTGGCCTGCTCCCTTGCCTTTCTCCCTCTGTTCCATATCCTTCTTCCCGACTTGTCTCTGGGAGACTTTTGGCCACTTTGCACCCAAGTCTGGGGATGTTTTGGAAACTTTTCAGAGGCCTCGCTGGTGACAGGGGGGACAGCAGGCAGTGACAGGCCCGGGGCTGACAGGCTCCCCCTCCCCTAGCGGGCGCTCGGCTGCCACACCCACCTGACATAGAACCTTTGTCACAATGCCCGCTACCGTGGTGAGGATGCGGGCACTCTGCAGGTGACAGGGACCCAGCAGGACTTGGTGTCAGTTCAGCAATTGCTCAGTTCCCCAAAGAAGCTGAATTCTGCAAATTGCTGCTTTTGCTCTTGAAATGATGTCATCAGGTGGGTGTTTTGGTGTAATACACTGAAAACCAGAGCAGAAATGCTGAAATATTCCCATGATATGCATGGTCTCTGCACCAAACCACCACGACTCAGACTAAATACATCTGCCGCTTGTTCTCTTGTACTGCCAGCAGATTGTGGAAGTACAGTGTAAAAACCATCTTTATGGAGAGATCTTTGTGGTTTAGGCTTAGTCTAAGTGTCTCAAGTAGCCGGGGCTTTTGTTTGGGCCTAATCCATAAGGTCTGATGGCTTTCCTCCTCACTCAAGATGAATGTGGTAGAAAATATAAATCAAAGAAACGTCCTTTGGCCTACCCTTGCCTTGCCTTGCCTTATTTCCTTCTCATCCTGTTCTCTGTCCCAGCCTCTCTCACTAACCCCTCGTCTGGCTGCATGTCTCTTCTTTCCTCTCTCCTTTTCTCAAACTCTCCTGCTTCCTGGCTTTCGTCTTTCAATTCCTCCATTTCAGTCCTGCAGCCCGGCACTACTTTTTCCTCTTGCCTCCCTTTGGCCTGCTCCCTTGCCTTTCTCCCTCTGTTCCATATCCTTCTTCCCGACTTGTCTCTTGGAGACTTTTGGCCACTTTGCACCCAAGTCTGGGGATGTTTTGGAAACTTTTCAGAGGCCTCGCTGGTGACAGGGGGGACAGCAGGCAGTGACAGGCCCGGGGCTGACAGGCTCCCCCTCCCCTAGCGGGCGCTCGGCTGCCACACCCACCTGACATAGAACCTTTGTCACAATGCCCGCTACCGTGGTGAGGATGCGGGCACTCTGCAGGTGGCAGGGACCCAGCAGGACTTGGTGTCAGTTCAGCAATTGCTCAGTTCCCCAAAGAAGCTGAATTCTGCAAATTGCTGCTTTTGCTCTTGAAATGATGTCATCAGGTGGGTGTTTTGGTGTAATACACTGAAAACCAGAGCAGAAATGCTGAAATATTCCCATGATATGCATGGTCTCTGCACCAAACCACCATGACTCAGCCTAAGTACATCTACCGCTTGTTCTCTTGTACTGCCAGCAGATTGTGGAAGTACAGTGTAAAAACCATCTTTATGGAGAGATCTTTGTGGTTTAGGCTTAGTCTAAGTGTCTCAAGTAGCCGGGGCTTTTGTTTGGGCCTAATCCATAAGGTCTGATGGCTTTCCTCCTCACTCAAGATGAATGTGGTAGAAAATATAAATCAAAGAAACGTCCTTTGGCCTACCCTTGCCTTGCCTTGCCTTATTTCCTTCTCATCCTGTTCTCTGTCCCAGCCTCTCTCACTAACCCCTCGTCTGGCTGCATGTCTCTTCTTTCCTCTCTCCTTTTCTCAAACTCTCCTGCTTCCTGGCTTTCGTCTTTCAATTCCTCCATTTCAGTCCTGCAGCCCGGCACTACTTTTTCCTCTTGCCTCCCTTTGGCCTGCTCCCTTGCCTTTCTCCCTCTGTTCCATATCCTTCTTCCCGACTTGTCTCTTGGAGACTTTTGGCCACTTTGCACCCAAGTCTGGGGATGTTTTGGAAACTTTTCAGAGGCCTCGCTGGTGACAGGGGGGACAGCAGGCAGTGACAGGCCCGGGGCTGACAGGCTCCCCCTTCCCTAACGGGCGCTCGGCTGCCACACCCACCTGACATAGAACCTTTGTCACAATGCCCGCTACCGTGGTGAGGATGCGGGCACTCTGCAGGTGACAGGGACCCAGCAGGACTTGGTGTCAGTTCAGCAATTGCTCAGTTCCCCAAAGAAGCTGAATTCTGCAAATTGCTGCTTTTGCTCTTGAAATGATGTCATCAGGTGGGTGTTTTGGTGTAATACACTGAAAACCAGAGCAGAAATGCTGAAATATTCCCATGATATGCATGGTCTCTGCACCAAACCACCATGACTCAGCCTAAGTACATCTACCGCTTGTTCTCTTGTACTGCCAGCAGATTGTGGAAGTACAGTGTAAAAACCATCTTTATGGAGAGATCTTTGTGGTTTAGGCTTAGTCTAAGTGTCTCAAGTAGCCGGGGCTTTTGTTTGGGCCTAATCCATAAGGTCTGATGGCTTTCCTCCTCATCTCAAGATGAATGTGGTAGAAAATATAAATCAAAGAAACGTCCTTTGGCCTACCCTTGCCTTGCCTTGCCTTATTTCCTTCTCATCCTGTTCTCTGTCCCAGCCTCTCTCACTAACCCCTCGTCTGGCTGCATGTCTCTTCTTTCCTCTCTCCTTTTCTCAAACTCTCCTGCTTCCTGGCTTTCGTCTTTCAATTCCTCCATTTCAGTCCTGCAGCCCGGCACTACTTTTTCCTCTTGCCTCCCTTTGGCCTGCTCCCTTGCCTTTCTCCCTCTGTTCCATATCCTTCTTCCCGACTTGTCTCTGGGAGACTTTTGGCCACTTTGCACCCAAGTCTGGGGATGTTTTGGAAACTTTTCAGAGGCCTCGCTGGTGACAGGGGGGACAGCAGGCAGTGACAGGCCCGGGGCTGACAGGCTCCCCCTCCCCTAGCGGGCGCTCGGCTGCCACACCCACCTGACATAGAACCTTTGTCACAATGCCCGCTACCGTGGTGAGGATGCGGGCACTCTGCAGGTGACAGGGACCCAGCAGGACTTGGTGTCAGTTCAGCAATTGCTCAGTTCCCCAAAGAAGCTGAATTCTGCAAATTGCTGCTTTTGCTCTTGAAATGATGTCATCAGGTGGGTGTTTTGGTGTAATACACTGAAAACCAGAGCAGAAATGCTGAAATATTCCCATGATATGCATGGTCTCTGCACCAAACCACCATGACTCAGCCTAAGTACATCTGCCGCTTGTTCTCTTGTACTGCCAGCAGATTGTGGAACTACAGTGTAAAAACCATCTTTATGGAGAGATCTTTGTGGTTTAGGCTTAGTCTAAGTGTCTCAAGTAGCCGGGGCTTTTGTTTGGGCCTAATCCATAAGGTCTGATGGCTTTCCTCCTCACTCAAGATGAATATGGTAGAAAATATAAATCAAAGAAACGTCCTTTGGCCTAGCCTTGCCTTGCCTTGCCTTATTTCCTTCTCATCCTGTTCTCTGTCCCAGCCTCTCTCACTAACCCCTCGTCTGGCTGCATGTCTCTTCTTTCCTCTCTCCTTTTCTCAAACTCTCCTGCTTCCTGGCTTTCGTCTTTCAATTCCTCCATTTCAGTCCTGCAGCCCGGCACTACTTTTTCCTCTTGCCTCCCTTTGGCCTGCTCCCTTGCCTTTCTCCCTCTGTTCCATATCCTTCTTCCCGACTTGTCTCTTGGAGACTTTTGGCCACTTTGCACCCAAGTCTGGGGATGTTTTGGAAACTTTTCAGAGGCCTCGCTGGTGACAGGGGGGACAGCAGGCAGTGACAGGCCCGGGGCTGACAGGCTCCCCCTCCCCTAGCGGGCGCTCGGCTGCCACACCCAGCTGACATAGAACCTTTGTCACAATGCCCGCTACCGTGGTGAGGATGCGGGCACTCTGCAGGTGGCAGGGACCCAGCAGGACTTGGTGTCAGTTCAGCAGTTGCTCAGTTCCCCAAAGAAGCTGAATTCTGCAAATTGCTGCTTTTGCTCTTGAAATGATGTCATCAGGTGGGTGTTTTGGTGTAATACACTGAAAACCAGAGCAGAAATGCTGAAATATTCGCATGATATGCATGGTCTCTGCACCAAACCACCACGACTCAGACTAAATACATCTGCCGCTTGTTCTCTTGTACTGCCAGCAGATTGTGGAAGTACAGTGTAAAAACCATCTTTATGGAGAGATCTTTGTGGTTTAGGCTTAGTCTAAGTGTCTCAAGTAGCCGGGGCTTTTGTTTGGGCCTAATCCATAAGGTCTGATGGCTTTCCTCCTCACTCAAGATTAATGTGGTAGAAAATATAAATCAAAGAAACGTCCTTTGGCCTACCCTTGCCTTGCCTTGCCTTATTTCCTTCTCATCCTGTTCTCTGTCCCAGCCTCTCTCACTAACCCCTCGTCTGGCTGCATGTCTCTTCTTTCCTCTCTCCTTTTCTCAAACTCTCCTGCTTCCTGGCTTTCGTCTTTCAATTCCTCCATTTCAGTCCTGCAGCCCGGCACTACTTTTTCCTCTTGCCTCCCTTTGGCCTGCTCCCTTGCCTTTCTCCCTCTGTTCCATATCCTTCTTCCCGACTTGTCTCTGGGAGACTTTTGGCCACTTTGCACCCAAGTCTGGGGATGTTTTGGAAACTTTTCAGAGGCCTCGCTGGTGACAGGGGGGACAGCAGGCAGTGACAGGCCCGGGGCTGACAGGCTCCCCCTCCCCTAGCGGGCGCTTGGCTGCCACACCCACCTGACATAGAACCTTTGTCACAATGCCCGCTACCGTGGTGAGGATGCGGGCACTCTGCAGGTGACAGGGACCCAGCAGGACTTGGTGTCAGTTCAGCAATTGCTCAGTTCCCCAAAGAAGCTGAATTCTGCAAATTGCTGCTTTTGTTCTTGAAATGATGTCATCAGGTGGGTGTTTTGGTGTAATACACTGAAAACCAGAGCAGAAATGCTGAAATATTCCCATGATATGCATGGTCTCTGCACCAAACCACCATGACTCAGCCTAAGTACATCTGCCGCTTGTTCTCTTGTACTGCCAGCAGATTGTGGAAGTACAGTGTAAAAACCATCTTTATGGAGAGATCTTTGTGGTTTAGGCTTAGTCTAAGTGTCTCAAGTAGCCGGGGCTTTTGTTTGGGCCTAATCCATAAGGTCTGATGGCTTTCCTCCTCATCTCAAGATGAATGTGGTAGAAAATATAAATCAAAGAAACGTCCTTTGGCCTACCCTTGCCTTGCCTTGCCTTATTTCCTTCTCATCCTGTTCTCTGTCCCAGCCTCTCTCACTAACCCCTCGTCTGGCTGCATGTCTCTTCTTTCCTCTCTCCTTTTCTCAAACTCTCCTGCTTCCTGGCTTTCGTCTTTCAATTCCTCCATTTCAGTCCTGCAGCCCGGCACTACTTTTTCCTCTTGCCTCCCTTTGGCCTGCTCCCTTGCCTTTCTCCCTCTGTTCCATATCCTTCTTCCCGACTTGTCTCTGGGAGACTTTTGGCCACTTTGCACCCAAGTCTGGGGATGTTTTGGAAACTTTTCAGAGGCCTCGCTGGTGACAGGGGGGACAGCAGGCAGTGACAGGCCCGGGGCTGACAGGCTCCCCCTCCCCTAGCGGGCGCTCGGCTGCCACACCCACCTGACATAGAACCTTTGTCACAATGCCCGCTACCGTGGTGAGGATGCGGGCACTCTGCAGGTGACAGGGACCCAGCAGGACTTGGTGTCAGTTCAGCAATTGCTCAGTTCCCCAAAGAAGCTGAATTCTGCAAATTGCTGCTTTTGCTCTTGAAATGATGTCATCAGGTGGGTGTTTTGGTGTAATACACTGAAAACCAGAGCAGAAATGCTGAAATATTCCCATGATATGCATGGTCTCTGCACCAAACCACCATGACTCAGCCTAAGTACATCTGCCGCTTGTTCTCTTGTACTGCCAGCAGATTGTGGAACTACAGTGTAAAAACCATCTTTATGGAGAGATCTTTGTGGTTTAGGCTTAGTCTAAGTGTCTCAAGTAGCCGGGGCTTTTGTTTGGGCCTAATCCATAAGGTCTGATGGCTTTCCTCCTCACTCAAGATGAATATGGTAGAAAATATAAATCAAAGAAACGTCCTTTGGCCTAGCCTTGCCTTGCCTTGCCTTATTTCCTTCTCATCCTGTTCTCTGTCCCAGCCTCTCTCACTAACCCCTCGTCTGGCTGCATGTCTCTTCTTTCCTCTCTCCTTTTCTCAAACTCTCCTGCTTCCTGGCTTTCGTCTTTCAATTCCTCCATTTCAGTCCTGCAGCCCGGCACTACTTTTTCCTCTTGCCTCCCTTTGGCCTGCTCCCTTGCCTTTCTCCCTCTGTTCCATATCCTTCTTCCCGACTTGTCTCTTGGAGACTTTTGGCCACTTTGCACCCAAGTCTGGGGATGTTTTGGAAACTTTTCAGAGGCCTCGCTGGTGACAGGGGGGACAGCAGGCAGTGACAGGCCCGGGGCTGACAGGCTCCCCCTCCCCTAGCGGGCGCTCGGCTGCCACACCCAGCTGACATAGAACCTTTGTCACAATGCCCGCTACCGTGGTGAGGATGCGGGCACTCTGCAGGTGGCAGGGACCCAGCAGGACTTGGTGTCAGTTCAGCAGTTGCTCAGTTCCCCAAAGAAGCTGAATTCTGCAAATTGCTGCTTTTGCTCTTGAAATGATGTCATCAGGTGGGTGTTTTGGTGTAATACACTGAAAACCAGAGCAGAAATGCTGAAATATTCGCATGATATGCATGGTCTCTGCACCAAACCACCACGACTCAGACTAAATACATCTGCCGCTTGTTCTCTTGTACTGCCAGCAGATTGTGGAAGTACAGTGTAAAAACCATCTTTATGGAGAGATCTTTGTGGTTTAGGCTTAGTCTAAGTGTCTCAAGTAGCCGGGGCTTTTGTTTGGGCCTAATCCATAAGGTCTGATGGCTTTCCTCCTCACTCAAGATTAATGTGGTAGAAAATATAAATCAAAGAAACGTCCTTTGGCCTACCCTTGCCTTGCCTTGCCTTATTTCCTTCTCATCCTGTTCTCTGTCCCAGCCTCTCTCACTAACCCCTCGTCTGGCTGCATGTCTCTTCTTTCCTCTCTCCTTTTCTCAAACTCTCCTGCTTCCTGGCTTTCGTCTTTCAATTCCTCCATTTCAGTCCTGCAGCCCGGCACTACTTTTTCCTCTTGCCTCCCTTTGGCCTGCTCCCTTGCCTTTCTCCCTCTGTTCCATATCCTTCTTCCCGACTTGTCTCTGGGAGACTTTTGGCCACTTTGCACCCAAGTCTGGGGATGTTTTGGAAACTTTTCAGAGGCCTCGCTGGTGACAGGGGGGACAGCAGGCAGTGACAGGCCCGGGGCTGACAGGCTCCCCCTCCCCTAGCGGGCGCTTGGCTGCCACACCCACCTGACATAGAACCTTTGTCACAATGCCCGCTACCGTGGTGAGGATGCGGGCACTCTGCAGGTGACAGGGACCCAGCAGGACTTGGTGTCAGTTCAGCAATTGCTCAGTTCCCCAAAGAAGCTGAATTCTGCAAATTGCTGCTTTTGTTCTTGAAATGATGTCATCAGGTGGGTGTTTTGGTGTAATACACTGAAAACCAGAGCAGAAATGCTGAAATATTCCCATGATATGCATGGTCTCTGCACCAAACCACCATGACTCAGCCTAAGTACATCTGCCGCTTGTTCTCTTGTACTGCCAGCAGATTGTGGAAGTACAGTGTAAAAACCATCTTTATGGAGAGATCTTTGTGGTTTAGGCTTAGTCTAAGTGTCTCAAGTAGCCGGGGCTTTTGTTTGGGCCTAATCCATAAGGTCTGATGGCTTTCCTCCTCACTCAAGATGAATGTGGTAGAAAATATAAATCAAAGAAACGTCCTTTGGCCTAGCTTTGCCTTGCCTTGCCTTATGTCCTTCTCATCCTGTTCTCTGTCCCAGCCTCTCTCACTAACCCCTCGTCTGGCTGCATGTCTCTTCTTTCCTCTCTCCTTTTCTCAAACTCTCCTGCTTCCTGGCTTTCGTCTTTCAATTCCTCCATTTCAGTCCTGCAGCCCGGCACTACTTTTTCCTCTTGCCTCCCTTTGGCCTGCTCCCTTGCCTTTCTCCCTCTGTTCCATATCCTTCTTCCCGACTTGTCTCTGGGAGACTTTTGGCCACTTTGCACCCAAGTCTGGGGATGTTTTGGAAACTTTTCAGAGGCCTCGCTGGTGACAGGGGGGACAGCAGGCAGTGACAGGCCCGGGGCTGACAGGCTCCCCCTCCCCTAGCGGGCGCTCGGCTGCCACACCCAGCTGACATAGAACCTTTGTCACAATGCCCGCTACCGTGGTGAGGATGCGGGCACTCTGCAGGTGGCAGGGACCCAGCAGGACTTGGTGTCAGTTCAGCAATTGCTCAGTTCCCCAAAGAAGCTGAATTCTGCAAATTGCTGCTTTTGCTCTTGAAATGATGTCATCAGGTGGGTGTTTTGGTGTAATACACTGAAAACCAGAGCAGAAATGCTGAAATATTCCCATGATATGCATGGTCTCTGCACCAAACCACCATGACTCAGCCTAAGTACATCTGCCGCTTGTTCTCTTGTACTGCCAGCAGATTGTGGAAGTACAGTGTAAAAACCATCTTTATGGAGAGATCTTTGTGGTTTAGGCTTAGTCTAAGTGTCTCAAGTAGCCGGGGCTTTTGTTTGGGCCTAATCCATAAGGTCTGATGGCTTTCCTCCTCACTCAAGATGAATGTGGTAGAAAATATAAATCAAAGAAACGTCCTTTGGCCTAGCCTTGCCTTGCCTTGCCTTATTTCCTTCTCATCCTGTTCTCTGTCCCAGCCTCTCTCACTAACCCCTCGTCTGGCTGCATGTCTCTTCTTTCCTCTCTCCTTTTCTCAAACTCTCCTGCTTCCTGGCTTTCGTCTTTCAATTCCTCCATTTCAGTCCTGCAGCCCGGCACTACTTTTTCCTCTTGCCTCCCTTTGGCCTGCTCCCTTGCCTTTCTCCCTCTGTTCCATATCCTTCTTCCCGACTTGTCTCTTGGAGACTTTTGGCCACTTTGCACCCAAGTCTGGGGATGTTTTGGAAACTTTTCAGAGGCCTCGCTGGTGACAGGGGGGACAGCAGGCAGTGACAGGCCCGGGGCTGACAGGCTCCCCCTCCCCTAGCGGGCGCTCGGCTGCCACACCCAGCTGACATAGAACCTTTGTCACAATGCCCGCTACCGTGGTGAGGATGCGGGCACTCTGCAGGTGGCAGGGACCCAGCAGGACTTGGTGTCAGTTCAGCAATTGCTCAGTTCCCCAAAGAAGCTGAATTCTGCAAATTGCTGCTTTTGCTCTTGAAATGATGTCATCAGGTGGGTGTTTTGGTGTAATACACTGAAAACCAGAGCAGAAATGCTGAAATATTCCCATGATATGCATGGTCTCTGCACCAAACCACCATGACTCAGCCTAAGTACATCTGCCGCTTGTTCTCTTGTACTGCCAGCAGATTGTGGAAGTACAGTGTAAAAACCATCTTTATGGAGAGATCTTTGTGGTTTAGGCTTAGTCTAAGTGTCTCAAGTAGCCGGGGCTTTTGTTTGGGCCTAATCCATAAGGTCTGATGGCTTTCCTCCTCACTCAAGATGAATGTGGTAGAAAATATAAATCAAAGAAACGTCCTTTGGCCTAGCCTTGCCTTGCCTTGCCTTATTTCCTTCTCATCCTGTTCTCTGTCCCAGCCTCTCTCACTAACCCCTCGTCTGGCTGCATGTCTCTTCTTTCCTCTCTCCTTTTCTCAAACTCTCCTGCTTCCTGGCTTTCGTCTTTCAATTCCTCCATTTCAGTCCTGCAGCCCGGCACTACTTTTTCCTCTTGCCTCCCTTTGGCCTGCTCCCTTGGCTTTCTCCCTCTGTTCCATATCCTTCTTCCCGACTTGTCTCTTGGAGACTTTTGGCCACTTTGCACCCAAGTCTGGGGATGTTTTGGAAACTTTTCAGAGGCCTCGCTGGTGACAGGGGGGACAGCAGGCAGTGACAGGCCCGGGGCTGACAGGCTCCCCCTTCCCTAACGGGCGCTCGGCTGCCACACCCACCTGACATAGAACCTTTGTCACAATGCCCGCTACCGTGGTGAGGATGCGGGCACTCTGCAGGTGACAGGGACCCAGCAGGACTTGGTGTCAGTTCAGCAATTGCTCAGTTCCCCAAAGAAGCTGAATTCTGCAAATTGCTGCTTTTGCTCTTGAAATGATGTCATCAGGTGGGTGTTTTGGTGTAATACACTGAAAACCAGAGCAGAAATGCTGAAATATTCCCATGATATGCATGGTCTCTGCACCAAACCACCACGACTCAGACTAAATACATCTGCCGCTTGTTCTCTTGTACTGCCAGCAGATTGTGGAAGTACAGTGTAAAAACCATCTTTATGGAGAGATCTTTGTGGTTTAGGCTTAGTCTAAGTGTCTCAAGTAGCCGGGGCTTTTGTTTGGGCCTAATCCATAAGGTCTGATGGCTTTCCTCCTCACTCAAGATGAATGTGGTAGAAAATATAAATCAAAGAAACGTCCTTTGGCCTACCCTTGCCTTGCCTTGCCTTATTTCCTTCTCATCCTGTTCTCTGTCCCAGCCTCTCTCACTAACCCCTCGTCTGGCTGCATGTCTCTTCTTTCCTCTCTCCTTTTCTCAAACTCTCCTGCTTCCTGGCTTTCGTCTTTCAATTCCTCCATTTCAGTCCTGCAGCCCGGCACTACTTTTTCCTCTTGCCTCCCTTTGGCCTGCTCCCTTGCCTTTCTCCCTCTGTTCCATATCCTTCTTCCCGACTTGTCTCTTGGAGACTTTTGGCCACTTTGCACCCAAGTCTGGGGATGTTTTGGAAACTTTTCAGAGGCCTCGCTGGTGACAGGGGGGACAGCAGGCAGTGACAGGCCCGGGGCTGACAGGCTCCCCCTCCCCTAGCGAGCGCTTGGCTGCCACACCCACCTGACATAGAACCTTTGTCACAATGCCCGCTACCGTGGTGAGGATGCGGGCACTCTGCAGGTGACAGGGACCCAGCAGGACTTGGTGTCAGTTCAGCAATTGCTCAGTTCCCCAAAGAAGCTGAATTCTGCAAATTGCTGCTTTTGCTCTTGAAATGATGTCATCAGGTGGGTGTTTTGGTGTAATACACTGAAAACCAGAGCAGAAATGCTGAAATATTCCCATGATATGCATGGTCTCTGCACCAAACCACCACGACTCAGCCTAAGTACATCTGCCGCTTGTTCTCTTGTACTGCCAGCAGATTGTGGAACTACAGTGTAAAAACCATCTTTATGGAGAGATCTTTGTGGTTTAGGCTTAGTCTAAGTGTCTCAAGTAGCCGGGGCTTTTGTTTGGGCCTAATCCATAAGGTCTGATGGCTTTCCTCCTCACTCAAGATGAATGTGGTAGAAAATATAAATCAAAGAAACGTCCTTTGGCCTAGCCTTGCCTTGCCTTGCCTTATTTCCTTCTCATCCTGTTCTCTGTCCCAGCCTCTCTCACTAACCCCTCGTCTGGCTGCATGTCTCTTCTTTCCTCTCTCCTTTTCTCAAACTCTCCTGCTTCCTGGCTTTCGTCTTTCAATTCCTCCATTTCAGTCCTGCAGCCCGGCACTACTTTTTCCTCTTGCCTCCCTTTGGCCTGCTCCCTTGCCTTTCTCCCTCTGTTCCATATCCTTCTTCCCGACTTGTCTCTTGGAGACTTTTGGCCACTTTGCACCCAAGTCTGGGGATGTTTTGGAAACTTTTCAGAGGCCTCGCTGGTGACAGGGGGGACAGCAGGCAGTGACAGGCCCGGGGCTGACAGGCTCCCCCTCCCCTAGCGGGCGCTCGGCTGCCACACCCAGCTGACATAGAACCTTTGTCACAATGCCCGCTACCGTGGTGAGGATGCGGGCACTCTGCAGGTGGCAGGGACCCAGCAGGACTTGGTGTCAGTTCAGCAATTGCTCAGTTCCCCAAAGAAGCTGAATTCTGCAAATTGCTGCTTTTGCTCTTGAAATGATGTCATCAGGTGGGTGTTTTGGTGTAATACACTGAAAACCAGAGCAGAAATGCTGAAATATTCCCATGATATGCATGGTCTCTGCACCAAACCACCATGACTCAGCCTAAGTACATCTGCCGCTTGTTCTCTTGTACTGCCAGCAGATTGTGGAAGTACAGTGTAAAAACCATCTTTATGGAGAGATCTTTGTGGTTTAGGCTTAGTCTAAGTGTCTCAAGTAGCCGGGGCTTTTGTTTGGGCCTAATCCATAAGGTCTGATGGCTTTCCTCCTCACTCAAGATGAATGTGGTAGAAAATATAAATCAAAGAAACGTCCTTTGGCCTAGCCTTGCCTTGCCTTGCCTTATTTCCTTCTCATCCTGTTCTCTGTCCCAGCCTCTCTCACTAACCCCTCGTCTGGCTGCATGTCTCTTCTTTCCTCTCTCCTTTTCTCAAACTCTCCTGCTTCCTGGCTTTCGTCTTTCAATTCCTCCATTTCAGTCCTGCAGCCCGGCACTACTTTTTCCTCTTGCCTCCCTTTGGCCTGCTCCCTTGGCTTTCTCCCTCTGTTCCATATCCTTCTTCCCGACTTGTCTCTTGGAGACTTTTGGCCACTTTGCACCCAAGTCTGGGGATGTTTTGGAAACTTTTCAGAGGCCTCGCTGGTGACAGGGGGGACAGCAGGCAGTGACAGGCCCGGGGCTGACAGGCTCCCCCTTCCCTAACGGGCGCTCGGCTGCCACACCCACCTGACATAGAACCTTTGTCACAATGCCCGCTACCGTGGTGAGGATGCGGGCACTCTGCAGGTGACAGGGACCCAGCAGGACTTGGTGTCAGTTCAGCAATTGCTCAGTTCCCCAAAGAAGCTGAATTCTGCAAATTGCTGCTTTTGCTCTTGAAATGATGTCATCAGGTGGGTGTTTTGGTGTAATACACTGAAAACCAGAGCAGAAATGCTGAAATATTCCCATGATATGCATGGTCTCTGCACCAAACCACCACGACTCAGACTAAATACATCTGCCGCTTGTTCTCTTGTACTGCCAGCAGATTGTGGAAGTACAGTGTAAAAACCATCTTTATGGAGAGATCTTTGTGGTTTAGGCTTAGTCTAAGTGTCTCAAGTAGCCGGGGCTTTTGTTTGGGCCTAATCCATAAGGTCTGATGGCTTTCCTCCTCACTCAAGATGAATGTGGTAGAAAATATAAATCAAAGAAACGTCCTTTGGCCTACCCTTGCCTTGCCTTGCCTTATTTCCTTCTCATCCTGTTCTCTGTCCCAGCCTCTCTCACTAACCCCTCGTCTGGCTGCATGTCTCTTCTTTCCTCTCTCCTTTTCTCAAACTCTCCTGCTTCCTGGCTTTCGTCTTTCAATTCCTCCATTTCAGTCCTGCAGCCCGGCACTACTTTTTCCTCTTGCCTCCCTTTGGCCTGCTCCCTTGCCTTTCTCCCTCTGTTCCATATCCTTCTTCCCGACTTGTCTCTTGGAGACTTTTGGCCACTTTGCACCCAAGTCTGGGGATGTTTTGGAAACTTTTCAGAGGCCTCGCTGGTGACAGGGGGGACAGCAGGCAGTGACAGGCCCGGGGCTGACAGGCTCCCCCTCCCCTAGCGAGCGCTTGGCTGCCAAACCCACCTGACATAGAACCTTTGTCACAATGCCCGCTACCGTGGTGAGGATGCGGGCACTCTGCAGGTGACAGGGACCCAGCAGGACTTGGTGTCAGTTCAGCAATTGCTCAGTTCCCCAAAGAAGCTGAATTCTGCAAATTGCTGCTTTTGCTCTTGAAATGATGTCATCAGGTGGGTGTTTTGGTGTAATACACTGAAAACCAGAGCAGAAATGCTGAAATATTCCCATGATATGCATGGTCTCTGCACCAAACCACCACGACTCAGCCTAAGTACATCTGCCGCTTGTTCTCTTGTACTGCCAGCAGATTGTGGAAGTACAGTGTAAAAACCATCTTTATGGAGAGATCTTTGTGGTTTAGGCTTAGTCTAAGTGTCTCAAGTAGCCGGGGCTTTTGTTTGGGCCTAATCCATAAGGTCTGATGGCTTTCCTCCTCACTCAAGATGAATGTGGTAGAAAATATAAATCAAAGAAACGTCCTTTGGCCTAGCCTTGCCTTGCCTTGCCTTATTTCCTTCTCATCCTGTTCTCTGTCCCAGCCTCTCTCACTAACCCCTCGTCTGGCTGCATGTCTCTTCTTTCCTCTCTCCTTTTCTCAAACTCTCCTGCTTCCTGGCTTTCGTCTTTCAATTCCTCCATTTCAGTCCTGCAGCCCGGCACTACTTTTTCCTCTTGCCTCCCTTTGGCCTGCTCCCTTGGCTTTCTCCCTCTGTTCCATATCCTTCTTCCCGACTTGTCTCTTGGAGACTTTTGGCCACTTTGCACCCAAGTCTGGGGATGTTTTGGAAACTTTTCAGAGGCCTCGCTGGTGACAGGGGGGACAGCAGGCAGTGACAGGCCCGGGGCTGACAGGCTCCCCCTTCCCTAACGGGCGCTCGGCTGCCACACCCACCTGACATAGAACCTTTGTCACAATGCCCGCTACCGTGGTGAGGATGCGGGCACTCTGCAGGTGACAGGGACCCAGCAGGACTTGGTGTCAGTTCAGCAATTGCTCAGTTCCCCAAAGAAGCTGAATTCTGCAAATTGCTGCTTTTGCTCTTGAAATGATGTCATCAGGTGGGTGTTTTGGTGTAATACACTGAAAACCAGAGCAGAAATGCTGAAATATTCCCATGATATGCATGGTCTCTGCACCAAACCACCATGACTCAGCCTAAGTACATCTGCCGCTTGTTCTCTTGTACTGCCAGCAGATTGTGGAAGTACAGTGTAAAAACCATCTTTATGGAGAGATCTTTGTGGTTTAGGCTTAGTCTAAGTGTCTCAAGTAGCCGGGGCTTTTGTTTGGGCCTAATCCATAAGGTCTGATGGCTTTCCTCCTCACTCAAGATGAATGTGGTAGAAAATATAAATCAAAGAAACGTCCTTTGGCCTACCCTTGCCTTGCCTTGCCTTATTTCCTTCTCATCCTGTTCTCTGTCCCAGCCTCTCTCACTAACCCCTCGTCTGGCTGCATGTCTCTTCTTTCCTCTCTCCTTTTCTCAAACTCTCCTGCTTCCTGGCTTTCGTCTTTCAATTCCTCCATTTCAGTCCTGCAGCCCGGCACTACTTTTTCCTCTTGCCTCCCTTTGGCCTGCTCCCTTGCCTTTCTCCCTCTGTTCCATATCCTTCTTCCCGACTTGTCTCTGGGAGACTTTTGGCCACTTTGCACCCAAGTCTGGGGATGTTTTGGAAACTTTTCAGAGGCCTCGCTGGTGACAGGGGGGACAGCAGGCAGTGACAGGCCCGGGGCTGACAGGCTCCCCCTCCCCTAGCGGGCGCTCGGCTGCCACACCCACCTGACATAGAACCTTTGTCACAATGCCCGCTACCGTGGTGAGGATGCGGGCACTCTGCAGGTGACAGGGACCCAGCAGGACTTGGTGTCAGTTCAGCAATTGCTCAGTTCCCCAAAGAAGCTGAATTCTGCAAATTGCTGCTTTTGCTCTTGAAATGATGTCATCAGGTGGGTGTTTTGGTGTAATACACTGAAAACCAGAGCAGAAATGCTGAAATATTCCCATGATATGCATGGTCTCTGCACCAAACCACCATGACTCAGCCTAAGTACATCTGCCGCTTGTTCTCTTGTACTGCCAGCAGATTGTGGAAGTACAGTGTAAAAACCATCTTTATGGAGAGATCTTTGTGGTTTAGGCTTAGTCTAAGTGTCTCAAGTAGCCGGGGCTTTTGTTTGGGCCTAATCCATAAGGTCTGATGGCTTTCCTCCTCACTCAAGATGAATGTGGTAGAAAATATAAATCAAAGAAACGTCCTTTGGCCTAGCCTTGCCTTGCCTTGCCTTATTTCCTTCTCATCCTGTTCTCTGTCCCAGCCTCTCTCACTAACCCCTCGTCTGGCTGCATGTCTCTTCTTTCCTCTCTCCTTTTCTCAAACTCTCCTGCTTCCTGGCTTTCGTCTTTCAATTCCTCCATTTCAGTCCTGCAGCCCGGCACTACTTTTTCCTCTTGCCTCCCTTTGGCCTGCTCCCTTGCCTTTCTCCCTCTGTTCCATATCCTTCTTCCCGACTTGTCTCTTGGAGACTTTTGGCCACTTTGCACCCAAGTCTGGGGATGTTTTGGAAACTTTTCAGAGGCCTCGCTGGTGACAGGGGGGACAGCAGGCAGTGACAGGCCCGGGGCTGACAGGCTCCCCCTCCCCTAGCGGGCGCTCGGCTGCCACACCCAGCTGACATAGAACCTTTGTCACAATGCCCGCTACCGTGGTGAGGATGCGGGCACTCTGCAGGTGACAGGGACCCAGCAGGACTTGGTGTCAGTTCAGCAGTTGCTCAGTTCCCCAAAGAAGCTGAATTCTGCAAATTGCTGCTTTTGCTCTTGAAATGATGTCATCAGGTGGGTGTTTTGGTGTAATACACTGAAAACCAGAGCAGAAATGCTGAAATATTCCCATGATATGCATGGTCTCTGCACCAAACCACCACGACTCAGCCTAAGTACATCTGCCGCTTGTTCTCTTGTACTGCCAGCAGATTGTGGAAGTACAGTGTAAAAACCATCTTTATGGAGAGATCTTTGTGGTTTAGGCTTAGTCTAAGTGTCTCAAGTAGCCGGGGCTTTTGTTTGGGCCTAATCCATAAGGTCTGATGGCTTTCCTCCTCACTCAAGATGAATGTGGTAGAAAATATAAATCAAAGAAACGTCCTTTGGCCTACCCTTGCCTTGCCTTGCCTTATTTCCTTCTCATCCTGTTCTCTGTCCCAGCCTCTCTCACTAACCCCTCGTCTGGCTGCATGTCTCTTCTTTCCTCTCTCCTTTTCTCAAACTCTCCTGCTTCCTGGCTTTCGTCTTTCAATTCCTCCATTTCAGTCCTGCAGCCCGGCACTACTTTTTCCTCTTGCCTCCCTTTGGCCTGCTCCCTTGGCTTTCTCCCTCTGTTCCATATCCTTCTTCCCGACTTGTCTCTTGGAGACTTTTGGCCACTTTGCACCCAAGTCTGGGGATGTTTTGGAAACTTTTCAGAGGCCTCGCTGGTGACAGGGGGGACAGCAGGCAGTGACAGGCCCGGGGCTGACAGGCTCCCCCTTCCCTAACGGGCGCTCGGCTGCCACACCCACCTGACATAGAACCTTTGTCACAATGCCCGCTACCGTGGTGAGGATGCGGGCACTCTGCAGGTGACAGGGACCCAGCAGGACTTGGTGTCAGTTCAGCAATTGCTCAGTTCCCCAAAGAAGCTGAATTCTGCAAATTGCTGCTTTTGCTCTTGAAATGATGTCATCAGGTGGGTGTTTTGGTGTAATACACTGAAAACCAGAGCAGAAATGCTGAAATATTCCCATGATATGCATGGTCTCTGCACCAAACCACCATGACTCAGCCTAAGTACATCTGCCGCTTGTTCTCTTGTACTGCCAGCAGATTGTGGAAGTACAGTGTAAAAACCATCTTTATGGAGAGATCTTTGTGGTTTAGGCTTAGTCTAAGTGTCTCAAGTAGCCGGGGCTTTTGTTTGGGCCTAATCCATAAGGTCTGATGGCTTTCCTCCTCACTCAAGATGAATGTGGTAGAAAATATAAATCAAAGAAACGTCCTTTGGCCTACCCTTGCCTTGCCTTGCCTTATTTCCTTCTCATCCTGTTCTCTGTCCCAGCCTCTCTCACTAACCCCTCGTCTGGCTGCATGTCTCTTCTTTCCTCTCTCCTTTTCTCAAACTCTCCTGCTTCCTGGCTTTCGTCTTTCAATTCCTCCATTTCAGTCCTGCAGCCCGGCACTACTTTTTCCTCTTGCCTCCCTTTGGCCTGCTCCCTTGCCTTTCTCCCTCTGTTCCATATCCTTCTTCCCGACTTGTCTCTGGGAGACTTTTGGCCACTTTGCACCCAAGTCTGGGGATGTTTTGGAAACTTTTCAGAGGCCTCGCTGGTGACAGGGGGGACAGCAGGCAGTGACAGGCCCGGGGCTGACAGGCTCCCCCTCCCCTAGCGGGCGCTCGGCTGCCACACCCACCTGACATAGAACCTTTGTCACAATGCCCGCTACCGTGGTGAGGATGCGGGCACTCTGCAGGTGACAGGGACCCAGCAGGACTTGGTGTCAGTTCAGCAATTGCTCAGTTCCCCAAAGAAGCTGAATTCTGCAAATTGCTGCTTTTGCTCTTGAAATGATGTCATCAGGTGGGTGTTTTGGTGTAATACACTGAAAACCAGAGCAGAAATGCTGAAATATTCCCATGATATGCATGGTCTCTGCACCAAACCACCATGACTCAGCCTAAGTACATCTGCCGCTTGTTCTCTTGTACTGCCAGCAGATTGTGGAAGTACAGTGTAAAAACCATCTTTATGGAGAGATCTTTGTGGTTTAGGCTTAGTCTAAGTGTCTCAAGTAGCCGGGGCTTTTGTTTGGGCCTAATCCATAAGGTCTGATGGCTTTCCTCCTCACTCAAGATGAATGTGGTAGAAAATATAAATCAAAGAAACGTCCTTTGGCCTAGCCTTGCCTTGCCTTGCCTTATTTCCTTCTCATCCTGTTCTCTGTCCCAGCCTCTCTCACTAACCCCTCGTCTGGCTGCATGTCTCTTCTTTCCTCTCTCCTTTTCTCAAACTCTCCTGCTTCCTGGCTTTCGTCTTTCAATTCCTCCATTTCAGTCCTGCAGCCCGGCACTACTTTTTCCTCTTGCCTCCCTTTGGCCTGCTCCCTTGCCTTTCTCCCTCTGTTCCATATCCTTCTTCCCGACTTGTCTCTTGGAGACTTTTGGCCACTTTGCACCCAAGTCTGGGGATGTTTTGGAAACTTTTCAGAGGCCTCGCTGGTGACAGGGGGGACAGCAGGCAGTGACAGGCCCGGGGCTGACAGGCTCCCCCTCCCCTAGCGGGCGCTCGGCTGCCACACCCAGCTGACATAGAACCTTTGTCACAATGCCCGCTACCGTGGTGAGGATGCGGGCACTCTGCAGGTGACAGGGACCCAGCAAGACTTGGTGTCAGTTCAGCAGTTGCTCAGTTCCCCAAAGAAGCTGAATTCTGCAAATTGCTGCTTTTGCTCTTGAAATGATGTCATCAGGTGGGTGTTTTGGTGTAATACACTGAAAACCAGAGCAGAAATGCTGAAATATTCCCATGATATGCATGGTCTCTGCACCAAACCACCATGACTCAGCCTAAGTACATCTGCCGCTTGTTCTCTTGTACTGCCAGCAGATTGTGGAAGTACAGTGTAAAAACCATCTTTATGGAGAGATCTTTGTGGTTTAGGCTTAGTCTAAGTGTCTCAAGTAGCCGGGGCTTTTGTTTGGGCCTAATCCATAAGGTCTGATGGCTTTCCTCCTCACTCAAGATGAATGTGGTAGAAAATATAAATCAAAGAAACGTCCTTTGGCCTAGCCTTGCCTTGCCTTGCCTTATTTCCTTCTCATCCTGTTCTCTGTCCCAGCCTCTCTCACTAACCCCTCGTCTGGCTGCATGTCTCTTCTTTCCTCTCTCCTTTTCTCAAACTCTCCTGCTTCCTGGCTTTCGTCTTTCAATTCCTCCATTTCAGTCCTGCAGCCCGGCACTACTTTTTCCTCTTGCCTCCCTTTGGCCTGCTCCCTTGCCTTTCTCCCTCTGTTCCATATCCTTCTTCCCGACTTGTCTCTGGGAGACTTTTGGCCACTTTGCACCCAAGTCTGGGGATGTTTTGGAAACTTTTCAGAGGCCTCGCTGGTGACAGGGGGGACAGCAGGCAGTGACAGGCCCGGGGCTGACAGGCTCCCCCTCCCCTAGCGGGCGCTCGGCTGCTACACCCAGCTGACATAGAACCTTTGTCACAATGCCCGCTACCGTGGTGAGGATGCGGGCACTCTGCAGGTGACAGGGACCCAGCAGGACTTGGTGTCAGTTCAGCAATTGCTCAGTTCCCCAAAGAAGCTGAATTCTGCAAATTGCTGCTTTTGCTCTTGAAATGATGTCATCAGGGGGGTGTTTTGGTGTAATACACTGAAAACCAGAGCAGAAATGCTGAAATATTCCCATGATATGCATGGTCTCTGCACCAAACCACCATGACTCAGCCTAAGTACATCTGCCGCTTGTTCTCTTGTACTGCCAGCAGATTGTGGAAGTACAGTGTAAAAACCATCTTTATGGAGAGATCTTTGTGGTTTAGGCTAAGTCTAAGTGTCTCAAGTAGCCGGGGCTTTTGTTTGGGCCTAATCCATAAGGTCTGATGGCTTTCCTCCTCACTCAAGATGAATGTGGTAGAAAATATAAATCAAAGAAACGTCCTTTGGCCTAGCCTTGCCTTGCCTTGCCTTATTTCCTTCTCATCCTGTTCTCTGTCCCAGCCTCTCTCACTAACCCCTCGTCTGGCTGCATGTCTCTTCTTTCCTCTCTCCTTTTCTCAAACTCTCCTGCTTCCTGGCTTTCGTCTTTCAATTCCTCCATTTCAGTCCTGCAGCCCGGCACTACTTTTTCCTCTTGCCTCCCTTTGGCCTGCTCCCTTGCCTTTCTCCCTCTGTTCCATATCCTTCTTCCCGACTTGTCTCTTGGAGACTTTTGGCCACTTTGCACCCAAGTCTGGGGATGTTTTGGAAACTTTTCAGAGGCCTCGCTGGTGACAGGGGGGACAGCAGGCAGTGACAGGCCCGGGGCTGACAGGCTCCCCCTCCCCTAGCGGGCGCTTGGCTGCCACACCCACCTGACATAGAACCTTTGTCACAATGCCCGCCACCGTGGTGAGGATGCGGGCACTCTGCAGGTGACAGGGACCCAGCAGGACTTGGTGTCAGTTCAGCAATTGCTCAGTTCCCCAAAGAAGCTGAATTCTGCAAATTGCTGCTTTTGCTCTTGAAATGATGTCATCAGGTGGGTGTTTTGGTGTAATACACTGAAAACCAGAGCAGAAATGCTGAAATATTCCCATGATATGCATGGTCTCTGCACCAAACCACCATGACTCAGCCTAAGTACATCTGCCGCTTGTTCTCTTGTACTGCCAGCAGATTGTGGAAGTACAGTGTAAAAACCATCTTTATGGAGAGATCTTTGTGGTTTAGGCTTAGTCTAAGTGTCTCAAGTAGCCGGGGCTTTTGTTTGGGCCTAATCCATAAGGTCTGATGGCTTTCCTCCTCACTCAAGATTAATGTGGTAGAAAATATAAATCAAAGAAACGTCCTTTGGCCTAGCCTTGCCTTGCCTTGCCTTATTTCCTTCTCATCCTGTTCTCTGTCCCAGCCTCTCTCACTAACCCCTCGTCTGGCTGCATGTCTCTTCTTTCCTCTCTCCTTTTCTCAAACTCTCCTGCTTCCTGGCTTTCGTCTTTCAATTCCTCCATTTCAGTCCTGCAGCCCGGCACTACTTTTTCCTCTTGCCTCCCTTTGGCCTGCTCCCTTGCCTTTCTCCCTCTGTTCCATATCCTTCTTCCCGACTTGTCTCTTGGAGACTTTTGGCCACTTTGCACCCAAGTCTGGGGATGTTTTGGAAACTTTTCAGAGGCCTCGCTGGTGACAGGGGGGACAGCAGGCAGTGACAGGCCCGGGGCTGACAGGCTCCCCCTCCCCTAGCGGGCGCTCGGCTGCCACACCCAGCTGACATAGAACCTTTGTCACAATGCCCGCTACCGTGGTGAGGATGCGGGCACTCTGCAGGTGGCAGGGACCCAGCAGGACTTGGTGTCAGTTCAGCAATTGCTCAGTTCCCCAAAGAAGCTGAATTCTGCAAATTGCTGCTTTTGCTCTTGAAATGATGTCATCAGGTGGGTGTTTTGGTGTAATACACTGAAAACCAGAGCAGAAATGCTGAAATATTCCCATGATATGCATGGTCTCTGCACCAAACCACCATGACTCAGCCTAAGTACATCTGCCGCTTGTTCTCTTGTACTGCCAGCAGATTGTGGAAGTACAGTGTAAAAACCATCTTTATGGAGAGATCTTTGTGGTTTAGGCTTAGTCTAAGTGTCTCAAGTAGCCGGGGCTTTTGTTTGGGCCTAATCCATAAGGTCTGATGGCTTTCCTCCTCATCTCAAGATGAATGTGGTAGAAAATATAAATCAAAGAAACGTCCTTTGGCCTACCCTTGCCTTGCCTTGCCTTATTTCCTTCTCATCCTGTTCTCTGTCCCAGCCTCTCTCACTAACCCCTCGTCTGGCTGCATGTCTCTTCTTTCCTCTCTCCTTTTCTCAAACTCTCCTGCTTCCTGGCTTTCGTCTTTCAATTCCTCCATTTCAGTCCTGCAGCCCAGCACTACTTTTTCCTCTTGCCTCCCTTTGGCCTGCTCCCTTGGCTTTCTCCCTCTGTTCCATATCCTTCTTCCCGACTTGTCTCTGGGAGACTTTTGGCCACTTTGCACCCAAGTCTGGGGATGTTTTGGAAACTTTTCAGAGGCCTCGCTGGTGACAGGGGGGACAGCAGGCAGTGACAGGCCCGGGGCTGACAGGCTCCCCCTCCCCTAGCGGGCGCTCGGCTGCCACACCCAGCTGACATAGAACCTTTGTCACAATGCCCGCTACCGTGGTGAGGATGCGGGCACTCTGCAGGTGACAGGGACCCAGCAGGACTTGGTGTCAGTTCAGCAATTGCTCAGTTCCCCAAAGAAGCTGAATTCTGCAAATTGCTGCTTTTGCTCTTGAAATGATGTCATCAGGGGGGTGTTTTGGTGTAATACACTGAAAACCAGAGCAGAAATGCTGAAATATTCCCATGATATGCATGGTCTCTGCACCAAACCACCATGACTCAGCCTAAGTACATCTGCCGCTTGTTCTCTTGTACTGCCAGCAGATTGTGGAAGTACAGTGTAAAAACCATCTTTATGGAGAGATCTTTGTGGTTTAGGCTTAGTCTAAGTGTCTCAAGTAGCCAGGGCTTTTGTTTGGGCCTAATCCATAAGGTCTGATGGCTTTCCTCCTCACTCAAGATGAATGTGGTAGAAAATATAAATCAAAGAAACGTCCTTTGGCCTAGCCTTGCCTTGCCTTGCCTTATTTCCTTCTCATCCTGTTCTCTGTCCCAGCCTCTCTCACTAACCCCTCGTCTGGCTGCATGTCTCTTCTTTCCTCTCTCCTTTTCTCAAACTCTCCTGCTTCCTGGCTTTCGTCTTTCAATTCCTCCATTTCAGTCCTGCAGCCCGGCACTACTTTTTCCTCTTGCCTCCCTTTGGCCTGCTCCCTTGCCTTTCTCCCTCTGTTCCATATCCTTCTTCCCGACTTGTCTCTTGGAGACTTTTGGCCACTTTGCACCCAAGTCTGGGGATGTTTTGGAAACTTTTCAGAGGCCTCGCTGGTGACAGGGGGGACAGCAGGCAGTGACAGGCCCGGGGCTGACAGGCTCCCCCTCCCCTAGCGGGCGCTCGGCTGCCACACCCAGCTGACATAGAACCTTTGTCACAATGCCCGCTACCGTGGTGAGGATGCGGGCACTCTGCAGGTGGCAGGGACCCAGCAGGACTTGGTGTCAGTTCAGCAGTTGCTCAGTTCCCCAAAGAAGCTGAATTCTGCAAATTGCTGCTTTTGCTCTTGAAATGATGTCATCAGGTGGGTGTTTTGGTGTAATACACTGAAAACCAGAGCAGAAATGCTGAAATATTCCCATGATATGCATGGTCTCTGCACCAAACCACCATGACTCAGCCTAAGTACATCTGCCGCTTGTTCTCTTGTACTGCCAGCAGATTGTGGAAGTACAGTGTAAAAACCATCTTTATGGAGAGATCTTTGTGGTTTAGGCTTAGTCTAAGTGTCTCAAGTAGCCGGGGCTTTTGTTTGGGCCTAATCCATAAGGTCTGATGGCTTTCCTCCTCACTCAAGATGAATGTGGTAGAAAATATAAATCAAAGAAACGTCCTTTGGCCTACCCTTGCCTTGCCTTGCCTTATTTCCTTCTCATCCTGTTCTCTGTCCCAGCCTCTCTCACTAACCCCTCGTCTGGCTGCATGTCTCTTCTTTCCTCTCTCCTTTTCTCAAACTCTCCTGCTTCCTGGCTTTCGTCTTTCAATTCCTCCATTTCAGTCCTGCAGCCCGGCACTACTTTTTCCTCTTGCCTCCCTTTGGCCTGCTCCCTTGGCTTTCTCCCTCTGTTCCATATCCTTCTTCCCGACTTGTCTCTGGGAGACTTTTGGCCACTTTGCACCCAAGTCTGGGGATGTTTTGGAAACTTTTCAGAGGCCTCGCTGGTGACAGCGGGGACAGCAGGCAGTGACAGGCCCGGGGCTGACAGGCTCCCCCTCCCCTAGCGGGCGCTCGGCTGCCACACCCAGCTGACATAGAACCTTTGTCACAATGCCCGCTACCGTGGTGAGGATGCGGGCACTCTGCAGGTGGCAGGGACCCAGCAGGACTTGGTGTCAGTTCAGCAATTGCTCAGTTCCCCAAAGAAGCTGAATTCTGCAAATTGCTGCTTTTGCTCTTGAAATGATGTCATCAGGTGGGTGTTTTGGTGTAATACACTGAAAACCAGAGCAGAAATGCTGAAATATTCCCATGATATGCATGGTCTCTGCACCAAACCACCATGACTCAGCCTAAGTACATCTGCCGCTTGTTCTCTTGTACTGCCAGCAGATTGTGGAAGTACAGTGTAAAAACCATCTTTATGGAGAGATCTTTGTGGTTTAGGCTTAGTCTAAGTGTCTCAAGTAGCCGGGGCTTTTGTTTGGGCCTAATCCATAAGGTCTGATGGCTTTCCTCCTCACTCAAGATGAATGTGGTAGAAAATATAAATCAAAGAAACGTCCTTTGGCCTACCCTTGCCTTGCCTTGCCTTATTTCCTTCTCATCCTGTTCTCTGTCCCAGCCTCTCTCACTAACCCCTCGTCTGGCTGCATGTCTCTTCTTTCCTCTCTCCTTTTCTCAAACTCTCCTGCTTCCTGGCTTTCGTCTTTCAATTCCTCCATTTCAGTCCTGCAGCCCGGCACTACTTTTTCCTCTTGCCTCCCTCTGGCCTGCTCCCTTGCCTTTCTCCCTCTGTTCCATATCCTTCTTCCCGACTTGTCTCTTGGAGACTTTTGGCCAATTTGCACCCAAGTCTGGGGATGTTTTGGAAACTTTTCAGAGGCCTCGCTGGTGACAGCGGGGACAGCAGGCAGTGACAGGCCCGGGGCTGACAGGCTCCCCCTCCCCTAGCGGGCGCTCGGCTGCCACACCCACCTGACATAGAACCTTTGTCACAATGCCCGCTACCGTGGTGAGGATGCGGGCACTCTGCAGGTGACAGGGACCCAGCAGGACTTGGTGTCAGTTCAGCAGTTGCTCAGTTCCCCAAAGAAGCTGAATTCTGCAAATTGCTGCTTTTGCTCTTGAAATGATGTCATCAGGTGGGTGTTTTGGTGTAATACACTGAAAACCAGAGCAGAAATGCTGAAATATTCGCATGATATGCATGGTCTCTGCACCAAACCACCACGACTCAGACTAAATACATCTGCCGCTTGTTCTCTTGTACTGCCAGCAGATTGTGGAAGTACAGTGTAAAAACCATCTTTATGGAGAGATCTTTGTGGTTTAGGCTTAGTCTAAGTGTCTCAAGTAGCCGGGGCTTTTGTTTGGGCCTAATCCATAAGGTCTGATGGCTTTCCTCCTCACTCAAGATGAATGTGGTAGAAAATATAAATCAAAGAAACGTCCTTTGGCCTACCCTTGCCTTGCCTTGCCTTATTTCCTTCTCATCCTGTTCTCTGTCCCAGCCTCTCTCACTAACCCCTCGTCTGGCTGCATGTCTCTTCTTTCCTCTCTCCTTTTCTCAAACTCTCCTGCTTCCTGGCTTTCGTCTTTCAATTCCTCCATTTCAGTCCTGCAGCCCGGCACTACTTTTTCCTCTTGCCTCCCTTTGGCCTGCTCCCTTGCCTTTCTCCCTCTGTTCCATATCCTTCTTCCCGACTTGTCTCTGGGAGACTTTTGGCCACTTTGCACCCAAGTCTGGGGATGTTTTGGAAACTTTTCAGAGGCCTCGCTGGTGACAGCGGGGACAGCAGGCAGTGACAGGCCCGGGGCTGACAGGCTCCCCCTCCCCTAGCGGGCGCTCGGCTGCCACACCCAGCTGACATAGAACCTTTGTCACAATGCCCGCTACCGTGGTGAGGATGCGGGCACTCTGCAGGTGACAGGGACCCAGCAGGACTTGGTGTCAGTTCAGCAGTTGCTCAGTTCCCCAAAGAAGCTGAATTCTGCAAATTGCTGCTTTTGCTCTTGAAATGATGTCATCAGGGGGGTGTTTTGGTGTAATACACTGAAAACCAGAGCAGAAATGCTGAAATATTCCCATGATATGCATGGTCTCTGCACCAAACCACCATGACTCAGCCTAAGTACATCTGCCGCTTGTTCTCTTGTACTGCCAGCAGATTGTGGAAGTACAGTGTAAAAACCATCTTTATGGAGAGATCTTTGTGGTTTAGGCTTAGTCTAAGTGTCTCAAGTAGCCGGGGCTTTTGTTTGGGCCTAATCCATAAGGTCTGATGGCTTTCCTCCTCACTCAAGATGAATGTGGTAGAAAATATAAATCAAAGAAACGTCCTTTGGCCTACCCTTGCCTTGCCTTGCCTTATTTCCTTCTCATCCTGTTCTCTGTCCCAGCCTCTCTCACTAACCCCTCGTCTGGCTGCATGTCTCTTCTTTCCTCTCTCCTTTTCTCAAACTCTCCTGCTTCCTGGCTTTCGTCTTTCAATTCCTCCATTTCAGTCCTGCAGCCCGGCACTACTTTTTCCTCTTGCCTCCCTTTGGCCTGCTCCCTTGCCTTTCTCCCTCTGTTCCATATCCTTCTTCCCGACTTGTCTCTGGGAGACTTTTGGCCACTTTGCACCCAAGTCTGGGGATGTTTTGGAAACTTTTCAGAGGCCTCGCTGGTGACAGCGGGGACAGCAGGCAGTGACAGGCCCGGGGCTGACAGGCTCCCCCTCCCCTAGCGGGCGCTCGGCTGCCACACCCACCTGACATAGAACCTTTGTCACAATGCCCGCTACCGTGGTGAGGATGCGGGCACTCTGCAGGTGACAGGGACCCAGCAGGACTTGGTGTCAGTTCAGCAATTGCTCAGTTCCCCAAAGAAGCTGAATTCTGCAAATTGCTGCTTTTGCTCTTGAAATGATGTCATCAGGGGGGTGTTTTGGTGTAATACACTGAAAACCAGAGCAGAAATGCTGAAATATTCCCATGATATGCATGGTCTCTGCACCAAACCACCATGACTCAGCCTAAGTACATCTGCCGCTTGTTCTCTTGTACTGCCAGCAGATTGTGGAACTACAGTGTAAAAACCATCTTTATGGAGAGATCTTTGTGGTTTAGGCTTAGTCTAAGTGTCTCAAGTAGCCGGGGCTTTTGTTTGGGCCTAATCCATAAGGTCTGATGGCTTTCCTCCTCACTCAAGATGAATGTGGTAGAAAATATAAATCAAAGAAACGTCCTTTGGCCTACCCTTGCCTTGCCTTGCCTTATTTCCTTCTCATCCTGTTCTCTGTCCCAGCCTCTCTCACTAACCCCTCGTCTGGCTGCATGTCTCTTCTTTCCTCTCTCCTTTTCTCAAACTCTCCTGCTTCCTGGCTTTCGTCTTTCAATTCCTCCATTTCAGTCCTGCAGCCCGGCACTACTTTTTCCTCTTGCCTCCCTTTGGCCTGCTCCCTTGCCTTTCTCCCTCTGTTCCATATCCTTCTTCCCGACTTGTCTCTGGGAGACTTTTGGCCACTTTGCACCCAAGTCTGGGGATGTTTTGGAAACTTTTCAGAGGCCTCGCTGGTGACAGGGGGGACAGCAGGCAGTGACAGGCCCGGGGCTGACAGGCTCCCCCTCCCCTAGCGGGCGCTCGGCTGCCACACCCACCTGACATAGAACCTTTGTCACAATGCCCGCTACCGTGGTGAGGATGCGGGCACTCTGCAGGTGACAGGGACCCAGCAGGACTTGGTGTCAGTTCAGCAATTGCTCAGTTCCCCAAAGAAGCTGAATTCTGCAAATTGCTGCTTTTGCTCTTGAAATGATGTCATCAGGGGGGTGTTTTGGTGTAATACACTGAAAACCAGAGCAGAAATGCTGAAATATTCCCATGATATGCATGGTCTCTGCACCAAACCACCATGACTCAGCCTAAGTACATCTGCCGCTTGTTCTCTTGTACTGCCAGCAGATTGTGGAAGTACAGTGTAAAAACCATCTTTATGGAGAGATCTTTGTGGTTTAGGCTTAGTCTAAGTGTCTCAAGTAGCCGGGGCTTTTGTTTGGGCCTAATCCATAAGGTCTGATGGCTTTCCTCCTCACTCAAGATGAATGTGGTAGAAAATATAAATCAAAGAAACGTCCTTTGGCCTACCCTTGCCTTGCCTTGCCTTATTTCCTTCTCATCCTGTTCTCTGTCCCAGCCTCTCTCACTAACCCCTCGTCTGGCTGCATGTCTCTTCTTTCCTCTCTCCTTTTCTCAAACTCTCCTGCTTCCTGGCTTTCGTCTTTCAATTCCTCCATTTCAGTCCTGCAGCCCGGCACTACTTTTTCCTCTTGCCTCCCTTTGGCCTGCTCCCTTGCCTTTCTCCCTCTGTTCCATATCCTTCTTCCCGACTTGTCTCTGGGAGACTTTTGGCCACTTTGCACCCAAGTCTGGGGATGTTTGGGAAACTTTTCAGAGGCCTCGCTGGTGACAGGGGGGACAGCAGGCAGTGACAGGCCCGGGGCTGACAGGCTCCCCCTCCCCTAGCGGGCGCTCGGCTGCCACACCCACCTGACATAGAACCTTTGTCACAATGCCCGCTACCGTGGTGAGGATGCGGGCACTCTGCAGGTGACAGGGACCCAGCAGGACTTGGTGTCAGTTCAGCAATTGCTCAGTTCCCCAAAGAAGCTGAATTCTGCAAATTGCTGCTTTTGCTCTTGAAATGATGTCATCAGGTGGGTGTTTTGGTGTAATACACTGAAAACCAGAGCAGAAATGCTGAAATATTCCCATGATATGCATGGTCTCTGCACCAAACCACCATGACTCAGCCTAAGTACATCTGCCACTTGTTCTCTTGTACTGCCAGCAGATTGTGCAAGTACAGTGTAAAAACAATCTTTATGGAGAGATCTTTGTGGTTTAGGCTTAGTCTAAGTGTCTCAAGTAGCCGGGGCTTTTGTTTGGGCCTAATCCATAAGGTCTGATGGCTTTCCTCCTCACTCAAGATGAATGTGGTAGAAAATATAAATCAAAGAAACGTCCTTTGGCCTACCCTTGCCTTGCCTTGCCTTATTTCCTTCTCATCCTGTTCTCTGTCCCAGCCTCTCTCACTAACCCCTCGTCTGGCTGCATGTCTCTTCTTTCCTCTCTCCTTTTCTCAAACTCTCCTGCTTCCTGGCTTTCGTCTTTCAATTCCTCCATTTCAGTCCTGCAGCCCGGCACTACTTTTTCCTCTTGCCTCCCTTTGGCCTGCTCCCTTGCCTTTCTCCCTCTGTTCCATATCCTTCTTCCCGACTTGTCTCTGGGAGACTTTTGGCCACTTTGCACCCAAGTCTGGGGATGTTTTGGAAACTTTTCAGAGGCCTCGCTGGTGACAGGGGGGACAGCAGGCAGTGACAGGCCCGGGGCTGACAGGCTCCCCCTCCCCTAGCGGGCGCTCGGCTGCCACACCCACCTGACATAGAACCTTTGTCACAATGCCCGCTACCGTGGTGAGGATGCGGGCACTCTGCAGGTGACAGGGACCCAGCAGGACTTGGTGTCAGTTCAGCAATTGCTCAGTTCCCCAAAGAAGCTGAATTCTGCAAATTGCTGCTTTTGCTCTTGAAATGATGTCATCAGGTGGGTGTTTTGGTGTAATACACTGAAAACCAGAGCAGAAATGCTGAAATATTCCCATGATATGCATGGTCTCTGCACCAAACCACCATGACTCAGCCTAAGTACATCTGCCGCTTGTTCTCTTGTACTGCCAGCAGATTGTGGAAGTACAGTGTAAAAACCATCTTTATGGAGAGATCTTTGTGGTTTAGGCTTAGTCTAAGTGTCTCAAGTAGCCGGGGCTTTTGTTTGGGCCTAATCCATAAGGTCTGATGGCTTTCCTCCTCACTCAAGATGAATGTGGTAGAAAATATAAATCAAAGAAACGTCCTTTGGCCTACCCTTGCCTTGCCTTGCCTTATTTCCTTCTCATCCTGTTCTCTGTCCCAGCCTCTCTCACTAACCCCTCGTCTGGCTGCATGTCTCTTCTTTCCTCTCTCCTTTTCTCAAACTCTCCTGCTTCCTGGCTTTCGTCTTTCAATTCCTCCATTTCAGTCCTGCAGCCCGGCACTACTTTTTCCTCTTGCCTCCCTTTGGCCTGCTCCCTTGCCTTTCTCCCTCTGTTCCATATCCTTCTTCCCGACTTGTCTCTGGGAGACTTTTGGCCACTTTGCACCCAAGTCTGGGGATGTTTGGGAAACTTTTCAGAGGCCTCGCTGGTGACAGGGGGGACAGCAGGCAGTGACAGGCCCGGGGCTGACAGGCTCCCCCTCCCCTAGCGGGCGCTCGGCTGCCACACCCACCTGACATAGAACCTTTGTCACAATGCCCGCTACCGTGGTGAGGATGCGGGCACTCTGCAGGTGACAGGGACCCAGCAGGACTTGGTGTCAGTTCAGCAATTGCTCAGTTCCCCAAAGAAGCTGAATTCTGCAAATTGCTGCTTTTGCTCTTGAAATGATGTCATCAGGTGGGTGTTTTGGTGTAATACACTGAAAACCAGAGCAGAAATGCTGAAATATTCCCATGATATGCATGGTCTCTGCACCAAACCACCATGACTCAGCCTAAGTACATCTGCCACTTGTTCTCTTGTACTGCCAGCAGATTGTGCAAGTACAGTGTAAAAACAATCTTTATGGAGAGATCTTTGTGGTTTAGGCTTAGTCTAAGTGTCTCAAGTAGCCGGGGCTTTTGTTTGGGCCTAATCCATAAGGTCTGATGGCTTTCCTCCTCACTCAAGATGAATGTGGTAGAAAATATAAATCAAAGAAACGTCCTTTGGCCTACCCTTGCCTTGCCTTGCCTTATTTCCTTCTCATCCTGTTCTCTGTCCCAGCCTCTCTCACTAACCCCTCGTCTGGCTGCATGTCTCTTCTTTCCTCTCTCCTTTTCTCAAACTCTCCTGCTTCCTGGCTTTCGTCTTTCAATTCCTCCATTTCAGTCCTGCAGCCCGGCACTACTTTTTCCTCTTGCCTCCCTTTGGCCTGCTCCCTTGCCTTTCTCCCTCTGTTCCATATCCTTCTTCCCGACTTGTCTCTGGGAGACTTTTGGCCACTTTGCACCCAAGTCTGGGGATGTTTTGGAAACTTTTCAGAGGCCTCGCTGGTGACAGGGGGGACAGCAGGCAGTGACAGGCCCGGGGCTGACAGGCTCCCCCTCCCCTAGCGGGCGCTCGGCTGCCACACCCACCTGACATAGAACCTTTGTCACAATGCCCGCTACCGTGGTGAGGATGCGGGCACTCTGCAGGTGACAGGGACCCAGCAGGACTTGGTGTCAGTTCAGCAATTGCTCAGTTCCCCAAAGAAGCTGAATTCTGCAAATTGCTGCTTTTGCTCTTGAAATGATGTCATCAGGTGGGTGTTTTGGTGTAATACACTGAAAACCAGAGCAGAAATGCTGAAATATTCCCATGATATGCATGGTCTCTGCACCAAACCACCATGACTCAGCCTAAGTACATCTGCCGCTTGTTCTCTTGTACTGCCAGCAGATTGTGGAACTACAGTGTAAAAACCATCTTTATGGAGAGATCTTTGTGGTTTAGGCTTAGTCTAAGTGTCTCAAGTAGCCGGGGCTTTTGTTTGGGCCTAATCCATAAGGTCTGATGGCTTTCCTCCTCACTCAAGATGAATGTGGTAGAAAATATAAATCAAAGAAACGTCCTTTGGCCTACCCTTGCCTTGCCTTGCCTTATTTCCTTCTCATCCTGTTCTCTGTCCCAGCCTCTCTCACTAACCCCTCGTCTGGCTGCATGTCTCTTCTTTCCTCTCTCCTTTTCTCAAACTCTCCTGCTTCCTGGCTTTCGTCTTTCAATTCCTCCATTTCAGTCCTGCAGCCCGGCACTACTTTTTCCTCTTGCCTCCCTTTGGCCTGCTCCCTTGCCTTTCTCCCTCTGTTCCATATCCTTCTTCCCGACTTGTCTCTGGGAGACTTTTGGCCACTTTGCACCCAAGTCTGGGGATGTTTTGGAAACTTTTCAGAGGCCTCGCTGGTGACAGGGGGGACAGCAGGCAGTGACAGGCCCGGGGCTGACAGGCTCCCCCTCCCCTAGCGGGCGCTCGGCTGCCACACCCACCTGACATAGAACCTTTGTCACAATGCCCGCTACCGTGGTGAGGATGCGGGCACTCTGCAGGTGACAGGGACCCAGCAGGACTTGGTGTCAGTTCAGCAATTGCTCAGTTCCCCAAAGAAGCTGAATTCTGCAAATTGCTGCTTTTGCTCTTGAAATGATGTCATCAGGGGGGTGTTTTGGTGTAATACACTGAAAACCAGAGCAGAAATGCTGAAATATTCCCATGATATGCATGGTCTCTGCACCAAACCACCATGACTCAGCCTAAGTACATCTGCCGCTTGTTCTCTTGTACTGCCAGCAGATTGTGGAAGTACAGTGTAAAAACCATCTTTATGGAGAGATCTTTGTGGTTTAGGCTTAGTCTAAGTGTCTCAAGTAGCCGGGGCTTTTGTTTGGGCCTAATCCATAAGGTCTGATGGCTTTCCTCCTCACTCAAGATGAATGTGGTAGAAAATATAAATCAAAGAAACGTCCTTTGGCCTACCCTTGCCTTGCCTTGCCTTATTTCCTTCTCATCCTGTTCTCTGTCCCAGCCTCTCTCACTAACCCCTCGTCTGGCTGCATGTCTCTTCTTTCCTCTCTCCTTTTCTCAAACTCTCCTGCTTCCTGGCTTTCGTCTTTCAATTCCTCCATTTCAGTCCTGCAGCCCGGCACTACTTTTTCCTCTTGCCTCCCTTTGGCCTGCTCCCTTGCCTTTCTCCCTCTGTTCCATATCCTTCTTCCCGACTTGTCTCTGGGAGACTTTTGGCCACTTTGCACCCAAGTCTGGGGATGTTTTGGAAACTTTTCAGAGGCCTCGCTGGTGACAGCGGGGACAGCAGGCAGTGACAGGCCCGGGGCTGACAGGCTCCCCCTCCCCTAGCGGGCGCTCGGCTGCCACACCCACCTGACATAGAACCTTTGTCACAATGCCCGCTACCGTGGTGAGGATGCGGGCACTCTGCAGGTGACAGGGACCCAGCAGGACTTGGTGTCAGTTCAGCAATTGCTCAGTTCCCCAAAGAAGCTGAATTCTGCAAATTGCTGCTTTTGCTCTTGAAATGATGTCATCAGGGGGGTGTTTTGGTGTAATACACTGAAAACCAGAGCAGAAATGCTGAAATATTCCCATGATATGCATGGTCTCTGCACCAAACCACCATGACTCAGCCTAAGTACATCTGCCGCTTGTTCTCTTGTACTGCCAGCAGATTGTGGAAGTACAGTGTAAAAACCATCTTTATGGAGAGATCTTTGTGGTTTAGGCTTAGTCTAAGTGTCTCAAGTAGCCGGGGCTTTTGTTTGGGCCTAATCCATAAGGTCTGATGGCTTTCCTCCTCACTCAAGATGAATGTGGTAGAAAATATAAATCAAAGAAACGTCCTTTGGCCTACCCTTGCCTTGCCTTGCCTTATTTCCTTCTCATCCTGTTCTCTGTCCCAGCCTCTCTCACTAACCCCTCGTCTGGCTGCATGTCTCTTCTTTCCTCTCTCCTTTTCTCAAACTCTCCTGCTTCCTGGCTTTCGTCTTTCAATTCCTCCATTTCAGTCCTGCAGCCCGGCACTACTTTTTCCTCTTGCCTCCCTTTGGCCTGCTCCCTTGGCTTTCTCCCTCTGTTCCATATCCTTCTTCCCGACTTGTCTCTGGGAGACTTTTGGCCACTTTGCACCCAAGTCTGGGGATGTTTGGGAAACTTTTCAGAGGCCTCGCTGGTGACAGGGGGGACAGCAGGCAGTGACAGGCCCGGGGCTGACAGGCTCCCCCTCCCCTAGCGGGCGCTCGGCTGCCACACCCACCTGACATAGAACCTTTGTCACAATGCCCGCTACCGTGGTGAGGATGCGGGCACTCTGCAGGTGACAGGGACCCAGCAGGACTTGGTGTCAGTTCAGCAATTGCTCAGTTCCCCAAAGAAGCTGAATTCTGCAAATTGCTGCTTTTGCTCTTGAAATGATGTCATCAGGTGGGTGTTTTGGTGTAATACACTGAAAACCAGAGCAGAAATGCTGAAATATTCCCATGATATGCATGGTCTCTGCACCAAACCACCATGACTCAGCCTAAGTACATCTGCCACTTGTTCTCTTGTACTGCCAGCAGATTGTGCAAGTACAGTGTAAAAACCATCTTTATGGAGAGATCTTTGTGGTTTAGGCTTAGTCTAAGTGTCTCAAGTAGCCGGGGCTTTTGTTTGGGCCTAATCCATAAGGTCTGATGGCTTTCCTCCTCACTCAAGATGAATGTGGTAGAAAATATAAATCAAAGAAACGTCCTTTGGCCTACCCTTGCCTTGCCTTGCCTTATTTCCTTCTCATCCTGTTCTCTGTCCCAGCCTCTCTCACTAACCCCTCGTCTGGCTGCATGTCTCTTCTTTCCTCTCTCCTTTTCTCAAACTCTCCTGCTTCCTGGCTTTCGTCTTTCAATTCCTCCATTTCAGTCCTGCAGCCCGGCACTACTTTTTCCTCTTGCCTCCCTTTGGCCTGCTCCCTTGCCTTTCTCCCTCTGTTCCATATCCTTCTTCCCGACTTGTCTCTGGGAGACTTTTGGCCACTTTGCACCCAAGTCTGGGGATGTTTTGGAAACTTTTCAGAGGCCTCGCTGGTGACAGGGGGGACAGCAGGCAGTGACAGGCCCGGGGCTGACAGGCTCCCCCTCCCCTAGCGGGCGCTCGGCTGCCACACCCACCTGACATAGAACCTTTGTCACAATGCCCGCTACCGTGGTGAGGATGCGGGCACTCTGCAGGTGACAGGGACCCAGCAGGACTTGGTGTCAGTTCAGCAACTGCTCAGTTCCCCAAAGAAGCTGAATTCTGCAAATTGCTGCTTTTGCTCTTGAAATGATGTCATCAGGTGGGTGTTTTGGTGTAATACACTGAAAACCAGAGCAGAAATGCTGAAATATTCCCATGATATGCATGGTCTCTGCACCAAACCACCATGACTCAGCCTAAGTACATCTGCCGCTTGTTCTCTTGTACTGCCAGCAGATTGTGGAAGTACAGTGTAAAAACCATCTTTATGGAGAGATCTTTGTGGTTTAGGCTTAGTCTAAGTGTCTCAAGTAGCCGGGGCTTTTGTTTGGGCCTAATCCATAAGGTCTGATGGCTTTCCTCCTCACTCAAGATGAATGTGGTAGAAAATATAAATCAAAGAAACGTCCTTTGGCCTACCCTTGCCTTGCCTTGCCTTATTTCCTTCTCATCCTGTTCTCTGTCCCAGCCTCTCTCACTAACCCCTCGTCTGGCTGCATGTCTCTTCTTTCCTCTCTCCTTTTCTCAAACTCTCCTGCTTCCTGGCTTTCGTCTTTCAATTCCTCCATTTCAGTCCTGCAGCCCGGCACTACTTTTTCCTCTTGCCTCCCTTTGGCCTGCTCCCTTGCCTTTCTCCCTCTGTTCCATATCCTTCTTCCCGACTTGTCTCTGGGAGACTTTTGGCCACTTTGCACCCAAGTCTGGGGATGTTTTGGAAACTTTTCAGAGGCCTCGCTGGTGACAGGGGGGACAGCAGGCAGTGACAGGCCCGGGGCTGACAGGCTCCCCCTCCCCTAGCGGGCGCTCGGCTGCCACACCCACCTGACATAGAACCTTTGTCACAATGCCCGCTACCGTGGTGAGGATGCGGGCACTCTGCAGGTGACAGGGACCCAGCAGGACTTGGTGTCAGTTCAGCAATTGCTCAGTTCCCCAAAGAAGCTGAATTCTGCAAATTGCTGCTTTTGCTCTTGAAATGATGTCATCAGGTGGGTGTTTTGGTGTAATACACTGAAAACCAGAGCAGAAATGCTGAAATATTCCCATGATATGCATGGTCTCTGCACCAAACCACCATGACTCAGCCTAAGTACATCTGCCGCTTGTTCTCTTGTACTGCCAGCAGATTGTGGAACTACAGTGTAAAAACCATCTTTATGGAGAGATCTTTGTGGTTTAGGCTTAGTCTAAGTGTCTCAAGTAGCCGGGGCTTTTGTTTGGGCCTAATCCATAAGGTCTGATGGCTTTCCTCCTCACTCAAGATGAATGTGGTAGAAAATATAAATCAAAGAAACGTCCTTTGGCCTACCCTTGCCTTGCCTTGCCTTATTTCCTTCTCATCCTGTTCTCTGTCCCAGCCTCTCTCACTAACCCCTCGTCTGGCTGCATGTCTCTTCTTTCCTCTCTCCTTTTCTCAAACTCTCCTGCTTCCTGGCTTTCGTCTTTCAATTCCTCCATTTCAGTCCTGCAGCCCGGCACTACTTTTTCCTCTTGCCTCCCTTTGGCCTGCTCCCTTGCCTTTCTCCCTCTGTTCCATATCCTTCTTCCCGACTTGTCTCTGGGAGACTTTTGGCCACTTTGCACCCAAGTCTGGGGATGTTTTGGAAACTTTTCAGAGGCCTCGCTGGTGACAGGGGGGACAGCAGGCAGTGACAGGCCCGGGGCTGACAGGCTCCCCCTCCCCTAGCGGGCGCTCGGCTGCCACACCCACCTGACATAGAACCTTTGTCACAATGCCCGCTACCGTGGTGAGGATGCGGGCACTCTGCAGGTGACAGGGACCCAGCAGGACTTGGTGTCAGTTCAGCAATTGCTCAGTTCCCCAAAGAAGCTGAATTCTGCAAATTGCTGCTTTTGCTCTTGAAATGATGTCATCAGGTGGGTGTTTTGGTGTAATACACTGAAAACCAGAGCAGAAATGCTGAAATATTCCCATGATATGCATGGTCTCTGCACCAAACCACCATGACTCAGCCTAAGTACATCTGCCGCTTGTTCTCTTGTACTGCCAGCAGATTGTGGAACTACAGTGTAAAAACCATCTTTATGGAGAGATCTTTGTGGTTTAGGCTTAGTCTAAGTGTCTCAAGTAGCCGGGGCTTTTGTTTGGGCCTAATCCATAAGGTCTGATGGCTTTCCTCCTCACTCAAGATGAATGTGGTAGAAAATATAAATCAAAGAAACGTCCTTTGGCCTACCCTTGCCTTGCCTTGCCTTATTTCCTTCTCATCCTGTTCTCTGTCCCAGCCTCTCTCACTAACCCCTCGTCTGGCTGCATGTCTCTTCTTTCCTCTCTCCTTTTCTCAAACTCTCCTGCTTCCTGGCTTTCGTCTTTCAATTCCTCCATTTCAGTCCTGCAGCCCGGCACTACTTTTTCCTCTTGCCTCCCTTTGGCCTGCTCCCTTGCCTTTCTCCCTCTGTTCCATATCCTTCTTCCCGACTTGTCTCTGGGAGACTTTTGGCCAATTTGCACCCAAGTCTGGGGATGTTTTGGAAACTTTTCAGAGGCCTCGCTGGTGACAGCGGGGACAGCAGGCAGTGACAGGCCCGGGGCTGACAGGCTCCCCCTCCCCTAGCGGGCGCTCGGCTGCCACACCCACCTGACATAGAACCTTTGTCACAATGCCCGCTACCGTGGTGAGGATGCGGGCACTCTGCAGGTGACAGGGACCCAGCAGGACTTGGTGTCAGTTCAGCAGTTGCTCAGTTCCCCAAAGAAGCTGAATTCTGCAAATTGCTGCTTTTGCTCTTGAAATGATGTCATCAGGTGGGTGTTTTGGTGTAATACACTGAAAACCAGAGCAGAAATGCTGAAATATTCCCATGATATGCATGGTCTCTGCACCAAACCACCACGACTCAGACTAAATACATCTGCCGCTTGTTCTCTTGTACTGCCAGCAGATTGTGGAAGTACAGTGTAAAAACCATCTTTATGGAGAGATCTTTGTGGTTTAGGCTTAGTCTAAGTGTCTCAAGTAGCCGGGGCTTTTGTTTGGGCCTAATCCATAAGGTCTGATGGCTTTCCTCCTCACTCAAGATGAATGTGGTAGAAAATATAAATCAAAGAAACGTCCTTTGGCCTAGCCTTGCCTTGCCTTGCCTTATTTCCTTCTCATCCTGTTCTCTGTCCCAGCCTCTCTCACTAACCCCTCGTCTGGCTGCATGTCTCTTCTTTCCTCTCTCCTTTTCTCAAACTCTCCTGCTTCCTGGCTTTCGTCTTTCAATTCCTCCATTTCAGTCCTGCAGCCCGGCACTACTTTTTCCTCTTGCCTCCCTTTGGCCTGCTCCCTTGCCTTTCTCCCTCTGTTCCATATCCTTCTTCCCGACTTGTCTCTGGGAGACTTTTGGCCACTTTGCACCCAAGTCTGGGGATGTTTTGGAAACTTTTCAGAGGCCTCGCTGGTGACAGGGGGGACAGCAGGCAGTGACAGGCCCGGGGCTGACAGGCTCCCCCTCCCCTAGCGGGCGCTCGGCTGCCACACCCACCTGACATAGAACCTTTGTCACAATGCCCGCTACCGTGGTGAGGATGCGGGCACTCTGCAGGTGACAGGGACCCAGCAGGACTTGGTGTCAGTTCAGCAATTGCTCAGTTCCCCAAAGAAGCTGAATTCTGCAAATTGCTGCTTTTGCTCTTGAAATGATGTCATCAGGTGGGTGTTTTGGTGTAATACACTGAAAACCAGAGCAGAAATGCTGAATTATTCCCATGATATGCATGGTCTCTGCACCAAACCACCATGACTCAGCCTAAGTACATCTGCCGCTTGTTCTCTTGTACTGCCAGCAGATTGTGGAAGTACAGTGTAAAAACCATCTTTATGGAGAGATCTTTGTGGTTTAGGCTTAGTCTAAGTGTCTCAAGTAGCCGGGGCTTTTGTTTGGGCCTAATCCATAAGGTCTGATGGCTTTCCTCCTCACTCAAGATGAATGTGGTAGAAAATATAAATCAAAGAAACGTCCTTTGGCCTAGCCTTGCCTTGCCTTGCCTTATTTCCTTCTCATCCTGTTCTCTGTCCCAGCCTCTCTCACTAACCCCTCGTCTGGCTGCATGTCTCTTCTTTCCTCTCTCCTTTTCTCAAACTCTCCTGCTTCCTGGCTTTCGTCTTTCAATTCCTCCATTTCAGTCCTGCAGCCCGGCACTACTTTTTCCTCTTGCCTCCCTTTGGCCTGCTCCCTTGCCTTTCTCCCTCTGTTCCATATCCTTCTTCCCGACTTGTCTCTGGGAGACTTTTGGCCACTTTGCACCCAAGTCTGGGGATGTTTTGGAAACTTTTCAGAGGCCTCGCTGGTGACAGGGGGGACAGCAGGCAGTGACAGGCCCGGGGCTGACAGGCTCCCCCTCCCCTAGCGGGCGCTCGGCTGCCACACCCACCTGACATAGAACCTTTGTCACAATGCCCGCTACCGTGGTGAGGATGCGGGCACTCTGCAGGTGACAGGGACCCAGCAGGACTTGGTGTCAGTTCAGCAATTGCTCAGTTCCCCAAAGAAGCTGAATTCTGCAAATTGCTGCTTTTGCTCTTGAAATGATGTCATCAGGTGGGTGTTTTGGTGTAATACACTGAAAACCAGAGCAGAAATGCTGAATTATTCCCATGATATGCATGGTCTCTGCACCAAACCACCATGACTCAGCCTAAGTACATCTGCCGCTTGTTCTCTTGTACTGCCAGCAGATTGTGGAAGTACAGTGTAAAAACCATCTTTATGGAGAGATCTTTGTGGTTTAGGCTTAGTCTAAGTGTCTCAAGTAGCCGGGGCTTTTGTTTGGGCCTAATCCATAAGGTCTGATGGCTTTCCTCCTCACTCAAGATGAATGTGGTAGAAAATATAAATCAAAGAAACGTCCTTTGGCCTAGCCTTGCCTTGCCTTGCCTTATTTCCTTCTCATCCTGTTCTCTGTCCCAGCCTCTCTCACTAACCCCTCGTCTGGCTGCATGTCTCTTCTTTCCTCTCTCCTTTTCTCAAACTCTCCTGCTTCCTGGCTTTCGTCTTTCAATTCCTCCATTTCAGTCCTGCAGCCCGGCACTACTTTTTCCTCTTGCCTCCCTTTGGCCTGCTCCCTTGCCTTTCTCCCTCTGTTCCATATCCTTCTTCCCGACTTGTCTCTGGGAGACTTTTGGCCACTTTGCACCCAAGTCTGGGGATGTTTTGGAAACTTTTCAGAGGCCTCGCTGGTGACAGGGGGGACAGCAGGCAGTGACAGGCCCGGGGCTGACAGGCTCCCCCTCCCCTAGCGGGCGCTCGGCTGCCACACCCAGCTGACATAGAACCTTTGTCACAATGCCCGCTACCGTGGTGAGGATGCGGGCACTCTGCAGGTGACAGGGACCCAGCAGGACTTGGTGTCAGTTCAGCAATTGCTCAGTTCCCCAAAGAAGTTGAATTCTGCAAATTGCTGCTTTTGCTCTTGAAATGATGTCATCAGGTGGGTGTTTTGGTGTAATACACTGAAAACCAGAGCAGAAATGCTGAAATATTCCCATGATATGCATGGTCTCTGCACCAAACCACCATGACTCAGCCTAAGTACATCTGCCGCTTGTTCTCTTGTACTGCCAGCAGATTGTGGAAGTACAGTGTAAAAACCATCTTTATGGAGAGATCTTTGTGGTTTAGGCTTAGTCTAAGTGTCTCAAGTAGCCGGGGCTTTTGTTTGGGCCTAATCCATAAGGTCTGATGGCTTTCCTCCTCACTCAAGATGAATGTGGTAGAAAATATAAATCAAAGAAACGTCCTTTGGCCTAGCCTTGCCTTGCCTTGCCTTATTTCCTTCTCATCCTGTTCTCTGTCCCAGCCTCTCTCACTAACCCCTCGTCTGGCTGCATGTCTCTTCTTTCCTCTCTCCTTTTCTCAAACTCTCCTGCTTCCTGGCTTTCGTCTTTCAATTCCTCCATTTCAGTCCTGCAGCCCGGCACTACTTTTTCCTCTTGCCTCCCTTTGGCCTGCTCCCTTGCCTTTCTCCCTCTGTTCCATATCCTTCTTCCCGACTTGTCTCTGGGAGACTTTTGGCCACTTTGCACCCAAGTCTGGGGATGTTTTGGAAACTTTTCAGAGGCCTCGCTGGTGACAGGGGGGACAGCAGGCAGTGACAGGCCCGGGGCTGACAGGCTCCCCCTCCCCTAGCGGGCGCTCGGCTGCCACACCCACCTGACATAGAACCTTTGTCACAATGCCCGCTACCGTGGTGAGGATGCGGGCACTCTGCAGGTGACAGGGACCCAGCAGGACTTGGTGTCAGTTCAGCAATTGCTCAGTTCCCCAAAGAAGCTGAATTCTGCAAATTGCTGCTTTTGCTCTTGAAATGATGTCATCAGGTGGGTGTTTTGGTGTAATACACTGAAAACCAGAGCAGAAATGCTGAATTATTCCCATGATATGCATGGTCTCTGCACCAAACCACCATGACTCAGCCTAAGTACATCTGCCGCTTGTTCTCTTGTACTGCCAGCAGATTGTGGAAGTACAGTGTAAAAACCATCTTTATGGAGAGATCTTTGTGGTTTAGGCTTAGTCTAAGTGTCTCAAGTAGCCGGGGCTTTTGTTTGGGCCTAATCCATAAGGTCTGATGGATTTCCTCCTCACTCAAGATGAATGTGGTAGAAAATATAAATCAAAGAAACGTCCTTTGGCCTACCCTTGCCTTGCCTTGACTTATTTCCTTCTCATCCTGTTCTCTGTCCCAGCCTCTCTCACTAACCCCTCGTCTGGCTGCATGTCTCTTCTTTCCTCTCTCCTTTTCTCAAACTCTCCTGCTTGCTGGCTTTCGTCTTTCAATTCCTCCATTTCAGTCCTGCAGCCCGGCACTACTTTTTCCTCTTGCCTCCCTTTGGCCTGCTCCCTTGCCTTTCTCCGTCTGTTCCATATCCTTCTTCCCGACTTGTCTCTTGGAGACTTTTGGCCAATTTGCACCCAAGTCTGGGGATGTTTTGGAAACTTTTCAGAGGCCTCGCTGGTGACAGCGGGGACAGCAGGCAGTGACAGGCCCGGGGCTGACAGGCTCCCCCTCCCCTAGCGGGCGCTCGGCTGCCACACCCACCTGACATAGAACCTTTGTCACAATGCCCGCTACCGTGGTGAGGATGCGGGCACTCTGCAGGTGACAGGGACCCAGCAGGACTTGGTGTCAGTTCAGCAGTTGCTCAGTTCCCCAAAGAAGCTGAATTCTGCAAATTGCTGCTTTTGCTCTTGAAATGATGTCATCAGGTGGGTGTTTTGGTGTAATACACTGAAAACCAGAGCAGAAATGCTGAAATATTCCCATGATATGCATGGTCTCTGCACCAAACCACCATGACTCAGCCTAAGTACATCTGCCGCTTGTTCTCTTGTACTGCCAGCAGATTGTGGAAGTACAGTGTAAAAACCATCTTTATGGAGAGATCTTTGTGGTTTAGGCTTAGTCTAAGTGTCTCAAGTAGCCGGGGCTTTTGTTTGGGCCTAATCCATAAGGTCTGATGGCTTTCCTCCTCACTCAAGATGAATGTGGTAGAAAATATAAATCAAAGAAACGTCCTTTGGCCTACCCTTGCCTTGCCTTGCCTTATTTCCTTCTCATCCTGTTCTCTGTCCCAGCCTCTCTCACTAACCCCTCGTCTGGCTGCATGTCTCTTCTTTCCTCTCTCCTTTTCTCAAACTCTCCTGCTTCCTGGCTTTCGTCTTTCAATTCCTCCATTTCAGTCCTGCAGCCTGGCACTACTTTTTCCTCTTGCCTCCCTTTGGCCTGCTCCCTTGCCTTTCTCCCTCTGTTCCATATCCTTCTTCCCGACTTGTCTCTGGGAGACTTTTGGCCACTTTGCACCCAAGTCTGGGGATGTTTTGGAAACTTTTCAGAGGCCTCGCTGGTGACAGGGGGGACAGAGGCAGTGACAGGCCCGGGGCTGACAGGCTCCCCCTCCCCTAGCGGGCGCTCGGCTGCCACACCCACCTGACATAGAACCTTTGTCACAATGCCCGCTACCGTGGTGAGGATGCGGGCACTCTGCAGGTGACAGGGACCCAGCAGGACTTGGTGTCAGTTCAGCAATTGCTCAGTTCCCCAAAGAAGCTGAATTCTGCAAATTGCTGCTTTTGCTCTTGAAATGATGTCATCAGGTGGGTGTTTTGGTGTAATACACTGAAAACCAGAGCAGAAATGCTGAATTATTCCCATGATATGCATGGTCTCTGCACCAAACCACCATGACTCAGCCTAAGTACATCTGCCGCTTGTTCTCTTGTACTGCCAGCAGATTGTGGAAGTACAGTGTAAAAACCATCTTTATGGAGAGATCTTTGTGGTTTAGGCTTAGTCTAAGTGTCTCAAGTAGCCGGGGCTTTTGTTTGGGCCTAATCCATAAGGTCTGATGGCTTTCCTCCTCACTCAAGATGAATGTGGTAGAAAATATAAATCAAAGAAACGTCCTTTGGCCTACCCTTGCCTTGCCTTGCCTTATTTCCTTCTCATCCTGTTCTCTGTCCCAGCCTCTCTCACTAACCCCTCGTCTGGCTGCATGTCTCTTCTTTCCTCTCTCCTTTTCTCAAACTCTCCTGCTTCCTGGCTTTCGTCTTTCAATTCCTCCATTTCAGTCCTGCAGCCCGGCACTACTTTTTCCTCTTGCCTCCCTTTGGCCTGCTCCCTTGCCTTTCTCCCTCTGTTCCATATCCTTCTTCCCGACTTGTCTCTGGGAGACTTTTGGCCACTTTGCACCCAAGTCTGGGGATGTTTTGGAAACTTTTCAGAGGCCTCGCTGGTGACAGGGGGGACAGCAGGCAGTGACAGGCCCGGGGCTGACAGGCTCCCCCTCCCCTAGCGGGCGCTCGGCTGCCACACCCACCTGACATAGAACCTTTGTCACAATGCCCGCTACCGTGGTGAGGATGCGGGCACTCTGCAGGTGACAGGGACCCAGCAGGACTTGGTGTCAGTTCAGCAATTGCTCAGTTCCCCAAAGAAGCTGAATTCTGCAAATTGCTGCTTTTGCTCTTGAAATGATGTCATCAGGTGGGTGTTTTGGTGTAATACACTGAAAACCAGAGCAGAAATGCTGAATTATTCCCATGATATGCATGGTCTCTGCACCAAACCACCATGACTCAGCCTAAGTACATCTGCCGCTTGTTCTCTTGTACTGCCAGCAGATTGTGGAAGTACAGTGTAAAAACCATCTTTATGGAGAGATCTTTGTGGTTTAGGCTTAGTCTAAGTGTCTCAAGTAGCCGGGGCTTTTGTTTGGGCCTAATCCATAAGGTCTGATGGCTTTCCTCCTCACTCAAGATGAATGTGGTAGAAAATATAAATCAAAGAAACGTCCTTTGGCCTACCCTTGCCTTGCCTTGCCTTATTTCCTTCTCATCCTGTTCTCTGTCCCAGCCTCTCTCACTAACCCCTCGTCTGGCTGCATGCCTCTTCTTTCCTCTCTCCTTTTCTCAAACTCTCCTGCTTCCTGGCTTTCGTCTTTCAATTCCTCCATTTCAGTCCTGCAGCCCGGCACTACTTTTTCCTCTTGCCTCCCTTTGGCCTGCTCCCTTGCCTTTCTCCCTCTGTTCCATATCCTTCTTCCCGACTTGTCTCTTGGAGACTTTTGGCCACTTTGCACCCAAGTCTGGGGATGTTTTGGAAACTTTTCAGAGGCCTCGCTGGTGACAGCGGGGACAGCAGGCAGTGACAGGCCCGGGGCTGACAGGCTCCCCCTCCCCTAGCGGGCGCTCGGCTGCCACACCCAGCTGACATAGAACCTTTGTCACAATGCCCGCTACCGTGGTGAGGATGCGGGCACTCTGCAGGTGACAGGGACCCAGCAGGACTTGGTGTCAGTTCAGCAATTGCTCAGTTCCCCAAAGAAGCTGAATTCTGCAAATTGCTGCTTTTGCTCTTGAAATGATGTCATCAGGTGGGTGTTTTGGTGTAATACACTGAAAACCAGAGCAGAAATGCTGAAATATTCCCATGATATGCATGGTCTCTGCACCAAACCACCATGACTCAGCCTAAGTACATCTGCCGCTTGTTCTCTTGTACTGCCAGCAGATTGTGGAAGTACAGTGTAAAAACCATCTTTATGGAGAGATCTTTGTGGTTTAGGCTTAGTCTAAGTGTCTCAAGTAGCCGGGGCTTTTGTTTGGGCCTAATCCATAAGGTCTGATGGCTTTCCTCCTCACTCAAGATGAATGTGGTAGAAAATATAAATCAAAGAAACGTCCTTTGGCCTACCCTTGCCTTGCCTTGCCTTATTTCCTTCTCATCCTGTTCTCTGTCCCAGCCTCTCTCACTAACCCCTCGTCTGGCTGCATGTCTCTTCTTTCCTCTCTCCTTTTCTCAAACTCTCCTGCTTCCTGGCTTTCGTCTTTCAATTCCTCCATTTCAGTCCTGCAGCCCGGCACTACTTTTTCCTCTTGCCTCCCTTTGGCCTGCTCCCTTGCCTTTCTCCCTCTGTTCCATATCCTTCTTCCCGACTTGTCTCTTGGAGACTTTTGGCCAATTTGCACCCAAGTCTGGGGATGTTTTGGAAACTTTTCAGAGGCCTCGCTGGTGACAGCGGAGACAGCAGGCAGTGACAGGCCCGGGGCTGACAGGCTCCCCCTCCCCTAGCGGGCGCTCGGCTGCCACACCCAGCTGACATAGAACCTTTGTCACAATGCCCGCTACCGTGGTGAGGATGCGGGCACTCTGCAGGTGACAGGGACCCAGCAGGACTTGGTGTCAGTTCAGCAATTGCTCAGTTCCCCAAAGAAGCTGAATTCTGCAAATTGCTGCTTTTGCTCTTGAAATGATGTCATCAGGTGGGTGTTTTGGTGTAATGCACTGAAAACCAGAGCAGAAATGCTGAAATATTCGCATGATATGCATGGTCTCTGCACCAAACCACCACGACTCAGACTAAATACATCTGCCGCTTGTTCTCTTGTACTGCCAGCAGATTGTGGAAGTACAGTGTAAAAACCATCTTTATGGAGAGATCTTTGTGGTTTAGGCTTAGTCTAAGTGTCTCAAGTAGCCGGGGCTTTTGTTTGGGCCTAATCCATAAGGTCTGATGGCTTTCCTCCTCACTCAAGATGAATGTGGTAGAAAATATAAATCAAAGAAACGTCCTTTGGCCTACCCTTGCCTTGCCTTGCCTTATTTCCTTCTCATCCTGTTCTCTGTCCCAGCCTCTCTCACTAACCCCTCGTCTGGCTGCATGTCTCTTCTTTCCTCTCTCCTTTTCTCAAACTCTCCTGCTTCCTGGCTTTCGTCTTTCAATTCCTCCATTTCAGTCCTGCAGCCCGGCACTACTTTTTCCTCTTGCCTCCCTTTGGCCTGCTCCCTTGCCTTTCTCCCTCTGTTCCATATCCTTCTTCCCGACTTGTCTCTTGGAGACTTTTGGCCAATTTGCACCCAAGTCTGGGGATGTTTTGGAAACTTTTCAGAGGCCTCGCTGGTGACAGCGGGGACAGCAGGCAGTGACAGGCCCGGGGCTGACAGGCTCCCCCTCCCCTAGCGGGCGCTCGGCTGCCACACCCAGCTGACATAGAACCTTTGTCACAATGCCCGCTACCGTGGTGAGGATGCGGGCACTCTGCAGGTGACAGGGACCCAGCAGGACTTGGTGTCAGTTCAGCAGTTGCTCAGTTCCCCAAAGAAGCTGAATTCTGCAAATTGCTGCTTTTGCTCTTGAAATGATGTCATCAGGTGGGTGTTTTGGTGTAATACACTGAAAACCAGAGCAGAAATGCTGAAATATTCGCATGATATGCATGGTCTCTGCACCAAACCACCACGACTCAGACTAAATACATCTGCCGCTTGTTCTCTTGTACTGCCAGCAGATTGTGGAAGTACAGTGTAAAAACCATCTTTATGGAGAGATCTTTGTGGTTTAGGCTTAGTCTAAGTGTCTCAAGTAGCCGGGGCTTTTGTTTGGGCCTAATCCATAAGGTCTGATGGCTTTCCTCCTCACTCAAGATGAATGTGGTAGAAAATATAAATCAAAGAAACGTCCTTTGGCCTACCCTTGCCTTGCCTTATTTCCTTCTCATCCTGTTCTCTGTCCCAGCCTCTCTCACTAACCCCTCGTCTGGCTGCATGTCTCTTCTTTCCTCTCTCCTTTTCTCAAACTCTCCTGCTTCCTGGCTTTCGTCTTTCAATTCCTCCATTTCAGTCCTGCAGCCCGGCACTACTTTTTCCTCTTGCCTCCCTTTGGCCTGCTCCCTTGCCTTTCTCCCTCTGTTCCATATCCTTCTTCCCGACTTGTCTCTGGGAGACTTTTGGCCACTTTGCACCCAAGTCTGGGGATGTTTTGGAAACTTTTCAGAGGCCTCGCTGGTGACAGGGGGGACAGCAGGCAGTGACAGGCCCGGGGCTGACAGGCTCCCCCTCCCCTAGCGGGCGCTCGGCTGCCACACCCACCTGACATAGAACCTTTGTCACAATGCCCGCTACCGTGGTGAGGATGCGGGCACTCTGCAGGTGACAGGGACCCAGCAGGACTTGGTGTCAGTTCAGCAATTGCTCAGTTCCCCAAAGAAGCTGAATTCTGCAAATTGCTGCTTTTGCTCTTGAAATGATGTCATCAGGTGGGTGTTTTGGTGTAATACACTGAAAACCAGAGCAGAAATGCTGAAATATTCCCATGATATGCATGGTCTCTGCACCAAACCACCATGACTCAGCCTAAGTACATCTGCCGCTTGTTCTCTTGTACTGCCAGCAGATTGTGGAAGTACAGTGTAAAAACCATCTTTATGGAGAGATCTTTGTGGTTTAGGCTTAGTCTAAGTGTCTCAAGTAGCCGGGGCTTTTGTTTGGGCCTAATCCATAAGGTCTGATGGCTTTCCTCCTCACTCAAGATGAATGTGGTAGAAAATATAAATCAAAGAAACGTCCTTTGGCCTAGCCTTGCCTTATTTCCTTCTCATCCTGTTCTCTGTCCCAGCCTCTCTCACTAACCCCTCGTCTGGCTGCATGTCTCTTCTTTCCTCTCTCCTTTTCTCAAACTCTCCTGCTTCCTGGCTTTCGTCTTTCAATTCCTCCATTTCAGTCCTGCAGCCCGGCACTACTTTTTCCTCTTGCCTCCCTTTGGCCTGCTCCCTTGGCTTTCTCCCTCTGTTCCATATCCTTCTTCCCGACTTGTCTCTTGGAGACTTTTGGCCACTTTGCACCCAAGTCTGGCGATGTTTTGGAAACTTTTCAGAGGCCTCGCTGGTGACAGGGGGGACAGCAGGCAGTGACAGGCCCGGGGCTGACAGGCTCCCCCTCCCCTAGCGGGCGCTCGGCTGCCACACCCACCTGACATAGAACCTTTGTCACAATGCCCGCTACCGTGGTGAGGATGCGGGCACTCTGCAGGTGACAGGGACCCAGCAGGACTTGGTGTCAGTTCAGCAATTGCTCAGTTCCCCAAAGAAGCTGAATTCTGCAAATTGCTGCTTTTGCTCTTGAAATGATGTCATCAGGTGGGTGTTTTGGTGTAATACACTGAAAACCAGAGCAGAAATGCTGAAATATTCCCATGATATGCATGGTCTCTGCACCAAACCACCATGACTCAGCCTAAGTACATCTGCCGCTTGTTCTCTTGTACTGCCAGCAGATTGTGGAAGTACAGTGTAAAAACCATCTTTATGGAGAGATCTTTGTGGTTTAGGCTTAGTCTAAGTGTCTCAAGTAGCCGGGGCTTTTGTTTGGGCCTAATCCATAAGGTCTGATGGCTTTCCTCCTCACTCAAGATGAATGTGGTAGAAAATATAAATCAAAGAAACGTCCTTTGGCCTACCCTTGCCTTGCCTTATTTCCTTCTCATCCTGTTCTCTGTCCCAGCCTCTCTCACTAACCCCTCGTCTGGCTGCATGTCTCTTCTTTCCTCTCTCCTTTTCTCAAACTCTCCTGCTTCCTGGCTTTCGTCTTTCAATTCCTCCATTTCAGTCCTGCAGCCCGGCACTACTTTTTCCTCTTGCCTCCCTTTGGCCTGCTCCCTTGCCTTTCTCCCTCTGTTCCATATCCTTCTTCCCGACTTGTCTCTGGGAGACTTTTGGCCACTTTGCACCCAAGTCTGGGGATGTTTTGGAAACTTTTCAGAGGCCTCGCTGGTGACAGCGGGGACAGCAGGCAGTGACAGGCCCGGGGCTGACAGGCTCCCCCTCCCCTAGCAGGCGCTCGGCTGCCACACCCAGCTGACATAGAACCTTTGTCACAATGCCCGCTACCGTGGTGAGGATGCGGGCACTCTGCAGGTGACAGGGACCCAGCAGGACTTGGTGTCAGTTCAGCAATTGCTCAGTTCCCCAAAGAAGCTGAATTCTGCAAATTGCTGCTTTTGCTCTTGAAATGATGTCATCAGGTGGGTGTTTTGGTGTAATACACTGAAAACCAGAGCAGAAATGCTGAAATATTCCCATGATATGCATGGTCTCTGCACCAAACCACCATGACTCAGCCTAAGTACATCTGCCGCTTGTTCTCTTGTACTGCCAGCAGATTGTGGAAGTACAGTGTAAAAACCATCTTTATGGAGAGATCTTTGTGGTTTAGGCTTAGTCTAAGTGTCTCAAGTAGCCTGGGCTTTTGTTTGGGCCTAATCCATAAGGTCTGATGGCTTTCCTCCCCATCTCAAGATGAATGTGGTAGAAAATATAAATCAAAGAAACGTCCTTTGGCCTAGCCTTGCCTTGCCTTGCCTTATTTCCTTCTCATCCTGTTCTCTGTCCCAGCCTCTCTCACTAACCCCTCGTCTGGCTGCATGTCTCTTCTTTCCTCTCTCCTTTTCTCAAACTCTCCTGCTTCCTGGCTTTCGTCTTTCAATTCCTCCATTTCAGTCCTGCAGCCCGGCACTACTTTTTCCTCTTGCCTCCCTTTGGCCTGCTCCCTTGCCTTTCTCCCTCTGTTCCATATCCTTCTTCCCGACTTGTCTCTTGCAGACTTTTGGCCACTTTGCACCCAAGTCTGGGGATGTTTTGGAAACTTTTCAGAGGCCTCGCTGGTGACAGGGGGGACAGCAGGCAGTGACAGGCCCGGGGCTGACAGGCTCCCCCTCCCCTAGCGGGCGCTCGGCTGCCACACCCAGCTGACATAGAACCTTTGTCACAATGCCCGCTACCGTGGTGAGGATGCGGGCACTCTGCAGGTGACAGGGACCCAGCAGGACTTGGTGTCAGTTCAGCAGTTGCTCAGTTCCCCAAAGAAGCTGAATTCTGCAAATTGCTGCTTTTGCTCTTGAAATGATGTCATCAGGTGGGTGTTTTGGTGTAATACACTGAAAACCAGAGCAGAAATGCTGAAATATTCGCATGATATGCATGGTCTCTGCACCAAACCACCACGACTCAGACTAAATACATCTGCCGCTTGTTCTCTTGTACTGCCAGCAGATTGTGGAAGTACAGTGTAAAAACCATCTTTATGGAGAGATCTTTGTGGTTTAGGCTTAGTCTAAGTGTCTCAAGTAGCCGGGGCTTTTGTTTGGGCCTAATCCATAAGGTCTGATGGATTTCCTCCTCACTCAAGATGAATGTGGTAGAAAATATAAATCAAAGAAACGTCCTTTGGCCTACCCTTGCCTTGCCTTATTTCCTTCTCATCCTGTTCTCTGTCCCAGCCTCTCTCACTAACCCCTCGTCTGGCTGCATGTCTCTTCTTTCCTCTCTCCTTTTCTCAAACTCTCCTGCTTCCTGGCTTTCGTCTTTCAATTCCTCCTTTTCAGTCCTGCAGCCCGGCACTACTTTTTCCTCTTGCCTCCCTTTGGCCTGCTCCCTTGCCTTTCTCCCTCTGTTCCATATCCTTCTTCCCGACTTGTCTCTGGGAGACTTTTGGCCACTTTGCACCCAAGTCTGGGGATGTTTTGGAAACTTTTCAGAGGCCTCGCTGGTGACAGGGGGGACAGCAGGCAGTGACAGGCCCGGGGCTGACAGGCTCCCCCTCGCCTAGCGGGCGCTCGGCTGCCACACCCACCTGACATAGAACCTTTGTCACAATGCCCGCTACCGTGGTGAGGATGCGGGCACTCTGCAGGTGACAGGGACCCAGCAGGACTTGGTGTCAGTTCAGCAATTGCTCAGTTCCCCAAAGAAGCTGAATTCTGCAAATTGCTGCTTTTGCTCTTGAAATGATGTCATCAGGTGGGTGTTTTGGTGTAATACACTGAAAACCAGAGCAGAAATGCTGAAATATTCCCATGATATGCATGGTCTCTGCACCAAACCACCATGACTCAGCCTAAGTACATCTGCCGCTTGTTCTCTTGTACTGCCAGCAGATTGTGGAAGTACAGTGTAAAAACCATCTTTATGGAGAGATCTTTGTGGTTTAGGCTTAGTCTAAGTGTCTCAAGTAGCCGGGGCTTTTGTTTGGGCCTAATCCATAAGGTCTGATGGCTTTCCTCCTCACTCAAGATGAATGTGGTAGAAAATATAAATCAAAGAAACGTCCTTTGGCCTACCCTTGCCTTGCCTTGCCTTATTTCCTTCTCATCCTGTTCTCTGTCCCAGCCTCTCTCACTAACCCCTCGTCTGGCTGCATGTCTCTTCTTTCCTCTCTCCTTTTCTCAAACTCTCCTGCTTCCTGGCTTTCGTCTTTCAATTCCTCCATTTCAGTCCTGCAGCCCGGCACTACTTTTTCCTCTTGCCTCCCTTTGGCCTGCTCCCTTGGCTTTCTCCCTCTGTTCCATATCCTTCTTCCCGACTTGTCTCTTGGAGACTTTTGGCCAATTTGCACCCAAGTCTGGCGATGTTTTGGAAACTTTTCAGAGGCCTCGCTGGTGACAGGGGGGACAGCAGGCAGTGACAGGCCCGGGGCTGACAGGCTCCCCCTCCCCTAGCGGGCGCTCGGCTGCCACACCCACCTGACATAGAACCTTTGTCACAATGCCCGCTACCGTGGTGAGGATGCGGGCACTCTGCAGGTGACAGGGACCCAGCAGGACTTGGTGTCAGTTCAGCAATTGCTCAGTTCCCCAAAGAAGCTGAATTCTGCAAATTGCTGCTTTTGCTCTTGAAATGATGTCATCAGGTGGGTGTTTTGGTGTAATACACTGAAAACCAGAGCAGAAATGCTGAAATATTCCCATGATATGCATGGTCTCTGCACCAAACCACCACGACTCAGACTAAATACATCTGCCGCTTGTTCTCTTGTACTGCCAGCAGATTGTGGAAGTACAGTGTAAAAACCATCTTTATGGAGAGATCTTTGTGGTTTAGGCTTAGTCTAAGTGTCTCAAGTAGCCGGGGCTTTTGTTTGGGCCTAATCCATAAGGTCTGATGGCTTTCCTCCTCACTCAAGATGAATGTGGTAGAAAATATAAATCAAAGAAACGTCCTTTGGCCTACCCTTGCCTTGCCTTATTTCCTTCTCATCCTGTTCTCTGTCCCAGCCTCTCTCACTAACCCCTCGTCTGGCTGCATGTCTCTTCTTTCCTCTCTCCTTTTCTCAAACTCTCCTGCTTCCTGGCTTTCGTCTTTCAATTCCTCCATTTCAGTCCTGCAGCCCGGCACTACTTTTTCCTCTTGCCTCCCTTTGGCCTGCTCCCTTGCCTTTCTCCCTCTGTTCCATATCCTTCTTCCCGACTTGTCTCTGGGAGACTTTTGGCCACTTTGCACCCAAGTCTGGGGATGTTTTGGAAACTTTTCAGAGGCCTCGCTGGTGACAGGGGGGACAGCAGGCAGTGACAGGCCCGGGGCTGACAGGCTCCCCCTCCCCTAGCGGGCGCTCGGCTGCCATACCCAGCTGACATAGAACCTTTGTCACAATGCCCGCTACCGTGGTGAGGATGCGGGCACTCTGCAGGTGACAGGGACCCAGCAGGACTTGGTGTCAGTTCAGCAGTTGCTCAGTTCCCCAAAGAAGCTGAATTCTGCAAATTGCTGCTTTTGCTCTTGAAATGATGTCATCAGGTGGGTGTTTTGGTGTAATACACTGAAAACCAGAGCAGAAATGCTGAAATATTCCCATGATATGCATGGTCTCTGCACCAAACCACCACGACTCAGACTAAATACATCTGCCGCTTGTTCTCTTGTACTGCCAGCAGATTGTGGAAGTACAGTGTAAAAACCATCTTTATGGAGAGATCTTTGTGGTTTAGGCTTAGTCTAAGTGTCTCAAGTAGCCGGGGCTTTTGTTTGGGCCTAATCCATAAGGTCTGATGGCTTTCCTCCTCACTCAAGATGAATGTGGTAGAAAATATAAATCAAAGAAACGTCCTTTGGCCTACCCTTGCCTTGCCTTGCCTTATTTCCTTCTCATCCTGTTCTCTGTCCCAGCCTCTCTCACTAACCCCTCGTCTGGCTGCATGTCTCTTCTTTCCTCTCTCCTTTTCTCAAACTCTCCTGCTTCCTGGCTTTCGTCTTTCAATTCCTCCATTTCAGTCCTGCAGCCCGGCACTACTTTTTCCTCTTGCCTCCCTTTGGCCTGCTCCCTTGGCTTTCTCCCTCTGTTCCATATCCTTCTTCCCGACTTGTCTCTTGGAGACTTTTGGCCACTTTGCACCCAAGTCTGGGGATGTTTTGGAAACTTTTCAGAGGCCTCGCTGGTGACAGGGGGGACAGCAGGCAGTGACAGGCCCGGGGCTGACAGGCTCCCCCTCCCCTAGCGGGCGCTCGGCTGCCACACCCACCTGACATAGAACCTTTGTCACAATGCCCGCTACCGTGGTGAGGATGCGGGCACTCTGCAGGTGACAGGGACCCAGCAGGACTTGGTGTCAGTTCAGCAATTGCTCAGTTCCCCAAAGAAGCTGAATTCTGCAAATTGCTGCTTTTGCTCTTGAAATGATGTCATCAGGTGGGTGTTTTGGTGTAATACACTGAAAACCAGAGCAGAAATGCTGAAATATTCCCATGATATGCATGGTCTCTGCACCAAACCACCACGACTCAGACTAAATACATCTGCCGCTTGTTCTCTTGTACTGCCAGCAGATTGTGGAAGTACAGTGTAAAAACCATCTTTATGGAGAGATCTTTGTGGTTTAGGCTTAGTCTAAGTGTCTCAAGTAGCCGGGGCTTTTGTTTGGGCCTAATCCATAAGGTCTGATGGCTTTCCTCCTCACTCAAGATGAATGTGGTAGAAAATATAAATCAAAGAAACGTCCTTTGGCCTGCCCTTGCCTTGCCTTATTTCCTTCTCATCCTGTTCTCTGTCCCAGCCTCTCTCACTAACCCCTCGTCTGGCTGCATGTCTCTTCTTTCCTCTCTCCTTTTCTCAAACTCTCCTGCTTCCTGGCTTTCGTCTTTCAATTCCTCCATTTCAGTCCTGCAGCCCGGCACTACTTTTTCCTCTTGCCTCCCTTTGGCCTGCTCCCTTGCCTTTCTCCCTCTGTTCCATATCCTTCTTCCCGACTTGTCTCTGGGAGACTTTTGGCCACTTTGCACCCAAGTCTGGGGATGTTTTGGAAACTTTTCAGAGGCCTCGCTGGTGACAGGGGGGACAGCAGGCAGTGACAGGCCCGGGGCTGACAGGCTCCCCCTCCCCTAGCGGGCGCTCGGCTGCCACACCCACCTGACATAGAACCTTTGTCACAATGCCCGCTACCGTGGTGAGGATGCGGGCACTCTGCAGGTGACAGGGACCCAGCAGGACTTGGTGTCAGTTCAGCAGTTGCTCAGTTCCCCAAAGAAGCTGAATTCTGCAAATTGCTGCTTTTGCTCTTGAAATGATGTCATCAGGTGGGTGTTTTGGTGTAATATACTGAAAACCAGAGCAGAAATGCTGAAATATTCGCATGATATGCATGGTCTCTGCACCAAACCACCACGACTCAGACTAAATACATCTGCCGCTTGTTCTCTTGTACTGCCAGCAGATTGTGGAAGTACAGTGTAAAAACCATCTTTATGGAGAGATCTTTGTGGTTTAGGCTTAGTCTAAGTGTCTCAAGTAGCCGGGGCTTTTGTTTGGGCCTAATCCATAAGGTCTGATGGCTTTCCTCCTCACTCAAGATGAATGTGGTAGAAAATATAAATCAAAGAAACGTCCTTTGGCCTACCCTTGCCTTGCCTTGCCTTATTTCCTTCTCATCCTGTTCTCTGTCCCAGCCTCTCTCACTAACCCCTCGTCTGGCTGCATGTCTCTTCTTTCCTCTCTCCTTTTCTCAAACTCTCCTGCTTCCTGGCTTTCGTCTTTCAATTCCTCCATTTCAGTCCTGCAGCCCGGCACTACTTTTTCCTCTTGCCTCCCTTTGGCCTGCTCCCTTGGCTTTCTCCCTCTGTTCCATATCCTTCTTCCCGACTTGTCTCTTGGAGACTTTTGGCCACTTTGCACCCAAGTCTGGCGATGTTTTGGAAACTTTTCAGAGGCCTCGCTGGTGACAGGGGGGACAGCAGGCAGTGACAGGCCCGGGGCTGACAGGCTCCCCCTCCCCTAGCGGGCGCTCGGCTGCCACACCCAGCTGACATAGAACCTTTGTCACAATGCCCGCTACCGTGGTGAGGATGCGGGCACTCTGCAGGTGACAGGGACCCAGCAGGACTTGGTGTCAGTTCAGCAGTTGCTCAGTTCCCCAAAGAAGCTGAATTCTGCAAATTGCTGCTTTTGCTCTTGAAATGATGTCATCAGGTGGGTGTTTTGGTGTAATACACTGAAAACCAGAGCAGAAATGCTGAAATATTCGCATGATATGCATGGTCTCTGCACCAAACCACCACGACTCAGACTAAATACATCTGCCGCTTGTTCTCTTGTACTGCCAGCAGATTGTGGAAGTACAGTGTAAAAACCATCTTTATGGAGAGATCTTTGTGGTTTAGGCTTAGTCTAAGTGTCTCAAGTAGCCGGGGCTTTTGTTTGGGCCTAATCCATAAGGTCTGATGGCTTTCTTCCTCACTCAAGATGAATGTGGTAGAAAATATAAATCAAAGAAACGTCCTTTGGCCTACCCTTGCCTTGCCTTATTTCCTTCTCATCCTGTTCTCTGTCCCAGCCTCTCTCACTAACCCCTCGTCTGGCTGCATGTCTCTTCTTTCCTCTCTCCTTTTCTCAAACTCTCCTGCTTCCTGGCTTTCGTCTTTCAATTCCTCCATTTCAGTCCTGCAGCCCGGCACTACTTTTTCCTCTTGCCTCCCTTTGGCCTGCTCCCTTGCCTTTCTCCCTCTGTTCCATATCCTTCTTCCCGACTTGTCTCTGGGAGACTTTTGGCCACTTTGCACCCAAGTCTGGGGATGTTTTGGAAACTTTTCAGAGGCCTCGCTGGTGACAGGGGGGACAGCAGGCAGTGACAGGCCCGGGGCTGACAGGCTCCCCCTCCCCTAGCGGGCGCTCGGCTGCCACACCCACCTGACATAGAACCTTTGTCACAATGCCCGCTACCGTGGTGAGGATGCGGGCACTCTGCAGGTGACAGGGACCCAGCAGGACTTGGTGTCAGTTCAGCAGTTGCTCAGTTCCCCAAAGAAGCTGAATTCTGCAAATTGCTGCTTTTGCTCTTGAAATGATGTCATCAGGTGGGTGTTTTGGTGTAATACACTGAAAACCAGAGCAGAAATGCTGAAATATTCCCATGATATGCATGGTCTCTGCACCAAACCACCATGACTCAGCCTAAGTACATCTGCCGCTTGTTCTCTTGTACTGCCAGCAGATTGTGGAAGTACAGTGTAAAAACCATCTTTATGGAGAGATCTTTGTGGTTTAGGCTTAGTCTAAGTGTCTCAAGTAGCCGGGGCTTTTGTTTGGGCCTAATCCATAAGGTCTGATGGCTTTCCTCCTCACTCAAGATGAATGTGGTAGAAAATATAAATCAAAGAAACGTCCTTTGGCCTACCCTTGCCTTGCCTTGCCTTATTTCCTTCTCATCCTGTTCTCTGTCCCAGCCTCTCTCACTAACCCCTCGTCTGGCTGCATGTCTCTTCTTTCCTCTCTCCTTTTCTCAAACTCTCCTGCTTCCTGGCTTTCGTCTTTCAATTCCTCCATTTCAGTCCTGCAGCCCGGCACTACTTTTTCCTCTTGCCTCCCTTTGGCCTGCTCCCTTGCCTTTCTCCCTCTGTTCCATATCCTTCTTCCCGACTTGTCTCTTGGAGACTTTTGGCCACTTTGCACCCAAGTCTGGCGATGTTTTGGAAACTTTTCAGAGGCCTCGCTGGTGACAGGGGGGACAGCAGGCAGTGACAGGCCCGGGGCTGACAGGCTCCCCCTCCCCTAGCGGGCGCTCGGCTGCCACACCCACCTGACATAGAACCTTTGTCACAATGCCCGCTACCGTGGTGAGGATATGGGCACTCTGCAGGTGACAGGGACCCAGCAGGACTTGGTGTCAGTTCAGCAATTGCTCAGTTCCCCAAAGAAGCTGAATTCTGCAAATTGCTGCTTTTGCTCTTGAAATGATGTCATCAGGTGGGTGTTTTGGTGTAATACACTGAAAACCAGAGCAGAAATGCTGAAATATTCCCATGATATGCATGGTCTCTGCACCAAACCACCATGACTCAGCCTAAGTACATCTGCCGCTTGTTCTCTTGTACTGCCAGCAGATTGTGGAAGTACAGTGTAAAAACCATCTTTATGGAGAGATCTTTGTGGTTTAGGCTTAGTCTAAGTGTCTCAAGTAGCCGGGGCTTTTGTTTGGGCCTAATCCATAAGGTCTGATGGCTTTCCTCCTCACTCAAGATGAATGTGGTAGAAAATATAAATCAAAGAAACGTCCTTTGGCCTAGCCTTGCCTTGCCTTATTTCCTTCTCATCCTGTTCTCTGTCCCAGCCTCTCTCACTAACCCCTCGTCTGGCTGCATGTCTCTTCTTTCCTCTCTCCTTTTCTCAAACTCTCCTGCTTCCTGGCTTTCGTCTTTCAATTCCTCCATTTCAGTCCTGCAGCCCGGCACTACTTTTTCCTCTTGCCTCCCTTTGGCCTGCTCCCTTGCCTTTCTCCCTCTGTTCCATATCCTTCTTCCCGACTTGTCTCTGGGAGACTTTTGGCCACTTTGCACCCAAGTCTGGGGATGTTTTGGAAACTTTTCAGAGGCCTCGCTGGTGACAGGGGGGACAGCAGGCAGTGACAGGCCCGGGGCTGACAGGCTCCCCCTCCCCTAGCAGGCGCTCGGCTGCCACACCCACCTGACATAGAACCTTTGTCACAATGCCCGCTACCGTGGTGAGGATGCGGGCACTCTGCAGGTGACAGGGACCCAGCAGGACTTGGTGTCAGTTCAGCAATTGCTCAGTTCCCCAAAGAAGCTGAATTCTGCAAATTGCTGCTTTTGCTCTTGAAATGATGTCATCAGGTGGGTGTTTTGGTGTAATACACTGAAAACCAGAGCAGAAATGCTGAAATATTCCCATGATATGCATGGTCTCTGCACCAAACCACCATGACTCAGCCTAAGTACATCTGCCGCTTGTTCTCTTGTACTGCCAGCAGATTGTGGAAGTACAGTGTAAAAACCATCTTTATGGAGAGATCTTTGTGGTTTAGGCTTAGTCTAAGTGTCTCAAGTAGCCTGGGCTTTTGTTTGGGCCTAATCCATAAGGTCTGATGGCTTTCCTCCCCATCTCAAGATGAATGTGGTAGAAAATATAAATCAAAGAAACGTCCTTTGGCCTACCCTTGCCTTGCCTTGCCTTATTTCCTTCTCATCCTGTTCTCTGTCCCAGCCTCTCTCACTAACCCCTCGTCTGGCTGCATGTCTCTTCTTTCCTCTCTCCTTTTCTCAAACTCTCCTGCTTCCTGGCTTTCGTCTTTCAATTCCTCCATTTCAGTCCTGCAGCCCGGCACTACTTTTTCCTCTTGCCTCCCTTTGGCCTGCTCCCTTGCCTTTCTCCCTCTGTTCCATATCCTTCTTCCCGACTTGTCTCTGGGAGACTTTTGGCCACTTTGCACCCAAGTCTGGGGATGTTTTGGAAACTTTTCAGAGGCCTCGCTGGTGACAGGGGGGACAGCAGGCAGTGACAGGCCCGGGGCTGACAGGCTCCCCCTCCCCTAGCGGGCGCTCGGCTGCCACACCCACCTGACATAGAACCTTTGTCACAATGCCCGCTACCGTGGTGAGGATGCGGGCACTCTGCAGGTGACAGGGACCCAGCAGGACTTGGTGTCAGTTCAGCAATTGCTCAGTTCCCCAAAGAAGCTGAATTCTGCAAATTGCTGCTTTTGCTCTTGAAATGATGTCATCAGGTGGGTGTTTTGGTGTAATACACTGAAAACCAGAGCAGAAATGCTGAAATATTCCCATGATATGCATGGTCTCTGCACCAAACCACCATGACTCAGCCTAAGTACATCTGCCGCTTGTTCTCTTGTACTGCCAGCAGATTGTGGAAGTACAGTGTAAAAACCATCTTTATGGAGAGATCTTTGTGGTTTAGGCTTAGTCTAAGTGTCTCAAGTAGCCGGGGCTTTTGTTTGGGCCTAATCCATAAGGTCTGATGGCTTTCCTCCTCACTCAAGATGAATGTGGTAGAAAATATAAATCAAAGAAACGTCCTTTGGCCTAGCCTTGCCTTGCCTTGCCTTATTTCCTTCTCATCCTGTTCTCTGTCCCAGCCTCTCTCACTAACCCCTCGTCTGGCTGCATGTCTCTTCTTTCCTCTCTCCTTTTCTCAAACTCTCCTGCTTCCTGGCTTTCGTCTTTCAATTCCTCCATTTCAGTCCTGCAGCCCGGCACTACTTTTTCCTCTTGCCTCCCTTTGGCCTGCTCCCTTGCCTTTCTCCCTCTGTTCCATATCCTTCTTCCCGACTTGTCTCTGGGAGACTTTTGGCCACTTTGCACCCAAGTCTGGGGATGTTTTGGAAACTTTTCAGAGGCCTCGCTGGTGACAGGGGGGACAGCAGGCAGTGACAGGCCCGGGGCTGACAGGCTCCCCCTCCCCTAGCGGGCGCTCGGCTGCCACACCCACCTGACATAGAACCTTTGTCACAATGCCCGCTACCGTGGTGAGGATGCGGGCACTCTGCAGGTGACAGGGACCCAGCAGGACTTGGTGTCAGTTCAGCAATTGCTCAGTTCCCCAAAGAAGCTGAATTCTGCAAATTGCTGCTTTTGCTCTTGAAATGATGTCATCAGGTGGGTGTTTTGGTGTAATACACTGAAAACCAGAGCAGAAATGCTGAAATATTCCCATGATATGCATGGTCTCTGCACCAAACCACCATGACTCAGCCTAAGTACATCTGCCGCTTGTTCTCTTGTACTGCCAGCAGATTGTGGAAGTACAGTGTAAAAACCATCTTTATGGAGAGATCTTTGTGGTTTAGGCTTAGTCTAAGTGTCTCAAGTAGCCGGGGCTTTTGTTTGGGCCTAATCCATAAGGTCTGATGGCTTTCCTCCTCACTCAAGATGAATGTGGTAGAAAATATAAATCAAAGAAACGTCCTTTGGCCTACCCTTGCCTTGCCTTGCCTTATTTCCTTCTCATCCTGTTCTCTGTCCCAGCCTCTCTCACTAACCCCTCGTCTGGCTGCATGTCTCTTCTTTCCTCTCTCCTTTTCTCAAACTCTCCTGCTTCCTGGCTTTCGTCTTTCAATTCCTCCATTTCAGTCCTGCAGCCCGGCACTACTTTTTCCTCTTGCCTCCCTTTGGCCTGCTCCCTTGGCTTTCTCCCTCTGTTCCATATCCTTCTTCCCGACTTGTCTCTTGGAGACTTTTGGCCACTTTGCACCCAAGTCTGGCGATGTTTTGGAAACTTTTCAGAGGCCTCGCTGGTGACAGGGGGGACAGCAGGCAGTGACAGGCCCGGGGCTGACAGGCTCCCCCTCCCCTAGCGGGCGCTCGGCTGCCACACCCACCTGACATAGAACCTTTGTCACAATGCCCGCTACCGTGGTGAGGATGCGGGCACTCTGCAGGTGACAGGGACCCAGCAGGACTTGGTGTCAGTTCAGCAATTGCTCAGTTCCCCAAAGAAGCTGAATTCTGCAAATTGCTGCTTTTGCTCTTGAAATGATGTCATCAGGTGGGTGTTTTGGTGTAATACACTGAAAACCAGAGCAGAAATGCTGAAATATTCCCATGATATGCATGGTCTCTGCACCAAACCACCACGACTCAGACTAAATACATCTGCCGCTTGTTCTCTTGTACTGCCAGCAGATTGTGGAAGTACAGTGTAAAAACCATCTTTATGGAGAGATCTTTGTGGTTTAGGCTTAGTCTAAGTGTCTCAAGTAGCCGGGGCTTTTGTTTGGGCCTAATCCATAAGGTCTGATGGCTTTCCTCCTCACTCAAGATGAATGTGGTAGAAAATATAAATCAAAGAAACGTCCTTTGGCCTACCCTTGCCTTGCCTTATTTCCTTCTCATCCTGTTCTCTGTCCCAGCCTCTCTCACTAACCCCTCGTCTGGCTGCATGTCTCTTCTTTCCTCTCTCCTTTTCTCAAACTCTCCTGCTTCCTGGCTTTCGTCTTTCAATTCCTCCATTTCAGTCCTGCAGCCCGGCACTACTTTTTCCTCTTGCCTCCCTTTGGCCTGCTCCCTTGCCTTTCTCCCTCTGTTCCATATCCTTCTTCCCGACTTGTCTCTGGGAGACTTTTGGCCACTTTGCACCCAAGTCTGGGGATGTTTTGGAAACTTTTCAGAGGCCTCGCTGGTGACAGGGGGGACAGCAGGCAGTGACAGGCCCGGGGCTGACAGGCTCCCCCTCCCCTAGCGGGCGCTCGGCTGCCACACCCAGCTGACATAGAACCTTTGTCACAATGCCCGCTACCGTGGTGAGGATGCGGGCACTCTGCAGGTGACAGGGACCCAGCAGGACTTGGTGTCAGTTCAGCAGTTGCTCAGTTCCCCAAAGAAGCTGAATTCTGCAAATTGCTGCTTTTGCTCTTGAAATGATGTCATCAGGTGGGTGTTTTGGTGTAATACACTGAAAACCAGAGCAGAAATGCTGAAATATTCGCATGATATGCATGGTCTCTGCACCAAACCACCACGACTCAGACTAAATACATCTGCCGCTTGTTCTCTTGTACTGCCAGCAGATTGTGGAAGTACAGTGTAAAAACCATCTTTATGGAGAGATCTTTGTGGTTTAGGCTTAGTCTAAGTGTCTCAAGTAGCCGGGGCTTTTGTTTGGGCCTAATCCATAAGGTCTGATGGCTTTCCTCCTCACTCAAGATGAATGTGGTAGAAAATATAAATCAAAGAAACGTCCTTTGGCCTACCCTTGCCTTGCCTTATTTCCTTCTCATCCTGTTCTCTGTCCCAGCCTCTCTCACTAACCCCTCGTCTGGCTGCATGTCTCTTCTTTCCTCTCTCCTTTTCTCAAACTCTCCTGCTTCCTGGCTTTCGTCTTTCAATTCCTCCATTTCAGTCCTGCAGCCCGGCACTACTTTTTCCTCTTGCCTCCCTTTGGCCTGCTCCCTTGCCTTTCTCCCTCTGTTCCATATCCTTCTTCCCGACTTGTCTCTGGGAGACTTTTGGCCACTTTGCACCCAAGTCTGGGGATGTTTTGGAAACTTTTCAGAGGCCTCGCTGGTGACAGGGGGGACAGCAGGCAGTGACAGGCCCGGGGCTGACAGGCTCCCCCTCCCCTAGCGGGCGCTCGGCTGCCACACCCACCTGACATAGAACCTTTGTCACAATGCCCGCTACCGTGGTGAGGATGCGGGCACTCTGCAGGTGACAGGGACCCAGCAGGACTTGGTGTCAGTTCAGCAATTGCTCAGTTCCCCAAAGAAGCTGAATTCTGCAAATTGCTGCTTTTGCTCTTGAAATGATGTCATCAGGTGGGTGTTTTGGTGTAATACACTGAAAACCAGAGCAGAAATGCTGAAATATTCCCATGATATGCATGGTCTCTGCACCAAACCACCATGACTCAGCCTAAGTACATCTGCCGCTTGTTCTCTTGTACTGCCAGCAGATTGTGGAAGTACAGTGTAAAAACCATCTTTATGGAGAGATCTTTGTGGTTTAGGCTTAGTCTAAGTGTCTCAAGTAGCCTGGGCTTTTGTTTGGGCCTAATCCATAAGGTCTGATGGCTTTCCTCCCCATCTCAAGATGAATGTGGTAGAAAATATAAATCAAAGAAACGTCCTTTGGCCTACCCTTGCCTTGCCTTGCCTTATTTCCTTCTCATCCTGTTCTCTGTCCCAGCCTCTCTCACTAACCCCTCGTCTGGCTGCATGTCTCTTCTTTCCTCTCTCCTTTTCTCAAACTCTCCTGCTTCCTGGCTTTCGTCTTTCAATTCCTCCATTTCAGTCCTGCAGCCCGGCACTACTTTTTCCTCTTGCCTCCCTTTGGCCTGCTCCCTTGCCTTTCTCCCTCTGTTCCATATCCTTCTTCCCGACTTGTCTCTGGGAGACTTTTGGCCACTTTGCACCCAAGTCTGGGGATGTTTTGGAAACTTTTCAGAGGCCTCGCTGGTGACAGGGGGGACAGCAGGCAGTGACAGGCCCGGGGCTGACAGGCTCCCCCTCCCCTAGCGGGCGCTCGGCTGCCACACCCACCTGACATAGAACCTTTGTCACAATGCCCGCTACCGTGGTGAGGATGCGGGCACTCTGCAGGTGACAGGGACCCAGCAGGACTTGGTGTCAGTTCAGCAATTGCTCAGTTCCCCAAAGAAGCTGAATTCTGCAAATTGCTGCTTTTGCTCTTGAAATGATGTCATCAGGTGGGTGTTTTGGTGTAATACACTGAAAACCAGAGCAGAAATGCTGAAATATTCCCATGATATGCATGGTCTCTGCACCAAACCACCACGACTCAGCCTAAATACATCTGCCGCTTGTTCTCTTGTACTGCCAGCAGATTGTGGAAGTACAGTGTAAAAACCATCTTTATGGAGAGATCTTTGTGGTTTAGGCTTAGTCTAAGTGTCTCAAGTAGCCTGGGCTTTTGTTTGGGCCTAATCCATAAGGTCTGATGGCTTTCCTCCCCATCTCAAGATGAATGTGGTAGAAAATATAAATCAAAGAAACGTCCTTTGGCCTACCCTTGCCTTGCCTTGCCTTATTTCCTTCTCATCCTGTTCTCTGTCCCAGCCTCTCTCACTAACCCCTCGTCTGGCTGCATGTCTCTTCTTTCCTCTCTCCTTTTCTCAAACTCTCCTGCTTCCTGGCTTTCGTCTTTCAATTCCTCCATTTCAGTCCTGCAGCCCGGCACTACTTTTTCCTCTTGCCTCCCTTTGGCCTGCTCCCTTGCCTTTCTCCCTCTGTTCCATATCCTTCTTCCCGACTTGTCTCTGGGAGACTTTTGGCCACTTTGCACCCAAGTCTGGGGATGTTTTGGAAACTTTTCAGAGGCCTCGCTGGTGACAGGGGGGACAGCAGGCAGTGACAGGCCCGGGGCTGACAGGCTCCCCCTCCCCTAGCGGGCGCTCGGCTGCCACACCCACCTGACATAGAACCTTTGTCACAATGCCCGCTACCGTGGTGAGGATGCGGGCACTCTGCAGGTGACAGGGACCCAGCAGGACTTGGTGTCAGTTCAGCAATTGCTCAGTTCCCCAAAGAAGCTGAATTCTGCAAATTGCTGCTTTTGCTCTTGAAATGATGTCATCAGGTGGGTGTTTTGGTGTAATACACTGAAAACCAGAGCAGAAATGCTGAAATATTCCCATGATATGCATGGTCTCTGCACCAAACCACCACGACTCAGCCTAAATACATCTGCCGCTTGTTCTCTTGTACTGCCAGCAGATTGTGGAAGTACAGTGTAAAAACCATCTTTATGGAGAGATCTTTGTGGTTTAGGCTTAGTCTAAGTGTCTCAAGTAGCCTGGGCTTTTGTTTGGGCCTAATCCATAAGGTCTGATGGCTTTCCTCCTCACTCAAGATGAATGTGGTAGAAAATATAAATCAAAGAAACGTCCTTTGGCCTACCCTTGCCTTGCCTTATTTCCTTCTCATCCTGTTCTCTGTCCCAGCCTCTCTCACTAACCCCTCGTCTGGCTGCATGTCTCTTCTTTCCTCTCTCCTTTTCTCAAACTCTCCTGCTTCCTGGCTTTCGTCTTTCAATTCCTCCATTTCAGTCCTGCAGCCCGGCACTACTTTTTCCTCTTGCCTCCCTTTGGCCTGCTCCCTTGCCTTTCTCCCTCTGTTCCATATCCTTCTTCCCGACTTGTCTCTGGGAGACTTTTGGCCACTTTGCACCCAAGTCTGGGGATGTTTTGGAAACTTTTCAGAGGCCTCGCTGGTGACAGGGGGGACAGCAGGCAGTGACAGGCCCGGGGCTGACAGGCTCCCCCTCCCCTAGCGGGCGCTCGGCTGCCACACCCAGCTGACATAGAACCTTTGTCACAATGCCCGCTACCGTGGTGAGGATGCGGGCACTCTGCAGGTGACAGGGACCCAGCAGGACTTGGTGTCAGTTCAGCAGTTGCTCAGTTCCCCAAAGAAGCTGAATTCTGCAAATTGCTGCTTTTGCTCTTGAAATGATGTCATCAGGTGGGTGTTTTGGTGTAATACACTGAAAACCAGAGCAGAAATGCTGAAATATTCGCATGATATGCATGGTCTCTGCACCAAACCACCACGACTCAGACTAAATACATCTGCCGCTTGTTCTCTTGTACTGCCAGCAGATTGTGGAAGTGCAGTGTAAAAACCATCTTTATGGAGAGATCTTTGTGGTTTAGGCTTAGTCTAAGTGTCTCAAGTAGCCGGGGCTTTTGTTTGGGCCTAATCCATAAGGTCTGATGGCTTTCCTCCTCACTCAAGATGAATGTGGTAGAAAATATAAATCAAAGAAACGTCCTTTGGCCTACCCTTGCCTTGCCTTATTTCCTTCTCATCCTGTTCTCTGTCCCAGCCTCTCTCACTAACCCCTCGTCTGGCTGCATGTCTCTTCTTTCCTCTCTCCTTTTCTCAAACTCTCCTGCTTCCTGGCTTTCGTCTTTCAATTCCTCCATTTCAGTCCTGCAGCCCGGCACTACTTTTTCCTCTTGCCTCCCTTTGGCCTGCTCCCTTGGCTTTCTCCCTCTGTTCCATATCCTTCTTCCCGACTTGTCTCTGGGAGACTTTTGGCCACTTTGCACCCAAGTCTGGGGATGTTTTGGAAACTTTTCAGAGGCCTCGCTGGTGACAGGGGGGACAGCAGGCAGTGACAGGCCCGGGGCTGACAGGCTCCCCCTCCCCTAGCGGGCGCTCGGCTGCCACACCCACCTGACATAGAACCTTTGTCACAATGCCCGCTACCGTGGTGAGGATGCGGGCACTCTGCAGGTGACAGGGACCCAGCAGGACTTGGTGTCAGTTCAGCAATTGCTCAGTTCCCCAAAGAAGCTGAATTCTGCAAATTGCTGCTTTTGCTCTTGAAATGATGTCATCAGGTGGGTGTTTTGGTGTAATACACTGAAAACCAGAGCAGAAATGCTGAAATATTCCCATGATATGCATGGTCTCTGCACCAAACCACCATGACTCAGACTAAGTACATCTGCCGCTTGTTCTCTTGTACTGCCAGCAGATTGTGGAAGTACAGTGTAAAAACCATCTTTATGGAGAGATCTTTGTGGTTTAGGCTTAGTCTAAGTGTCTCAAGTAGCCGGGGCTTTTGTTTGGGCCTAATCCATAAGGTCTGATGGCTTTCCTCCTCACTCAAGATGAATGTGGTAGAAAATATAAATCAAAGAAACGTCCTTTGGCCTACCCTTGCCTTGCCTTGCCTTATTTCCTTCTCATCCTGTTCTCTGTCCCAGCCTCTCTCACTAACCCCTCGTCTGGCTGCATGTCTCTTCTTTCCTCTCTCCTTTTCTCAAACTCTCCTGCTTCCTGGCTTTCGTCTTTCAATTCCTCCATTTCAGTCCTGCAGCCCGGCACTACTTTTTCCTCTTGCCTCCCTTTGGCATGCTCCCTTGCCTTTCTCCCTCTGTTCCATATCCTTCTTCCCGACTTGTCTCTTGGAGACTTTTGGCCAATTTGCACCCAAGTCTGGGGATGTTTTGGAAACTTTTCAGAGGCCTCGCTGGTGACAGCGGGGACAGCAGGCAGTGACAGGCCCGGGGCTGACAGGCTCCCCCTCCCCTAGCGGGCGCTCGGCTGCCACACCCAGCTGACATAGAACCTTTGTCACAATGCCCGCTACCGTGGTGAGGATGCGGGCACTCTGCAGGTGACAGGGACCCAGCAGGACTTGGTGTCAGTTCAGCAGTTGCTCAGTTCCCCAAAGAAGCTGAATTCTGCAAATTGCTGCTTTTGCTCTTGAAATGATGTCATCAGGTGGGTGTTTTGGTGTAATACACTGAAAACCAGAGCAGAAATGCTGAAATATTCGCATGATATGCATGGTCTCTGCACCAAACCACCACGACTCAGACTAAATACATCTGCCGCTTGTTTTCTTGTACTGCCAGCAGATTGTGGAAGTACAGTGTAAAAACCATCTTTATGGAGAGATCTTTGTGGTTTAGGCTTAGTCTAAGTGTCTCAAGTAGCCGGGGCTTTTGTTTGGGCCTAATCCATAAGGTCTGATGGCTTTCCTCCTCACTCAAGATGAATGTGGTAGAAAATATAAATCAAAGAAACGTCCTTTGGCCTACCCTTGCCTTGCCTTATTTCCTTCTCATCCTGTTCTCTGTCCCAGCCTCTCTCACTAACCCCTCGTCTGGCTGCATGTCTCTTCTTTCCTCTCTCCTTTTCTCAAACTCTCCTGCTTCCTGGCTTTCGTCTTTCAATTCCTCCATTTCAGTCCTGCAGCCCGGCACTACTTTTTCCTCTTGCCTCCCTTTGGCCTGCTCCCTTGCCTTTCTCCCTCTGTTCCATATCCTTCTTCCCGACTTGTCTCTTGGAGACTTTTGGCCAATTTGCACCCAAGTCTGGGGATGTTTTGGAAACTTTTCAGAGGCCTCGCTGGTGACAGCGGGGACAGCAGGCAGTGACAGGCCCGGGGCTGACAGGCTCCCCCTCCCCTAGCGGGCGCTCGGCTGCCACACCCAGCTGACATAGAACCTTTGTCACAATGCCCGCTACCGTGGTGAGGATGCGGGCACTCTGCAGGTGACAGGGACCCAGCAGGACTTGGTGTCAGTTCAGCAGTTGCTCAGTTCCCCAAAGAAGCTGAATTCTGCAAATTGCTGCTTTTGCTCTTGAAATGATGTCATCAGGTGGGTGTTTTGGTGTAATACACTGAAAACCAGAGCAGAAATGCTGAAATATTCGCATGATATGCATGGTCTCTGCACCAAACCACCACGACTCAGACTAAATACATCTGCCGCTTGTTCTCTTGTACTGCCAGCAGATTGTGGAAGTACAGTGTAAAAACCATCTTTATGGAGAGATCTTTGTGGTTTAGGCTTAGTCTAAGTGTCTCAAGTAGCCGGGGCTTTTGTTTGGGCCTAATCCATAAGGTCTGATGGCTTTCCTCCTCACTCAAGATGAATGTGGTAGAAAATATAAATCAAAGAAACGTCCTTTGGCCTACCCTTGCCTTGCCTTGCCTTATTTCCTTCTCATCCTGTTCTCTGTCCCAGCCTCTCTCACTAACCCCTCGTCTGGCTGCATGTCTCTTCTTTCCTCTCTCCTTTTCTCAAACTCTCCTGCTTCCTGGCTTTCGTCTTTCAATTCCTCCATTTCAGTCCTGCAGCCCGGCACTACTTTTTCCTCTTGCCTCCCTTTGGCCTGCTCCCTTGCCTTTCTCCCTCTGTTCCATATCCTTCTTCCCGACTTGTCTCTTGGAGACTTTTGGCCAATTTGCACCCAAGTCTGGGGATGTTTTGGAAACTTTTCAGAGGCCTCGCTGGTGACAGGGGGGACAGCAGGCAGTGACAGGCCCGGGGCTGACAGGCTCCCCCTCCCCTAGCGGGCGCTCGGCTGCCACACCCACCTGACATAGAACCTTTGTCACAATGCCCGCTACCGTGGGGAGGATGCGGGCACTCTGCAGGTGACAGGGACCCAGCAGGACTTGGTGTCAGTTCAGCAATTGCTCAGTTCCCCAAAGAAGCTGAATTCTGCAAATTGCTGCTTTTGCTCTTGAAATGATGTCATCAGGTGGGTGTTTTGGTGTAATACACTGAAAACCAGAGCAGAAATGCTGAAATATTCCCATGATATGCATGGTCTCTGCACCAAACCACCATGACTCAGCCTAAGTACATCTACCGCTTGTTCTCTTGTACTGCCAGCAGATTGTGGAAGTACAGTGTAAAAACCATCTTTATGGAGAGATCTTTGTGGTTTAGGCTTAGTCTAAGTGTCTCAAGTAGCCGGGGCTTTTGTTTGGGCCTAATCCATAAGGTCTGATGGCTTTCCTCCTCACTCAAGATGAATGTGGTAGAAAATATAAATCAAAGAAACGTCCTTTGGCCTACCCTTGCCTTGCCTTTCCTTATTTCCTTCTCATCCTGTTCTCTGTCCCAGCCTCTCTCACTAACCCCTCGTCTGGCTGCATGTCTCTTCTTTCCTCTCTCCTTTTCTCAAACTCTCCTGCTTCCTGGCTTTCGTCTTTCAATTCCTCCATTTCAGTCCTGCAGCCCGGCACTACTTTTTCCTCTTGCCTCCCTTTGGCCTGCTCCCTTGCCTTTCTCCCTCTGTTCCATATCCTTCTTCCCGACTTGTCTCTTGGAGACTTTTGGCCAATTTGCACCCAAGTCTGGGGATGTTTTGGAAACTTTTCAGAGGCCTCGCTGGTGACAGCGGGGACAGCAGGCAGTGACAGGCCCGGGGCTGACAGGCTCCCCCTCCCCTAGCGGGCGCTCGGCTGCCACACCCACCTGACATAGAACCTTTGTCACAATGCCCGTAACCGTGGTGAGGATGCGGGCACTCTGCAGGTGACAGGGACCCAGCAGGACTTGGTGTCAGTTCAGCAGTTGCTCAGTTCCCCAAAGAAGCTGAATTCTGCAAATTGCTGCTTTTGCTCTTGAAATGATGTCATCAGGTGGGTGTTTTGGTGTAATACACTGAAAACCAGAGCAGAAATGCTGAAATATTCCCATGATATGCATGGTCTCTGCACCAAACCACCACGACTCAGCCTAAATACATCTGCCGCTTGTTCTCTTGTACTGCCAGCAGATTGTGGAAGTACAGTGTAAAAACCATCTTTATGGAGAGATCTTTGTGGTTTAGGCTTAGTCTAAGTGTCTCAAGTAGCCGGGGCTTTTGTTTGGGCCTAATCCATAAGGTCTGATGGCTTTCCTCCTCACTCAAGATGAATGTGGTAGAAAATATAAATCAAAGAAACGTCCTTTGGCCTACCCTTGCCTTGCCTTGCCTTATTTCCTTCTCATCCTGTTCTCTGTCCCAGCCTCTCTCACTAACCCCTCGTCTGGCTGCATGTCTCTTCTTTCCTCTCTCCTTTTCTCAAACTCTCCTGCTTCCTGGCTTTCGTCTTTCAATTCCTCCATTTCAGTCCTGCAGCCCGGCACTACTTTTTCCTCTTGCCTCCCTTTGGCCTGCTCCCTTGCCTTTCTCCCTCTGTCCCATATCCTTCTTCCCGACTTGTCTCTGGGAGACTTTTGGCCACTTTGCACCCAAGTCTGGGGATGTTTTGGAAACTTTTCAGAGGCCTCGCTGGTGACAGCGGGGACAGCAGGCAGTGACAGGCCCGGGGCTGACAGGCTCCCCCTCCCCTAGCGGGCGCTCGGCTGCCACACCCAGCTGACATAGAACCTTTGTCACAATGCCCGCTACCGTGGTGAGGATGCGGGCACTCTGCAGGTGACAGGGACCCAGCAGGACTTGGTGTCAGTTCAGCAGTTGCTCAGTTCCCCAAAGAAGCTGAATTCTGCAAATTGCTGCTTTTGCTCTTGAAATGATGTCATCAGGTGGGTGTTTTGGTGTAATACACTGAAAACCAGAGCAGAAATGCTGAAATATTCCCATGATATGCATGGTCTCTGCACCAAACCACCACGACTCAGCCTAAATACATCTGCCGCTTGTTCTCTTGTACTGCCAGCAGATTGTGGAAGTACAGTGTAAAAACCATCTTTATGGAGAGATCTTTGTGGTTTAGGCTTAGTCTAAGTGTCTCAAGTAGCCGGGGCTTTTGTTTGGGCCTAATCCATAAGGTCTGATGGCTTTCCTCCTCACTCAAGATGAATGTGGTAGAAAATATAAATCAAAGAAACGTCCTTTGGCCTACCCTTGCCTTGCCTTGCCTTATTTCCTTCTCATCCTGTTCTCTGTCCCAGCCTCTCTCACTAACCCCTCGTCTGGCTGCATGTCTCTTCTTTCCTCTCTCCTTTTCTCAAACTCTCCTGCTTCCTGGCTTTCGTCTTTCAATTCCTCCATTTCAGTCCTGCAGCCCGGCACTACTTTTTCCTCTTGCCTCCCTTTGGCCTGCTCCCTTGCCTTTCTCCCTCTGTCCCATATCCTTCTTCCCGACTTGTCTCTGGGAGACTTTTGGCCACTTTGCACCCAAGTCTGGGGATGTTTTGGAAACTTTTCAGAGGCCTCGCTGGTGACAGCGGGGACAGCAGGCAGTGACAGGCCCGGGGCTGACAGGCTCCCCCTCCCCTAGCGGGCGCTCGGCTGCCACACCCAGCTGACATAGAACCTTTGTCACAATGCCCGCTACCGTGGTGAGGATGCGGGCACTCTGCAGGTGACAGGGACCCAGCAGGACTTGGTGTCAGTTCAGCAGTTGCTCAGTTCCCCAAAGAAGCTGAATTCTGCAAATTGCTGCTTTTGCTCTTGAAATGATGTCATCAGGTGGGTGTTTTGGTGTAATACACTGAAAACCAGAGCAGAAATGCTGAAATATTCGCATGATATGCATGGTCTCTGCACCAAACCACCACGACTCAGACTAAATACATCTGCCGCTTGTTCTCTTGTACTGCCAGCAGATTGTGGAAGTACAGTGTAAAAACCATCTTTATGGAGAGATCTTTGTGGTTTAGGCTTAGTCTAAGTGTCTCAAGTAGCCGGGGCTTTTGTTTGGGCCTAATCCATAAGGTCTGATGGCTTTCCTCCTCACTCAAGATGAATGTGGTAGAAAATATAAATCAAAGAAACGTCCTTTGGCCTACCCTTGCCTTGCCTTATTTCCTTCTCATCCTGTTCTCTGTCCCAGCCTCTCTCACTAACCCCTCGTCTGGCTGCATGTCTCTTCTTTCCTCTCTCCTTTTCTCAAACTCTCCTGCTTCCTGGCTTTCGTCTTTCAATTCCTCCATTTCAGTCCTGCAGCCCGGCACTACTTTTTCCTCTTGCCTCCCTTTGGCCTGCTCCCTTGCCTTTCTCCCTCTGTTCCATATCCTTCTTCCCGACTTGTCTCTGGGAGACTTTTGGCCAATTTGCACCCAAGTCTGGGGATGTTTTGGAAACTTTTCAGAGGCCTCGCTGGTGACAGCGGGGACAGCAGGCAGTGACAGGCCCGGGGCTGACAGGCTCCCCCTCCCCTAGCGGGCGCTCGGCTGCCACACCCACCTGACATAGAACCTTTGTCACAATGCCCGTAACCGTGGTGAGGATGCGGGCACTCTACAGGTGACAGGGACCCAGCAGGACTTGGTGTCAGTTCAGCAGTTGCTCAGTTCCCCAAAGAAGCTGAATTCTGCAAATTGCTGCTTTTGCTCTTGAAATGATGTCATCAGGTGGGTGTTTTGGTGTAATACACTGAAAACCAGAGCAGAAATGCTGAAATATTCCCATGATATGCATGGTCTCTGCACCAAACCACCACGACTCAGCCTAAATACATCTGCCGCTTGTTCTCTTGTACTGCCAGCAGATTGTGGAAGTACAGTGTAAAAACCATCTTTATGGAGAGATCTTTGTGGTTTAGGCTTAGTCTAAGTGTCTCAAGTAGCCGGGGCTTTTGTTTGGGCCTAATCCATAAGGTCTGATGGCTTTCCTCCTCACTCAAGATGAATGTGGTAGAAAATATAAATCAAAGAAACGTCCTTTGGCCTACCCTTGCCTTGCCTTGCCTTATTTCCTTCTCATCCTGTTCTCTGTCTCAGCCTCTCTCACTAACCCCTCGTCTGGCTGCATGTCTCTTCTTTCCTCTCTCCTTTTCTCAAACTCTCCTGCTTCCTGGCTTTCGTCTTTCAATTCCTCCATTTCAGTCCTGCAGCCCGGCACTACTTTTTCCTCTTGCCTCCCTTTGGCCTGCTCCCTTGCCTTTCTCCCTCTGTCCCATATCCTTCTTCCCGACTTGTCTCTGGGAGACTTTTGGCCACTTTGCACCCAAGTCTGGGGATGTTTTGGAAACTTTTCAGAGGCCTCGCTGGTGACAGCGGGGACAGCAGGCAGTGACAGGCCCGGGGCTGACAGGCTCCCCCTCCCCTAGCGGGCGCTCGGCTGCCACACCCAGCTGACATAGAACCTTTGTCACAATGCCCGCTACCGTGGTGAGGATGCGGGCACTCTGCAGGTGACAGGGACCCAGCAGGACTTGGTGTCAGTTCAGCAGTTGCTCAGTTCCCCAAAGAAGCTGAATTCTGCAAATTGCTGCTTTTGCTCTTGAAATGATGTCATCAGGTGGGTGTTTTGGTGTAATACACTGAAAACCAGAGCAGAAATGCTGAAATATTCGCATGATATGCATGGTCTCTGCACCAAACCACCACGACTCAGACTAAATACATCTGCCGCTTGTTTTCTTGTACTGCCAGCAGATTGTGGAAGTACAGTGTAAAAACCATCTTTATGGAGAGATCTTTGTGGTTTAGGCTTAGTCTAAGTGTCTCAAGTAGCCGGGGCTTTTGTTTGGGCCTAATCCATAAGGTCTGATGGCTTTCCTCCTCACTCAAGATGAATGTGGTAGAAAATATAAATCAAAGAAATGTCCTTTGGCCTACCCTTGCCTTGCCTTGCCTTATTTCCTTCTCATCCTGTTCTCTGTCCCAGCCTCTCTCACTAACCCCTCGTCTGGCTGCATGTCTCTTCTTTCCTCTCTCCTTTTCTCAAACTCTCCTGCTTCCTGGCTTTCGTCTTTCAATTCCTCCATTTCAGTCCTGCAGCCCGGCACTACTTTTTCCTCTTGCCTCCCTTTGGCCTGCTCCCTTGCCTTTCTCCCTCTGTTCCATATCCTTCTTCCCGACTTGTCTCTGGGAGACTTTTGGCCACTTTGCACCCAAGTCTGGGGATGTTTTGGAAACTTTTCAGAGGCCTCGCTGGTGACAGGGGGGACAGCAGGCAGTGACAGGCCCGGGGCTGACAGGCTCCCCCTCCCCTAGCGGGCGCTCGGCTGCCACACCCACCTGACATAGAACCTTTGTCACAATGCCCGCTACCGTGGTGAGGATGCGGGCACTCTGCAGGTGACAGGGACCCAGCAGGACTTGGTGTCAGTTCAGCAATTGCTCAGTTCCCCAAAGAAGCTGAATTCTGCAAATTGCTGCTTTTGCTCTTGAAATGATGTCATCAGGTGGGTGTTTTGGTGTAATACACTGAAAACCAGAGCAGAAATGCTGAAATATTCCCATGATATGCATGGTCTCTGCACCAAACCACCATGACTCAGCCTAAGTACATCTGCCGCTTGTTCTCTTGTACTGCCAGCAGATTGTAAAACTACAGTGTAAAAACCATCTTTATGGAGAGATCTTTGTGGTTTAGGCTTAGTCTAAGTGTCTCAAGTAGCCGGGGCTTTTGTTTGGGCCTAATCCATAAGGTCTGATGGCTTTCCTCCTCACTCAAGATGAATGTGGTAGAAAATATAAATCAAAGAAACGTCCTTTGGCCTACCCTTGCCTTGCCTTATTTCCTTCTCATCCTGTTCTCTGTCCCAGCCTCTCTCACTAACCCCTCGTCTGGCTGCATGTCTCTTCTTTCCTCTCTCCTTTTCTCAAACTCTCCTGCTTCCTGGCTTTCGTCTTTCAATTCCTCCATTTCAGTCCTGCAGCCCGGCACTACTTTTTCCTCTTGCCTCCCTTTGGCCTGCTCCCTTGCCTTTCTCCCTCTGTTCCATATCCTTCTTCCCGACTTGTCTCTTGGAGACTTTTGGCCAATTTGCACCCAAGTCTGGGGATGTTTTGGAAACTTTTCAGAGGCCTCGCTGGTGACAGCGGGGACAGCAGGCAGTGACAGGCCCGGGGCTGACAGGCTCCCCCTCCCCTAGCGGGCGCTCGGCTGCCACACCCAGCTGACATAGAACCTTTGTCACAATGCCCGCTACCGTGGTGAGGATGCGGGCACTCTGCAGGTGACAGGGACCCAGCAGGACTTGGTGTCAGTTCAGCAATTGCTCAGTTCCCCAAAGAAGCTGAATTCTGCAAATTGCTGCTTTTGCTCTTGAAATGATGTCATCAGGTGGGTGTTTTGGTGTAATACACTGAAAACCAGAGCAGAAATGCTGAAATATTCGCATGATATGCATGGTCTCTGCACTAAACCACCACGACTCAGACTAAATACATCTGCCGCTTGTTCTCTTGTACTGCCAGCAGATTGTGGAAGTACAGTGTAAAAACCATCTTTATGGAGAGATCTTTGTGGTTTAGGCTTAGTCTAAGTGTCTCAAGTAGCCGGGGCTTTTGTTTGGGCCTAATCCATAAGGTCTGATGGCTTTCCTCCTCACTCAAGATGAATGTGGTAGAAAATATAAATCAAAGAAACGTCCTTTGGCCTACCCTTGCCTTGCCTTGCCTTATTTCCTTCTCATCCTGTTCTCTGTCCCAGCCTCTCTCACTAACCCCTCGTCTGGCTGCATGTCTCTTCTTTCCTCTCTCCTTTTCTCAAACTCTCCTGCTTCCTGGCTTTCGTCTTTCAATTCCTCCATTTCAGTCCTGCAGCCCGGCACTACTTTTTCCTCTTGCCTCCCTTTGGCCTGCTCCCTTGCCTTTCTCCCTCTGTTCCATATCCTTCTTCCCGACTTGTCTCTGGGAGACTTTTGGCCACTTTGCACCCAAGTCTGGGGATGTTTTGGAAACTTTTCAGAGGCCTCGCTGGTGACAGGGGGGACAGCAGGCAGTGACAGGCCCGGGGCTGACAGGCTCCCCCTCCCCTAGCGGGCGCTCGGCTGCCACACCCACCTGACATAGAACCTTTGTCACAATGCCCGCTACCGTGGTGAGGATGCGGGCACTCTGCAGGTGACAGGGACCCAGCAGGACTTGGTGTCAGTTCAGCAATTGCTCAGTTCCCCAAAGAAGCTGAATTCTGCAAATTGCTGCTTTTGCTCTTGAAATGATGTCATCAGGTGGGTGTTTTGGTGTAATACACTGAAAACCAGAGCAGAAATGCTGAAATATTCCCATGATATGCATGGTCTCTGCACCAAACCACCACGACTCAGACTAAATACATCTGCCGCTTGTTTTCTTGTACTGCCAGCAGATTGTGGAAGTACAGTGTAAAAACCATCTTTATGGAGAGATCTTTGTGGTTTAGGCTTAGTCTAAGTGTCTCAAGTAGCCGGGGCTTTTGTTTGGGCCTAATCCATAAGGTCTGATGGCTTTCCTCCTCACTCAAGATGAATGTGGTAGAAAATATAAATCAAAGAAACGTCCTTTGGCCTACCCTTGCCTTGCCTTATTTCCTTCTCATCCTGTTCTCTGTCCCAGCCTCTCTCACTAACCCCTCGTCTGGCTGCATGTCTCTTCTTTCCTCTCTTCTTTTCTCAAACTCTCCTGCTTCCTGGCTTTCGTCTTTCAATTCCTCCATTTCAGTCCTGCAGCCCGGCACTACTTTTTCCTCTTGCCTCCCTTTGGCCTGCTCCCTTGCCTTTCTCCCTCTGTTCCATATTTTTCTTCCCGACTTGTCTCTTGGAGACTTTTGGCCAATTTGCACCCAAGTCTGGGGATGTTTTGGAAACTTTTCAGAGGCCTCGCTGGTGACAGCGGGGACAGCAGGCAGTGACAGGCCCGGGGCTGACAGGCTCCCCCTCCCCTAGCGGGCGCTCGGCTGCCACACCCACCTGACATAGAACCTTTGTCACAATGCCCGCTACCGTGGTGAGGATGCGGGCACTCTGCAGGTGACAGGGACCCAGCAGGACTTGGTGTCAGTTCAGCAGTTGCTCAGTTCCCCAAAGAAGCTGAATTCTGCAAATTGCTGCTTTTGCTCTTGAAATGATGTCATCAGGTGGGTGTTTTGGTGTAATACACTGAAAACCAGAGCAGAAATGCTGAAATATTCCCATGATATGCATGGTCTCTGCACCAAACCACCACGACTCAGACTAAATACATCTGCCGCTTGTTCTCTTGTACTGCCAGCAGATTGTGGAAGTACAGTGTAAAAACCATCTTTATGGAGAGATCTTTGTGGTTTAGGCTTAGTCTAAGTGTCTCAAGTAGCCGGGGCTTTTGTTTGGGCCTAATCCATAAGGTCTGATGGCTTTCCTCCTCACTCAAGATGAATGTGGTAGAAAATATAAATCAAAGAAACGTCCTTTGGCCTACCCTTGCCTTGCCTTGCCTTATTTCCTTCTCATCCTGTTCTCTGTCCCAGCCTCTCTCACTAACCCCTCGTCTGGCTGCATGTCTCTTCTTTCCTCTCTCCTTTTCTCAAACTCTCCTGCTTCCTGGCTTTCGTCTTTCAATTCCTCCATTTCAGTCCTGCAGCCCGGCACTACTTTTTCCTCTTGCCTCCCTTTGGCCTGCTCCCTTGCCTTTCTCCCTCTGTTCCATATCCTTCTTCCCGACTTGTCTCTGGGAGACTTTTGGCCACTTTGCACCCAAGTCTGGGGATGTTTTGGAAACTTTTCAGAGGCCTCGCTGGTGACAGGGGGGACAGCAGGCAGTGACAGGCCCGGGGCTGACAGGCTCCCCCTCCCCTAGCGGGCGCTCGGCTGCCACACCCACCTGACATAGAACCTTTGTCACAATGCCCGCTACCGTGGTGAGGATGCGGGCACTCTGCAGGTGACAGGGACCCAGCAGGACTTGGTGTCAGTTCAGCAATTGCTCAGTTCCCCAAAGAAGCTGAATTCTGCAAATTGCTGCTTTTGCTCTTGAAATGATGTCATCAGGTGGGTGTTTTGGTGTAATACACTGAAAACCAGAGCAGAAATGCTGAAATATTCCCATGATATGCATGGTCTCTGCACCAAACCACCATGACTCAGCCTAAGTACATCTGCCGCTTGTTCTCTTGTACTGCCAGCAGATTGTAAAACTACAGTGTAAAAACCATCTTTATGGAGAGATCTTTGTGGTTTAGGCTTAGTCTAAGTGTCTCAAGTAGCCGGGGCTTTTGTTTGGGCCTAATCCATAAGGTCTGATGGCTTTCCTCCTCACTCAAGATGAATGTGGTAGAAAATATAAATCAAAGAAACGTCCTTTGGCCTACCCTTGCCTTGCCTTATTTCCTTCTCATCCTGTTCTCTGTCCCAGCCTCTCTCACTAACCCCTCGTCTGGCTGCATGTCTCTTCTTTCCTCTCTCCTTTTCTCAAACTCTCCTGCTTCCTGGCTTTCGTCTTTCAATTCCTCCATTTCAGTCCTGCAGCCCGGCACTACTTTTTCCTCTTGCCTCCCTTTGGCCTGCTCCCTTGCCTTTCTCCGTCTGTTCCATATCCTTCTTCCCGACTTGTCTCTTGGAGACTTTTGGCCAATTTGCACCCAAGTCTGGGGATGTTTTGGAAACTTTTCAGAGGCCTCGCTGGTGACAGCGGGGACAGCAGGCAGTGACAGGCCCGGGGCTGACAGGCTCCCCCTCCCCTAGCGGGCGCTCGGCTGCCACACCCAGCTGACATAGAACCTTTGTCACAATGCCCGCTACCGTGGTGAGGATGCGGGCACTCTGCAGGTGACAGGGACCCAGCAGGACTTGGTGTCAGTTCAGCAGTTGCTCAGTTCCCCAAAGAAGCTGAATTCTGCAAATTGCTGCTTTTGCTCTTGAAATGATGTCATCAGGTGGGTGTTTTGGTGTAATACACTGAAAACCAGAGCAGAAATGCTGAAATATTCCCATGATATGCATGGTCTCTGCACCAAACCACCATGACTCAGCCTAAGTACATCTGCCGCTTGTTCTCTTGTACTGCCAGCAGATTGTAAAACTACAGTGTAAAAACCATCTTTATGGAGAGATCTTTGTGGTTTAGGCTTAGTCTAAGTGTCTCAAGTAGCCGGGGCTTTTGTTTGGGCCTAATCCATAAGGTCTGATGGCTTTCCTCCTCACTCAAGATGAATGTGGTAGAAAATATAAATCAAAGAAACGTCCTTTGGCCTACCCTTGCCTTGCCTTATTTCCTTCTCATCCTGTTCTCTGTCCCAGCCTCTCTCACTAACCCCTCGTCTGGCTGCATGTCTCTTCTTTCCTCTCTCCTTTTCTCAAACTCTCCTGCTTCCTGGCTTTCGTCTTTCAATTCCTCCATTTCAGTCCTGCAGCCCGGCACTACTTTTTCCTCTTGCCTCCCTTTGGCCTGCTCCCTTGCCTTTCTCCGTCTGTTCCATATCCTTCTTCCCGACTTGTCTCTTGGAGACTTTTGGCCAATTTGCACCCAAGTCTGGGGATGTTTTGGAAACTTTTCAGAGGCCTCGCTGGTGACAGCGGGGACAGCAGGCAGTGACAGGCCCGGGGCTGACAGGCTCCCCCTCCCCTAGCGGGCGCTCGGCTGCCACACCCAGCTGACATAGAACCTTTGTCACAATGCCCGCTACCGTGGTGAGGATGCGGGCACTCTGCAGGTGACAGGGACCCAGCAGGACTTGGTGTCAGTTCAGCAGTTGCTCAGTTCCCCAAAGAAGCTGAATTCTGCAAATTGCTGCTTTTGCTCTTGAAATGATGTCATCAGGTGGGTGTTTTGGTGTAATACACTGAAAACCAGAGCAGAAATGCTGAAATATTCGCATGATATGCATGGTCTCTGCACTAAACCACCACGACTCAGACTAAATACATCTGCCGCTTGTTCTCTTGTACTGCCAGCAGATTGTGGAAGTACAGTGTAAAAACCATCTTTATGGAGAGATCTTTGTGGTTTAGGCTTAGTCTAAGTGTCTCAAGTAGCCGGGGCTTTTGTTTGGGCCTAATCCATAAGGTCTGATGGCTTTCCTCCTCACTCAAGATGAATGTGGTAGAAAATATAAATCAAAGAAACGTCCTTTGGCCTACCCTTGCCTTGCCTTGCCTTATTTCCTTCTCATCCTGTTCTCTGTCCCAGCCTCTCTCACTAACCCCTCGTCTGGCTGCATGTCTCTTCTTTCCTCTCTCCTTTTCTCAAACTCTCCTGCTTCCTGGCTTTCGTCTTTCAATTCCTCCATTTCAGTCCTGCAGCCCGGCACTACTTTTTCCTCTTGCCTCCCTTTGGCCTGCTCCCTTGCCTTTCTCCCTCTGTTCCATATCCTTCTTCCCGACTTGTCTCTGGGAGACTTTTGGCCACTTTGCACCCAAGTCTGGGGATGTTTTGGAAACTTTTCAGAGGCCTCGCTGGTGACAGGGGGGACAGCAGGCAGTGACAGGCCCGGGGCTGACAGGCTCCCCCTCCCCTAGCGGGCGCTCGGCTGCCACACCCACCTGACATAGAACCTTTGTCACAATGCCCGCTACCGTGGTGAGGATGCGGGCACTCTGCAGGTGACAGGGACCCAGCAGGACTTGGTGTCAGTTCAGCAATTGCTCAGTTCCCCAAAGAAGCTGAATTCTGCAAATTGCTGCTTTTGCTCTTGAAATGATGTCATCAGGTGGGTGTTTTGGTGTAATACACTGAAAACCAGAGCAGAAATGCTGAAATATTCCCATGATATGCATGGTCTCTGCACCAAACCACCACGACTCAGACTAAATACATCTGCCGCTTGTTTTCTTGTACTGCCAGCAGATTGTGGAAGTACAGTGTAAAAACCATCTTTATGGAGAGATCTTTGTGGTTTAGGCTTAGTCTAAGTGTCTCAAGTAGCCGGGGCTTTTGTTTGGGCCTAATCCATAAGGTCTGATGGCTTTCCTCCTCACTCAAGATGAATGTGGTAGAAAATATAAATCAAAGAAACGTCCTTTGGCCTACCCTTGCCTTGCCTTATTTCCTTCTCATCCTGTTCTCTGTCCCAGCCTCTCTCACTAACCCCTCGTCTGGCTGCATGTCTCTTCTTTCCTCTCTTCTTTTCTCAAACTCTCCTGCTTCCTGGCTTTCGTCTTTCAATTCCTCCATTTCAGTCCTGCAGCCCGGCACTACTTTTTCCTCTTGCCTCCCTTTGGCCTGCTCCCTTGCCTTTCTCCCTCTGTTCCATATTTTTCTTCCCGACTTGTCTCTTGGAGACTTTTGGCCAATTTGCACCCAAGTCTGGGGATGTTTTGGAAACTTTTCAGAGGCCTCGCTGGTGACAGCGGGGACAGCAGGCAGTGACAGGCCCGGGGCTGACAGGCTCCCCCTCCCCTAGCGGGCGCTCGGCTGCCACACCCACCTGACATAGAACCTTTGTCACAATGCCCGCTACCGTGGTGAGGATGCGGGCACTCTGCAGGTGACAGGGACCCAGCAGGACTTGGTGTCAGTTCAGCAGTTGCTCAGTTCCCCAAAGAAGCTGAATTCTGCAAATTGCTGCTTTTGCTCTTGAAATGATGTCATCAGGTGGGTGTTTTGGTGTAATACACTGAAAACCAGAGCAGAAATGCTGAAATATTCCCATGATATGCATGGTCTCTGCACCAAACCACCACGACTCAGACTAAATACATCTGCCGCTTGTTCTCTTGTACTGCCAGCAGATTGTGGAAGTACAGTGTAAAAACCATCTTTATGGAGAGATCTTTGTGGTTTAGGCTTAGTCTAAGTGTCTCAAGTAGCCGGGGCTTTTGTTTGGGCCTAATCCATAAGGTCTGATGGCTTTCCTCCTCACTCAAGATGAATGTGGTAGAAAATATAAATCAAAGAAACGTCCTTTGGCCTACCCTTGCCTTGCCTTGCCTTATTTCCTTCTCATCCTGTTCTCTGTCCCAGCCTCTCTCACTAACCCCTCGTCTGGCTGCATGTCTCTTCTTTCCTCTCTCCTTTTCTCAAACTCTCCTGCTTCCTGGCTTTCGTCTTTCAATTCCTCCATTTCAGTCCTGCAGCCCGGCACTACTTTTTCCTCTTGCCTCCCTTTGGCCTGCTCCCTTGCCTTTCTCCCTCTGTTCCATATCCTTCTTCCCGACTTGTCTCTGGGAGACTTTTGGCCACTTTGCACCCAAGTCTGGGGATGTTTTGGAAACTTTTCAGAGGCCTCGCTGGTGACAGGGGGGACAGCAGGCAGTGACAGGCCCGGGGCTGACAGGCTCCCCCTCCCCTAGCGGGCGCTCGGCTGCCACACCCACCTGACATAGAACCTTTGTCACAATGCCCGCTACCGTGGTGAGGATGCGGGCACTCTGCAGGTGACAGGGACCCAGCAGGACTTGGTGTCAGTTCAGCAATTGCTCAGTTCCCCAAAGAAGCTGAATTCTGCAAATTGCTGCTTTTGCTCTTGAAATGATGTCATCAGGTGGGTGTTTTGGTGTAATACACTGAAAACCAGAGCAGAAATGCTGAAATATTCCCATGATATGCATGGTCTCTGCACCAAACCACCATGACTCAGCCTAAGTACATCTGCCGCTTGTTCTCTTGTACTGCCAGCAGATTGTAAAACTACAGTGTAAAAACCATCTTTATGGAGAGATCTTTGTGGTTTAGGCTTAGTCTAAGTGTCTCAAGTAGCCGGGGCTTTTGTTTGGGCCTAATCCATAAGGTCTGATGGCTTTCCTCCTCACTCAAGATGAATGTGGTAGAAAATATAAATCAAAGAAACGTCCTTTGGCCTACCCTTGCCTTGCCTTGCCTTATTTCCTTCTCATCCTGTTCTCTGTCCCAGCCTCTCTCACTAACCCCTCGTCTGGCTGCATGTCTCTTCTTTCCTCTCTCCTTTTCTCAAACTCTCCTGCTTCCTGGCTTTCGTCTTTCAATTCCTCCATTTCAGTCCTGCAGCCCGGCACTACTTTTTCCTCTTGCCTCCCTTTGGCCTGCTCCCTTGCCTTTCTCCCTCTGTTCCATATCCTTCTTCCCGACTTGTCCCTTGGAGACTTTTGGCCAATTTGCACCCAAGTCTGGGGATGTTTTGGAAACTTTTCAGAGGCCTCGCTGGTGACAGGGGGGACAGCAGGCAGTGACAGGCCCGGGGCTGACAGGCTCCCCCTCCCCTAGCGGGCGCTCGGCTGCCACACCCAGCTGACATAGAACCTTTGTCACAATGCCCGCTACCGTGGTGAGGATGCGGGCACTCTGCAGGTGACAGGGACCCAGCAGGACTTGGTGTCAGTTCAGCAGTTGCTCAGTTCCCCAAAGAAGCTGAATTCTGCAAATTGCTGCTTTTGCTCTTGAAATGATGTCATCAGGTGGGTGTTTTGGTGTAATACACTGAAAACCAGAGCAGAAATGCTGAAATATTCCGATGATATGCATGGTCTCTGCACCAAACCACCACGACTCAGACTAAATACATCTGCCGCTTGTTCTCTTGTACTGCCAGCAGATTGTGGAAGTACAGTGTAAAAACCATCTTTATGGAGAGATCTTTGTGGTTTAGGCTTAGTCTAAGTGTCTCAAGTAGCCGGGGCTTTTGTTTGGGCCTAATCCATAAGGTCTGATGGCTTTCCTCCTCACTCAAGATGAATGTGGTAGAAAATATAAATCAAAGAAACGTCCTTTGGCCTACCCTTGCCTTGCCTTGCCTTATTTCCTTCTCATCCTGTTCTCTGTCCCAGCCTCTCTCACTAACCCCTCGTCTGGCTGCATGTCTCTTCTTTCCTCTCTCCTTTTCTCAAACTCTCCTGCTTCCTGGCTTTCGTCTTTCAATTCCTCCATTTCAGTCCTGCAGCCCGGCACTACTTTTTCCTCTTGCCTCCCTTTGGCCTGCTCCCTTGCCTTTCTCCCTCTGTTCCATATCCTTCTTCCCGACTTGTCTCTGGGAGACTTTTGGCCACTTTGCACCCAAGTCTGGGGATGTTTTGGAAACTTTTCAGAGGCCTCGCTGGTGACAGGGGGGACAGCAGGCAGTGACAGGCCCGGGGCTGACAGGCTCCCCCTCCCCTAGCGGGCGCTCGGCTGCCACACCCAGCTGACATAGAACCTTTGTCACAATGCCCGCTACCGTGGTGAGGATGCGGGCACTCTGCAGGTGACAGGGACCCAGCAGGACTTGGTGTCAGTTCAGCAATTGCTCAGTTCCCCAAAGAAGCTGAATTCTGCAAATTGCTGCTTTTGCTCTTGAAATGATGTCATCAGGTGGGTGTTTTGGTGTAATACACTGAAAACCAGAGCAGAAATGCTGAAATATTCCCATGATATGCATGGTCTCTGCACCAAACCACTATGACTCAGCCTAAGTACATCTGCCGCTTGTTCTCTTGTACTGCCAGCAGATTGTGGAACTACAGTGTAAAAACCATCTTTATGGAGAGATCTTTGTGGTTTAGGCTTAGTCTAAGTGTCTCAAGTAGCCGGGGCTTTTGTTTGGGCCTAATCCATAAGGTCTGATGGCTTTCCTCCTCACTCAAGATGAATGTGGTAGAAAATATAAATCAAAGAAACGTCCTTTGGCCTACCCTTGCCTTGCCTTGCCTTATTTCCTTCTTATGCTGTTCTCTGTCCCAGCCTCTCTCACTAACCCCTCGTCTGGCTGCATGTCTCTTCTTTCCTCTCTCCTTTTCTCAAACTCTCCTGCTTCCTGGCTTTCGTCTTTCAATTCCTCCATTTCAGTCCTGCAGCCCGGCACTACTTTTTCCTCTTGCCTCCCTTTGGCCTGCTCCCTTGCCTTTCTCCCTCTGTTCCATATCCTTCTTCCCGACTTGTCCCTTGGAGACTTTTGGCCAATTTGCACCCAAGTCTGGGGATGTTTTGGAAACTTTTCAGAGGCCTCGCTGGTGACAGCGGGGACAGCAGGCAGTGACAGGCCCGGGGCTGACAGGCTCCCCCTCCCCTAGCGGGCGCTCGGCTGCCACACCCAGCTGACATAGAACCTTTGTCACAATGCCCGCTACCGTGGTGAGGATGCGGGCACTCTGCAGGTGACAGGGACCCAGCAGGACTTGGTGTCAGTTCAGCAGTTGCTCAGTTCCCCAAAGAAGCTGAATTCTGCAAATTGCTGCTTTTGCTCTTGAAATGATGTCATCAGGTGGGTGTTTTGGTGTAATACACTGAAAACCAGAGCAGAAATGCTGAAATATTCCCATGATATGCATGGTCTCTGCACCAAACCACCACGACTCAGACTAAATACATCTGCCGCTTGTTCTCTTGTACTGCCAGCAGATTGTGGAAGTACAGTGTAAAAACCATCTTTATGGAGAGATCTTTGTGGTTTAGGCTTAGTCTAAGTGTCTCAAGTAGCCGGGGCTTTTGTTTGGGCCTAATCCATAAGGTCTGATGGCTTTCCTCCTCACTCAAGATGAATGTGGTAGAAAATATAAATCAAAGAAACGTCCTTTGGCCTACCCTTGCCTTGCCTTGCCTTATTTCCTTCTCATCCTGTTCTCTGTCCCAGCCTCTCTCACTAACCCCTCGTCTGGCTGCATGTCTCTTCTTTCCTCTCTCCTTTTCTCAAACTCTCCTGCTTCCTGGCTTTCGTCTTTCAATTCCTCCATTTCAGTCCTGCAGCCCGGCACTACTTTTTCCTCTTGCCTCCCTTTGGCCTGCTCCCTTGCCTTTCTCCCTCTGTTCCATATCCTTCTTCCCGACTTGTCTCTGGGAGACTTTTGGCCACTTTGCACCCAAGTCTGGGGATGTTTTGGAAACTTTTCAGAGGCCTCGCTGGTGACAGGGGGGACAGCAGGCAGTGACAGGCCCGGGGCTGACAGGCTCCCCCTTCCCTAGCGGGCGCTCGGCTGCCACACCCACCTGACATAGAACCTTTGTCACAATGCCCGCTACCGTGGTGAGGATGCGGGCACTCTGCAGGTGACAGGGACCCAGCAGGACTTGGTGTCAGTTCAGCAATTGCTCAGTTCCCCAAAGAAGCTGAATTCTGCAAATTGCTGCTTTTGCTCTTGAAATGATGTCATCAGGTGGGTGTTTTGGTGTAATACACTGAAAACCAGAGCAGAAATGCTGAAATATTCCCATGATATGCATGGTCTCTGCACCAAACCACCATGACTCAGCCTAAGTACATCTGCCGCTTGTTCTCTTGTACTGCCAGCAGATTGTGGAAGTACAGTGTAAAAACCATCTTTATGGAGAGATCTTTGTGGTTTAGGCTTAGTCTAAGTGTCTCAAGTAGCCGGGGCTTTTGTTTGGGCCTAATCCATAAGGTCTGATGGCTTTCCTCCTCACTCAAGATGAATGTGGTAGAAAATATAAATCAAAGAAACGTCCTTTGGCCTACCCTTGCCTTGCCTTGCCTTATTTCCTTCTCATCCTGTTCTCTGTCCCAGCCTCTCTCACTAACCCCTCGTCTGGCTGCATGTCTCTTCTTTCCTCTCTCCTTTTCTCAAACTCTCCTGCTTCCTGGCTTTCGTCTTTCAAGTCCTCCATTTCAGTCCTGCAGCCCGGCACTACTTTTTCCTCTTGCCTCCCTTTGGCCTGCTCCCTTGCCTTTCTCCCTCTGTTCCATATCCTTCTTCCCGACTTGTCTCTTGGAGACTTTTGGCCAATTTGCACCCAAGTCTGGGGATGTTTTGGAAACTTTTCAGAGGCCTCGCTGGTGACAGCGGGGACAGCAGGCAGTGACAGGCCCGGGGCTGACAGGCTCCCCCTCCCCTAGCGGGCGCTCGGCTGCCACACCCAGCTGACATAGAACCTTTGTCACAATGCCCGCTACCGTGGTGAGGATGCGGGCACTCTGCAGGTGACAGGGACCCAGCAGGACTTGGTGTCAGTTCAGCAGTTGCTCAGTTCCCCAAAGAAGCTGAATTCTGCAAATTGCTGCTTTTGCTCTTGAAATGATGCCATCAGGTGGGTGTTTTGGTGTAATACACTGAAAACCAGAGCAGAAATGCTGAAATATTCGCATGATATGCATGGTCTCTGCACCAAACCACCACGACTCAGACTAAATACATCTGCCGCTTGTTCTCTTGTACTGCCAGCAGATTGTGGAAGTACAGTGTAAAAACCATCTTTATGGAGAGATCTTTGTGGTTTAGGCTTAGTCTAAGTGTCTCAAGTAGCCGGGGCTTTTGTTTGGGCCTAATCCATAAGGTCTGATGGCTTTCCTCCTCACTCAAGATGAATGTGGTAGAAAATATAAATCAAAGAAACGTCCTTTGGCCTACCCTTGCCTTGCCTTATTTCCTTCTCATCCTGTTCTCTGTCCCAGCCTCTCTCACTAACCCCTCGTCTGGCTGCATGTCTCTTCTTTCCTCTCTCCTTTTCTCAAACTCTCCTGCTTCCTGGCTTTCGTCTTTCAATTCCTCCATTTCAGTCCTGCAGCCCGGCACTACTTTTTCCTCTTGCCTCCCTTTGGCCTGCTCCCTTGCCTTTCTCCCTCTGTTCCATATCCTTCTTCCCGACTTGTCTCTTGGAGACTTTTGGCCAATTTGCACCCAAGTCTGGGGATGTTTTGGAAACTTTTCAGAGGCCTCGCTGGTGACAGGGGGGACAGCAGGCAGTGACAGGCCCGGGGCTGACAGGCTCCCCCTCCCCTAGCGGGTGCTCGGCTGCCACACCCAGCTGACATAGAACCTTTGTGACAATGCCCGCTACCGTGGTGAGGATGCGGGCACTCTGCAGGTGACAGGGACCCAGCAGGACTTGGTGTCAGTTCAGCAATTGCTCAGTTCCCCAAAGAAGCTGAATTCTGCAAATTGCTGCTTTTGCTCTTGAAATGATGTCATCAGGTGGGTGTTTTGGTGTAATACACTGAAAACCAGAGCAGAAATGCTGAAATATTCGCATGATATGCATGGTCTCTGCACCAAACCACCATGACTCAGCCTAAGTACATCTGCCGCTTGTTCTTCTGTACTGAGAGAAGGTTGTCGAAGTACAGTATAAAAACCATCTTTATGGAGAGATCTTTGTGGTTTAGGCTTAGTCTAAGTGTCTCAAGTAGCCGGGGCTTTTGTTTGGGCCTAATCCATAAGGTCTGATGGCTTTCCTCCTCACTCAAGATGAATGTGGTAGAAAATATAAATCAAAGAAACGTCCTTTGGCCTACCCTTGCCTTGCCTTGCCTTATTTCCTTCTCATGCTGTTCTCTGTCCCAGCCTCTCTCACTAACCCCTCGTCTGGCTGCATGTCTCTTCTTTCCTCTCTCCTTTTCTCAAACTCTCCTGCTTCCTGGCTTTCGTCTTTCAATTCCTCCATTTCAGTCCTGCAGCCCGGCACTACTTTTTCCTCTTGCCTCCCTTTGGCCTGCTCCCTTGCCTTTCTCCCTCTGTTCCATATCCTTCTTCCCGACTTGTCCCTTGGAGACTTTTGGCCAATTTGCACCCAAGTCTGGGGATGTTTTGGAAACTTTTCAGAGGCCTCGCTGGTGACAGCGGGGACAGCAGGCAGTGACAGGCCCGGGGCTGACAGGCTCCCCCTCCCCTAGCGGGCGCTCGGCTGCCACACCCAGCTGACATAGAACCTTTGTCACAATGCCCGCTACCGTGGTGAGGATGCGGGCACTCTGCAGGTGACAGGGACCCAGCAGGACTTGGTGTCAGTTCAGCAGTTGCTCAGTTCCCCAAAGAAGCTGAATTCTGCAAATTGCTGCTTTTGCTCTTGAAATGATGTCATCAGGTGGGTGTTTTGGTGTAATACACTGAAAACCAGAGCAGAAATGCTGAAATATTCCCATGATATGCATGGTCTCTGCACCAAACCACCACGACTCAGACTAAATACATCTGCCGCTTGTTCTCTTGTACTGCCAGCAGATTGTGGAAGTACAGTGTAAAAACCATCTTTATGGAGAGATCTTTGTGGTTTAGGCTTAGTCTAAGTGTCTCAAGTAGCCGGGGCTTTTGTTTGGGCCTAATCCATAAGGTCTGATGGCTTTCCTCCTCACTCAAGATGAATGTGGTAGAAAATATAAATCAAAGAAACGTCCTTTGGCCTACCCTTGCCTTGCCTTGCCTTATTTCCTTCTCATCCTGTTCTCTGTCCCAGCCTCTCTCACTAACCCCTCGTCTGGCTGCATGTCTCTTCTTTCCTCTCTCCTTTTCTCAAACTCTCCTGCTTCCTGGCTTTCGTCTTTCAATTCCTCCATTTCAGTCCTGCAGCCCGGCACTACTTTTTCCTCTTGCCTCCCTTTGGCCTGCTCCCTTGGCTTTCTCCCTCTGTTCCATATCCTTCTTCCCGACTTGTCTCTTGGAGACTTTTGGCCAATTTGCACCCAAGTCTGGGGATGTTTTGGAAACTTTTCAGAGGCCTCGCTGGTGACAGGGGGGACAGCAGGCAGTGACAGGCCCGGGGCTGACAGGCTCCCCCTCCCCTAGCGGGCGCTCGGCTGCCACACCCAGCTGACATAGAACCTTTGTCACAATGCCCGCTACCGTGGTGAGGATGCGGGCACGCTGCAGGTGACAGGGACCCAGCAGGACTTGGTGTCAGTTCAGCAATTGCTCAGTTCCCCAAAGAAGCTGAATTCTGCAAATTGCTGCTTTTGCTCTTGAAATGATGTCATCAGGTGGGTGTTTTGGTGTAATACACTGAAAACCAGAGCAGAAATGCTGAAATATTCCCATGATATGCATGGTCTCTGCACCAAACCACCATGACTCAGCCTAAGTACATCTGCCGCTTGTTCTCTTGTACTGCCAGCAGATTGTGGAACTACAGTGTAAAAACCATCTTTATGGAGAGATCTTTGTGGTTTAGGCTTAGTCTAAGTGTCTCAAGTAGCCGGGGCTTTTGTTTGGGCCTAATCCATAAGGTCTGATGGCTTTCCTCCTCACTCAAGATGAATGTGGTAGAAAATATAAATCAAAGAAACGTCCTTTGGCCTACCCTTGCCTTGCCTTGCCTTATTTCCTTCTCATCCTGTTCTCTGTCCCAGCCTCTCTCACTAACCCCTCGTCTGGCTGCATGTCTCTTCTTTCCTCTCTCCTTTTCTCAAACTCTCCTGCTTCCTGGCTTTCGTCTTTCAATTCCTCCATTTCAGTCCTGCAGCCCGGCACTACTTTTTCCTCTTGCCTCCCTTTGGCCTGCTCCCTTGCCTTTCTCCCTCTGTTCCATATCCTTCTTCCCGACTTGTCTCTTGGAGACTTTTGGCCAATTTGCACCCAAGTCTGGGGATGTTTTGGAAACTTTTCAGAGGCCTCGCTGGTGACAGCGGGGACAGCAGGCAGTGACAGGCCCGGGGCTGACAGGCTCCCCCTCCCCTAGCGGGCGCTCGGCTGCCACACCCAGCTGACATAGAACCTTTGTCACAATGCCCGCTACCGTGGTGAGGATGCGGGCACTCTGCAGGTGACAGGGACCCAGCAGGACTTGGTGTCAGTTCAGCAGTTGCTCAGTTCCCCAAAGAAGCTGAATTCTGCAAATTGCTGCTTTTGCTCTTGAAATGATGTCATCAGGTGGGTGTTTTGGTGTAATACACTGAAAACCAGAGCAGAAATGCTGAAATATTCCCATGATATGCATGGTCTCTGCACCAAACCACCACGACTCAGACTAAATACATCTGCCGCTTGTTCTCTTGTACTGCCAGCAGATTGTGGAAGTACAGTGTAAAAACCATCTTTATGGAGAGATCTTTGTGGTTTAGGCTTAGTCTAAGTGTCTCAAGTAGCCGGGGCTTTTGTTTGGGCCTAATCCATAAGGTCTGATGGCTTTCCTCCTCACTCAAGATGAATGTGGTAGAAAATATAAATCAAAGAAACGTCCTTTGGCCTACCCTTGCCTTGCCTTGCCTTATTTCCTTCTCATCCTGTTCTCTGTCCCAGCCTCTCTCACTAACCCCTCGTCTGGCTGCATCTCTTCTTTCCTCTCTCCTTTTCTCAAACTCTCCTGCTTCCTGGCTTTCGTCTTTCAAGTCCTCCATTTCAGTCCTGCAGCCCGGCACTACTTTTTCCTCTTGCCTCCCTTTGGCCTGCTCCCTTGCCTTTCTCCCTCTGTTCCATATCCTTCTTCCCGACTTGTCTCTGGGAGACTTTTGGCCACTTTGCACCCAAGTCTGGGGATGTTTTGGAAACTTTTCAGAGGCCTCGCTGGTGACAGGGGGGACAGCAGGCAGTGACAGGCCCGGGGCTGACAGGCTCCCCCTCCCCTAGCGGGCGCTCGGCTGCCACACCCAGCTGACATAGAACCTTTGTCACAATGCCCGCAACCGTGGTGAGGATGCGGGCACTCTGCAGGTGACAGGGACCCAGCAGGACTTGGTGTCAGCTCAGCAATTGCTCAGTTCTCCAAATAAGCTGAATTCTGCAAATTGCTGCTTTTGCTCTTGAAATGATGTCATCAGGTGGGTGTTTTGGTGTAATACACTGAAAACCAGAGCAGAAATGCTGAAATATTCCCATGATATGCATGGTCTCTGCACCAAACCACCACGACTCAGCCTAAATACATCTGCCGCTTGTTCTCTTGTACTGCCAGCAGATTGTGGAAGTACAGTGTAAAAACCATCTTTATGGAGAGATCTTTGTGGTTTAGGTTTAGTCTAAGTGTCTCAAGTAGCCGGGGCTTTTGTTTGGGCCTAATCCATAAGGTCTGATGGCTTTCCTCCTCACTCAAGATGAATGTGGTAGAAAATATAAATCAAAGAAACGTCCTTTGGCCTAGCCTTGCCTTGCCTTGCCTTATTTCCTTGTCATCCTGTTCTCTGTCCCAGCCTCTCTCACTAACCCCTCGTCTGGCTGCATGTCTCTTCTTTCCTCTCTCCTTTTCTCAAACTCTCCTGCTTCCTGGCTTTCGTCTTTCAATTCCTCCATTCCAGTCCTGCAGCCCGGCACTACTTTTTCCTCTTGCCTCCCTTTGGCCTGCTCCCTTGCCTTTCTCCCTCTGTTCCATATCCTTCTTCCCGACTTGTCTCTTGGAGACTTTTGGCCACTTTGCACCCAAGTCTGGGGATGTTTTGGAAACTTTTCAGAGGCCTCGCTGGTGACAGGGGGGACAGCAGGCAGTGACAGGCCCGGGGCTGACAGGCTCCCCCTCCCCTAGCGGGCGCTCGGCTGCCACACCCAGCTGACATAGAACCTTTGTGACAATGCCCGCTACCGTGGTGAGGATGCGGGCACTCTGCAGGTGACAGGGACCCAGCAGGACTTGGTGTCAGTTCAGCAATTGCTCAGTTCCCCAAAGATGCTGAATTCTGCAAATTGCTGCTTTTGCTCTTGAAATGGTGTCATCAGGTGGGTGTTTTGGTGTAATACACTGAAAACCAGAGCAGAAATGCTGAAATATTCGCATGATATGCATGGTCTCTGCACCAAACCACCATGACTCAGCCTAAGTACATCTGCCGCTTGTGCTCTTGTACTGCCAGCAGATTGTGGAAGTACAGTGTAAAAACCATCTTTATGGAGAGATCTTTGTGGTTTAGGCTTAGTCTAAGTGTCTCAAGTAGCCGGGGCTTTTGTTTGGGCCTAATCCATAAGGTCTGATGGCTTTCCTCCTCACTCAAGATGAATGTGGTAGAAAATATAAATCAAAGAAACGTCCTTTGGCCTACCCTTGCCTTGCCTTGCCTTATTTCCTTCTCATCCTGTTCTCTGTCCCAGCCTCTCTCACTAACCCCTCGTCTGGCTGCATGTCTCTTCTTTCCTCTCTCCTTTTCTCAAACTCTCCTGCTTCCTGGCTTTCGTCTTTCAATTCCTCCATTTCAGTCCTGCAGCCCGGCACTACTTTTTCCTCTTGCCTCCCTTTGGCCTGCTCCCTTGCCTTTCTCCCTCTGTTCCATATCCTTCTTCCCGACTTGTCTCTTGGAGACTTTTGGCCACTTTGCACCCAAGTCTGGGGATGTTTTGGAAAATTTTCAGAGGCCTCGCTGCTGACAGGGGGGACAGCAGGCAGTGACAGGCCCGGGGCTGACAGGCTCCCCCTCCCCTAGCGGGCGCTCGGCTGCCACACCCAGCTGACATAGAACCTTTGTCACAATGCCCGCTACCGTGGTGAGGATGCGGGCACTCTGCAGGTGACAGGGACCCAGCAGGACTTGGTGTCAGTTCAGCAATTGCTCAGTTCTCCAAAGAAGCTGAATTCTGCAAATTGCTGCTTTTGCTCTTGAAATGATGTCATCAGGTGGGTGTTTTGGTGTAATACACTGAAAACCAGAGCAGAAATGCTGAAATATTCCCATGATATGCATGGTCTCTGCACCAAACCACCACGACTCAGCCTAAATACATCTGCCGCTTGTTCTCTTGTACTGCCAGCAGATTGTGGAAGTACAGTGTAAAAACCATCTTTATGGAGAGATCTTTGTGGTTTAGGTTTAGTCTAAGTGTCTCAAGTAGCCGGGGCTTTTGTTTGGGCCTAATCCATAAGGTCTGATGGCTTTCCTCCTCACTCAAGATGAATGTGGTAGAAAATATAAATCAAAGAAACGTCCTTTGGCCTACCCTTGCCTTGCCTTGCCTTATTTCCTTCTCATCCTGTTCTCTGTCCCAGCCTCTCTCACTAACCCCTCGTCTGGCTGCATGTCTCTTCTTTCCTCTCTCCTTTTCTCAAACTCTCCTGCTTCCTGGCTTTCGTCTTTCAATTCCTCCATTCCAGTCCTGCAGCCCGGCACTACTTTTTCCTCTTGCCTCCCTTTGGCCTGCTCCCTTGCCTTTCTCCCTCTGTTCCATATCCTTCTTCCCGACTTGTCTCTTGGAGACTTTTGGCCACTTTGCACCCAAGTCTGGGGATGTTTTGGAAACTTTTCAGAGGCCTCGCTGCTGACAGGGGGGACAGCAGGCAGTGACAGGCCCGGGGCTGACAGGCTCCCCCTCCCCTAGCGGGCGCTCGGCTGCCACACCCAGCTGACATAGAACCTTTGTCACAATGCCCGCTACCGTGGTGAGGATGCGGGCACTCTGCAGGTGACAGGGACCCAGCAGGACTTGGTGTCAGTTCAGCAATTGCTCAGTTCCCCAAAGATGCTGAATTCTGCAAATTGCTGCTTTTGCTCTTGAAATGGTGTCATCAGGTGGGTGTTTTGGTGTAATACACTGAAAACCAGAGCAGAAATGCTGAAATATTCGCATGATATGCATGGTCTCTGCACCAAACCACCATGACTCAGCCTAAGTACATCTGCCGCTTGTTCTCTTGTACTGCCAGCAGATTGTGGAAGTACAGTGTAAAAACCATCTTTATGGAGAGATCTTTGTGGTTTAGGCTTAGTCTAAGTGTCTCAAGTAGCCGGGGCTTTTGTTTGGGCCTAATCCATAAGGTCTGATGGCTTTCCTCCTCACTCAAGATGAATGTGGTAGAAAATATAAATCAAAGAAACGTCCTTTGGCCTACCCTTGCCTTGCCTTGCCTTATTTCCTTCTCATCCTGTTCTCTGTCCCAGCCTCTCTCACTAACCCCTCGTCTGGCTGCATGTCTCTTCTTTCCTCTCTCCTTTTCTCAAACTCTCCTGCTTCCTGGCTTTCGTCTTTCAATTCCTCCATTTCAGTCCTGCAGCCCGGCACTACTTTTTCCTCTTGCCTCCCTTTGGCCTGCTCCCTTGCCTTTCTCCCTCTGTTCCATATCCTTCTTCCCGACTTGTCTCTTGGAGACTTTTGGCCAATTTGCACCCAAGTCTGGGGATGTTTTGGAAACTTTTCAGAGGCCTCGCTGGTGACAGCGGGGACAGCAGGCAGTGACAGGCCCGGGGCTGACAGGCTCCCCCTCCCCTAGCGGGCGCTCGGCTGCCACACCCAGCTGACATAGAACCTTTGTCACAATGCCCGCTACCGTGGTGAGGATGCGGGCACTCTGCAGGTGACAGGGACCCAGCAGGACTTGGTGTCAGTTCAGCAGTTGCTCAGTTCCCCAAAGAAGCTGAATTCTGCAAATTGCTGCTTTTGCTCTTGAAATGATGTCATCAGGTGGGTGTTTTGGTGTAATACACTGAAAACCAGAGCAGAAATGCTGAAATATTCGCATGATATGCATGGTCTCTGCACCAAACCACCACGACTCAGACTAAATACATCTGCCGCTTGTTCTCTTGTACTGCCAGCAGATTGTGGAAGTACAGTGTAAAAACCATCTTTATGGAGAGATCTTTGTGGTTTAGGCTTAGTCTAAGTGTCTCAAGTAGCCGGGGCTTTTGTTTGGGCCTAATCCATAAGGTCTGATGGCTTTCCTCCTCACTCAAGATGAATGTGGTAGAAAATATAAATCAAAGAAACGTCCTTTGGCCTACCCTTGCCTTGCCTTGCCTTATTTCCTTCTCATCCTGTTCTCTGTCCCAGCCTCTCTCACTAACCCCTCGTCTGGCTGCATGTCTCTTCTTTCCTCTCTCCTTTTCTCAAACTCTCCTGCTTCCTGGCTTTCGTCTTTCAATTCCTCCATTTCAGTCCTGCAGCCCGGCACTACTTTTTCCTCTTGCCTCCCTTTGGCCTGCTCCCTTGCCTTTCTCCCTCTGTTCCATATCCTTCTTCCCGACTTGTCTCTTGGAGACTTTTGGCCACTTTGCACCCAAGTCTGGGGATGTTTTGGAAACTTTTCAGAGGCCTCGCTGCTGACAGGGGGGACAGCAGGCAGTGACAGGCCCGGGGCTGACAGGCTCCCCCTCCCCTAGCGGGCGCTCGGCTGCCACACCCAGCTGACATAGAACCTTTGTGACAATGCCCGCTACCGTGGTGAGGATGCGGGCACTCTGCAGGTGACAGGGACTCAGCAGGACTTGGTGTCAGTTCAGCAGTTGCTCAGTTCCCCAAATAAGCTGAATTCTGCAAATTGCTGCTTTTGCTCTTGAAATGATGTCATCAGGTGGGTGTTTTGGTGTAATACACTGAAAACCAGAGCAGAAATGCTGAAATATTCCCATGATATGCATGGTCTCTGCACCAAACCACCATGACTCAGCCTAAGTACATCTGCCGCTTGTTCTCTTGTACTGCCAGCAGATTGTGGAAGTACAGTGTAAAAACCATCTTTATGGAGAGATCTTTGTGGTTTAGGCTTAGTCTAAGTGTCTCAAGTAGCCGGGGCTTTTGTTTGGGCCTAATCCATAAGGTCTGATGGCTTTCCTCCTCACTCAAGATGAATGTGGTAGAAAATATAAATCAAAGAAACGTCCTTTGGCCTAGCCTTGCCTTGCCTTGCCTTATTTCCTTCTCATCCTGTTCTCTGTCCCAGCCTCTCTCACTAACCCCTCGTCTGGCTGCATGTCTCTTCTTTCCTCTCTCCTTTTCTCAAACTCTCCTGCTTCCTGGCTTTCGTCTTTCAATTCCTCCATTTCAGTCCTGCAGCCCGGCACTACTTTTTCCTCTTGCCTCCCTTTGGCCTGCTCCCTTGCCTTTCTCCCTCTGTTCCATATCCTTCTTCCCGACTTGTCTCTTGGAGACTTTTGGCCAATTTGCACCCAAGTCTGGGGATGTTTTGGAAACTTTTCAGAGGCCTCGCTGGTGACAGCGGGGACAGCAGGCAGTGACAGGCCCGGGGCTGACAGGCTCCCCCTCCCCTAGCGGGCGCTCGGCTGCCACACCCAGCTGACATAGAACCTTTGTCACAATGCCCGCTACCGTGGTGAGGATGCGGGCACTCTGCAGGTGACAGGGACCCAGCAGGACTTGGTGTCAGTTCAGCAGTTGCTCAGTTCCCCAAAGAAGCTGAATTCTGCAAATTGCTGCTTTTGCACTTGAAATGATGTCATCAGGTGGGTGTTTTGGTGTAATACACTGAAAACCAGAGCAGAAATGCTGAAATATTCGCATGATATGCATGGTCTCTGCACCAAACCACCACGACTCAGCCTAAGTACATCTGCCGCTTGTTCTCTTGTACTGCCAGCAGATTGTGGAAGTACAGTGTAAAAACCATCTTTATGGAGAGATCTTTGTGGTTTAGGCTTAGTCTAAGTGTCTCAAGTAGCCGGGGCTTTTGTTTGGGCCTAATCCATAAGGTCTGATGGCTTTCCTCCTCACTCAAGATGAATGTGGTAGAAAATATAAATCAAAGAAACGTCCTTTGGCCTACCCTTGCCTTGCCTTGCCTTATTTCCTTCTCATCCTGTTCTCTGTCCCAGCCTCTCTCACTAACCCCTCGTCTGGCTGCATGTCTCTTCTTTCCTCTCTCCTTTTCTCAAACTCTCCTGCTTCCTGGCTTTCGTCTTTCAATTCCTCCATTTCAGTCCTGCAGCCCGGCACTACTTTTTCCTCTTGCCTCCCTTTGGCCTGCTCCCTTGCCTTTCTCCCTCTGTTCCATATCCTTCTTCCCGACTTGTCTCTTGGAGACTTTTGGCCACTTTGCACCCAAGTCTGGGGATGTTTTGGAAACTTTTCAGAGGCCTCGCTGCTGACAGGGGGGACAGCAGGCAGTGACAGGCCCGGGGCTGACAGGCTCCCCCTCCCCTAGCGGGCGCTCGGCTGCCACACCCAGCTGACATAGAACCTTTGTCACAATGCCCGCTACCGTGGTGAGGATGCGGGCACTCTGCAGGTGACAGGGACCCAGCAGGACTTGGTGTCAGTTCAGCAGTTGCTCAGTTCCCCAAAGAAGCTGAATTCTGCAAATTGCTGCTTTTGCTCTTGAAATGATGTCATCAGGTGGGTGTTTTGGTGTAATACACTGAAAACCAGAGCAGAAATGCTGAAATATTCCCATGATATGCATGGTCTCTGCACCAAACCACCATGACTCACCCTAAGTACATCTGCCGCTTGTTCTCTTGTACTGCCAGCAGATTGTGGAAGTACAGTGTGAAAACCATCTTTATGGAGAGATCTTTGTGGTTTAGGCTTAGTCTAAGTGTCTCAAGTAGCCGGGGCTTTTGTTTGGGCCTAATCCATAAGGTCTGATGGCTTTCCTCCTCACTCAAGATGAATGTGGTAGAAAATATAAATCAAAGAAACGTCCTTTGGCCTAGCCTTGCCTTGCCTTGCCTTATTTCCTTCTCATCCTGTTCTCTGTCCCAGCCTCTCTCACTAACCCCTCGTCTGGCTGCATGTCTCTTCTTTCCTCTCTCCTTTTCTCAAACTCTCCTGCTTCCTGGCTTTCGTCTTTCAATTCCTCCATTTCAGTCCTGCAGCCCGGCACTACTTTTTCCTCTTGCCTCCCTTTGGCCTGCTCCCTTGCCTTTCTCCCTCTGTTCCATATCCTTCTTCCCGACTTGTCTCTTGGAGACTTTTGGCCAATTTGCACCCAAGTCTGGGGATGTTTTGGAAACTTTTCAGAGGCCTCGCTGGTGACAGCGGGGACAGCAGGCAGTGACAGGCCCGGGGCTGACAGGCTCCCCCTCCCCTAGCGGGCGCTCGGCTGCCACACCCTGCTGACATAGAACCTTTGTCACAATGCCCGCTACCGTGGTGAGGATGCGGGCACTCTGCAGGTGACAGGGACCCAGCAGGACTTGGTGTCAGTTCAGCAATTGCTCAGTTCCCCAAAGAAGCTGAATTCTGCAAATTGCTGCTTTTGCTCTTGAAATGATGTCATCAGGTGGGTGTTTTGGTGTAATACACTGAAAACCAGAGCAGAAATGCTGAAATATTCCCATGATATGCATGGTCTCTGCACCAAACCACCATGACTCAGCCTAAGTACATCTGCCGCTTGTTCTCTTGTACTGCCAGCAGATTGTGGAACTACAGTGTAAAAACCATCTTTATGGAGAGATCTTTGTGGTTTAGGCTTAGTCTAAGTGTCTCAAGTAGCCGGGGCTTTTGTTTGGGCCTAATCCATAAGGTCTGATGGCTTTCCTCCTCACTCAAGATGAATGTGGTAGAAAATATAAATCAAAGAAACGTCCTTTGGCCTACCCTTGCCTTGCCTTGCCTTATTTCCTTCTCATCCTGTTCTCTGTCCCAGCCTCTCTCACTAACCCCTCGTCTGGCTGCATGTCTCTTCTTTCCTCTCTCCTTTTCTCAAACTCTCCTGCTTCCTGGCTTTCGTCTTTCAATTCCTCCATTTCAGTCCTGCAGCCCGGCACTACTTTTTCCTCTTGCCTCCCTTTGGCCTGCTCCCTTGCCTTTCTCCCTCTGTTCCATATCCTTCTTCCCGACTTGTCTCTTGGAGACTTTTGGCCACTTTGCACCCACGTCTGGGGATGTTTTGGAAACTTTTCAGAGGCCTCGCTGCTGACAGGGGGGACAGCAGGCAGTGACAGGCCCGGGGCTGACAGGCTCCCCCTCCCCTAGCGGGCGCTCGGCTGCCACACCCACCTGACATAGAACCTTTGTGACAATGCCCGCTACCGTGGTGAGGATGCGGGCACTCTGCAGGTGACAGGGACTCAGCAGGACTTGGTGTCAGTTCAGCAGTTGCTCAGTTCCCCAAATAAGCTGAATTCTGCAAATTGCTGCTTTTGCTCTTGAAATTATGTCATCAGGTGGGTGTTTTGGTGTAATACACTGAAAACCAGAGCAGAAATGCTGAAATATTCCCATGATATGCATGGTCTCTGCACCAAACCACCATGACTCAGCCTAAGTACATCTGCCGCTTGTTCTCTTGTACTGCCAGCAGATTGTGGAACTACAGTGTAAAAACCATCTTTATGGAGAGATCTTTGTGGTTTAGGCTTAGTCTAAGTGTCTCAAGTAGCCGGGGCTTTTGTTTGGGCCTAATCCATAAGGTCTGATGGCTTTCCTCCTCACTCAAGATGAATGTGGTAGAAAATATAAATCAAAGAAACGTCCTTTGGCCTACCCTTGCCTTGCCTTGCCTTATTTCCTTCTCATCCTGTTCTCTGTCCCAGCCTCTCTCACTAACCCCTCGTCTGGCTGCATGTCTCTTCTTTCCTCTCTCCTTTTCTCAAACTCTCCTGCTTCCTGGCTTTCGTCTTTCAATTCCTCCATTTCAGTCCTGCAGCCCGGCACTACTTTTTCCTCTTGCCTCCCTTTGGCCTGCTCCCTTGCCTTTCTCCCTCTGTTCCATATCCTTCTTCCCGACTTGTCTCTTGGAGACTTTTGGCCAATTTGCACCCAAGTCTGGGGATGTTTTGGAAACTTTTCAGAGGCCTCGCTGGTGACAGCGGGGACAGCAGGCAGTGACAGGCCCGGGGCTGACAGGCTCCCCCTCCCCTAGCGGGCGCTCGGCTGCCACACCCAGCTGACATAGAACCTTTGTCACAATGCCCGCTACCGTGGTGAGGATGCGGGCACTCTGCAGGTGACAGGGACCCAGCAGGACTTGGTGTCAGTTCAGCAGTTGCTCAGTTCCCCAAAGAAGCTGAATTCTGCAAATTGCTGCTTTTGCTCTTGAAATGATGTCATCAGGTGGGTGTTTTGGTGTAATACACTGAAAACCAGAGCAGAAATGCTGAAATATTCCCATGATATGCATGGTCTCTGCACCAAACCACCATGACTCAGCCTAAGTACATCTGCCGCTTGTTCTCTTGTACTGCCAGCAGATTGTGGAAGTACAGTGTAAAAACCATCTTTATGGAGAGATCTTTGTGGTTTAGGCTTAGTCTAAGTGTCTCAAGTAGCCGGGGCTTTTGTTTGGGCCTAATCCATAAGGTCTGATGGCTTTCCTCCTCACTCAAGATGAATGTGGTAGAAAATATAAATCAAAGAAACGTCCTTTGGCCTAGCCTTGCCTTGCCTTGCCTTATTTCCTTCTCATCCTGTTCTCTGTCCCAGCCTCTCTCACTAACCCCTCGTCTGGCTGCATGTCTCTTCTTTCCTCTCTCCTTTTCTCAAACTCTCCTGCTTCCTGGCTTTCGTCTTTCAATTCCTCCATTTCAGTCCTGCAGCCCGGCACTACTTTTTCCTCTTGCCTCCCTTTGGCCTGCTCCCTTGCCTTTCTCCCTCTGTTCCATATCCTTCTTCCCGACTTGTCTCTTGGAGACTTTTGGCCAATTTGCACCCAAGTCTGGGGATGTTTTGGAAACTTTTCAGAGGCCTCGCTGGTGACAGCGGGGACAGCAGGCAGTGACAGGCCCGGGGCTGACAGGCTCCCCCTCCCCTAGCGGGCGCTCGGCTGCCACACCCAGCTGACATAGAACCTTTGTCACAATGCCCGCTACCGTGGTGAGGATGCGGGCACTCTGCAGGTGACAGGGACCCAGCAGGACTTGGTGTCAGTTCAGCAGTTGCTCAGTTCCCCAAAGAAGCTGAATTCTGCAAATTGCTGCTTTTGCTCTTGAAATGATGTCATCAGGTGGGTGTTTTGGTGTAATACACTGAAAACCAGAGCAGAAATGCTGAAATATTCGCATGATATGCATGGTCTCTGCACCAAACCACCACGACTCAGCCTAAGTACATCTGCCGCTTGTTCTCTTGTACTGCCAGCAGATTGTGGAAGTACAGTGTAAAAACCATCTTTATGGAGAGATCTTTGTGGTTTAGGCTTAGTCTAAGTGTCTCAAGTAGCCGGGGCTTTTGTTTGGGCCTAATCCATAAGGTCTGATGGCTTTCCTCCTCACTCAAGATGAATGTGGTAGAAAATATAAATCAAAGAAACGTCCTTTGGCCTACCCTTGCCTTGCCTTGCCTTATTTCCTTCTCATCCTGTTCTCTGTCCCAGCCTCTCTCACTAACCCCTCGTCTGGCTGCATGTCTCTTCTTTCCTCTCTCCTTTTCTCAAACTCTCCTGCTTCCTGGCTTTCGTCTTTCAATTCCTCCATTTCAGTCCTGCAGCCCGGCACTACTTTTTCCTCTTGCCTCCCTTTGGCCTGCTCCCTTGCCTTTCTCCCTCTGTTCCATATCCTTCTTCCCGACTTGTCTCTTGGAGACTTTTGGCCACTTTGCACCCAAGTCTGGGGATGTTTTGGAAACTTTTCAGAGGCCTCGCTGCTGACAGGGGGGACAGCAGGCAGTGACAGGCCCGGGGCTGACAGGCTCCCCCTCCCCTAGCGGGCGCTCGGCTGCCACACCCAGCTGACATAGAACCTTTGTCACAATGCCCGCTACCGTGGTGAGGATGCGGGCACTCTGCAGGTGACAGGGACCCAGCAGGACTTGGTGTCAGTTCAGCAGTTGCTCAGTTCCCCAAAGAAGCTGAATTCTGCAAATTGCTGCTTTTGCTCTTGAAATGATGTCATCAGGTGGGTGTTTTGGTGTAATACACTGAAAACCAGAGCAGAAATGCTGAAATATTCCCATGATATGCATGGTCTCTGCACCAAACCACCATGACTCAGCCTAAGTACATCTGCCGCTTGTTCTCTTGTACTGCCAGCAGATTGTGGAAGTACAGTGTAAAAACCATCTTTATGGAGAGATCTTTGTGGTTTAGGCTTAGTCTAAGTGTCTCAAGTAGCCGGGGCTTTTGTTTGGGCCTAATCCATAAGGTCTGATGGCTTTCCTCCTCACTCAAGATGAATGTGGTAGAAAATATAAATCAAAGAAACGTCCTTTGGCCTACCCTTGCCTTGCCTTGCCTTATTTCCTTCTCATCCTGTTCTCTGTCCCAGCCTCTCTCACTAACCCCTCGTCTGGCTGCATGTCTCTTCTTTCCTCTCTCCTTTTCTCAAACTCTCCTGCTTCCTGGCTTTCGTCTTTCAATTCCTCCATTTCAGTCCTGCAGCCCGGCACTACTTTTTCCTCTTGCCTCCCTTTGGCCTGCTCCCTTGCCTTTCTCCCTCTGTTCCATATCCTTCTTCCCGACTTGTCTCTTGGAGACTTTTGGCCACTTTGCACCCAAGTCTGGGGATGTTTTGGAAACTTTTCAGAGGCCTCGCTGCTGACAGGGGGGACAGCAGGCAGTGACAGGCCCGGGGCTGACAGGCTCCCCCTCCCCTAGCGGGCGCTCGGCTGCCACACCCACCTGACATAGAACCTTTGTGACAATGCCCGCTACCGTGGTGAGGATGCGGGCACTCTGCAGGTGACAGGGACTCAGCAGGACTTGGTGTCAGTTCAGCAGTTGCTCAGTTCCCCAAATAAGCTGAATTCTGCAAATTGCTGCTTTTGCTCTTGAAATTATGTCATCAGGTGGGTGTTTTGGTGTAATACACTGAAAACCAGAGCAGAAATGCTGAAATATTCCCATGATATGCATGGTCTCTGCACCAAACCACCATGACTCAGCCTAAGTACATCTGCCGCTTGTTCTCTTGTACTGCCAGCAGATTGTGGAACTACAGTGTAAAAACCATCTTTATGGAGAGATCTTTGTGGTTTAGGCTTAGTCTAAGTGTCTCAAGTAGCCGGGGCTTTTGTTTGGGCCTAATCCATAAGGTCTGATGGCTTTCCTCCTCACTCAAGATGAATGTGGTAGAAAATATAAATCAAAGAAACGTCCTTTGGCCTACCCTTGCCTTGCCTTGCCTTATTTCCTTCTCATCCTGTTCTCTGTCCCAGCCTCTCTCACTAACCCCTCGTCTGGCTGCATGTCTCTTCTTTCCTCTCTCCTTTTCTCAAACTCTCCTGCTTCCTGGCTTTCGTCTTTCAATTCCTCCATTTCAGTCCTGCAGCCCGGCACTACTTTTTCCTCTTGCCTCCCTTTGGCCTGCTCCCTTGCCTTTCTCCCTCTGTTCCATATCCTTCTTCCCGACTTGTCTCTTGGAGACTTTTGGCCAATTTGCACCCAAGTCTGGGGATGTTTTGGAAACTTTTCAGAGGCCTCGCTGGTGACAGCGGGGACAGCAGGCAGTGACAGGCCCGGGGCTGACAGGCTCCCCCTCCCCTAGCGGGCGCTCGGCTGCCACACCCAGCTGACATAGAACCTTTGTCACAATGCCCGCTACCGTGGTGAGGATGCGGGCACTCTGCAGGTGACAGGGACCCAGCAGGACTTGGTGTCAGTTCAGCAGTTGCTCAGTTCCCCAAAGAAGCTGAATTCTGCAAATTGCTGCTTTTGCTCTTGAAATGATGTCATCAGGTGGGTGTTTTGGTGTAATACACTGAAAACCAGAGCAGAAATGCTGAAATATTCCCATGATATGCATGGTCTCTGCACCAAACCACCATGACTCAGCCTAAGTACATCTGCCGCTTGTTCTCTTGTACTGCCAGCAGATTGTGGAAGTACAGTGTAAAAACCATCTTTATGGAGAGATCTTTGTGGTTTAGGCTTAGTCTAAGTGTCTCAAGTAGCCGGGGCTTTTGTTTGGGCCTAATCCATAAGGTCTGATGGCTTTCCTCCTCACTCAAGATGAATGTGGTAGAAAATATAAATCAAAGAAACGTCCTTTGGCCTAGCCTTGCCTTGCCTTGCCTTATTTCCTTCTCATCCTGTTCTCTGTCCCAGCCTCTCTCACTAACCCCTCGTCTGGCTGCATGTCTCTTCTTTCCTCTCTCCTTTTCTCAAACTCTCCTGCTTCCTGGCTTTCGTCTTTCAATTCCTCCATTTCAGTCCTGCAGCCCGGCACTACTTTTTCCTCTTGCCTCTCTTTGGCCTGCTCCCTTGGCTTTCTCCCTCTGTTCCATATCCTTCTTCCCGACTTGTCTCTTGCAGACTTTTGGCCACTTTGCACCCAAGTCTGGGGATGTTTTGGAAACTTTTCAGAGGCCTCGCTGGTGACAGGGGGGACAGCAGGCAGTGACAGGCCCGGGGTTGACAGGCTCCCCCTCCCCTAGCGGGCGCTCGGCTGCCACACCCACCTGACATAGAACCTTTGTCACAATGCCCGCTACCGTGGTGAGGATGCGGGCACTCTGCAGGTGACAGGGACCCAGCAGGACTTGGTGTCAGTTCAGCAATTGCTCAGTTCCCCAAAGAAGCTGAATTCTGCAAATTGCTGCTTTTGCTCTTGAAATGATGTCATCTGGTGGGTGTTTTGGTGTAATACACTGAAAACCAGAGCAGAAATGCTGAAATATTCCCATGATATGAATGGTCTCTGCACCAAACCACCATGACTCAGCCTAAGTACATCTGCCGCCTGTTCTTTTGTACTGCCAGCAGATTGTGGAACTACAGTGTAAAAACCATCTTTATGGAGAGATCTTTGTGGTTTAGGCTTAGTCTAAGTGTCTCAAGTAGCCGGGGCTTTTGTTTGGGCCTAATCCATAAGGTCTGATGGCTTTCCTCCTCATCTCAAGATGAATGTGGTAGAAAATATAAATCAAAGAAACGTCATTTGGCCTAGCCTTGCCTTGCCTTGCCTTATTTCCTTCTCATCCTGTTCTCTGTCCCAGCCTCTCTCACTAACCCCTCGTCTGGCTGCATGTCTCTTCTTTCCTCTCTCCTTTTCTCAAACTCTCCTGCTTCCTGGCTTTCGTCTTTCAATTCCTCCATTTCAGTCCTGCAGCCCGGCACTACTTTTTCCTCTTGCCTCCCTTTGGCCTGCTCCCTTGGCTTTCTCCCTCTGTTCCATATCCTTCTTCCCGACTTGTCTCTTGGAGACTTTTGGCCACTTTGCACCCAAGTCTGGGGATGTTTTGGAAACTTTTCAGAGGCCTCGCTGGTGACAGCGGGGACAGCAGGCAGTGACAGGCCCGGGGCTGACAGGCTCCCCCTCCCCTAGCGGGCGCTCGGCTGCCACACCCAACTGACATAGAACCTTTGTCACAATGCCCGCTACCGTGGTGAGGATGCGGGCACTCTGCAGGTGACAGGGACCCAGCAGGACTTGGTGTCAGTTCAGCAATTGCTCAGTTCCCCAAAGATGCTGAATTCTGCAAATTGCTGCTTTTGCTCTTGAAATGATGTCATCAGGTGGGTGTTTTGGTGTAATACACTTAAAACCAGAGCAGAAATGCTGAAATATTCCCATGATATGCATGGTCTCTGCACCAAACCACCATGACTCAGCCTAAGTACATCTGCCGCTTGTTCTCTTGTACTGCCAGCAGATTGTGGAAGTACAGTGTAAAAACCATCTTTATGGAGAGATCTTTGTGGTTTAGGCTTAGTCTAAGTGTCTCAAGTAGCCGGGGCTTTTGTTTGGGCCTAATCCATAAGGTCTGATGGCTTTCCTCCTCATCTCAAGATGAATGTGGTAGAAAATATAAATCAAAGAAACGTCCTTTGGCCTAGCCTTGCCTTGCCTTGCCTTATTTCCTTCTCATCCTGTTCTCTGTCCCAGCCTCTCTCACTAACCCCTCGTCTGGCTGCATGTCTCTTCTTTCCTCTCTCCTTTTCTCAAACTCTCCTGCTTCCTGGCTTTCGTCTTTCATTTCCTCCATTTCAGTCCTGCAGCCCGGCACTACTTTTTCCTCTTGCCTCCCTTTGGCCTGCTCCCTTGCCTTTCTCCCTCTGTTCCATATACTTCTTCCCGACTTCTCTCTTGGAGACTTTTGGCCACTTTGCACCCAAGTCTGGGGATGTTTTGGAAACTTTTCAGAGGCCTCGCTGGTGACAGGGGGGACAGCAGGCAGTGACAGGCCCGGGGCTGACAGGCTCCCCCTCCCCTAGCGGGCGCTCGGCTGCCACACCCAGCTGACATAGAACCTTTGTCACAATGCCCGCTACCGTGGGGAGGATGCGGGCACTCTGCAGGTGACAGGGACCCAGCAAGACTTGGTGTCAGTTCAGCAGTTGCTCAGTTCCCCAAAGAAGCTGAATTCTGCAAATTGCTGCTTTTGCTCTTGAAATGATGTCATCAGGTGGGTGTTTTGGTGTAATACACTGAAAACCAGAGCAGAAATGCTGAAATATTCGCATGATATGCATGGTCTCTGCACCAAACCACCACGACTCAGCCTAAGTACATCTGCCGCTTGTTCTCTTGTACTGCCAGAAGATTGTGGAAGTACAGTGTAAAAACCATCTTTATGGAGAGATCTTTGTGGTTTAGGCTTAGTCTAAGTGTCTCAAGTAGCCGGGGTTTTTGTTTGGGCCTAATCCATAAGGTCTGATGGCTTTCCTCCTCACTCAAGATGAATGTGGTAGAAAATATAAATCAAAGAAACGTCCTTTGGCCTAGCCTTGCCTTGCCTTGCCTTATTTCCTTCTCATCCTGTTCTCTGTCCCAGCCTCTCTCACTAACCCCTCGTCTGGCTGCATGTCTCTTCTTTCCTCTCTCCTTTTCTCAAACTCTCCTGCTTTCTGGCTTTCGTCTTTCAATTCCTCCATTTCAGTCCTGCAGCCCGGCACTACTTTTTCCTCTTGCCTCCCTTTGGCTTGCTCCCTTGCCTTTCTCCCTCTGTTCCATATCCTTCTTCCCGACTTGTCTCTTGGAGACTTTTGGCCACTTTGCACCCAAGTCTGGGGATGTTTTGGAAACTTTTCAGAGGCCTCGCTGCTGACAGGGGGGACAGCAGGCAGTGACAGGCCCGGGGCTGACAGGCTCCCCCTCCCCTAGCGGGCGCTCGGCTGCCACACCCAGCTGACATAGAACCTTTGTCACAATGCCCGCTACCGTGGTGAGGATGCGGGCACTCTGCAGGTGACAGGGACCCAGCAGGACTTGGTGTCAGTTCAGCAATTGCTCAGTTCCCCAAAGAAGCTGAATTCTGCAAATTGCTGCTTTTGCTCTTGAAATGATGTCATCAGGTGGGTGTTTTGGTGTAATACACTGAAAACCAGAGCAGAAATGCTGAAATATTCCCATGATATGCATGGTCTCTGCACCAAACCACCATGACTCCGACTAAATACATCTGCCGCTTGTTCTCTTGTACTGCCAGCAGATTGTGGAAGTACAGTGTAAAAACCATCTTTATGGAGAGATCTTTGTGGTTTAGGCTTAGTCTAAGTGTCTCAAGTAGCCGGGGCTTTTGTTTGGGCCTAATCCATAAGGTCTGATGGCTTTCCTCCTCATCTCAAGATGAATGTGGTAGAAAATATAAATCAAGGAAACGTCCTTTGGCCTACCCTTGCCTTGCCTTGCCTTATTTCCTTCTCATCCTGTTCTCTGTCCCAGCCTCTCTCACTAACCCCTCGTCTGGCTGCATGTCTCTTCTTTCCTCTCTCCTTTTCTCAAACTCTCCTGCTTCCTGGCTTTCGTCTTTCAATTCCTCCATTTCAGTCCTGCAGCCCGGCACTACTTTTTCCTCTTGCCTCCCTTTGGCCTGCTCCCTTGCCTTTCTCCCTCTGTTCCATATCCTTCTTCCCGACTTGTCTCTTGGAGACTTTTGGCCACTTTGCACCCAAGTCTGGGGATGTTTTGGAAACTTTTCAGAGGCCTCGCTGGTGACAGGGAGGACAGAGGCAGTGACAGGCCCGGGGCTGACAGGCTCCCCCTCCCCTAGCGGGCGCTCGGCTGCCACACCCAGCTGACATAGAACCTTTGTCACAATGCCCGCAACCGTGGTGAGGATGCGGGCACTCTGCAGGTGACAGGGACCCAGCAGGACTTGGTGTCAGTTCAGCAATTGCTCAGTTCCCCAAAGAAGCTGAATTCTGCAAACTGCTGCTTTTGCTCTTGAAATGATGTCATCAGGTGGGTGTTTTGGTGTAATACACCGAAAACCAGAGCGGAAATGCTGAAATATTCCCATGATATGCATGGTCTCTGCACCAAACGACCACGACTCAGACTAAATACATCTGCCGCTTGTTCTCTTGTACTGCCAGCAGATTGTGGAAGTACAGTGTAAAAACCATCTTTATGGACAGATCTTTGTGGTTTAGGCTTTAGTCTAAGTGCCTCAAGTAGCCGGGGCTTTTGTTTGGGCCTAATCCATAAGGTCTGATGGCTTTCCTCCTCATCTCAAGATGAATGTGGTAGAAAATATAAATCAAGGAAACGTCCTTTGGCCTAGCCTTGCCTTGCCTTGCCTTATTTCCTTCTCATCCTGTTCTCTGTCCCAGCCTCTCTCACTAACCCCTCGTCTGGCTGCATGTCTCTTCTTTCCTCTCTCCTTTTCTCAAACTCTCCTGCTTCCTGGCTTTCGTCTTTCAATTCCTCCATTTCAGTCCTGCAGCCCGGCACTACTTTTTCCTCTTGCCTCCCTTTGGCCTGCTCCCTTGCCTTTCTCCCTCTGTTCCATATCCTTCTTCCCGACTTGTCTCTTGGAGACTTTTGGCCACTTTGCACCCAAGTCTGGGGATGTTTTGGAAACTTTTCAGAGGCCTCGCTGGTGACAGGGGGGACAGCAGGCAGTGACAGGCCCGGGGCTGACAGGCTCCCCCTCCCCTAGCGGGCGCTCGGCTGCCACACCCACCTGACATAGAACCTTTGTCACAATGCCCGCTACCGTGGTGAGGATGCGGGCACTCTGCAGGTGACAGGGACCCAGCAGGACTTGGTGTCAGTTCAGCAATTGCTCAGTTCCCCAAAGAAGCTGAATTCTGCAAACTGCTGCTTTTGCTCTTGAAATGATGTCATTCGGTGGGTGTTTTGGTGTAATACACTGAAAACCAGAGCGGAAATGCTGACATATTCCCATGATATGCATGGTCTCTGCACCAAACCACCATGACTCAGACTAAATACATCTGCCGCTTGTTCTTCTGTACTGACAGAAGGTTGTCGAAGTACAGTATAAAAACCATCTTTATGGAGAGATCTTTGTGGTTTAGGCTTAGTCTAAGTGTCTCAAGTAGCCGGGGCTTTTGTTTGGGCCTAATCCATAAGGTCTGATGGCTTTCCTCCCCATCTCAAGATGAATGTGGTAGAAAATATAAATCAAAGAAACGTCCTTTGGCCTAGCCTTGCCTTGCCTTGCCTTATTTCCTTCTCATCCTTTTCTCTGTCCCAGCCTCTCTCACTAACCCCTCGTCTGGCTGCATGTCTCTTCTTTCCTCTCTCCTTTTCTCAAACTCTCCTGCTTCCTGGCTTTCGTCTTTCAATTCCTCCATTTCAGTCCTGCAGCCCGGCACTACTTTTTCCTCTTGCCTCCCTTTGGCCTGCTCCTTTGCCTTTCTCCCTCTGTTCCATATCCTTCTTCCCGACTTGTCTCTTGGAGACTTTTGGCCACTTTGCACCCAAGTCTGGGGATGTTTTGGAAACTTTTCAGAGGCCTCGCTGGTGACAGGGGGGACAGCAGGCAGTGACAGGCCCGGGGCTGACAGGCTCCCCCTCCCCTAGCGGGCGCTCGGCTGCCACACCCAGCTGACATAGAACCTTTGTCACAATGCCCGCTACTGTGGGGAGGATGCGGGCACTCTGCAGGTGACAGGGACCCAGCAGGACTTGGTGTCAGTTCAGCAGTTGCTCAGTTCCCCAAAGAAGCTGAATTCTGCAAATTGCTGCTTTTGCTCTTGAAATGATGTCATCTGGTGGGTGTTTTGGTGTAATACACTGAAAACCAGAGCAGAAATGCTGAAATATTCCCATGATATGAATGGTCTCTGCACCAAACCACCATGACTCAGCCTAAGTACATCTGCCGCCTGTTCTTTTGTACTGCCAGCAGATTGTGGAACTACAGTGTAAAAACCATCTTTATGGAGAGATCTTTGTGGTTTAGGCTTAGTCTAAGTGTCTCAAGTAGCCGGGGCTTTTGTTTGGGCCTAATCCATAAGGTCTGATGGCTTTCCTCCTCATCTCAAGATGAATGTGGTAGAAAATATAAATCAAAGAAACGTCATTTGGCCTAGCCTTGCCTTGCCTTGCCTTATTTCCTTCTCATCCTGTTCTCTGTCCCAGCCTCTCTCACTAACCCCTCGTCTGGCTGCATGTCTCTTCTTTCCTCTCTCCTTTTCTCAAACTCTCCTGCTTCCTGGCTTTCGTCTTTCAATTCCTCCATTTCAGTCCTGCAGCCCGGCACTACTTTTTCCTCTTGCCTCCCTTTGGCCTGCTCCCTTGGCTTTCTCCCTCTGTTCCATATCCTTCTTCCCGACTTGTCTCTTGGAGACTTTTGGCCACTTTGCACCCAAGTCTGGCGATGTTTTGGAAACTTTTCAGAGGCCTCGCTGGTGACAGCGGGGACAGCAGGCAGTGACAGGCCCGGGGCTGACAGGCTCCCCCTCCCCTAGCGGGCGCTCGGCTGCCACACCCAACTGACATAGAACCTTTGTCACAATGCCCGCTACCGTGGTGAGGATGCGGGCACTCTGCAGGTGACAGGGACCCAGCAGGACTTGGTGTCAGTTCAGCAATTGCTCAGTTCCCCAAAGATGCTGAATTCTGCAAATTGCTGCTTTTGCTCTTGAAATGATGTCATCAGGTGGGTGTTTTGGTGTAATACACTTAAAACCAGAGCAGAAATGCTGAAATATTCCCATGATATGCATGGTCTCTGCACCAAACCACCATGACTCAGCCTAAGTACATCTGCCGCTTGTTCTCTTGTACTGCCAGCAGATTGTGGAAGTACAGTGTAAAAACCATCTTTATGGAGAGATCTTTGTGGTTTAGGCTTAGTCTAAGTGTCTCAAGTAGCCGGGGCTTTTGTTTGGGCCTAATCCATAAGGTCTGATGGCTTTCCTCCTCATCTCAAGATGAATGTGGTAGAAAATATAAATCAAAGAAACGTCCTTTGGCCTAGCCTTGCCTTGCCTTGCCTTATTTCCTTCTCATCCTGTTCTCTGTCCCAGCCTCTCTCACTAACCCCTCGTCTGGCTGCATGTCTCTTCTTTCCTCTCTCCTTTTCTCAAACTCTCCTGCTTCCTGGCTTTCGTCTTTCATTTCCTCCATTTCAGTCCTGCAGCCCGGCACTACTTTTTCCTCTTGCCTCCCTTTGGCCTGCTCCCTTGCCTTTCTCCCTCTGTTCCATATACTTCTTCCCGACTTCTCTCTTGGAGACTTTTGGCCACTTTGCACCCAAGTCTGGGGATGTTTTGGAAACTTTTCAGAGGCCTCGCTGGTGACAGGGGGGACAGCAGGCAGTGACAGGCCCGGGGCTGACAGGCTCCCCCTCCCCTAGCGGGCGCTCGGCTGCCACACCCAGCTGACATAGAACCTTTGTCACAATGCCCGCTACCGTGGGGAGGATGCGGGCACTCTGCAGGTGACAGGGACCCAGCAAGACTTGGTGTCAGTTCAGCAGTTGCTCAGTTCCCCAAAGAAGCTGAATTCTGCAAATTGCTGCTTTTGCTCTTGAAATGATGTCATCAGGTGGGTGTTTTGGTGTAATACACTGAAAACCAGAGCAGAAATGCTGAAATATTCGCATGATATGCATGGTCTCTGCACCAAACCACCACGACTCAGCCTAAGTACATCTGCCGCTTGTTCTCTTGTACTGCCAGAAGATTGTGGAAGTACAGTGTAAAAACCATCTTTATGGAGAGATCTTTGTGGTTTAGGCTTAGTCTAAGTGTCTCAAGTAGCCGGGGTTTTTGTTTGGGCCTAATCCATAAGGTCTGATGGCTTTCCTCCTCACTCAAGATGAATGTGGTAGAAAATATAAATCAAAGAAACGTCCTTTGGCCTAGCCTTGCCTTGCCTTGCCTTATTTCCTTCTCATCCTGTTCTCTGTCCCAGCCTCTCTCACTAACCCCTCGTCTGGCTGCATGTCTCTTCTTTCCTCTCTCCTTTTCTCAAACTCTCCTGCTTTCTGGCTTTCGTCTTTCAATTCCTCCATTTCAGTCCTGCAGCCCGGCACTACTTTTTCCTCTTGCCTCCCTTTGGCTTGCTCCCTTGCCTTTCTCCCTCTGTTCCATATCCTTCTTCCCGACTTGTCTCTTGGAGACTTTTGGCCACTTTGCACCCAAGTCTGGGGATGTTTTGGAAACTTTTCAGAGGCCTCGCTGGTGACAGGGGGGACAGCAGGCAGTGACAGGCCCGGGGCTGACAGGCTCCCCCTCTCCTAGCGGGCGCTCGGCTGCCACACCCAGCTGACATAGAACCTTTGTCACAATGCCCGCTACCGTGGTGAGGATGCGGGCACTCTGCAGGTGACAGGGACCCAGCAGGACTTGGTGTCAGTTCAGCAATTGCTCAGTTCCCCAAAGAAGCTGAATTCTGCAAATTGCTGCTTTTGCTCTTGAAATGATGTCATCAGGTGGGTGTTTTGGTGTAATACACTGAAAACCAGAGCAGAAATGCTGAAATATTCCCATGATATGCATGGTCTCTGCACCAAACCACCATGACTCCGACTAAATACATCTGCCGCTTGTTCTCTTGTACTGCCAGCAGATTGTGGAAGTACAGTGTAAAAACCATCTTTATGGAGAGATCTTTGTGGTTTAGGCTTAGTCTAAGTGTCTCAAGTAGCCGGGGCTTTTGTTTGGGCCTAATCCATAAGGTCTGATGGCTTTCCTCCTCATCTCAAGATGAATGTGGTAGAAAATATAAATCAAGGAAACGTCCTTTGGCCTACCCTTGCCTTGCCTTGCCTTATTTCCTTCTCATCCTGTTCTCTGTCCCAGCCTCTCTCACTAACCCCTCGTCTGGCTGCATGTCTCTTCTTTCCTCTCTCCTTTTCTCAAACTCTCCTGCTTCCTGGCTTTCGTCTTTCAATTCCTCCATTTCAGTCCTGCAGCCCGGCACTACTTTTTCCTCTTGCCTCCCTTTGGCCTGCTCCCTTGCCTTTCTCCCTCTGTTCCATATCCTTCTTCCCGACTTGTCTCTTGGAGACTTTTGGCCACTTTGCACCCAAGTCTGGGGATGTTTTGGAAACTTTTCAGAGGCCTCGCTGGTGACAGGGAGGACAGAGGCAGTGACAGGCCCGGGGCTGACAGGCTCCCCCTCCCCTAGCGGGCGCTCGGCTGCCACACCCAGCTGACATAGAACCTTTGTCACAATGCCCGCAACCGTGGTGAGGATGCGGGCACTCTGCAGGTGACAGGGACCCAGCAGGACTTGGTGTCAGTTCAGCAATTGCTCAGTTCCCCAAAGAAGCTGAATTCTGCAAACTGCTGCTTTTGCTCTTGAAATGATGTCATCAGGTGGGTGTTTTGGTGTAATACACCGAAAACCAGAGCGGAAATGCTGAAATATTCCCATGATATGCATGGTCTCTGCACCAAACGACCACGACTCAGACTAAATACATCTGCCGCTTGTTCTCTTGTACTGCCAGCAGATTGTGGAAGTACAGTGTAAAAACCATCTTTATGGACAGATCTTTGTGGTTTAGGCTTTAGTCTAAGTGCCTCAAGTAGCCGGGGCTTTTGTTTGGGCCTAATCCATAAGGTCTGATGGCTTTCCTCCTCATCTCAAGATGAATGTGGTAGAAAATATAAATCAAGGAAACGTCCTTTGGCCTAGCCTTGCCTTGCCTTGCCTTATTTCCTTCTCATCCTGTTCTCTGTCCCAGCCTCTCTCACTAACCCCTCGTCTGGCTGCATGTCTCTTCTTTCCTCTCTCCTTTTCTCAAACTCTCCTGCTTCCTGGCTTTCGTCTTTCAATTCCTCCATTTCAGTCCTGCAGCCCGGCACTACTTTTTCCTCTTGCCTCCCTTTGGCCTGCTCCCTTGCCTTTCTCCCTCTGTTCCATATCCTTCTTCCCGACTTGTCTCTTGGAGACTTTTGGCCACTTTGCACCCAAGTCTGGGGATGTTTTGGAAACTTTTCAGAGGCCTCGCTGGTGACAGGGGGGACAGCAGGCAGTGACAGGCCCGGGGCTGACAGGCTCCCCCTCCCCTAGCGGGCGCTCGGCTGCCACACCCACCTGACATAGAACCTTTGTCACAATGCCCGCTACCGTGGTGAGGATGCGGGCACTCTGCAGGTGACAGGGACCCAGCAGGACTTGGTGTCAGTTCAGCAATTGCTCAGTTCCCCAAAGAAGCTGAATTCTGCAAACTGCTGCTTTTGCTCTTGAAATGATGTCATTCGGTGGGTGTTTTGGTGTAATACACTGAAAACCAGAGCGGAAATGCTGACATATTCCCATGATATGCATGGTCTCTGCACCAAACCACCATGACTCAGACTAAATACATCTGCCGCTTGTTCTTCTGTACTGACAGAAGGTTGTCGAAGTACAGTATAAAAACCATCTTTATGGAGAGATCTTTGTGGTTTAGGCTTAGTCTAAGTGTCTCAAGTAGCCGGGGCTTTTGTTTGGGCCTAATCCATAAGGTCTGATGGCTTTCCTCCCCATCTCAAGATGAATGTGGTAGAAAATATAAATCAAAGAAACGTCCTTTGGCCTAGCCTTGCCTTGCCTTGCCTTATTTCCTTCTCATCCTTTTCTCTGTCCCAGCCTCTCTCACTAACCCCTCGTCTGGCTGCATGTCTCTTCTTTCCTCTCTCCTTTTCTCAAACTCTCCTGCTTCCTGGCTTTCGTCTTTCAATTCCTCCATTTCAGTCCTGCAGCCCGGCACTACTTTTTCCTCTTGCCTCCCTTTGGCCTGCTCCTTTGCCTTTCTCCCTCTGTTCCATATCCTTCTTCCCGACTTGTCTCTTGGAGACTTTTGGCCACTTTGCACCCAAGTCTGGGGATGTTTTGGAAACTTTTCAGAGGCCTCGCTGGTGACAGGGGGGACAGCAGGCAGTGACAGGCCCGGGGCTGACAGGCTCCCCCTCCCCTAGCGGGCGCTCGGCTGCCACACCCAGCTGACATAGAACCTTTGTCACAATGCCCGCTACCGTGGGGAGGATGCGGGCACTCTGCAGGTGACAGGGACCCAGCAGGACTTGGTGTCAGTTCAGCAGTTGCTCAGTTCCCCAAAGAAGCTGAATTCTGCAAATTGCTGCTTTTGCTCTTGAAATGATGTCATCAGGTGGGTGTTTTGGTGTAATACACTGAAAACCAGAGCAGAAATGCTGAAATATTCGCATGATATGCATGGTCTCTGCACCAAACCACCACGACTCAGCCTAAGTAGATCTGCCGCTTGTTCTCTTGTACTGCCAGCAGATTGTGGAAGTACAGTGTAAAAACCATCTTTATGGAGAGATCTTTGTGGTTTAGGCTTAGTCTAAGTGTCTCAAGTAGCCGGGGTTTTTGTTTGGGCCTAATCCATAAGGTCTGACGGCTTTCCTCCTCACTCAAGATGAATGTGGTAGAAAATATAAATCAAAGAAACGTCCTTTGGCCTAGCCTTGCCTTGCCTTGCCTTATTTCCTTCTCATCCTGTTCTCTGTCCCAGCCTCTCTCACTAACCCCTCGTCTGGCTGCATGTCTCTTCTTTCCTCTCTCCTTTTCTCAAACTCTCCTGCTTCCTGGCTTTCGTCTTTCAATTCCTCCATTTCAGTCCTGCAGCCCGGCACTACTTTTTCCTCTTGCCTCCCTTTGGCCTGCTCCCTTGCCTTTCTCCCTCTGTTCCATATCCTTCTTCCCGACTTGTCTCTTGGAGACTTTTGGCCACTTTGCACCCAAGTCTGGGGATGTTTTGGAAACTTTTCAGAGGCCTCGCTGGTGACAGGGGGGACAGAGGCAGTGACAGGCCCGGGGCTGACAGGCTCCCCCTCCCCTAGCGGGCGCTCGGCTGCCACACCCACCTGACATAGAACCTTTGTCACAATGCCCGCTACCGTGGTGAGGATGCGGGCACTCTGCAGGTGACAGGGACCCAGCAGGACTTGGTGTCAGTTCAGCAATTGCTCAGTTCCCCAAAGAAGCTGAATTCTGCAAATTGCTGCTTTTGCTCTTGAAATGATGTCATCAGGTGGGTGTTTTGGTGTAATACACTGAAAACCAGAGCAGAAATGCTGAAATATTCCCATGATATGCATGGTCTCTGCACCAAACCACCATGACTCAGACTAAGTACATCTGCCGCTTGTTCTTCTGTACTGCCAGAAGGTTGTCGAAGTACAGTATAAAAACCATCTTTATGGAGAGATCTTTGTGGTTTAGGCTTAGTCTAAGTGTCTCAAGTAGCCGGGGCTTTTGTTTGGGCCTAATCCATAAGGTCTGATGGCTTTCCTCCTCATCTCAAGATGAATGTGGTAGAAAATATAAATCAAAGAAACGTCCTTTGGCCTAGCCTTGCCTTGCCTTGCCTTATTTCCTTCTCATCCTGTTCTCTGTCCCAGCCTCTCTCACTAACCCCTCGTCTGGCTGCATGTCTCTTCTTTCCTCTCTCCTTTTCTCAAACTCTCCTGCTTCCTGGCTTTCGTCTTTCAATTCCTCCATTTCAGTCCTGCAGCCCGGCACTACTTTTTCCTCTTGCCTCCCTTTGGCCTGCTCCCTTGCCTTTCTCCCTCTGTTCCATATCCTTCTTCCCGACTTGTCTCTTGGAGACTTTTGGCCACTTTGCACCCAAGTCTGGGGATGTTTTGGAAACTTTTCAGAGGCCTCGCTGGTGACAGGGGGGACAGCAGGCAGTGACAGGCCCGGGGCTGACAGGCTCCCCCTCCCCTAGCGGGCGCTCGGCTGCCACACCCAGCTGACATAGAACCTTTGTCACAATGCCCGCTACCGTGGGGAGGATGCGGGCACTCTGCAGGTGACAGGGACCCAGCAGGACTTGGTGTCAGTTCAGCAGTTGCTCAGTTCCCCAAAGAAGCTGAATTCTGCAAATTGCTGCTTTTGCTCTTGAAATGATGTCATCAGGTGGGTGTTTTGGTGTAATACACTGAAAACCAGAGCAGAAATGCTGAAATATTCGCATGATATGCATGGTCTCTGCACCAAACCACCACGACTCAGCCTAAGTACATCTGCCGCTTGTTCTCTTGTACTGCCAGCAGATTGTGGAAGTACAGTGTAAAAACCATCTTTATGGAGAGATCTTTGTGGTTTAGGCTTAGTCTAAGTGTCTCAAGTAGCCGGGGTTTTTGTTTGGGCCTAATCCATAAGGTCTGACGGCTTTCCTCCTCACTCAAGATGAATGTGGTAGAAAATATAAATCAAAGAAACGTCCTTTGGCCTAGCCTTGCCTTGCCTTGCCTTATTTCCTTCTCATCCTGTTCTCTGTCCCAGCCTCTCTCACTAACCCCTCGTCTGGCTGCATGTCTCTTCTTTCCTCTCTCCTTTTCTCAAACTCTCCTGCTTCCTGGCTTTCGTCTTTCAATTCCTCCATTTCAGTCCTGCAGCCCGGCACTACTTTTTCCTCTTGCCTCCCTTTGGCCTGCTCCCTTGCCTTTCTCCCTCTGTTCCATATCCTTCTTCCCGACTTGTCTCTTGGAGACTTTTGGCCACTTTGCACCCAAGTCTGGGGATGTTTTGGAAACTTTTCAGAGGCCTCGCTGGTGACAGGGGGGACAGAGGCAGTGACAGGCCCGGGGCTGACAGGCTCCCCCTCCCCTAGCGGGCGCTCGGCTGCCACACCCACCTGACATAGAACCTTTGTCACAATGCCTGCAACCGTGGTGAGGATGCGGGCACTCTGCAGGTGACAGGGACCCAGCAGGACTTGGTGTCAGTTCAGCAGTTGCTCAGTTCCCCAAAGAAGCTGAATTCTGCAAATTGCTGCTTTTGCTCTTGAAATGATGTCATCAGGTGGGTGTTTTGGTGTAATACACTGAAAACCAGAGCAGAAATGCTGAAATATTCGCATGATATGCATGGTCTCTGCACCAAACCACCACGACTCAGCCTAAGTACATCTGCCGCTTGTTCTCTTGTACTGCCAGCAGATTGTGGAAGTACAGTGTAAAAACCATCTTTATGGAGAGATCTTTGTGGTTTAGGCTTAGTCTAAGTGTCTCAAGTAGCCGGGGTTTTTGTTTGGGCCTAATCCATAAGGTCTGACGGCTTTCCTCCTCACTCAAGATGAATGTGGTAGAAAATATAAATCAAAGAAACGTCCTTTGGCCTAGCCTTGCCTTGCCTTGCCTTATTTCCTTCTCATCCTGTTCTCTGTCCCAGCCTCTCTCACTAACCCCTCGTCTGGCTGCATGTCTCTTCTTTCCTCTCTCCTTTTCTCAAACTCTCCTGCTTCCTGGCTTTCGTCTTTCAATTCCTCCATTTCAGTCCTGCAGCCCGGCACTACTTTTTCCTCTTGCCTCCCTTTGGCCTGCTCCCTTGCCTTTCTCCCTCTGTTCCATATCCTTCTTCCCGACTTGTCTCTTGGAGACTTTTGGCCACTTTGCACCCAAGTCTGGGGATGTTTTGGAAACTTTTCAGAGGCCTCGCTGGTGACAGGGGGGACAGAGGCAGTGACAGGCCCGGGGCTGACAGGCTCCCCCTCCCCTAGCGGGCGCTCGGCTGCCACACCCAGCTGACATAGAACCTTTGTCACAATGCCTGCAACCGTGGTGAGGATGCGGGCACTCTGCAGGTGACAGGGACCCAGCAGGACTTGGTGTCAGTTCAGCAATTGCTCAGTTCCCCAAAGAAGCTGAATTCTGCAAATTGCTGCTTTTGCTCTTGAAATGATGTCATCAGGTGGGTGTTTTGGTGTAATACACTGAAAACCAGAGCAGAAATGCTGAAATATTCCCATGATATGCATGGTCTCTGCACCAAACCACCATGACTCAGCCTAAGTACATCTGCCGCTTGTTCTCTTGTACTGCCAGCAGATTGTGGAAGTACAGTGTAAAAACCATCTTTATGGAGAGATCTTTGTGGTTTAGGCTTAGTCTAAGTGTCTCAAGTAGCCGGGGCTTTTGTTTGGGCCTAATCCATAAGGTCTGATGGCTTTCCTCCTCATCTCAAGATGAATGTGGTAGAAAATATAAATCAAAGAAACGTCCTTTGGCCTAGCCTTGCCTTGCCTTGCCTTATTTCCTTCTCATCCTGTTCTCTGTCCCAGCCTCTCTCACTAACCCCTCGTCTGGCTGCATGTCTCTTCTTTCCTCTCTCCTTTTCTCAAACTCTCCTGCTTCCTGGCTTTCGTCTTTCAATTCCTCCATTTCAGCCCTGCAGCCCGGCACTACTTTTTCCTCTTGCCTCCCTTTGGCCTGCTCCCTTGCCTTTCTCCCTCTGTTCCATATCCTTCTTCCCGACTTGTCTCTTGGAGACTTTTGGCCACTTTGCACCCAAGTCTGGGGATGTTTTGGAAACTTTTCAGAGGCCTCGCTGCTGACAGGGGGGACAGCAGGCAGTGACAGGCCCGGGGCTGACAGGCTCCCCCTCCCCTAGCGGGCGCTCGGCTGCCACACCCACCTGACATAGAACCTTTGTCACAATGCCCGCTACCGTGGTGAGGATGCGGGCACTCTGCAAGTGACAGGGACCCAGCAGGACTTGGTGTCAGTTCAGCAATTGCTCAGTTCCCCAAAGAAGCTGAATTCTGCAAATTGCTGCTTTTGCTCTTGAAATGATGTCATCAGGTGGGTGTTTTGGTGTAATACACTGAAAACCAGAGCAGAAATGCTGAAATATTCCCATGATATGCATGGTCTCTGCACCAAACCACCATGACTCAGCCTAAGTACATCTGCCGCTTGTTCTCTTGTACTGCCAGCAGATTGTGGAAGTACAGTGTAAAAACCATCTTTATGGAGAGATCTTTGTGGTTTAGGCTTAGTCTAAGTGTCTCAAGTAGCCGGGGCTTTTGTTTGGGCCTAATCCATAAGGTCTGATGGCTTTCCTCCTCATCTCAAGATGAATGTGGTAGAAAATATAAATCAAAGAAACGTCCTTTGGCCTAGCCTTGCCTTGCCTTGCCTTATTTCCTTCTCATCCTGTTCTCTGTCCCAGCCTCTCTCACTAACCCCTCGTCTGGCTGCATGTCTCTTCTTTCCTCTCTCCTTTTCTCAAACTCTCCTGCTTCCTGGCTTTCGTCTTTCAATTCCTCCATTTCAGCCCTGCAGCCCGGCACTACTTTTTCCTCTTGCCTCCCTTTGGCCTGCTCCCTTGCCTTTCTCCCTCTGTTCCATATCCTTCTTCCCGACTTGTCTCTTGGAGACTTTTGGCCACTTTGCACCCAAGTCTGGGGATGTTTTGGAAACTTTTCAGAGGCCTCGCTGCTGACAGGGGGGACAGCAGGCAGTGACAGGCCCGGGGCTGACAGGCTCCCCCTCCCCTAGCGGGCGCTCGGCTGCCACACCCAGCTGACATAGAACCTTTGTCACAATGCCCGCTACCGTGGTGAGGATGCGGGCACTCTGCAAGTGACAGGGACCCAGCAGGACTTGGTGTCAGTTCAGCAATTGCTCAGTTCCCCAAAGAAGCTGAATTCTGCAAATTGCTGCTTTTGCTCTTGAAATGATGTCATCAGGTGGGTGTTTTGGTGTAATACACTGAAAACCAGAGCAGAAATGCTGAAATATTCCCATGATATGCATGGTCTCTGCACCAAACCACCATGACTCAGCCTAAGTACATCTGCCGCTTGTTCTCTTGTACTGCCAGCAGATTGTGGAAGTACAGTGTAAAAACCATCTTTATGGAGAGATCTTTGTGGTTTAGGCTTAGTCTAAGTGTCTCAAGTAGCCGGGGCTTTTGTTTGGGCCTAATCCATAAGGTCTGATGGCTTTCCTCCTCATCTCAAGATGAATGTGGTAGAAAATATAAATCAAAGAAACGTCCTTTGGCCTAGCCTTGCCTTGCCTTGCCTTATTTCCTTCTCATCCTGTTCTCTGTCCCAGCCTCTCTCACTAACCCCTCGTCTGGCTGCATGTCTCTTCTTTCCTCTCTCCTTTTCTCAAACTCTCCTGCTTCCTGGCTTTCGTCTTTCAATTCCTCCATTTCAGCCCTGCAGCCCGGCACTACTTTTTCCTCTTGCCTCCCTTTGGCCTGCTCCCTTGCCTTTCTCCCTCTGTTCCATATCCTTCTTCCCGACTTGTCTCTTGGAGACTTTTGGCCACTTTGCACCCAAGTCTGGGGATGTTTTGGAAACTTTTCAGAGGCCTCGCTGCTGACAGGGGGGACAGCAGGCAGTGACAGGCCCGGGGCTGACAGGCTCCCCCTCCCCTAGCGGGCGCTCGGCTGCCACACCCAGCTGACATAGAACCTTTGTCACAATGCCCGCAACCGTGGTGAGGATGCGGGCACTCTGCAAGTGACAGGGACCCAGCAGGACTTGGTGTCAGTTCAGCAATTGCTCAGTTCCCCAAAGAAGCTGAATTCTGCAAATTGCTGCTTTTGCTCTTGAAATGATGTCATCAGGTGGGTGTTTTGGTGTAATACACTGAAAACCAGAGCAGAAATGCTGAAATATTCCCATGATATGCATGGTCTCTGCACCAAACCACCATGATTCCGACTAAATACATCTGCCGCTTGTTCTCTTGTACTGCCAGCAGATTGTGGAAGTACAGTGTAAAAACCATCTTTATGGAGAGATCTTTGTGGTTTAGGCTTAGTCTAAGTGTCTCAAGTAGCCGGGGCTTTTGTTTGGGCCTAATCCATAAGGTCTGATGGCTTTCCTCCTCATCTCAAGATGAATGTGGTAGAAAATATAAATCAAGGAAACGTCCTTTGGCCTAGCCTTGCCTTGCCTTGCCTTATTTCCTTCTCATCCTGTTCTCTGTCCCAGCCTCTCTCACTAACCCCTCGTCTGGCTGCATGTCTCTTCTTTCCTCTCTCCTTTTCTCAAACTCTCCTGCTTCCTGGCTTTCGTCTTTCAATTCCTCCATTTCAGTCCTGCAGCCCGGCACTACTTTTTCCTCTTGCCTCCCTTTGGCCTGCTCCTTGCCTTTCTCCCTCTGTTCCATATCCTTCTTCCCGACTTGTCTCTTGGAGACTTTTGGCCACTTTGCACCCAAGTCTGGGGATGTTTTGGAAACTTTTCAGAGGCCTCGCTGGTGACAGGGGGGACAGAGGCAGTGACAGGCCCGGGGCTGACAGGCTCCCCCTCCCCTAGCGGGCGCTCGGCTGCCACACCCAGCTGACATAGAACCTTTGTCACAATGCCCGCAACCGTGGTGAGGATGCGGGCACTCTGCAGGTGACAGGGACCCAGCAGGACTTGGTGTCAGTTCAGCAATTGCTCAGTTCCCCAAAGAAGCTGAATTCTGCAAACTGCTGCTTTTGCTCTTGAAATGATGTCATTCGGTGGGTGTTTTGTTGTAATACACTGAAAACCAGAGCGGAAATGCTGACATATTCCCATGATATGCATGGTCTCTGCACCAAACCACCATGACTCAGACTAAATACATCTGCCGCTTGTTCTTCTGTACTGACAGAAGGTTGTCGAAGTACAGTATAAAAACCATCTTTATGGAGAGATCTTTGTGGTTTAGGCTTAGTCTAAGTGTCTCAAGTAGCCGGGGTTTTTGTTTGGGCCTAATCCATAAGGTCTGATGGCTTTCCTCCTCATCTCAAGATGAATGTGGTAGAAAATATAAATCAAAGAAACGTCCTTTGGCCTAGCCTTGCCTTGCCTTGCCTTATTTCCTTCTCATCCTGTTCTCTGTCCCAGCCTCTCTCACTAACCCCTCGTCTGGCTGCATGTCTCTTCTTTCCTCTCTCCTTTTCTCAAACTCTCCTGCTTCCTGGCTTCGTCTTTCAATTCCTCCATTTCAGTCCTGCAGCCCGGCACTACTTTTTCCTCTTGCCTCCCTTTGGCCTGCTCCCTTGCCTTTCTCCCTCTGTTCCATATCCTTCTTCCCGACTTGTCTCTTGGAGACTTTTGGCCACTTTGCACCCAAGTCTGGGGATGTTTTGGAAACTTTTCAGAGGCCTCGCTGGTGACAGGGGGGACAGCAGGCAGTGACAGGCCCGGGGCTGACAGGCTCCCCCTCCCCTAGCGGGCGCTCGGCTGCCACACCCAGCTGACATAGAACCTTTGTCACAATGCCCGCTACCGTGGTGAGGATGCGGGCACTCTGCAGGTGACAGGGACCCAGCAGGACTTGGTGTCAGCTCAGCAATTGCTCAGTTCCCCAAAGAAGCTGAATTCTGCAAATTGCTGCTTTTGCTCTTGAAATGATGTCATCAGGTGGGTGTTTTGGTGTAATACACTGAAAACCAGAGCAGAAATGCTGAAATATTCCCATGATATGCATGGTCTCTGCACCAAACCACCATGACTCAGACTAAGTACATCTGCCGCTTGTTCTCTTGTACTGCCAGCAGATTGTGGAAGTACAGTGTAAAAACCATCTTTATGGAGAGATCTTTGTGGTTTAGGCTTAGTCTAAGTGTCTCAAGTAGCCGGGGCTCTTGTTTGGGCCTAAGCCATAAGGTCTGATGGCTTTCCTCGTCATCTCAAGATGAATGTGGTAGAAAATGTAAATCAAAGAAACGTCCTTTGGCCTAGCCTTGCCTTGCCTTGCCTTATTTCCTTCTCATCCTGTTCTCTGTCCCAGCCTCTCTCACTAACCCCTCGTCTGGTTGCATGTCTCTTCTTTCCTCTCTCCTTTTCTCAAACTCTCCTGCTTCCTGGCTTTCGTCTTTCAATTCCTCCATTTCAGTCCTGCAGCCCGGCACTACTTTTTCCTCTTGCCTCCCTTTGGCCTGCTCCCTTGCCTTTCTCCCTCTGTTCCATATCCTTCTTCCCGACTTGTCTCTTGGAGACTTTTGGCCACTTTGCACCCAAGTCTGGGGATGTTTTGGAAACTTTTCAGAGGCCTCGCTGCTGACAGGGGGGACAGCAGGCAGTGACAGGCCCGGGGCTGACAGGCTCCCCCTCCCCTAGCGGGCGCTCGGCTGCCACACCCACCTGACATAGAACCTTTGTCACAATGCCCGCAACCGTGGTGAGGATGCGGGCACTCTGCAGGTGACAGGGACCCAGCAGGACTTGGTGTCAGCTCAGCAATTGCTCAGTTCCCCAAAGAAGCTGAATTCTGCAAACTGCTGCTTTTGCTCTTGAAATGATGTCATCAGGTGGGTGTTTTGGTGTAATACACCGAAAACCAGAGCGGAAATGCTGAAATATTCCCATGATATGCATGGTCTCTGCACCAAACGACCACGACTCAGACTAAATACATCTGCCGCTTGTTCTCTTGTACTGCCAGCAGATTGTGGAAGTACAGTGTAAAAACCATCTTTATGGACAGATCTTTGTGGTTTAGGCTTAGTCTAAGTGCCTCAAGTAGCCGGGGCTTTTGTTTGGGCCTAATCCATAAGGTCTGATGGCTTTCCTCCTCATCTCAAGATGAATGTGGTAGAAAATATAAATCAAGGAAACGTCCTTTGGCCTAGCCTTGCCTTGCCTTGCCTTATTTCCTTCTCATCCTGTTCTCTGTCCCAGCCTCTCTCACTAACCCCTCGTCTGGCTGCATGTCTCTTCTTTCCTCTCTCCTTTTCTCTAACTCTCCTGCTTCCTGGCTTTCGTCTTTCAATTCCTCCATTTCAGTCCTGCAGCCCGGCACTACTTTTTCCTCTTGCCTCCCTTTGGCCTGCTCCCTTGCCTTTCTCCCTCTGTTCCATATCCTTCTTCCCGACTTGTCTCTTGGAGACTTTTGGCCACTTTGCACCCAAGTCTGGGGATGTTTTGGAAACTTTTCAGAGGCCTCGCTGGTGACAGGGGGGACAGCAGGCAGTGACAGGCCCGGGGCTGACAGGCTCCCCCTCCCCTAGCGGGCGCTCGGCTGCCACACCCAGCTGACATAGAACCTTTGTCACAATGCCCGCTACCGTGGTGAGGATGCGGGCACTCTGCAGGTGACAGGGACCCAGCAGGACTTGGTGTCAGTTCAGCAATTGCTCAGTTCCCCAAAGACGCTGAATTCTGCAAACTGCTGCTTTTGCTCTTGAAATGATGTCATTCGGTGGGTGTTTTGGTGTAATACACTGAAAACCAGAGCGGAAATGCTGACATATTCCCATGATATGCATGGTCTCTGCACCAAACCACCATGACTCAGACTAAATACATCTGCCGCTTGTTCTTCTGTACTGACAGAAGGTTGTCGAAGTACAGTATAAAAACCATCTTTATGGAGAGATCTTTGTGGTTTAGGCTTAGTCTAAGTGTCTCAAGTAGCCGGGGTTTTTGTTTGGGCCTAATCCATAAGGTCTGATGGCTTTCCTCCTCATCTCAAGATGAATGTGGTAGAAAATATAAATCAAAGAAACGTCCTTTGGCCTAGCCTTGCCTTGCCTTGCCTTATTTCCTTCTCATCCTGTTCTCTGTCCCAGCCTCTCTCACTAACCCCTCGTCTGGCTGCATGTCTCTTCTTTCCTCTCTCCTTTTCTCAAACTCTCCTGCTTCCTGGCTTCGTCTTTCAATTCCTCCATTTCAGTCCTGCAGCCCGGCACTACTTTTTCCTCTTGCCTCCATTTGGCCTGCTCCCTTGCCTTTCTCCCTCTGTTCCATATCCTTCTTCCCGACTTGTCTCTTGGAGACTTTTGGCCACTTTGCACCCAAGTCTGGGGATGTTTTGGAAACTTTTCAGAGGCCTCGCTGCTGACAGGGGGGACAGCAGGCAGTGACAGGCCCGGGGCTGACAGGCTCCCCCTCCCCTAGCGGGCGCTCGGCTGCCACACCCACCTGACATAGAACCTTTGTCACAATGCCCGCAACCGTGGTGAGGATGCGGGCACTCTGCAGGTGACAGGGACCCAGCAGGACTTGGTGTCAGCTCAGCAATTGCTCAGTTCCCCAAAGAAGCTGAATTCTGCAAATTGATGCTTTTGCTCTTGAAATGATGTCATCAGGTGGGTGTTTTGGTGTAATACACTGAAAACCAGAGCAGAAATGCTGAAATATTCCCATGATATGCATGGTCTCTGCACCAAACCACCACGACTCAGCCTAAGTACATCTGCCGCTTGTTCTCTTGTACTGCCAGCAGATTGTGGAAGTACAGTGTAAAAACCATCTTTATGGAGAGATCTTTGTGGTTTAGGCTTAGTCTAAGTGTCTCAAGTAGCCGGGGCTTTTGTTTGGGCCTAATCCATAAGGTCTGATGGCTTTCCTCCTCACTCAAGATAAATGTGGTAGAAAACGTAAATCAAAGAAACGTCCTTTGGCCTAGCCTACCTTGCCTTGCCTTATTTCCTTCTCATCCTGTTCTCTGTCCCAGCCTCTCTCACTAACCCCTCGTCTGGCTGCATGTCTCTTCTTTCCTCTCTCCTTTTCTCAAACTCTCCTGCTTCCTGGCTTTCGTCTTTCAATTCCTCCATTTCAGTCCTGCAGCCCGGCACTACTTTTTCCTCTTGCCTCCCTTTGGCCTGCTCCCTTGCCTTTCTCCCTCTGTTCCATATCCTTCTTCCCGACTTGTCTCTTGGAGACTTTTGGCCACTTTGCACCCAAGTCTGGGGATGTTTTGGAAACTTTTCAGAGGCCTCGCTGCTGACAGGGGGGACAGCAGGCAGTGACAGGCCCGGGGCTGACAGGCTCCCCCTCCCCTAGCGGGCGCTCGGCTGCCACACCCAGCTGACATAGAACCTTTGTCACAATGCCCGCTACCGTGGTGAGGATGCGGGCACTCTGCAGGTGACAGGGACCCAGCAGGACTTGGTGTCAGTTCAGCAATTGCTCAGTTCCCCAAAGAAGCTGAATTCTGCAAATTGCTGCTTTTGCTCTTGAAATGATGTCATCAGGTGGGTGTTTTGGTGTAATACACTGAAAACCAGAGCAGAAATGCTGAAATATTCCCATGATATGCATGGTCTCTGCACCAAACCACCATGACTCAGCCTAAGTACATCTGCAGCTTGTTCTTCTGTACTGCCAGAAGGTTGTCGAAGTACAGTATAAAAACCATCTTTATGGAGAGATCTTTGTGGTTTAGGCTTAGTCTAAGTGTCTCAAGTAGCCGGGGCTTTTGTTTGGGCCTAATCCATAAGGTCTGATGGCTTTCCTCGTCATCTCAAGATAAATGTGGTAGAAAATGTAAATCAAAGAAACGTCCTTTGGCCTAGCCTTGCCTTGCCTTGCCTTATTTCCTTCTCATCCTGTTCTCTGTCCCAGCCTCTCTCACTAACCCCTCGTCTGGCTGCATGTCTCTTCTTTCCTCTCTCCTTTTCTCAAACTCTCCTGCTTCCTGGCTTTCGTCTTTCAATTCCTCCATTTCAGTCCTGCAGCCCGGCACTACTTTTTCCTCTTGCCTCCCTTTGGCCTGCTCCCTTGCCTTTCTCCCTCTGTTCCATATCCTTCTTCCCGACTTGTCTCTTGGAGACTTTTGGCCACTTTGCACCCAAGTCTGGGGATGTTTTGGAAACTTTTCAGAGGCCTCGCTGGTGACAGGGGGGACAGCAGGCAGTGACAGGCCCGGGGCTGATAGGCTCCCCCTCCCCTAGCGGGCGCTCGGCTGCCACACCCACCTGACATAGAACCTTTGTCACAATGCCCGCAACCGTGGTGAGGATGCGGGCACTCTGCAGGTGACAGGGACCCAGCAGGACTTGGTGTCAGCTCAGCAATTGCTCAGTTCCCCAAAGAAGCTGAATTCTGCAAATTGATGCTTTTGCTCTTGAAATGATGTCATCAGGTGGGTGTTTTGGTGTAATACACTGAAAACCAGAGCAGAAATGCTGAAATATTCCCATGATATGCATGGTCTCTGCACCAAACCACCACGACTCAGCCTAAGTACATCTGCCGCTTGTTCTCTTGTACTGCCAGCAGATTGTGGAAGTACAGTGTAAAAACCATCTTTATGGAGAGATCTCTGTGGTTTAGGCTTAGTCTAAGTGTCTCAAGTAGCCGGGGCTTTTGTTTGGGCCTAATCCATAAGGTCTGATGGCTTTCCTCCTCACTCAAGATGAATGTGGTAGAAAATATAAATCAAAGAAACGTCCTTTGGCCTAGCCTTGCCTTGCCTTGCCTTATTTCCTTCTCATCCTGTTCTCTGTCCCAGCCTCTCTCACTAACCCCTCGTCTGGCTGCATGTCTCTTCTTTCCTCTCTCCTTTTCTCAAACTCTCCTGCTTCCTGGCTTTCGTCTTTCAATTCCTCCATTTCAGTCCTGCAGCCCGGCACTACTTTTTCCTCTTGCCTCCCTTTGGCCTGCTCCCTTGCCTTTCTCCCTCTGTTCCATATCCTTCTTCCCGACTTGTCTCTTGGAAACTTTTGGCCACTTTGGAGCCAAGTCTGGGGATGTTTTGGAAACTTTTCAGAGGCCTCGCTGGTGACAGGGGGGACAGAGGCAGTGACAGGCCCGGGGCTGACAGGCTCCCCCTCCCCTAGCGGGCGCTCGGCTGCCACACCCAGCTGACATAGAACCTTTGTCACAATGCCCGCTACCGTGGTGAGGATGCGGGCACTCTGCAGGTGACAGGGACCCAGCAGGACTTGGTGTCAGTTCAGCAGTTGCTCAGTTCCCCAAAGAAGCTGAATTCTGCAAATTGCTGCTTTTGCTCTTGAAATGATGCCATCAGGTGGGTGTTTTGGTGTAATACACTGAAAACCAGAGCAGAAATGCTGAAATATTCGCATGATATGCATGGTCTCTGCACCAAACCACCACGACTCAGCCTAAGTACATCTGCCACTTGTTCTCTTGTACTGCCAGCAGATTGTGGAAGTACAGTGTAAAAACCATCTTTATGGACAGATCTTTGTGGTTTAGGCTTAGTCTAAGTGTCTCAAGTAGCCGGGGCTTTTGTTTGGGCCTAATCCATAAGGTCTGATGGCTTTCCTCCTCACTCAAGATAAATGTGGTAGAAAACGTAAATCAAAGAAACGTCCTTTGGCCTAGCCTTGCCTTGCCTTGCCTTATTTCCTTCTCATCCTGTTCTCTGTCCCAGCCTCTCTCACTAACCCCTCGTCTGGCTGCATGTCTCTTCTTTCCTCTCTCCTTTTCTCAAACTCTCCTGCTTCCTGGCTTTCATCTTTCAAGTCCTCCATTTCAGTCCTGCAGCCCGGCACTACTTTTTCCTCTTGTTTCCCTTTGGCCTGCTCCCTTGCCTTTCTCCCTCTGTTCCATATCCTTCTTCCCGACTTGTCTCTTGGAGACTTTTGGCCACTTTGCACCCAAGTCTGGGGATGTTTTGGAAACTTTTCAGAGGCCTCGCTGGTGACAGGGGGGACAGAGGCAGTGACAGGCCCGGGGCTGACAGGCTCCCCCTCCCCTAGCGGGCGCTCGGCTGCCACACCCACCTGACATAGAACCTTTGTCACAATGCCCGCTACCGTGGTGAGGATGCGGGCACTCTGCAGGTGACAGGGACCCAGCAGGACTTGGTGTCAGCTCAGCAATTGCTCAGTTCCCCAAAGAAGCTGAATTCTGCAAATTGCTGCTTTTGCTCTTGAAATGATGTCATCAGGTGGGTGTTTTGGTGTAATACACTGAAAACCAGAGCAGAAATGCTGAAATATTCCCATGATATGCATGGTCTCTGCACCAAACCACCACGACTCAGCCTAAATACATCTGCCGCTTGTTCTCTTGTACTGCCAGCAGATTGTGGAAGTACAGTGTAAAAACCATCTTTATGGAGAGATCTTTGTGGTTTAGGCTTAGTCTAAGTGTCTCAAGTAGCCGGGGCTTTTGTTTGGGCCTAATCCATAAGGTCTGATGGCTTTCCTCCTCACTCAAGATAAATGTGGTAGAAAACGTAAATCAAAGAAACGTCCTTTGGCCTAGCCTTGCCTTGCCTTGCCTTATTTCCTTCTCATCTTGTTCTCTGTCCCAGCCTCTCTCACTAACCCCTCGTCTGGCTGCATGTCTCTTCTTTCCTCTCTCCTTTTCTCAAACTCTCCTGCTTCCTGGCTTTCGTCTTTCAATTCCTCCATTTCAGTCCTGCAGCCCGGCACTACTTTTTCCTCTTGCCTCCCTTTGGCCTGCTCCCTTGCCTTTCTCCCTCTGTTCCATATACTTCTTCCCGACTTCTCTCTTGGAGACTTTTGGCCACTTTGCACCCAAGTCTGGGGATGTTTTGGAAACTTTTCAGAGGCCTCGCTGGTGACAGGGGGGACAGAGGCAGTGACAGGCCCGGGGCTGACAGGCTCCCCCTCCCCTAGCGGGCGCTCGGCTGCCACACCCAGCTGACATAGAACCTTTGTCACAATGCCCGCTACCGTGGTGAGGATGCGGGCACTCTGCAGGTGACAGGGACCCAGCAGGACTTGGTGTCAGTTCAGCAGTTGCTCAGTTCCCCAAAGAAGCTGAATTCTGCAAATTGCTGCTTTTGCTCTTGAAATGATGCCATCAGGTGGGTGTTTTGGTGTAATACACTGAAAACCAGAGCAGAAATGCTGAAATATTCGCATGATATGCATGGTCTCTGCACCAAACCACCACGACTCAGCCTAAATACATCTGCCGCTTGTTCTCTTGTACTGCCAGCAGATTGTGGAAGTACAGTGTAAAAACCATCTTTATGGAGAGATCTTTGTGGTTTAGGCTTAGTCTAAGTGTCTCAAGTAGCCGGGGCTTTTGTTTGGGCCTAATCCATAAGGTCTGATGGCTTTCCTCCTCACTCAAGATAAATGTGGTAGAAAACGTAAATCAAAGAAACGTCCTTTGGCCTAGCCTTGCCTTGCCTTGCCTTATTTCCTTCTCATCCTGTTCTCTGTCCCAGCCTCTCTCACTAACCCCTCGTCTGGCTGCATGTCTCTTCTTTCCTCTCTCCTTTTCTCAAACTCTCCTATTTCCTGGCTTTCGTCTTTCAATTCCTCCATTTCAGTCCTGCAGCCCGGCACTACTTTTTCCTCTTGCCTCCCTTTGGCCTGCTCCCTTGCCTTTCTCCCTCTGTTCCATATCCTTCTTCCCGACTTGTCTCTTGGAGACTTTTGGCCACTTTGCACCCAAGTCTGGGGATGTTTTGGAAACTTTTCAGAGGCCTCGCTGCTGACAGGGGGGACAGAGGCAGTGACAGGCCCGGGGCTGACAGGCTCCCCCTCCCCTAGCGGGCGCTCGGCTGCCACACCCACCTGACATAGAACCTTTGTCACAATGCCCGCTACCGTGGTGACGATGCGGGAACTCTGCAGGTGACAGGGACCCAGCAGGACTTGGTGTCAGTTCAGCAGTTGCTCAGTTCCCCAAAGAAGCTGAATTCTGCAAATTGCTGCTTTTGCTCTTGAAATGATGCCATCAGGTGGGTGTTTTGGTGTAATACACTGAAAACCAGAGCAGAAATGCTGAAATATTCGCATGATATGCATGGTCTCTGCACCAAACCACCACGACTCAGCCTAAGTACATCTGCCGCTTGTTCTCTTGTACTGCCAGCAGATTGTGGAAGTACAGTGTAAAAACCATCTTTATGGAGAGATCTTTGTGGTTTAGGCTTAGTCTAAGTGTCTCAAGTAGCCGTGGCTTTTGTTTGGGCCTAATCCATAAGGTCTGATGGCTTTCCTCCTCATCTCAAGATGAATGTGGTAGAAAATATAAATCAAAGAAACGTCCTTTGGCCTAGCCTTGCCTTGCCTTGCCTTATTTCCTTCTCATCCTGTTCTCTGTCCCAGCCTCTCTCACTAACCCCTCGTCTGGCTGCATGTCTCTTCTTTCCTCTCTCCTTTTCTCAAACTCTCCTGCTTCCTGGCTTTCGTCTTTCAATTCCTCCATTTCAGTCCTGCAGCCCGGCACTACTTTTTCCTCTTGCCTCCCTTTGGCCTGCTCCCTTGCCTTTCTCCCTCTGTTCCATATCCTTCTTCCCGACTTGTCTCTTGGAGACTTTTGGCCACTTTGCACCCAAGTCTGGGGATGTTTTGGAAACTTTTCAGAGGCCTCGCTGGTGACAGGGGGGACAGAGGCAGTGACAGGCCCGGGGCTGACAGGCTCCCCCTCCCCTAGCGGGCGCTCGACTGCCACACCCAGCTGACATAGAACCTTTGTCACAATGCCCGCTACCGTGGTGAGGATGCGGGCACTCTGCAGGTGACAGGGACCCAGCAGGACTTGGTGTCAGTTCAGCAATTGCTCAGTTCCCCAAAGAAGCTGAATTCTGCAAATTGCTGCTTTTGCTCTTGAAATGATGTCATCAGGTGGGTGTTTTGGTGTAATACACTGAAAACCAGAGCAGAAATGCTGAAATATTCCCATGATATGCATGGTCTCTGCACCAAACCACCACGACTCAGACTAAATACATCTGCCGCTTGTTCTCTTGTACTGCCAGCAGATTGTGGAAGTACAGTGTAAAAACCATCTTTATGGAGAGATCTTTGTGGTTTAGGCTTAGTCTAAGTGTCTCAAGTAGCCGGGGCTTTTGTTTGGGCCTAATCCATAAGGTCTGATGGCTTTCCTCCTCACTCAAGATAAATGTGGTAGAAAACGTAAATCAAAGAAACGTCCTTTGGCCTAGCCTTGCCTTGCCTTGCCTTATTTCCTTCTCATCCTGTTCTCTGTCCCAGCCTCTCTCACTAACCCCTCGTCTGGCTGCATGTCTCTTCTTTCCTCTCTCCTTTTCTCAAACTCTCCTGCTTCCTGGCTTTCGTCTTTCAATTCCTCCATTTCAGTCCTGCAGCCCGGCACTACTTTTTCCTCTTGCCTCCCTTTGGCCTGCTCCCTTGCCTTTCTCCCTCTGTTCCATATCCTTCTTCCCGACTTGTCTCTTGGAGACTTTTGGCCACTTTGCACCCAAGTCTGGGGATGTTTTGGAAACTTTTCAGAGGCCTCGCTGGTGACAGGGGGGACAGAGGCAGTGACAGGCCCGGGGCTGACAGGCTCCCCCTCCCCGAGCGGGCGCTCGGCTTCCACACCCACCTGACATAGAACCTTTGTCACAATGCCCGCTACCGTGGTGAGGATGCGGGCACTCTGCAGGTGACAGGGACCCAGCAGGACTTGGTGTCAGTTCAGCAGTTGCTCAGTTCCCCAAAGAAGCTGAATTCTGCAAATTGCTGCTTTTGCTCTTGAAATGATGCCATCAGGTGGGTGTTTTGGTGTAATACACTGAAAACCAGAGCAGAAATGCTGAAATATTCCCATGATATGCATGGTCTCTGCACCAAACCACCACGACTCAGACTAAATACATCTGCCGCTTGTTCTCTTGTACTGCCAGCAGATTGTGGAAGTACAGTGTAAAAACCATCTTTATGGAGAGATCTTTGTGGTTTAGGCTTAGTCTAAGTGTCTCAAGTAGCCGGGGCTTTTGTTTGGGCCTAATCCATAAGGTCTGATGGCTTTCCTCCTCATCTCAAGATGAATGTGGTAGAAAATATAAATCAAAGAAATGTCCTTTGGCCTAGCCTTGCCTTGCCTTGCCTTATTTCCTTCTCATCCTGTTCTCTGTCCCAGCCTCTCTCACTAACCCCTCGTCTGGCTGCATGTCTCTTCTTTCCTCTCTCCTTTTCTCAAACTCTCCTATTTCCTGGCTTTCGTCTTTCAATTCCTCCATTTCAGTCCTGCAGCCCGGCACTACTTTTTCCTCTTGCCTCCCTTTGGCCTGCTCCCTTGCCTTTCTCCCTCTGTTCCATATCCTTCTTCCCGACTTGTCTCTTGGAGACTTTTGGCCACTTTGCACCCAAGTCTGGGGATGTTTTGGAAACTTTTCAGAGGCCTCGCTGCTGACAGGGGGGACAGAGGCAGTGACAGGCCCGGGGCTGACAGGCTCCCCCTCCCCTAGCGGGCGCTCGGCTGCCACACCCAGCTGACATAGAACCTTTGTCACAATGCCCGCTACCGTGGTGAGGATGCGGGCACTCTGCAGGTGACAGGGACCCAGCAGGACTTGGTGTCAGTTCAGCAGTTGCTCAGTTCCCCAAAGAAGCTGAATTCTGCAAATTGCTGCTTTTGCTCTTGAAATGATGCCATCAGGTGGGTGTTTTGGTGTAATACACTGAAAACCAGAGCAGAAATGCTGAAATATTCCCATGATATGCATGGTCTCTGCACCAAACCACCACGACTCAGACTAAATACATCTGCCGCTGGTTCTCTTGTACTGCCAGCAGATTGTGGAAGTACAGTGTAAAAACCATCTTTATGGAGAGATCTTTGTGGTTTAGGCTTAGTCTAAGTGTCTCAAGTAGCCGGGGCTTTTGTTTGGGCCTAATCCATAAGGTCTGATGGCTTTCCTCCTCATCTCAAGATGAATGTGGTAGAAAATATAAATCAAAGAAACGTCCTTTGGCCTAGCCTTGCCTTGCCTTGCCTTATTTCCTTCTCATCCTGTTCTCTGTCCCAGCCTCTCTCACTAACCCCTCGTCTGGCTGCATGTCTCTTCTTTCCTCTCTCCTTTTCTCAAACTCTCCTGCTTCCTGGCTTTCGTCTTTCAATTCCTCCATTTCAGTCCTGCAGCCCGGCACTACTTTTTCCTCTTGCCTCCCTTTGGCCTGCTCCCTTGCCTTTCTCCCTCTGTTCCATATCCTTCTTCCCGACTTGTCTCTTGGAGACTTTTGGCCACTTTGCACCCAAGTCTGGGGATGTTTTGGAAACTTTTCAGAGGCCTCGCTGGTGACAGGGGGGACAGAGGCAGTGACAGGCCCGGGGCTGACAGGCTCCCCCTCCCCTAGCGGGCGCTCGGCTGCCACACCCACCTGACATAGAACCTTTGTCACAATGCCTGCAACCGTGGTGAGGATGCGGGCACTCTGCAGGTGACAGGGACCCAGCAGGACTTGGTGTCAGTTCAGCAATTGCTCAGTTCCCCAAAGAAGCTGAATTCTGCAAATTGCTGCTTTTGCTCTTGAAATGATGTCATCAGGTGGGTGTTTTGGTGTAATACACTGAAAACCAGAGCAGAAATGCTGAAATATTCCCATGATATGCATGGTCTCTGCACCAAACCACCATGACTCAGACTAAGTACATCTGCCGCTTGTTCTTCTGTACTGCCAGAAGGTTGTCGAAGTACAGTATAAAAACCATCTTTATGGAGAGATCTTTGTGGTTTAGGCTTAGTCTAAGTGTCTCAAGTAGCCGGGGCTTTTGTTTGGGCCTAATCCATAAGGTCTGATGGCTTTCCTCCTCATCTCAAGATGAATGTGGTAGAAAATATAAATCAAAGAAACGTCCTTTGGCCTAGCCTTGCCTTGCCTTGCCTTATTTCCTTCTCATCCTGTTCTCTGTCCCAGCCTCTCTCACTAACCCCTCGTCTGGCTGCATGTCTCTTCTTTCCTCTCTCCTTTTCTCAAACTCTCCTGCTTCCTGGCTTTCGTCTTTCAAGTCCTCCATTTCAGTCCTGCAGCCCGGCACTACTTTTTCCTCTTGCCTCTCTTTGGCCTGCTCCCTTGCCTTTCTCCCTCTGTTCCATATCCTTCTTCCCGACTTGTCTCTTGGAGACTTTTGGCCACTTTGCACCCAAGTCTGGGGATGTTTTGGAAACTTTTCAGAGGCCTCGCTGCTGACAGGGGGGACAGCAGGCAGTGACAGGCCCGGGGCTGACAGGCTCCCCCTCCCCTAGCGGGCGCTCGGCTGCCACACCCAGCTGACATAGAACCTTTGTCACAATGCCCGCTACCGTGGTGAGGATGCGGGCACTCTGCAGGTGACAGGGACCCAGCAGGACTTGGTGTCAGTTCAGCAGTTGCTCAGTTCCCCAAATAAGCTGAATTCTGCAAATTGCTGCTTTTGCTCTTGAAATGATGTCATCAGGTGGGTGTTTTGGTGTAATACACTGAAAACCAGAGCAGAAATGCTGAAATATTCCCATGATATGCATGGTCTCTGCACCAAACCACCATGACTCAGCCTAAGTACATCTGCCGCTTGTTCTCTTGTACTGCCAGCAGATTGTAAAAGTACAGTGTAAAAACCATCTTTATGGAGAGATCTTTGTGGTTTAGGCTTAGTCTAAGTGTCTCAAGTAGCCGGGGCTTTTGTTTGGGCCTAATCCATAAGGTCTGATGGCTTTCCTCCTCATCTCAAGATGAATGTGGTAGAAAATATAAATCAAAGAAACGTCCTTTGGCCTAGCCTTGCCTTGCCTTGCCTTATTTCCTTCTCATCCTGTTCTCTGTCCCAGCCTCTCTCACTAACCCCTCGTCTGGCTGCATGTCTCTTCTTTCCTCTCTCCTTTTCTCAAACTCTCCTGCTTCCTGGCTTTCGTCTTTCAATTCCTCCATTTCAGTCCTGCAGCCCGGCACTACTTTTTCCTCTTGCCTCCCTTTGGCCTGCTCCCTTGCCTTTCTCCCTCTGTTCCATATCCTTCTTCCCGACTTGTCTCTTGGAGACTTTTGGCCACTTTGCACCCAAGTCTGGGGATGTTTTGGAAACTTTTCAGAGGCCTCGCTGGTGACAGGGGGGACAGCAGGCAGTGACAGGCCCGGGGCTGACAGGCTCCCCCTCCCCTAGCGGGCGCTCGGCTGCCACACCCAGCTGACATAGAACCTTTGTCACAATGCCCGCTACCGTGGTGAGGATGCGGGTACTCTGCAGGTGACAGGGACCCAGCAGGACTTGGTGTCAGTTCAGCAATTGCTCAGTTCCCCAAAGAAGCTGAATTCTGCAAACTGCTGCTTTTGCTCTTGAAATGATGTCATCAGGTGGGTGTTTTGGTGTAATACACCGAAAACCAGAGCGGAAATGCTGAAATATTCCCATGATATGCATGGTCTCTGCACCAAACGACCACGACTCAGACTAAATACATCTGCCGCTTGTTCTCTTGTACTGCCAGCAGATTGTGGAAGTACAGTGTAAAAACCATCTTTATGGACAGATCTTTGTGGTTTAGGCTTAGTCTAAGTGCCTCAAGTAGCCGGGGCTTTTGTTTGGGCCTAATCCATAAGGTCTGATGGCTTTCCTCCTCATCTCAAGATGAATGTGGTAGAAAATATAAATCAAGGAAACGTCCTTTGGCCTAGCCTTGCCTTGCCTTGCCTTATTTCCTTCTCATCCTGTTCTCTGTCCCAGCCTCTCTCACTAACCCCTCGTCTGGCTGCATGTCTCTTCTTTCCTCTCTCCTTTTCTCAAACTCTCCTGCTTCCTGGCTTTCGTCTTTCAATTCCTCCATTTCAGTCCTGCAGCCCGGCACTACTTTTTCCTCTTGCCTCCCTTTGGCCTGCTCCCTTGCCTTTCTCCCTCTGTTCCATATCCTTCTGCCCGACTTGTCTCTTGGAGACTTTTGGCCACTTTGCACCCAAGTCTGGGGATGTTTTGGAAACTTTTCAGAGGCCTCGCTGCTGACAGGGGGGACAGCAGGCAGTGACAGGCCCGGGGCTGACAGGCTCCCCCTCCCCTAGCGGGCGCTCGGCTGCCACACCCAGCTGACATAGAACCTTTGTCACAATGCCCGCTACCGTGGTGAGGATGCGGGCACTCTGCAGGTGACAGGGACCCAGCAGGACTTGGTGTCAGTTCAGCAATTGCTCAGTTCCCCAAAGAAGCTGAATTCTGCAAACTGCTGCTTTTGCTCTTGAAATGATGTCATTCGGTGGGTGTTTTGGTGTAATACACTGAAAACCAGAGCGGAAATGCTGACATATTCCCATGATATGCATGGTCTCTGCACCAAACCACCATGACTCAGACTAAATACATCTGCCGCTTGTTCTTCTGTACTGACAGAAGGTTGTCGAAGTACAGTATAAAAACCATCTTTATGGAGAGATCTTTGTGGTTTAGGCTTAGTCTAAGTGTCTCAAGTAGCCGGGGTTTTTGTTTGGGCCTAATCCATAAGGTCTGACGGCTTTCCTCCTCACTCAAGATGAATGTGGTAGAAAATATAAATCAAAGAAACGTCCTTTGGCCTACCCTTGCCTTGCCTTGCCTTATTTCCTTCTCATCCTGTTCTCTGTCCCAGCCTCTCTCACTAACCCCTCGTCTGGCTGCATGTCTCTTCTTTCCTCTCTCCTTTTCTCAAACTCTCCTGCTTCCTGGCTTTCGTCTTTCAATTCCTCCATTTCAGTCCTGCAGCCCGGCACTACTTTTTCCTCTTGCCTCCCTTTGGCCTGCTCCCTTGCCTTTCTCCCTCTGTTCCATATCCTTCTTCCCGACTTGTCTCTTGGAGACTTTTGGCCACTTTGCACCCAAGTCTGGGGATGTTTTGGAAACTTTTCAGAGGCCTCGCTGGTGACAGGGGGGACAGCAGGCAGTGACAGGCCCGGGGCTGACAGGCTCCCCCTCCCCTAGCGGGCGCTCGGCTGCCACACCCAGCTGACATAGAACCTTTGTCACAATGCCCGCTACCGTGGTGAGGATGCGGGCACTCTGCAGGTGACAGGGACCCAGCAGGACTTGGTGTCAGTTCAGCAATTGCTCAGTTCCCCAAAGAAGCTGAATTCTGCAAACTGCTGCTTTTGCTCTTGAAATGATGTCATCAGGTGGGTGTTTTGGTGTAATACACTGAAAACCAGAGAAGAAATGCTGAAATATTCCCATGATATGCATGGTCTCTGCACCAAACCACCATGACTCAGACTAAATACATCTGCCGCTTGTTCTCTTGTACTGCCAGCAGATTGTGGAAGTACAGTGTAAAAACCATCTTTATGGAGAGATCTTTGTGGTTTAGGCTTAGTCTAAGTGTCTCAAGTAGCCGGGGCTTTTGTTTGGGCCTAATCCATAAGGTCTGATGGCTTTCCTCCTCATCTCAAGATGAATGTGGTAGAAAATATAAATCAAGGAAACGTCCTTTGGCCTACCCTTGCCTTGCCTTGCCTTATTTCCTTCTCATCCTGTTCTCTGTCCCAGCCTCTCTCACTAACCCCTCGTCTGGCTGCATGTCTCTTCTTTCCTCTCTCCTTTTCTCAAACTCTCCTGCTTCCTGGCTTTCGTCTTTCAATTCCTCCATTTCAGTCCTGCAGCCCGGCACTACTTTTTCCTCTTGCCTCCCTTTGGCCTGCTCCCTTGCCTTTCTCTCTCTGTTCCATATCCTTCTTCCCGACTTGTCTCTTGGAGACTTTTGGCCACTTTGCACCCAAGTCTGGGGATGTTTTGGAAACTTTTCAGAGGCCTCGCTGCTGACAGGGGGGACAGCAGGCAGTGACAGGCCCGGGGCTGACAGGCTCCCCCTCCCCTAGCGGGCGCTCGGCTGCCACACCCAGCTGACATAGAACCTTTGTCACAATGCCCGCTACCGTGGTGAGGATGCGGGCACTCTGCAGGTGACAGGGACCCAGCAGGACTTGGTGTCAGTTCAGCAATTGCTCAGTTCCCCAAAGAAGCTGAATTCTGCAAATTGCTGCTTTTGCTCTTGAAATGATGTCATCAGGTGGGTGTTTTGGTGTAATACACTGAAAACCAGAGCAGAAATGCTGAAATATTCGCATGATATGCATGGTCTCTGCACCAAACCACCATGACTCAGCCTAAGTACATCTGCCGCTTGTTCTTCTGTACTGCCAGAAGGTTGTCGAAGTACAGTATAAAAACCATCTTTATGGAGAGATCTTTGTGGTTTAGGCTTAGTCTAAGTGTCTCAAGTAGCCGGGGCTTTTGTTTGGGCCTAATCCATAAGGTCTGATGGCTTTCCTCCTCATCTCAAGATGAATGTGGTAGAAAATATAAATCAAAGAAACGTCCTTTGGCCTAGCCTTGCCTTGCCTTGCCTTATTTCCTTCTCATCCTGTTCTCTGTCCCAGCCTCTCTCACTAACCCCTCGTCTGGCTGCATGTCTCTTCTTTCCTCTCTCCTTTTCTCAAACTCTCCTGCTTCCTGGCTTTCGTCTTTCAATTCCTCCATTTCAGTCCTGCAGCCCGGCACTACTTTTTCCTCTTGCCTCCCTTTGGCCTGCTCCCTTGCCTTTCTCCCTCTGTTCCATATCCTTCTTCCCGACTTGTCTCTTGGAGACTTTTGGCCACTTTGCACCCAAGTCTGGGGATGTTTTGGAAACTTTTCAGAGGCCTCGCTGCTGACAGGGGGGACAGCAGGCAGTGACAGGCCCGGGGCTGACAGGCTCCCCCTCCCCTAGCGGGCGCTCGGCTGCCACACCCAGCTGACATAGAACCTTTGTCACAATGCCCGCTACCGTGGGGAGGATGCGGGCACTCTGCAGGTGACAGGGACCCAGCAGGACTTGGTGTCAGTTCAGCAGTTGCTCAGTTCCCCAAAGAAGCTGAATTCTGCAAATTGCTGCTTTTGCTCTTGAAATGATGTCATCAGGTGGGTGTTTTGGTGTAATACACTGAAAACCAGAGCAGAAATGCTGAAATATTCGCATGATATGCATGGTCTCTGCACCAAACCACCACGACTCAGCCTAAGTACATCTGCCGCTTGTTCTCTTGTACTGCCAGCAGATTGTGGAAGTACAGTGTAAAAACCATCTTTATGGAGAGATCTTTGTGGTTTAGGCTTAGTCTAAGTGTCTCAAGTAGCCGGGGTTTTTGTTTGGGCCTAATCCATAAGGTCTGACGGCTTTCCTCCTAACTCAAGATGAATGTGGTAGAAAATATAAATCAAAGAAACGTCCTTTGGCCTAGCCTTGCCTTGCCTTGCCTTATTTCCTTCTCATCCTGTTCTCTGTCCCAGCCTCTCTCACTAACCCCTCGTCTGGCTGCATGTCTCTTCTTTCCTCTCTCCTTTTCTCAAACTCTCCTGCTTCCTGGCTTTCGTCTTTCAATTCCTCCATTTCAGTCCTGCAGCCCGGCACTACTTTTTCCTCTTGCCTCTCTTTGGCCTGCTCCCTTGCCTTTCTCCCTCTGTTCCATATCCTTCTGCCCGACTTGTCTCTTGGAGACTTTTGGCCACTTTGCACCCAAGTCTGGGGATGTTTTGGAAACTTTTCAGAGGCCTCGCTGGTGACAGGGGGGACAGAGGCAGTGACAGGCCCGGGGCTGACAGGCTCCCCCTCCCCTAGCGGGCGCTCGGCTGCCACACCCACCTGACATAGAACCTTTGTCACAATGCCTGCAACCGTGGTGAGGATGCGGGCACTCTGCAGGTGACAGGGACCCAGCAGGACTTGGTGTCAGTTCAGCAATTGCTCAGTTCCCCAAAGAAGCTGAATTCTGCAAATTGCTGCTTTTGCTCTTGAAATGATGTCATCAGGTGGGTGTTTTGGTGTAATACACTGAAAACCAGAGCAGAAATGCTGAAATATTCCCATGATATGCATGGTCTCTGCACCAAACCACCATGACTCAGACTAAGTACATCTGCCGCTTGTTCTTCTGTACTGCCAGAAGGTTGTCGAAGTACAGTATAAAAACCATCTTTATGGAGAGATCTTTGTGGTTTAGGCTTAGTCTAAGTGTCTCAAGTAGCCGGGGCTTTTGTTTGGGCCTAATCCATAAGGTCTGATGGCTTTCCTCCTCATCTCAAGATGAATGTGGTAGAAAATATAAATCAAAGAAACGTCCTTTGGCCTAGCCTTGCCTTGCCTTGCCTTATTTCCTTCTCATCCTGTTCTCTGTCCCAGCCTCTCTCACTAACCCCTCGTCTGGCTGCATGTCTCTTCTTTCCTCTCTCCTTTTCTCAAACTCTCCTGCTTCCTGGCTTTCGTCTTTCAAGTCCTCCATTTCAGTCCTGCAGCCCGGCACTACTTTTTCCTCTTGCCTCTCTTTGGCCTGCTCCCTTGCCTTTCTCCCTCTGTTCCATATCCTTCTTCCCGACTTGTCTCTTGGAGACTTTTGGCCACTTTGCACCCAAGTCTGGGGATGTTTTGGAAACTTTTCAGAGGCCTCGCTGCTGACAGGGGGGACAGCAGGCAGTGACAGGCCCGGGGCTGACAGGCTCCCCCTCCCCTAGCGGGCGCTCGGCTGCCACACCCAGCTGACATAGAACCTTTGTCACAATGCCCGCTACCGTGGTGAGGATGCGGGCACTCTGCAGGTGACAGGGACCCAGCAGGACTTGGTGTCAGTTCAGCAGTTGCTCAGTTCCCCAAATAAGCTGAATTCTGCAAATTGCTGCTTTTGCTCTTGAAATGATGTCATCAGGTGGGTGTTTTGGTGTAATACACTGAAAACCAGAGCAGAAATGCTGAAATATTCCCATGATATGCATGGTCTCTGCACCAAACCACCATGACTCAGCCTAAGTACATCTGCCGCTTGTTCTCTTGTACTGCCAGCAGATTGTAAAAGTACAGTGTAAAAACCATCTTTATGGAGAGATCTTTGTGGTTTAGGCTTAGTCTAAGTGTCTCAAGTAGCCGGGGCTTTTGTTTGGGCCTAATCCATAAGGTCTGATGGCTTTCCTCCTCATCTCAAGATGAATGTGGTAGAAAATATAAATCAAAGAAACGTCCTTTGGCCTAGCCTTGCCTTGCCTTGCCTTATTTCCTTCTCATCCTGTTCTCTGTCCCAGCCTCTCTCACTAACCCCTCGTCTGGCTGCATGTCTCTTCTTTCCTCTCTCCTTTTCTCAAACTCTCCTGCTTCCTGGCTTTCGTCTTTCAATTCCTCCATTTCAGTCCTGCAGCCCGGCACTACTTTTTCCTCTTGCCTCCCTTTGGCCTGCTCCCTTGCCTTTCTCCCTCTGTTCCATATCCTTCTTCCCGACTTGTCTCTTGGAGACTTTTGGCCACTTTGCACCCAAGTCTGGGGATGTTTTGGAAACTTTTCAGAGGCCTCGCTGGTGACAGGGGGGACAGCAGGCAGTGACAGGCCCGGGGCTGACAGGCTCCCCCTCCCCTAGCGGGCGCTCGGCTGCCACACCCAGCTGACATAGAACCTTTGTCACAATGCCCGCAACCGTGGTGAGGATGCGGGCACTCTGCAAGTGACAGGGACCCAGCAGGACTTGGTGTCAGTTCAGCAATTGCTCAGTTCCCCAAAGAAGCTGAATTCTGCAAATTGCTGCTTTTGCTCTTGAAATGATGTCATCAGGTGGGTGTTTTGGTGTAATACACTGAAAACCAGAGCAGAAATGCTGAAATATTCCCATGATATGCATGGTCTCTGCACCAAACCACCATGACTCCGACTAAATACATCTGCCGCTTGTTCTCTTGTACTGCCAGCAGATTGTGGAAGTACAGTGTAAAAACCATCTTTATGGAGAGATCTTTGTGGTTTAGGCTTAGTCTAAGTGTCTCAAGTAGCCGGGGCTTTTGTTTGGGCCTAATCCATAAGGTCTGATGGCTTTCCTCCTCATCTCAAGATGAATGTGGTAGAAAATATAAATCAAGGAAACGTCCTTTGGCCTAGCCTTGCCTTGCCTTGCCTTATTTCCTTCTCATCCTGTTCTCTGTCCCAGCCTCTCTCACTAACCCCTCGTCTGGCTGCATGTCTCTTCTTTCCTCTCTCCTTTTCTCAAACTCTCCTGCTTCCTGGCTTTCGTCTTTCAATTCCTCCATTTCAGTCCTGCAGCCCGGCACTACTTTTTCCTCTTGCCTCCCTTTGGCCTGCTCCTTGCCTTTCTCCCTCTGTTCCATATCCTTCTTCCCGACTTGTCTCTTGGAGACTTTTGGCCAGTTTGCACCCAAGTCTGGGGATGTTTTGGAAACTTTTCAGAGGCCTCGCTGGTGACAGGGGGGACAGCAGGCAGTGACAGGCCCGGGGCTGACAGGCTCCCCCTCCCCTAGCGGGCGCTCGGCTGCCACACCCAGCTGACATAGAACCTTTGTCACAATGCCCGCTACCGTGGTGAGGATGCGGGCACTCTGCAGGTGACAGGGACCCAGCAGGACTTGGTGTCAGTTCAGCAATTGCTCAGTTCCCCAAAGAAGCTGAATTCTGCAAACTGCTGCTTTTGCTCTTGAAATGATGTCATCAGGTGGGTGTTTTGGTGTAATACACCGAAAACCAGAGCGGAAATGCTGAAATATTCCCATGATATGCATGGTCTCTGCACCAAACGACCACGACTCAGACTAAATACATCTGCCGCTTGTTCTCTTGTACTGCCAGCAGATTGTGGAAGTACAGTGTAAAAACCATCTTTATGGACAGATCTTTGTGGTTTAGGCTTAGTCTAAGTGCCTCAAGTAGCCGGGGCTTTTGTTTGGGCCTAATCCATAAGGTCTGATGGCTTTCCTCCTCATCTCAAGATGAATGTGGTAGAAAATATAAATCAAGGAAACGTCCTTTGGCCTAGCCTTGCCTTGCCTTGCCTTATTTCCTTCTCATCCTGTTCTCTGTCCCAGCCTCTCTCACTAACCCCTCGTCTGGCTGCATGTCTCTTCTTTCCTCTCTCCTTTTCTCAAACTCTCCTGCTTCCTGGCTTTCGTCTTTCAATTCCTCCATTTCAGTCCTGCAGCCCGGCACTACTTTTTCCTCTTGCCTCCCTTTGGCCTGCTCCCTTGCCTTTCTCCCTCTGTTCCATATCCTTCTGCCCGACTTGTCTCTTGGAGACTTTTGGCCACTTTGCACCCAAGTCTGGGGATGTTTTGGAAACTTTTCAGAGGCCTCGCTGCTGACAGGGGGGACAGCAGGCAGTGACAGGCCCGGGGCTGACAGGCTCCCCCTCCCCTAGCGGGCGCTCGGCTGCCACACCCAGCTGACATAGAACCTTTGTCACAATGCCCGCTACCGTGGTGAGGATGCGGGCACTCTGCAGGTGACAGGGACCCAGCAGGACTTGGTGTCAGTTCAGCAATTGCTCAGTTCCCCAAAGAAGCTGAATTCTGCAAACTGCTGCTTTTGCTCTTGAAATGATGTCATTCGGTGGGTGTTTTGGTGTAATACACTGAAAACCAGAGCGGAAATGCTGACATATTCCCATGATATGCATGGTCTCTGCACCAAACCACCATGACTCAGACTAAATACATCTGCCGCTTGTTCTTCTGTACTGACAGAAGGTTGTCGAAGTACAGTATAAAAACCATCTTTATGGAGAGATCTTTGTGGTTTAGGCTTAGTCTAAGTGTCTCAAGTAGCCGGGGTTTTTGTTTGGGCCTAATCCATAAGGTCTGACGGCTTTCCTCCTCACTCAAGATGAATGTGGTAGAAAATATAAATCAAAGAAACGTCCTTTGGCCTACCCTTGCCTTGCCTTGCCTTATTTCCTTCTCATCCTGTTCTCTGTCCCAGCCTCTCTCACTAACCCCTCGTCTGGCTGCATGTCTCTTCTTTCCTCTCTCCTTTTCTCAAACTCTCCTGCTTCCTGGCTTTCGTCTTTCAATTCCTCCATTTCAGTCCTGCAGCCCGGCACTACTTTTTCCTCTTGCCTCCCTTTGGCCTGCTCCCTTGCCTTTCTCCCTCTGTTCCATATCCTTCTTCCCGACTTGTCTCTTGGAGACTTTTGGCCACTTTGCACCCAAGTCTGGGGATGTTTTGGAAACTTTTCAGAGGCCTCGCTGGTGACAGGGGGGACAGCAGGCAGTGACAGGCCCGGGGCTGACAGGCTCCCCCTCCCCTAGCGGGCGCTCGGCTGCCACACCCAGCTGACATAGAACCTTTGTCACAATGCCCGCTACCGTGGTGAGGATGCGGGCACTCTGCAGGTGACAGGGACCCAGCAGGACTTGGTGTCAGTTCAGCAATTGCTCAGTTCCCCAAAGAAGCTGAATTCTGCAAACTGCTGCTTTTGCTCTTGAAATGATGTCATCAGGTGGGTGTTTTGGTGTAATACACTGAAAACCAGAGCAGAAATGCTGAAATATTCCCATGATATGCATGGTCTCTGCACCAAACCACCATGACTCAGACTAAATACATCTGCCGCTTGTTCTCTTGTACTGCCAGCAGATTGTGGAAGTACAGTGTAAAAACCATCTTTATGGAGAGATCTTTGTGGTTTAGGCTTAGTCTAAGTGTCTCAAGTAGCCGGGGCTTTTGTTTGGGCCTAATCCATAAGGTCTGATGGCTTTCCTCCTCATCTCAAGATGAATGTGGTAGAAAATATAAATCAAGGAAACGTCCTTTGGCCTACCCTTGCCTTGCCTTGCCTTATTTCCTTCTCATCCTGTTCTCTGTCCCAGCCTCTCTCACTAACCCCTCGTCTGGCTGCATGTCTCTTCTTTCCTCTCTCCTTTTCTCAAACTCTCCTGCTTCCTGGCTTTCGTCTTTCAATTCCTCCATTTCAGTCCTGCAGCCCGGCACTACTTTTTCCTCTTGCCTCCCTTTGGCCTGCTCCCTTGCCTTTCTCTCTCTGTTCCATATCCTTCTTCCCGACTTGTCTCTTGGAGACTTTTGGCCACTTTGCACCCAAGTCTGGGGATGTTTTGGAAACTTTTCAGAGGCCTCGCTGCTGACAGGGGGGACAGCAGGCAGTGACAGGCCCGGGGCTGACAGGCTCCCCCTCCCCTAGCGGGCGCTCGGCTGCCACACCCAGCTGACATAGAACCTTTGTCACAATGCCCGCTACCGTGGTGAGGATGCGGGCACTCTGCAGGTGACAGGGACCCAGCAGGACTTGGTGTCAGTTCAGCAATTGCTCAGTTCCCCAAAGAAGCTGAATTCTGCAAATTGCTGCTTTTGCTCTTGAAATGATGTCATCAGGTGGGTGTTTTGGTGTAATACACTGAAAACCAGAGCAGAAATGCTGAAATATTCGCATGATATGCATGGTCTCTGCACCAAACCACCATGACTCAGCCTAAGTACATCTGCCGCTTGTTCTTCTGTACTGCCAGAAGGTTGTCGAAGTACAGTATAAAAACCATCTTTATGGAGAGATCTTTGTGGTTTAGGCTTAGTCTAAGTGTCTCAAGTAGCCGGGGCTTTTGTTTGGGCCTAATCCATAAGGTCTGATGGCTTTCCTCCTCATCTCAAGATGAATGTGGTAGAAAATATAAATCAAAGAAACGTCCTTTGGCCTAGCCTTGCCTTGCCTTGCCTTATTTCCTTCTCATCCTGTTCTCTGTCCCAGCCTCTCTCACTAACCCCTCGTCTGGCTGCATGTCTCTTCTTTCCTCTCTCCTTTTCTCAAACTCTCCTGCTTCCTGGCTTCGTCTTTAAATTCCTCCATTTCAGTCCTGCAGCCCGGCACTACTTTTTCCTCTTGCCTCCCTTTGGCCTGCTCCCTTGCCTTTCTCCCTCTGTTCCATATCCTTCTTCCCGACTTGTCTCTTGGAGACTTTTGGCCACTTTGCACCCAAGTCTGGGGATGTTTTGGAAACTTTTCAGAGGCCTCGCTGCTGACAGGGGGGACAGCAGGCAGTGACAGGCCCGGGGCTGACAGGCTCCCCCTCCCCTAGCGGGCGCTCGGCTGCCACACCCACCTGACATAGAACCTTTGTCACAATGCCCGCTACCGTGGTGAGGATGCGGGCACTCTGCAGGTGACAGGGACCCAGCAGGACTTGGTGTCAGTTCAGCAATTGCTCAGTTCCCCAAAGAAGCTGAATTCTGCAAATTGCTGCTTTTGCTCTTGAAATGATGTCATCAGGTGGGTGTTTTGGTGTAATACACTGAAAACCAGAGCAGAAATGCTGAAATATTCGCATGATATGCATGGTCTCTGCACCAAACCACCACGACTCAGCCTAAGTACATCTGCCGCTTGCTCTCTTGTACTGCCAGCAGATTGTGGAAGTACAGTGTAAAAACCATCTTTATGGAGAGATCTTTGTGGTTTAGGCTTAGTCTAAGTGTCTCAAGTAGCCGGGGTTTTTGTTTGGGCCTAATCCATAAGGTCTGATGGCTTTCCTCCTCACTCAAGATGAATGTGGTAGAAAATATAAATCAAAGAAACGTCCTTTGGCCTAGCCTTGCCTTGCCTTGCCTTATTTCCTTCTCATCCTGTTCTCTGTCCCAGCCTCTCTCACTAACCCCTCATCTGGCTGCATGTCTCTTCTTTACTCTCTCCTTTTCTCAAACACTCCTGCTTCCTGGCTTTCGTCTTTCAATTCCTCCATTTCAGTCTTGCAGCCCGGCACTACTTTTTCCTCTTGCCTCCCTTTGGCCTGCTCCCTTGCCTTTCTCCCTCTGTTCCATATCCTTCTTCCCGACTTGTCTCTTGGAGACTTTTGGCCACTTTGCACCCAAGTCTGGGGATGTTTTGGAAACTTTTCAGAGGCCTCGCTGGTGACAGGGGGGACAGAGGCAGTGACAGGCCCGGGGCTGACAGGCTCCCCCTCCCCTAGCGGGCGCTCGGCTGCCACACCCAGCTGACATAGAACCTTTGTCACAATGCCCGCAACCGTGGTGAGGATGCGGGCACTCTGCAAGTGACAGGGACCCAGCAGGACTGGGTGTCAGTTCAGCAATTGCTCAGTTCCCCAAAGAAGCTGAATTCTGCAAATTGATGCTTTTGCTCTTGAAATGATGTCATCAGGTGGGTGTTTTGGTGTAATACACTGAAAACCAGAGCAGAAATGCTGAAATATTCGCATGATATGCATGGTCTCTGCACCAAACCACCACGACTCAGCCTAAGTACATCTGCCGCTTGTTCTCTTGTACTGCCAGCAGATTGTGGAAGTACAGTATAAAAACCATCTTTATGGAGAGATCTTTGTGGTTTAGGCTTAGTCTAAGTGTCTCAAGTAGCCGGGGTTTTTGTTTGGGCCTAATCCATAAGGTCTGATGGCTTTCCTCCTCACTCAAGATGAATGTGGTAGAAAATATAAATCAAAGAAACGTCCTTTGGCCTACCCTTGCCTTGCCTTGCCTTATTTCCTTCTCATCCTGTTCTCTGTCCCAGCCTCTCTCACTAACCCCTCGTCTGGCTGCATGTCTCTTCTTTCCTCTCTCCTTTTCTCAAACTCTCCTGCTTCCTGGCTTTCGTCTTTCAATTCCTCCATTTCAGTCTTGCAGCCCGGCACTACTTTTTCCTCTTGCCTCCCTTTGGCCTGCTCCCTTGCCTTTCTCCCTCTGTTCCATATCCTTCTTCCCGACTTGTCTCTTGGAGACTTTTGGCCACTTTGCACCCAAGTCTGGGGATGTTTTGGAAACTTTTCAGAGGCCTCGCTGGTGACAGGGGGGACAGAGGCAGTGACAGGCCCGGGGCTGACAGGCTCCCCCTCCCCTAGCGGGCGCTCGGCTGCCACACCCAGCTGACATAGAACCTTTGTCACAATGCCCGCTACCGTGGTGAGGATGCGGGCACTCTGCAAGTGACAGGGACCCAGCAGGACTGGGTGTCAGTTCAGCAATTGCTCAGTTCCCCAAAGAAGCTGAATTCTGCAAATTGCTGCTTTTGCTCTTGAAATGATGTCATCAGGTGGGTGTTTTGGTGTAATACACTGAAAACCAGAGCAGAAATGCTGAAATATTCCCATGATATGCATGGTCTCTGCACCAAACCACCATGACTCAGCCTAAGTACATCTGCCGCTTGTTCTTCTGTACTGCCAGAAGGTTGTCGAAGTACAGTATAAAAACCATCTTTATGGAGAGATCTTTGTGGTTTAGGCTTAGTCTAAGTGTCTCAAGTAGCCGGGGCTTTTGTTTGGGCCTAATCCATAAGGTCTGATGGCTTTCCTCCTCATCTCAAGATGAATGTGGTAGAAAATATAAATCAAAGAAACGTCCTTTGGCCTAGCCTTGCCTTGCCTTGCCTTATTTCCTTCTCATCCTGTTCTCTGTCCCAGCCTCTCTCACTAACCCCTCGTCTGGCTGCATGTCTCTTCTTTCCTCTCTCCTTTTCTCAAACTCTCCTGCTTCCTGGCTTTCGTCTTTCAAGTCCTCCATTTCAGTCCTGCAGCCCGGCACTACTTTTTCCTCTTGCCTCCCTTTGGCCTGCTCCCTTGCCTTTCTCCCTCTGTTCCATATCCTTCTTCCCGACTTGTCTCTTGGAGACTTTTGGCCACTTTGCACCCAAGTCTGGGGATGTTTTGGAAACTTTTCAGAGGCCTCGCTGCTGACAGGGGGGACAGCAGGCAGTGACAGGCCCGGGGCTGACAGGCTCCCCCTCCCCTAGCGGGCGCTCGGCTGCCACACCCAGCTGACATAGAACCTTTGTCACAATGCCCGCTACCGTGGTGAGGATGCGGGCACTCTGCAGATGACAGGGACCCAGCAGGACTTGGTGTCAGTTCAGCAATTGCTCAGTTCCCCAAAGAAGCTGAATTCTGCAAATTGCTGCTTTTGCTCTTGAAATGATGTCATCTGGTGGGTGTTTTGGTGTAATACACTGAAAACCAGAGCAGAAATGCTGAAATATTCCCATGATATGCATGGTCTCTGCACCAAACCACCATGACTCAGCCTAAGTACTTCTGCCGCTTGTTCTTCTGTACTGCCAGAAGGTTGTCGAAGTACAGTATAAAAACCATCTTTATGGAGAGATCTTTGTGGTTTAGGCTTAGTCTAAGTGTCTCAAGTAGCCGGGGCTTTTGTTTGGGCCTAATCCATAAGGTCTGATGGCTTTCCTCCTCATCTCAAGATGAATGTGGTAGAAAATATAAATCAAAGAAACGTCCTTTGGCCTAGCCTTGCCTTGCCTTGCCTTATTTCCTTCTCATCCTGTTCTCTGTCCCAGCCTCTCTCACTAACCCCTCGTCTGGCTGCATGTCTCTTCTTTCCTCTCTCCTTTTCTCAAACTCTTCTGCTTCCTGGCTTCGTCTTTCAATTCCTCCATTTCAGTCCTGCAGCCCGGCACTACTTTTTCCTCTTGCCTCCCTTTGGCCTGCTCCCTTGCCTTTCTCCCTCTGTTCCATATCCTTCTTCCCGACTTGTCTCTTGGAGAATTTTGGCCACTTTGCACCCAAGTCTGGGGATGTTTTGGAAACTTTTCAGAGGCCTCGCTGCTGACAGGGGAGACAGCAGGCAGTGACAGGCCCGGGGCTGACAGGCTCCCCCTCCCCTAGCGAGCGCTCGGCTGCCACACCCAGCTGAGATAGAACCTTTGTCACAATGCCCGCTACCGTGGTGAGGATGCGGGCACTCTGCAGGTGACAGGGACCCAGCAGGACTTGGTGTCAGTTCAGCAGTTGCTCAGTTCCCCAAAGAAGCTGAATTCTGCAAATTGCTGCTTTTGCTCTTGAAATGATGTCATCAGGTGGGTGTTTTGGTGTAATACACTGAAAACCAGAGCAGAAATGCTGAAATATTCGCATGATATGCATGGTCTCTGCACCAAACCACCACGACTCAGCCTAAGTACATCTGCCGCTTGTTCTCTTGTACTGCCAGCAGACTGTGGAAGTACAGTGTAAAAACCATCTTTATGGAGAGATCTTTGTGGTTTAGGCTTAGTCTAAGTGTCTCAAGTAGTCGGGGCTTTTGTTTGGGCCTAATCCATAAGGTCTGATGGCTTTCCTCCTCACTCAAGATGAATGTGGTAGAAAATATAAATCAAAGAAACGTCCTTTGGCCTAGCCTTGCCTTGCCTTGCCTTATTTCCTTCTCATCCTGTTCTCTGTCCCAGCCTCTCTCACTAACCCCTCATCTGGCTGCATGTCTCTTCTTTCCTCTCTCCTTTTCTCAAACTCTCCTGCTTCCTGGCTTTCGTCTTTCAATTCCTCCATTTCAGTCCTGCAGCCCGGCACTACTTTTTCCTCTTGCCTCCCTTTGACCTGCTCCCTTGCCTTTCTCCCTCTGTTCCATATCCTTCTTCCCGACTTGTCTCTTAGAGACTTTTGGCCACTTTGCACCCAAGTCTGGGGATGTTTTGGAAACTTTTCAGAGGCCTCGCTGGTGACAGGGGGGACAGCAGGCAGTGACAGGCCCGGGGCTGACAGGCTCCCCCTCCCCTAGCGGGCGCTCGGCTGCCACACCCAGCTGACATAGAACCTTTGTCACAATGCCCGCTACCGTGGTGAGGATGCGGGCACTCTGCAGGTGACAGGGACCCAGCAGGACTTGGTGTCAGCTCAGCAATTGCTCAGTTCCCCAAAGAAGCTGAATTCTGCAAATTGCTGCTTTTGCTCTTGAAATGATGTCATCAGGTGGGTGTTTTGGTGTAATACACTGAAAACCAGAGCAGAAATGCTGAAATATTCCCATGATATGCATGGTCTCTGCACCAAACCACCATGACTCAGACTAAGTACATCTGCCGCTTGTTCTCTTGTACTGCCAGCAGATTGTGGAAGTACAGTGTAAAAACCATCTTTATGGAGAGATCTTTGTGGTTTAGGCTTAGTCTAAGTGTCTCAAGTAGCCGGGGCTCTTGTTTGGGCCTAAGCCATAAGGTCTGATGGCTTTCCTCGTCATCTCAAGATAAATGTGGTAGAAAATGTAAATCAAAGAAACGTCCTTTGGCCTAGCCTTGCCTTGCCTTGCCTTATTTCCTTCTCATCCTGTTCTCTGTCCCAGCCTCTCTCACTAACCCCTCGTCTGGTTGCATGTCTCTTCTTTCCTCTCTCCTTTTCTCAAACTCTCCTGCTTCCTGGCTTTCGTCTTTCAATTCCTCCATTTCAGTCCTGCAGCCCGGCACTACTTTTTCCTCTTGCCTCCCTTTGGCCTGCTCCCTTGCCTTTCTCCCTCTGTTCCATATCCTTCTTCCCGACTTGTCTCTTGGAGACTTTTGGCCACTTTGCACCCAAGTCTGGGGATGTTTTGGAAACTTTTCAGAGGCCTCGCTGGTGACAGGGGGGACAGCAGGCAGTGACAGGCCCGGGGCTGACAGGCTCCCCCTCCCCTAGCGGGCGCTCGGCTGCCACACCCAGCTGACATAGAACCTTTGTCACAATGCCCGCAACCGTGGTGAGGATGCGGGCACTCTGCAGGTGACAGGGACCCAGCAGGACTTGGTGTCAGCTCAGCAATTGCTCAGTTCCCCAAAGAAGCTGAATTCTGCAAATTGATGCTTTTGCTCTTGAAATGATGTCATCAGGTGGGTGTTTTGGTGTAATACACTGAAAACCAGAGCAGAAATGCTGAAATATTCCCATGATATGCATGGTCTCTGCACCAAACCACCACGACTCAGCCTAAGTACATCTGCCGCTTGTTCTCTTGTACTGCCAGCAGATTGTGGAAGTACAGTGTAAAAACCATCTTTATGGAGAGATCTTTGTGGTTTAGGCTTAATCTAAGTGTCTCAAGTAGCCGGGGCTTTTGTTTGGGCCTAATCCATAAGGTCTGATGGCTTTCCTCCTCACTCAAGATAAATGTGGTAGAAAACGTAAATCAAAGAAACGTCCTTTGGCCTAGCCTACCTTGCCTTGCCTTATTTCTTTCTCATCCTGTTCTCTGTCCCAGCCTCTCTCACTAACCCCTCGTCTGGCTGCATGTCTCTTCTTTCCTCTCTCCTTTTCTCAAACTCTCCTGCTTCCTGGCTTTCGTCTTTCAATTCCTCCATTTCAGTCCTGCAGCCCGGCACTACTTTTTCCTCTTGCCTCCCTTTGGCCTGCTCCCTTGCCTTTCTCCCTCTGTTCCATATCCTTCTTCCCGACTTGTCTCTTGGAGACTTTTGGCCACTTTGCACCCAAGTCTGGGGATGTTTTGGAAACTTTTCAGAGGCCTCGCTGCTGACAGGGGGGACAGCAGGCAGTGACAGGCCCGGGGCTGACAGGCTCCCCCTCCCCTAGCGGGCGCTCGGCTGCCACACCCAGCTGACATAGAACCTTTGTCACAATGCCCGCTACCGTGGTGAGGATGCGGGCACTCTGCAGGTGACAGGGACCCAGCAGGACTTGCTGTCAGCTCAGCAATTGCTCAGTTCCCCAAAGAAGCTGAATTCTGCAAATTGATGCTTTTGCTCTTGAAATGATGTCATCAGGTGGGTGTTTTGGTGTAATACACTGAAAACCAGAGCAGAAATGCTGAAATATTCCCATGATATGCATGGTCTCTGCACCAAACCACCACGACTCAGCCTAAGTACATCTGCCGCTTGTTCTCTTGTACTGCCAGCAGATTGTGGAAGTACAGTGTAAAAACCATCTTTATGGAGAGATCTTTGTGGTTTAGGCTTAGTCTAAGTGTCTCAAGTAGCCGGGGCTTTTGTTTGGGCCTAATCCATAAGGTCTGATGGCTTTCCTCCTCACTCAAGATGAATGTGGTAGAAAATATAAATCAAAGAAACGTCCTTTGGCCTAGCCTTGCCTTGCCTTGCCTTATTTCCTTCTCATCCTGTTCTCTGTCCCAGCCTCTCTCACTAACCCCTCGTCTGGCTGCATGTCTCTTCTTTCCTCTCTCCTTTTCTCAAACTCTCCTGCTTCCTGGCTTTCGTCTTTCAATTCCTCCATTTCAGTCCTGCAGCCCGGCACTACTTTTTCCTCTTGCCTCCCTTTGGCCTGCTCCCTTGCCTTTCTCCCTCTGTTCCATATCCTTCTTCCCGACTTGTCTCTTGGAGACTTTTGGCCACTTTGCACCCAAGTCTGGGGATGTTTTGGAAACTTTTCAGAGGCCTCGCTGGTGACAGGGGGGACAGCAGGCAGTGACAGGCCCGGGGCTGACAGGCTCCCCCTCCCCTAGCGGGCGCTCGGCTGCCACACCCAGCTGACATAGAACCTTTGTCACAATGCCCGCTACCGTGGTGAGGATGCGGGCACTCTGCAGGTGACAGGGACCCAGCAGGACTTGGTGTCAGTTCAGCAATTGCTCAGTTCCACAAAGAAGCTGAATTCTGCAAATTGCTGCTTTTGCTCTTGAAATGATGTCATCAGGTGGGTGTTTTGGTGTAATACACTGAAAACCAGAGCAGAAATGCTGAAATATTCGCATGATATGCATGGTCTCTGCACCAAACCACCACGACTCAGCCTAAATACATCTGCCGCTTGTTCTCTTGTACTGCCAGCAGATTGTGGAAGTACAGTGTAAAAACCATCTTTATGGAGAGATCTTTGTGGTTTAGGCTTAGTCTAAGTGTCTCAAGTAGCCGGGGCTTTTGTTTGGGCCTAATCCATAAGGTCTGATGGCTTTCCTCCTCACTCAAGATGAATGTGGTAGAAAACGTAAATCAAAGAAACGTCCTTTGGCCTAGCCTTGCCTTGCCTTGCCTTATTTCCTTCTCATCCTGTTCTCTGTCCCAGCCTCTCTCACTAACCCCTCGTCTGGCTGCATGTCTCTTCTTTCCTCTCTCCTTTTCTCAAACTCTCCTGCTTCCTGGCTTTCGTCTTTCAATTCCTCCATTTCAGTCCTGCAGCCCGGCACTACTTTTTCCTCTTGTTTCCCTTTGGCCTGCTCCCTTGCCTTTCTCCCTCTGTTCCATATCCTTCTTCCCGACTTGTCTCTTGGAGACTTTTGGCCACTTTGCACCCAAGTCTGGGGATGTTTTGGAAACTTTTCAGAGGCCTCGCTGGTGACAGGGGGGACAGAGGCAGTGACAGGCCCGGGGCTGACAGGCTCCCCCTCCCCTAGCGGGCGCTCGGCTGCCACACCCACCTGACATAGAACCTTTGTCACAATGCCCGCTACCGTGGTGAGGATGCGGGCACTCTGCAGGTGACAGGGACCCAGCAGGACTTGGTGTCAGCTCAGCAATTGCTCAGTTCCCCAAAGAAGCTGAATTCTGCAAATTGCTGCTTTTGCTCTTGAAATGATGTCATCAGGTGGGTGTTTTGGTGTAATACACTGAAAACCAGAGCAGAAATGCTGAAATATTCCCATGATATGCATGGTCTCTGCACCAAACCACCACGACTCAGCCTAAATACATCTGCCGCTTGTTCTCTTGTACTGCCAGCAGATTGTGGAAGTACAGTGTAAAAACCATCTTTATGGAGAGATCTTTGTGGTTTAGGCTTAGTCTAAGTGTCTCAAGTAGCCGGGGCTTTTGTTTGGGCCTAATCCATAAGGTCTGATGGCTTTCCTCCTCACTCAAGATAAATGTGGTAGAAAACGTAAATCAAAGAAACGTCCTTTGGCCTAGCCTTGCCTTGCCTTGCCTTATTTCCTTCTCATCCTGTTCTCTGTCCCAGCCTCTCTCACTAACCCCTCGTCTGGCTGCATGTCTCTTCTTTCCTCTCTCCTTTTCTCAAACTCTCCTGCTTCCTGGCTTTCGTCTTTCAATTCCTCCATTTCAGTCCTGCAGCCCGGCACTACTTTTTCCTCTTGCCTCCCTTTGGCCTGCTCCCTTGCCTTTCTCCCTCTGTTCCATATCCTTCTTCCCGACTTGTCTCTTGGAGACTTTTGGCCACTTTGCACCCAAGTCTGGGGATGTTTTGGAAACTTTTCAGAGGCCTCGCTGCTGACAGGGGGGACAGAGGCAGTGACAGGCCCGGGGCTGACAGGCTCCCCCTCCCCTAGCGGGCGCTCGGCTGCCACACCCACCTGACATAGAACCTTTGTCACAATGCCCGCTACCGTGGTGAGGATGCGGGCACTCTGCAGGTGACAGGGACCCAGCAGGACTTGGTGTCAGTTCAGCAGTTGCTCAGTTCCCCAAAGAAGCTGAATTCTGCAAATTGCTGCTTTTGCTCTTGAAATCATGCCATCAGGTGGGTGTTTTGGTGTAATACACTGAAAACCAGAGCAGAAATGCTGAAATATTTGCATGATATGCATGGTCTCTGCACCAAACCACCACGACTCAGCCTAAATACATCTGCCGCTTGTTCTCTTGTACTGCCAGCAGATTGTGGAAGTACAGTGTAAAAACCATCTTTATGGAGAGATCTTTGTGGTTTAGGCTTAGTCTAAGTGTCTCAAGTAGCCGGGGCTTTTGTTTGGGCCTAATCCATAAGGTCTGATGGCTTTCCTCCTCACTCAAGATGAATGTGGTAGAAAACGTAAATCAAAGAAACGTCCTTTGGCCTAGCCTTGCCTTGCCTTGCCTTATTTCCTTCTCATCCTGTTCTCTGTCCCAGCCTCTCTCACTAACCCCTCGTCTGGCTGCATGTCTCTTCTTTCCTCTCTCCTTTTCTCAAACTCTCCTGCTTCCTGGCTTTCGTCTTTCAATTCCTCCATTTCAGTCCTGCAGCCCGGCACTACTTTTTCCTCTTGTTTCCCTTTGGCCTGCTCCCTTGCCTTTCTCCCTCTGTTCCATATCCTTCTTCCCGACTTGTCTCTTGGAGACTTTTGGCCACTTTGCACCCAAGTCTGGGGATGTTTTGGAAACTTTTCAGAGGCCTCGCTGGTGACAGGGGGGACAGAGGCAGTGACAGGCCCGGGGCTGACAGGCTCCCCCTCCCCTAGCGGGCGCTCGGCTGCCACACCCACCTGACATAGAACCTTTGTCACAATGCCCGCTACCGTGGTGAGGATGCGGGCACTCTGCAGGTGACAGGGACCCAGCAGGACTTGGTGTCAGCTCAGCAATTGCTCAGTTCCCCAAAGAAGCTGAATTCTGCAAATTGCTGCTTTTGCTCTTGAAATGATGTCATCAGGTGGGTGTTTTGGTGTAATACACTGAAAACCAGAGCAGAAATGCTGAAATATTCCCATGATATGCATGGTCTCTGCACCAAACCACCACGACTCAGCCTAAATACATCTGCCGCTTGTTCTCTTGTACTGCCAGCAGATTGTGGAAGTACAGTGTAAAAACCATCTTTATGGAGAGATCTTTGTGGTTTAGGCTTAGTCTAAGTGTCTCAAGTAGCCGGGGCTTTTGTTTGGGCCTAATCCATAAGGTCTGATGGCTTTCCTCCTCACTCAAGATAAATGTGGTAGAAAACGTAAATCAAAGAAACGTCCTTTGGCCTAGCCTTGCCTTGCCTTGCCTTATTTCCTTCTCATCCTGTTCTCTGTCCCAGCCTCTCTCACTAACCCCTCGTCTGGCTGCATGTCTCTTCTTTCCTCTCTCCTTTTCTCAAACTCTCCTGCTTCCTGGCTTTCGTCTTTCAATTCCTCCATTTCAGTCCTGCAGCCCGGCACTACTTTTTCCTCTTGCCTCCCTTTGGCCTGCTCCCTTGCCTTTCTCCCTCTGTTCCATATCCTTCTTCCCGACTTGTCTCTTGGAGACTTTTGGCCACTTTGCACCCAAGTCTGGGGATGTTTTGGAAACTTTTCAGAGGCCTCGCTGGTGACAGGGGGGACAGAGGCAGTGACAGGCCCGGGGCTGACAGGCTCCCCCTCCCCTAGCGGGCGCTCGGCTGCCACACCCAGCTGACATAGAACCTTTGTCACAATGCCCGCTACCGTGGTGAGGATGCGGGCACTCTGCAGGTGACAGGGACCCAGCAGGACTTGGTGTCAGTTCAGCAGTTGCTCAGTTCCCCAAAGAAGCTGAATTCTGCAAATTGCTGCTTTTGCTCTTGAAATCATGCCATCAGGTGGGTGTTTTGGTGTAATACACTGAAAACCAGAGCAGAAATGCTGAAATATTCGCATGATATGCATGGTCTCTGCACCAAACCACCACGACTCAGCCTAAATACATCTGCCGCTTGTTCTCTTGTACTGCCAGCAGATTGTGGAAGTACAGTGTAAAAACCATCTTTATGGAGAGATCTTTGTGGTTTAGGCTTAGTCTAAGTGTCTCAAGTAGCCGGGGCTTTTGTTTGGGCCTAATCCATAAGGTCTGATGGCTTTCCTCCTCACTCAAGATAAATGTGGTAGAAAACGTAAATCAAAGAAACGTCCTTTGGCCTAGCCTTGCCTTGCCTTGCCTTATTTCCTTCTCATCCTGTTCTCTGTCCCAGCCTCTCTCACTAACCCCTCGTCTGGCTGCATGTCTCTTCTTTCCTCTCTCCTTTTCTCAAACTCTCCTATTTCCTGGCTTTCGTCTTTCAATTCCTCCATTTCAGTCCTGCAGCCCGGCACTACTTTTTCCTCTTGCCTCCCTTTGGCCTGCTCCCTTGCCTTTCTCCCTCTGTTCCATATCCTTCTTCCCGACTTGTCTCTTGGAGACTTTTGGCCACTTTGCACCCAAGTCTGGGGATGTTTTGGAAACTTTTCAGAGGCCTCGCTGCTGACAGGGGGGACAGAGGCAGTGACAGGCCCGGGGCTGACAGGCTCCCCCTCCCCTAGCGGGCGCTCGGCTGCCACACCCACCTGACATAGAACCTTTGTCACAATGCCCGCTACCGTGGTGACGATGCGGGAACTCTGCAGGTGACAGGGACCCAGCAGGACTTGGTGTCAGTTCAGCAGTTGCTCAGTTCCCCAAAGAAGCTGAATTCTGCAAATTGCTGCTTTTGCTCTTGAAATGATGCCATCAGGTGGGTGTTTTGGTGTAATACACTGAAAACCAGAGCAGAAATGCTGAAATATTCGCATGATATGCATGGTCTCTGCACCAAACCACCACGACTCAGCCTAAGTACATCTGCCGCTTGTTCTCTTGTACTGCCAGCAGATTGTGGAAGTACAGTGTAAAAACCATCTTTATGGAGAGATCTTTGTGGTTTAGGCTTAGTCTAAGTGTCTCAAGTAGCCGGGGCTTTTGTTTGGGCCTAATCCATAAGGTCTGATGGCTTTCCTCCTCATCTCAAGATGAATGTGGTAGAAAATATAAATCAAAGAAACGTCCTTTGGCCTAGCCTTGCCTTGCCTTGCCTTATTTCCTTCTCATCCTGTTCTCTGTCCCAGCCTCTCTCACTAACCCCTCGTCTGGCTGCATGTCTCTTCTTTCCTCTCTCCTTTTCTCAAACTCTCCTGCTTCCTGGCTTTCGTCTTTCAAGTCCTCCATTTCAGTCCTGCAGCCCGGCACTACTTTTTCCTCTTGCCTCCCTTTGGCCTGCTCCCTTGCCTTTCTCCCTCTGTTCCATATCCTTCTTCCCGACTTGTCTCTTGGAGACTTTTGGCCACTTTGCACCCAAGTCTGGGGATGTTTTGGAAACTTTTCAGAGGCCTCGCTGGTGACAGGGGGGACAGAGGCAGTGACAGGCCCGGGGCTGACAGGCTCCCCCTCCCCTAGCGGGCGCTCGGCTGCCACACCCAGCTGACATAGAACCTTTGTCACAATGCCCGCTACCGTGGTGAGGATGCGGGCACTCTGCAGGTGACAGGGACCCAGCAGGACTTGGTGTCAGTTCAGCAATTGCTCAGTTCCCCAAAGAAGCTGAATTCTGCAAATTGCTGCTTTTGCTCTTGAAATGATGTCATCAGGTGGGTGTTTTGGTGTAATACACTGAAAACCAGAGCAGAAATGCTGAAATATTCCCATGATATGCATGGTCTCTGCACCAAACCACCACGACTCAGCCTAAATACATCTGTCGCTTGTTCTCTTGTACTGCCAGCAGATTGTGGAAGTACAGTGTAAAAACCATCTTTATGGAGAGATCTTTGTGGTTTAGGCTTAGTCTAAGTGTCTCAAGTAGCCGGGGCTTTTGTTTGGGCCTAATCCATAAGGTCTGATGGCTTTCCTCCTCACTCAAGATAAATGTGGTAGAAAACGTAAATCAAAGAAACGTCCTTTGGCCTAGCCTTGCCTTGCCTTGCCTTATTTCCTTCTCATCCTGTTCTCTGTCCCAGCCTCTCTCACTAACCCCTCGTCTGGCTGCATGTCTCTTCTTTCCTCTCTCCTTTTCTCAAACTCTCCTGCTTCCTGGCTTTCGTCTTTCAATTCCTCCATTTCAGTCCTGCAGCCCGGCACTACTTTTTCCTCTTGCCTCCCTTTGGCCTGCTCCCTTGCCTTTCTCCCTCTGTTCCATATCCTTCTTCCCGACTTGTCTCTTGGAGACTTTTGGCCACTTTGCACCCAAGTCTGGGGATGTTTTGGAAACTTTTCAGAGGCCTCGCTGGTGACAGGGGGGACAGAGGCAGTGACAGGCCCGGGGCTGACAGGCTCCCCCTCCCCTAGCGGGCGCTCGGCTTCCACACCCACCTGACATAGAACCTTTGTCACAATGCCCGCTACCGTGGTGAGGATGCGGGCACTCTGCAGGTGACAGGGACCCAGCAGGACTTGGTGTCAGTTCAGCAGTTGCTCAGTTCCCCAAAGAAGCTGAATTCTGCAAATTGCTGCTTTTGCTCTTGAAATGATGCCATCAGGTGGGTGTTTTGGTGTAATACACTGAAAACCAGAGCAGAAATGCTGAAATATTCCCATGATATGCATGGTCTCTGCACCAAACCACCACGACTCAGACTAAATACATCTGCCGCTTGTTCTCTTGTACTGCCAGCAGATTGTGGAAGTACAGTGTAAAAACCATCTTTATGGAGAGATCTTTGTGGTTTAGGCTTAGTCTAAGTGTCTCAAGTAGCCGGGGCTTTTGTTTGGGCCTAATCCATAAGGTCTGATGGCTTTCCTCCTCATCTCAAGATGAATGTGGTAGAAAATATAAATCAAAGAAATGTCCTTTGGCCTAGCCTTGCCTTGCCTTGCCTTATTTCCTTCTCATCCTGTTCTCTGTCCCAGCCTCTCTCACTAACCCCTCGTCTGGCTGCATGTCTCTTCTTTCCTCTCTCCTTTTCTCAAACTCTCCTATTTCATGGCTTTCGTCTTTCAATTCCTCCATTTCAGTCCTGCAGCCCGGCACTACTTTTTCCTCTTGCCTCCCTTTGGCCTGCTCCCTTGCCTTTCTCCCTCTGTTCCATATCCTTCTTCCCGACTTGTCTCTTGGAGACTTTTGGCCACTTTGCACCCAAGTCTGGCGATGTTTTGGAAACTTTTCAGAGGCCTCGCTGCTGACAGGGGGGACAGAGGCAGTGACAGGCCCGGGGCTGACAGGCTCCCCCTCCCCTAGCGGGCGCTCGGCTGCCACACCCACCTGACATAGAACCTTTGTCACAATGCCCGCTACCGTGGTGACGATGCGGGCACTCTGCAGGTGACAGGGACCCAGCAGGACTTGGTGTCAGTTCAGCAGTTGCTCAGTTCCCCAAAGAAGCTGAATTCTGCAAATTGCTGCTTTTGCTCTTGAAATGATGCCATCAGGTGGGTGTTTTGGTGTAATACACTGAAAACCAGAGCAGAAATGCTGAAATATTCCCATGATATGCATGGTCTCTGCACCAAACCACCACGACTCAGACTAAATACATCTGCCGCTGGTTCTCTTGTACTGCCAGCAGATTGTGGAAGTACAGTGTAAAAACCATCTTTATGGAGAGATCTTTGTGGTTTAGGCTTAGTCTAAGTGTCTCAAGTAGCCGGGGCTTTTGTTTGGGCCTAATCCATAAGGTCTGATGGCTTTCCTCCTCATCTCAAGATGAATGTGGTAGAAAATATAAATCAAAGAAACGTCCTTTGGCCTAGCCTTGCCTTGCCTTGCCTTATTTCCTTCTCATCCTGTTCTCTGTCCCAGCCTCTCTCACTAACCCCTCGTCTGGCTGCATGTCTCTTCTTTCCTCTCTCCTTTTCTCAAACTCTCCTGCTTCCTGGCTTTCGTCTTTCAATTCCTCCATTTCAGTCCTGCAGCCCGGCACTACTTTTTCCTCTTGCCTCCCTTTGGCCTGCTCCCTTGCCTTTCTCCCTCTGTTCCATATCCTTCTGCCCGACTTGTCTCTTGGAGACTTTTGGCCACTTTGCACCCAAGTCTGGGGATGTTTTGGAAACTTTTCAGAGGCCTCGCTGCTGACAGGGGGGACAGAAGGCAGTGACAGGCCCGGGGCTGACAGGCTCCCCCTCCCCTAGCGGGCGCTCGGCTGCCACACCCAGCTGACATAGAACCTTTGTCACAATGCCCGCTACCGTGGTGAGGATGCGGGCACTCTGCAGGTGACAGGGACCCAGCAGGACTTGGTGTCAGTTCAGCAGTTGCTCAGTTCCCCAAAGAAGCTGAATTCTGCAAATTGCTGCTTTTGCTCTTGAAATGATGTCATCAGGTGGGTGTTTTGGTGTAATACACTGAAAACCAGAGCAGAAATGCTGAAATATTCCCATGATATGCATGGTCTCTGCACCAAACCACCACGACTCAGCCTAAATACATCTGCCGCTTGTTCTCTTGTACTGCCAGCAGATTGTGGAAGTACAGTGTAAAAACCATCTTTATGGAGAGATCTTTGTGGTTTAGGCTTAGTCTAAGTGTCTCAAGTAGCCGGGGCTTTTGTTTGGGCCTAATCCATAAGGTCTGATGGCTTTCCTCCTCATCTCAAGATGAATGTGGTAGAAAATATAAATCAAAGAAACGTCCTTTGGCCTAGCCTTGCCTTGCCTTGCCTTATTTCCTTCTCATCCTGTTCTCTGTCCCAGCCTCTCTCACTAACCCCTCGTCTGGCTGCATGTCTCTTCTTTCCTCTCTCCTTTTCTCAAACTCTCCTGCTTCCTGGCTTTCGTCTTTCAATTCCTCCATTTCAGTCCTGCAGCCCGGCACTACTTTTTCCTCTTGCCTCCCTTTGGCCTGCTCCCTTGCCTTTCTCCCTCTGTTCCATATCCTTCTGCCCGACTTGTCTCTTGGAGACTTTTGGCCACTTTGCACCCAAGTCTGGGGATGTTTTGGAAACTTTTCAGAGGCCTCGCTGCTGACAGGGGGGACAGCAGGCAGTGACAGGCCCGGGGCTGACAGGCTCCCCCTCCCCTAGCGGGCGCTCGGCTGCCACACCCAGCTGACATAGAACCTTTGTCACAATGCCCGCTACCGTGGTGAGGATGCGGGCACTCTGCAGGTGACAGGGACCCAGCAGGACTTGGTGTCAGTTCAGCAGTTGCTCAGTTCCCCAAAGAAGCTGAATTCTGCAAATTGCTGCTTTTGCTCTTGAAATGATGCCATCAGGTGGGTGTTTTGGTGTAATACACTGAAAACCAGAGCAGAAATGCTGAAATATTCGCATGATATGCATGGTCTCTGCACCAAACCACCACGACTCAGCCTAAGTACATCTGCCACTTGTTCTCTTGTACTGCCAGCAGATTGTGGAAGTACAGTGTAAAAACCATCTTTATGGAGAGATCTTTGTGGTTTAGGCTTAGTCTAAGTGTCTCAAGTAGCCGGGGCTTTTGTTTGGGCCTAATCCATTAGGTCTGATGGCTTTCCTCCTCACTCAAGATGAATGTGGTAGAAAATATAAATCAAAGAAACGTCCTTTGGCCTAGCCTTGCCTTGCCTTGCCTTATTTCCTTCTCATCCTGTTCTCTGTCCCAGCCTCTCTCACTAACCCCTCGTCTGGCTGCATGTCTCTTCTTTCCTCTCTCCTTTTCTCAAACTCTCCTGCTTCCTGGCTTTCGTCTTTCAAGTCCTCCATTTCAGTCCTGCAGCCCGGCACTACTTTTTCCTCTTGTTTCCCTTTGGCCTGCTCCCTTGCCTTTCTCCCTCTGTTCCATATCCTTCTTCCCGACTTGTCTCTTGGAGACTTTTGGCCACTTTGCACCCAAGTCTGGGGATGTTTTGGAAACTTTTCAGAGGCCTCGCTGGTGACAGGGGGGACAGAGGCAGTGACAGGCCCGGGGCTGACAGGCTCCCCCTCCCCTAGCGGGCGCTCGGCTGCCACACCCACCTGACATAGAACCTTTGTCACAATGCCCGCTACCGTGGTGACGATGCGGGCACTCTGCAGGTGACAGGGACCCAGCAGGACTTGGTGTCAGCTCAGCAATTGCTCAGTTCCCCAAAGAAGCTGAATTCTGCAAATTGCTGCTTTTGCTCTTGAAATGATGTCATCAGGTGGGTGTTTTGGTGTAATACACTGAAAACCACAGCAGAAATGCTGAAATATTCCCATGATATGCATGGTCTCTGCACCAAACCACCACGACTCAGCCTAAATACATCTGCCGCTTGTTCTCTTGTACTGCCAGCAGATTGTGGAAGTACAGTGTAAAAACCATCTTTATGGAGAGATCTTTGTGGTTTAGGCTTAGTCTAAGTGTCTCAAGTAGCCGGGGCTTTTGTTTGGGCCTAATCCATAAGGTCTGATGGCTTTCCTCCTCACTCAAGATAAATGTGGTAGAAAACGTAAATCAAAGAAACGTCCTTTGGCCTAGCCTTGCCTTGCCTTGCCTTATTTCCTTCTCATCCTGTTCTCTGTCCCAGCCTCTCTCACTAACCCCTCGTCTGGCTGCATGTCTCTTCTTTCCTCTCTCCTTTTCTCAAACTCTCCTGCTTCCTGGCTTTCGTCTTTCAATTCCTCCATTTCAGTCCTGCAGCCCGGCACTACTTTTTCCTCTTGCCTCCCTTTGGCCTGCTCCCTTGCCTTTCTCCCTCTGTTCCATATCCTTCTTCCCGACTTGTCTCTTGGAGACTTTTGGCCACTTTGCACCCAAGTCTGGGGATGTTTTGGAAACTTTTCAGAGGCCTCGCTGCTGACAGGGGGGACAGAGGCAGTGACAGGCCCGGGGCTGACAGGCTCCCCCTCCCCTAGCGGGCGCTCGGCTGCCACACCCAGCTGACATAGAACCTTTGTCACAATGCCCGCTACCGTGGTGAGGATGCGGGCACTCTGCAGGTGACAGGGACCCAGCAGGACTTGGTGTCAGTTCAGCAGTTGCTCAGTTCCCCAAAGAAGCTGAATTCTGCAAATTGCTGCTTTTGCTCTTGAAATGATGCCATCAGGTGGGTGTTTTGGTGTAATACACTGAAAACCAGAGCAGAAATGCTGAAATATTCGCATGATATGCATGGTCTCTGCACCAAACCACCACGACTCAGCCTAAATACATCTGCCGCTTGTTCTCTTGTACTGCCAGCAGATTGTGGAAGTACAGTGTAAAAACCATCTTTATGGAGAGATCTTTGTGGTTTAGGCTTAGTCTAAGTGTCTCAAGTAGCCGGGGCTTTTGTTTGGGCCTAATCCATAAGGTCTGATGGCTTTCCTCCTCATCTCAAGATGAATGTGGTAGAAAATATAAATCAAAGAAACGTCCTTTGGCCTAGCCTTGCCTTGCCTTGCCTTATTTCCTTCTCATCCTGTTCTCTGTCCCAGCCTCTCTCACTAACCCCTCGTCTGGCTGCATGTCTCTTCTTTCCTCTCTCCTTTTCTCAAACTCTCCTGCTTCCTGGCTTTCGTCTTTCAATTCCTCCATTTCAGTCCTGCAGCCCGGCACTACTTTTTCCTCTTGCCTCCCTTTGGCCTGCTCCCTTGCCTTTCTCCCTCTGTTCCATATCCTTCTTCCCGACTTGTCTCTTGGAGACTTTTGGCCACTTTGCACCCAAGTCTGGGGATGTTTTGGAAACTTTTCAGAGGCCTCGCTGCTGACAGGGGGGACAGAGGCAGTGACAGGCCCGGGGCTGACAGGCTCCCCCTCCCCTAGCGGGCGCTCGGCTGCCACACCCACCTGACATAGAACCTTTGTCACAATGCCCGCTACCGTGGTGAGGATGCGGGCACTCTGCAGGTGACAGGGACCCAGCAGGACTTGGTGTCAGTTCAGCAATTGCTCAGTTCCCCAAAGAAGCTGAATTCTGCAAATTGCTGCTTTTGCTCTTGAAATGATGTCATCAGGTGGGTGTTTTGGTGTAATACACTGAAAACCAGAGCAGAAATGCTGAAATATTCCCATGATATGCATGGTCTCTGCACCAAACCACCACGACTCAGCCTAAGTACATCTGCCGCTTGTTCTCTTGTACTGCCAGCAGATTGTGGAAGTACAGTGTAAAAACCATCTTTATGGAGAGATCTTTGTGGTTTAGGCTTAGTCTAAGTGTCTCAAGTAGCCGGGGCTTTTGTTTGGGCCTAGTCCATAAGGTCTGATGGCTTTCCTCCTCATCTCAAGATGGATGTGGTAGAAAATATAAATCAAAGAAACGTCCTTTGGCCTAGCCTTGCCTTGCCTTGCCTTATTTCCTTCTCATCCTGTTCTCTGTCCCAGCCTCTCTCACTAACCCCTCGTCTGGCTGCATGTCTCTTCTTTCCTCTCTCCTTTTCTCAAACTCTCCTGCTTCCTGGCTTTCGTCTTTCAATTCCTCCATTTCAGTCCTGCAGCCCGGCACTACTTTTTCCTCTTGCCTCCCTTTGGCCTGCTCCCTTGCCTTTCTCCCTCTGTTCCATATCCTTCTTCCCGACTTGTCTCTTGGAGACTTTTGGCCACTTTGCACCCAAGTCTGGGGATGTTTTGGAAAATTTTCAGAGGCCTCGCTGCTGACAGGGGGGACAGCAGGCAGTGACAGGCCCGGGACTGACAGGCTCCCCCTCACCTAGCGGGCGCTCGGCTGCCACACCCAGCTGACATAGAACCTTTGTCACAATGCCCGCTACCGTGGTGAGGATGCGGGCACTCTGCAGGTGACAGGGACCCAGCAGGACTTGGTGTCAGTTCAGCAATTGCTCAGTTCCCCAAAGAAGCTGAATTCTGCAAATCGCTGCTTTTGCTCTTGAAATGATGTCATCAGGTAGGTCTCTTGGTGTAATACACTGAAAACCAGAGCAGAAATGCTGAAATATTCCCATGATATGCATGGTCTCTGCACCAAACCACCACGACTCAGCCTAAGTACATCTGCCGCTTGTTCTTCTGTACTGACAGAAGGTTGTGGAAGTACAGTGTAAAAACCATCTTTATGGAGAGATCTTTGTGGTTTAGGCTTAGTCTAAGTGTCTCAAGTAGCCGGGGCTTTTGTTTGGGCCTAATCCATAAGGTCTGATGGCTTTCCTCCTCATCTCAAGATGAATGTGGTAGAAAACATAAATCAAAGAAACGTCCTTTGGCCTAGCCTTGCCTTGCCTTGCCTTATTTCCTTCTCATCCTGTTCTCTGTCCCAGCCTCTCTCACTAACCCCTCGTCTGGCTGCATGTCTCTTCTTTCCTCTCTCCTTTTCTCAAACTCTCCTATTTCCTGGCTTTCGTCTTTCAATTCCTCCATTTCAGTCCTGCAGCCCGGCACTACTTTTTCCTCTTGCCTCCCTTTGGCCTGCTCCCTTGCCTTTCTCCCTCTGTTCCATATCCTTCTTCCCGACTTGTCTCTTGGAGACTTTTGGCCACTTTGCACCCAAGTCTGGGGATGTTTTGGAAACTTTTCAGAGGCCTCGCTGCTGACAGGGGGGACAGAGGCAGTGACAGGCCCGGGGCTGACAGGCTCCCCCTCCCCTAGCGGGCGCTCGGCTGCCACACCCACCTGACATAGAACCTTTGTCACAATGCCCGCTACCGTGGTGAGGATGCGGGCACTCTGCAGGTGACAGGGACCCAGCAGGACTTGGTGTCAGTTCAGCAGTTGCTCAGTTCCCCAAAGAAGCTGAATTCTGCAAATTGCTGCTTTTGCTCTTGAAATGATGCCATCAGGTGGGTGTTTTGGTGTAATACACTGAAAACCAGAGCAGAAATGCTGAAATATTCGCATGATATGCATGGTCTCTGCACCAAACCACCACGACTCAGCCTAAGTACATCTGCCGCTTGTTCTCTTGTACTGCCAGCAGATTGTGGAAGTACAGTGTAAAAACCATCTTTATGGAGAGATCTTTGTGGTTTAGGCTTAGTCTAAGTGTCTCAAGTAGCCGGGGCTTTTGTTTGGGCCTAATCCATAAGGTCTGATGGCTTTCCTCCTCATCTCAAGATGAATGTGGTAGAAAATATAAATCAAAGAAACGTCCTTTGGCCTAGCCTTGCCTTGCCTTGCCTTATTTCCTTCTCATCCTGTTCTCTGTCCCAGCCTCTCTCACTAACCCCTCGTCTGGCTGCATGTCTCTTCTTTCCTCTCTCCTTTTCTCAAACTCTCCTGCTTCCTGGCTTTCGTCTTTCAATTCCTCCATTTCAGTCCTGCAGCCCGGCACTACTTTTTCCTCTTGCCTCCCTTTGGCCTGCTCCCTTGCCTTTCTCCCTCTGTTCCATATCCTTCTTCCCGACTTGTCTCTTGGAGACTTTTGGCCACTTTGCACCCAAGTCTGGGGATGTTTTGGAAACTTTTCAGAGGCCTCGCTGGTGACAGGGGGGACAGAGGCAGTGACAGGCCCGGGGCTGACAGGCTCCCCCTCCCCTAGCGGGCGCTCGGCTGCCACACCCAGCTGACATAGAACCTTTGTCACAATGCCCGCTACCGTGGTGAGGATGCGGGCACTCTGCAGGTGACAGGGACCCAGCAGGACTTGGTGTCAGTTCAGCAATTGCTCAGTTCCCCAAAGAAGCTGAATTCTGCAAATTGCTGCTTTTGCTCTTGAAATGATGTCATCAGGTGGGTGTTTTGGTGTAATACACTGAAAACCAGAGCAGAAATGCTGAAATATTCCCATGATATGCATGGTCTCTGCACCAAACCACCACGACTCAGCCTAAATACATCTGCCGCTTGTTCTCTTGTACTGCCAGCAGATTGTGGAAGTACAGTGTAAAAACCATCTTTATGGAGAGATCTTTGTGGTTTAGGCTTAGTCTAAGTGTCTCAAGTAGCCGGGGCTTTTGTTTGGGCCTAATCCATAAGGTCTGATGGCTTTCCTCCTCACTCAAGATAAATGTGGTAGAAAACGTAAATCAAAGAAACGTCCTTTGGCCTAGCCTTGCCTTGCCTTGCCTTATTTCCTTCTCATCCTGTTCTCTGTCCCAGCCTCTCTCACTAACCCCTCGTCTGGCTGCATGTCTCTTCTTTCCTCTCTCCTTTTCTCAAACTCTCCTGCTTCCTGGCTTTCGTCTTTCAATTCCTCCATTTCAGTCCTGCAGCCCGGCACTACTTTTTCCTCTTGCCTCCCTTTGGCCTGCTCCCTTGCCTTTCTCCCTCTGTTCCATATCCTTCTTCCCGACTTGTCTCTTGGAGACTTTTGGCCACTTTGCACCCAAGTCTGGGGATGTTTTGGAAACTTTTCAGAGGCCTCGCTGGTGACAGGGGGGACAGAGGCAGTGACAGGCCCGGGGCTGACAGGCTCCCCCTCCCCTAGCGGGCGCTCGGCTGCCACACCCAGCTGACATAGAACCTTTGTCACAATGCCCGCTACCGTGGTGAGGATGCGGGCACTCTGCAGGTGACAGGGACCCAGCAGGACTTGGTGTCAGTTCAGCAGTTGCTCAGTTCCCCAAAGAAGCTGAATTCTGCAAATTGCTGCTTTTGCTCTTGAAATGATGCCATCAGGTGGGTGTTTTGGTGTAATACACTGAAAACCAGAGCAGAAATGCTGAAATATTCCCATGATATGCATGGTCTCTGCACCAAACCACCACGACTCAGACTAAATACATCTGCCGCTTGTTCTCTTGTACTGCCAGCAGATTGTGGAAGTACAGTGTAAAAACCATCTTTATGGAGAGATCTTTGTGGTTTAGGCTTAGTCTAAGTGTCTCAAGTAGCCGGGGCTTTTGTTTGGGCCTAATCCATAAGGTCTGATGGCTTTCCTCCTCATCTCAAGATGAATGTGGTAGAAAATATAAATCAAAGAAATGTCCTTTGGCCTAGCCTTGCCTTGCCTTGCCTTATTTCCTTCTCATCCTGTTCTCTGTCCCAGCCTCTCTCACTAACCCCTCGTCTGGCTGCATGTCTCTTCTTTCCTCTCTCCTTTTCTCAAACTCTCCTGCTTCCTGGCTTTCGTCTTTCAATTCCTCCATTTCAGTCCTGCAGCCCGGCACTACTTTTTCCTCTTGCCTCCCTTTGGCCTGCTCCCTTGCCTTTCTCCCTCTGTTCCATATCCTTCTTCCCGACTTGTCTCTTGGAGACTTTTGGCCACTTTGCACCCAAGTCTGGGGATGTTTTGGAAACTTTTCAGAGGCCTCGCTGCTGACAGGGGGGACAGAGGCAGTGACAGGCCCGGGGCTGACAGGCTCCCCCTCCCCTAGCGGGCGCTCGGCTGCCACACCCAGCTGACATAGAACCTTTGTCACAATGCCCGCTACCGTGGTGAGGATGCGGGCACTCTGCAGGTGACAGGGACCCAGCAGGACTTGGTGTCAGTTCAGCAGTTGCTCAGTTCCCCAAAGAAGCTGAATTCTGCAAATTGCTGCTTTTGCTCTTGAAATGATGCCATCAGGAGGGTGTTTTGGTGTAATACACTGAAAACCAGAGCAGAAATGCTGAAAAATTCCCATGATATGCATGGTCTCTGCACCAAACCACCACGACTCAGACTAAATACATCTGCCGCTTGTTCTCTTGTACTGCCAGCAGATTGTGGAAGTACAGTGTAAAAACCATCTTTATGGAGAGATCTTTGTGGTTTAGGCTTAGTCTAAGTGTCTCAAGTAGCCGGGGCTTTTGTTTGGGCCTAATCCATAAGGTCTGATGGCTTTCCTCCTCACTCAAGATGAATGTGGTAGAAAATATAAATCAAAGAAACGTCCTTTGGCCTAGCCTTGCCTTGCCTTGCCTTATTTCCTTCTCATCCTGTTCTCTGTCCCAGCCTCTCTCACTAACCCCTCGTCTGGCTGCATGTCTCTTCTTTCCTCTCTCCTTTTCTCAAACTCTCCTGCTTCCTGGCTTTCGTCTTTCAATTCCTCCATTTCAGTCCTGCAGCCCGGCACTACTTTTTCCTCTTGCCTCCCTTTGGCCTGCTCCCTTGCCTTTCTCCCTCTGTTCCATATCCTTCTTCCCGACTTGTCTCTTGGAGACTTTTGGCCACTTTGCACCCAAGTCTGGGGATGTTTTGGAAACTTTTCAGAGGCCTCGCTGCTGACAGGGGGGACAGCAGGCAGTGACAGGCCCAGGGATGACAGGCTCCCCCTCCCCTAGCGGGCGCTCGGCTGCCACACCCAGCTGACATAGAACCTTTGTCACAATGCCCGCTACCGTGGTGAGGATGCGGGCACTCTGCAGGTGACAGGGACCCAGCAGGACTTGGTGTCAGTTCAGCAATTGCTCAGTTCCCCAAAGAAGCTGAATTCTGCAAATTGCTGCTTTTGCTCTTGAAATGATGTCATCAGGTGGGTGTTTTGGTGTAATACACTGAAAACCAGAGCAGAAATGCTGAAATATTCCCATGATATGCATGGTCTCTGCACCAAACCACCACGACTCAGCCTAAATACATCTGCCGCTTGTTCTCTAGTACTGCCAGCAGATTGTGGAAGTACAGTGTAAAAACCATCTTTATGGAGAGATCTTTGTGGTTTAGGCTTAGTCTAAGTGTCTCAAGTAGCCGGGGCTTTTGTTTGGGCCTAATCCATAAGGTCTGATGGCTTTCCTCCTCATCTCAAGATGAATGTGGTAGAAAATATAAATCAAAGAAACGTCCTTTGGCCTAGCCTTGCCTTGCCTTGCCTTATTTCCTTCTCATCCTGTTCTCTGTCCCAGCCTCTCTCACTAACCCCTCGTCTGGCTGCATGTCTCTTCTTTCCTCTCTCCTTTTCTCAAACTCTCCTGCTTCCTGGCTTTCGTCTTTCAATTCCTCCATTTCAGTCCTGCAGCCCGGCACTACTTTTTCCTCTTGCCTCCCTTTGGCCTGCTCCCTTGCCTTTCTCCCTCTGTTCCATATCCTTCTTCCCGACTTGTCTCTTGGAGACTTTTGGCCACTTTGCACCCAAGTCTGGGGATGTTTTGGAAACTTCTCAGAGGCCTCGCTGCTGACAGGGGGGACAGCAGGCAGTGACGGGCCCGGGGCTGACAGGCTCCCCCTCCCCTAGCGGGCGCTCGGCTGCCACACCCACCTGACATAGAACCTTTGTCACAATGCCCACTACCGTGGTGAGGATGCGGGCACTCTGCAGGTGACAGGGACCCAGCAGGACTTGGTGTCAGTTCAGCAATTGCTCAGTTCCCCAAAGAAGCTGAGTTCTGCAAATTGCTGCTTTTGCTCTTGAAATGATGTCATCTGGTGGGTGTTTTGGTGTAATACACTGAAAACCAGAGCAGAAATGCTGAAATATTCCCATGATATGCATGGTCTCTGCACCAAACCACCATGACTCAGCCTAAGTACATCTGCCGCTTGTTCTTCTGTACTGACAGAAGGTTGTCGAAGTACAGTATAAAAACCATCTTTATGGAGAGATCTTTGTGGTTTAGGCTTAGTCTAAGTGTCTCAAGTAGCCGGGGCTTTTGTTTGGGCCTAATCCATAAGGTCTGATGGCTTTCCTCCTCATCTCAAGATGAATGTGGTAGAAAATATAAATCAAAGAAACGTCCTTTGGCCTAGCCTTGCCTTGCCTTGCCTTATTTCCTTCTCATCCTGTTCTCTGTCCCAGCCTCTCTCACTAACCCCTCGTCTGGCTGCATGTCTCTTCTTTCCTCTCTCCTTTTCTCAAACTCTCCTGCTTCCTGGCTTTCGTCTTTCAATTCCTCCATTTCAGTCCTGCAGCCCGGCACTACTTTTTCCTCTTGCCTCCCTTTGGCCTGCTCCCTTGCCTTTCTCCCTCTGTTCCATATCCTTCTTCCCGACTTGTCTCTTGGAGACTTTTGGCCACTTTGCACCCAAGTCTGGGGATGTTTTGGAAACTTTTCAGAGGCCTCGCTGCTGACAGGGGGGACAGAGGCAGTGACAGGCCCGGGGCTGACAGGCTCCCCCTCCCCTAGCGGGCGCTCGGCTGCCACACCCACCTGACATAGAACCTTTGTCACAATGCCCGCTACCGTGGTGAGGATGCGGGCACTCTGCAGGTGACAGGGACCCAGCAGGACTTGGTGTCAGTTCAGCAATTGCTCAGTTCCCCAAAGAAGCTGAATTCTGCAAATTGCTGCTTTTGCTCTTGAAATGATGTCATCAGGTGGGTGTTTTGGTGTAATACACTGAAAACCAGAGCAGAAATGCTGAAATATTCCCATGATATGCATGGTCTCTGCACCAAACCACCACGACTCAGCCTAAATACATCTGCCGCTTGTTCTCTTGTACTGCCAGCAGATTGTGGAAGTACAGTGTAAAAACCATCTTTATGGAGAGATCTTTGTGGTTTAGGCTTAGTCTAAGTGTCTCAAGTAGCCGGGGCTTTTGTTTGGGCCTAGTCCATAAGGTCTGATGGCTTTCCTACTCATCTCAAGATGGATGTGGTAGAAAATATAAATCAAAGAAACGTCCTTTGGCCTAGCCTTGCCTTGCCTTGCCTTATTTCCTTCTCATCCTGTTCTCTGTCCCAGCCTCTCTCACTAACCCCTCGTCTGGCTGCATGTCTCTTCTTTCCTCTCTCCTTTTCTCAAACTCTCCTGCTTCCTGGCTTTCGTCTTTCAATTCCTCCATTTCAGTCCTGCAGCCCGGCACTACTTTTTCCTCTTGCCTCCCTTTGGCCTGCTCCCTTGCCTTTCTCCCTCTGTTCCATATCCTTCTTCCCGACTTGTCTCTTGGAGACTTTTGGCCACTTTGCACCCAAGTCTGGGGATGTTTTGGAAACTTTTCAGAGGCCTCGCTGCTGACAGGGGGGACAGCAGGCAGTGACAGGCCCGGGGCTGACAGGCTCCCCCTCCCCTAGCGGGCGCTCGGCTGCCACACCCAGCTGACATAGAACCTTTGTCACAATGCCCGCTACCGTGGTGAGGATGCGGGCACTCTGCAGGTGACAGGGACCCAGTAGGACTTGGTGTCAGCTCAGCAATTGCTCAGTTCCCCAAAGAAGCTGAGTTCTGCAAATTGCTGCTTTTGCTCTTGAAATGATGTCATCAGGTGGGTGTTTTGGCGTAATACACTGAAAACCAGAGCAGAAATGCTGAAATATTCCCATGATATGCATGGTCTCTGCACCAAACCACCACGACTCAGCCTAAATACATCTGCCGCTTGTTCTCTTGTACTGCAAGCAGATTGTGGAAGTACAGTGTAAAAACCATCTTTATGGAGAGATCTTTGTGGTTTAGGCTTAGTCTAAGTGTCTCAAGTAGCCGGGGCTTTTGTTTGGGCCTAATCCATAAGGTCTGATGGCTTTCCTCCTCATCTCAAGATGAATGTGGTAGAAAATATAAATCAAAGAAACGTCCTTTGGCCTACCCTTGCCTTGCCTTGCCTTATTTCCTTCTCATCCTGTTCTCTGTCCCAGCCTCTCTCACTAACCCCTCGTCTGGCTGCATGTCTCTTCTTTCCTCTCTCCTTTTCTCAAACTCTCCTGCTTCCTGGCTTTCGTCTTTCAATTCCTCCATTTCAGTCCTGCAGCCCGGCACTACTTTTTCCTCTTGCCTCCCTTTGGCCTGCTCCCTTGCCTTTCTCCCTCTGTTCCATATCCTTCTTCCCGACTTGTCTCTTGGAGACTTTTGGCCACTTTGCACCCAAGTCTGGGGATGTTTTGGAAACTTTTCAGAGGCCTCGCTGCTGACAGGGGGGACAGCAGGCAGTGACAGGCCCGGGGCTGACAGGCTCCCCCTCCCCTAGCGGGCGCTCGGCTGCCACACCCAGCTGACATAGAACCTTTGTCACAATGCCCGCTACCGTGGTGAGGATGCGGGCACTCTGCAGGTGACAGGGACCCAGTAGGACTTGGTGTCAGCTCAGCAATTGCTCAGTTCCCCAAAGAAGCTGAGTTCTGCAAATTGCTGCTTTTGCTCTTGAAATGATGTCATCAGGTGGGTGTTTTGGCGTAATACACTGAAAACCAGAGCAGAAATGCTGAAATATTCCCATGATATGCATGGTCTCTGCACCAAACCACCACGACTCAGCCTAAATACATCTGCCGCTTGTTCTCTTGTACTGCCAGCAGATTGTGGAAGTACAGTGTAAAAACCATCTTTATGGAGAGATCTTTGTGGTTTAGGCTTAGTCTAAGTGTCTCAAGTAGCCGGGGCTTTTGTTTGGGCCTAATCCATAAGGTCTGATGGCTTTCCTCCTCATCTCAAGATGAATGTGGTAGAAAATATAAATCAAAGAAACGTCCTTTGGCCTACCCTTGCCTTGCCTTGCCTTATTTCCTTCTCATCCTGTTCTCTGTCCCAGCCTCTCTCACTAACCCCTCGTCTGGCTGCATGTCTCTTCTTTCCTCTCTCCTTTTCTCAAACTCTCCTGCTTCCTGGCTTTCGTCTTTCAATTCCTCCATTTCAGTCCTGCAGCCCGGCACTACTTTTTCCTCTTGCCTCCCTTTGGCCTGCTCCCTTGCCTTTCTCCCTCTGTTCCATATCCTTCTTCCCGACTTGTCTCTTGGAGACTTTTGGCCACTTTGCACCCAAGTCTGGCGATGTTTTGGAAACTTTTCAGAGGCCTCGTTGGTGACAGGGAGGACAGAGGCAGTGACAGGCCCGGGTCTGACAGGCTCCCCCTCCCCTAGCGGGCGCTCGGCTGCCACACCCAGCTGACATAGAACCTTTGTCACAATGCCCGCTACCGTGGTGAGGATGCGGGCACTCTGCAGGTGACAGGGACCCAGCAGGACTTGGTGTCAGCTCAGCAATTGCTCAGTTCCCCAAAGAAGCTGAATTCTGCAAATTGCTGCTTTTGCTCTTGAAATGATGCCATCAGGTGGGTGTTTTGGCGTAATACACTGAAAACCAGAGCAGAAATGCTGAAATATTCCCATGATATGCATGGTCTCTGCACCAAACCACCACGACTCAGCCTAAATACATCTGCCGCTTGTTCTCTTGTACTGCCAGCAGATTGTGGAAGTACAGTGTAAAAACCATCTTTATGGAGAGATCTTTGTGGTTTAGGCTTAGTCTAAGTATCTCAAGTAGCCGGGGCTTTTGTTTGGGCCTAATCCATAAGGTCTGATGGCTTTCCTCCTCACTCAAGATGAATGTGGTAGAAAATATAAATCAAAGAAACGTCCTTTGGCCTAGCCTTGCCTTGCCTTGCCTTATTTCCTTCTCATCCTGTTCTCTGTCCCAGCCTCTCTCACTAACCCCTCGTCTGGCTGCATGTCTCTTCTTTCCTCTCTCCTTTTCTCAAACTCTCCTGCTTCCTGGCTTTCGTCTTTCAATTCCTCCATTTCAGTCCTGCAGCCCGGCACTACTTTTTCCTCTTGCCTCCCTTTGGCCTGCTCCCTTGCCTTTCTCCCTCTGTTCCATATCCTTCTTCCCGACTTGTCTCTTGGAGACTTTTGGCCACTTTGCACCCAAGTCTGGGGATGTTTTGGAAACTTTTCAGAGGCCTCGCTGCTGACAGGGGGGACAGCAGGCAGTGACGGGCCCGGGGCTGACAGGCTCCCCCTCCCCTAGCGGGCGCTCGGCTGCCACACCCAGCTGACATAGAACCTTTGTCACAATGCCCGCTACCGTGGTGAGGATGCGGGCACTCTGCAGGTGACAGGGACCCAGCAGGACTTGGTGTCAGTTCAGCAATTGCTCAGTTCCCCAAAGAAGCTGAATTCTGCAAATTGCTGCTTTTGCTCTTGAAATGATGTCATCAGGTGGGTGTTTTGGTGTAATACACTGAAAACCAGAGCAGAAATGCTGAAATATTCCCATGATATGCATGGTCTCTGCACCAAACCACCATGACTCAGCCTAAGTACATCTGCCGCTTGTTCTTCTGTACTGACAGAAGGTTGTCGAAGTACAGTATAAAAACCATCTTTATGGAGAGATCTTTGTGGTTTAGGCTTAGTCTAAGTGTCTCAAGTAGCCGGGGCTTTTGTTTGGGCCTAATCCATAAGGTCTGATGGCTTTCCTCCTCATCTCAAGATGAATGTGGTAGAAAATATAAATCAAAGAAACGTCCTTTGGCCTAGCCTTGCCTTGCCTTGCCTTATTTCCTTCTCATCCTGTTCTCTGTCCCAGCCTCTCTCACTAACCCCTCGTCTGGCTGCATGTCTCTTCTTTCCTCTCTCCTTTTCTCAAACTCTCCTGCTTCCTGGCTTTCGTCTTTCAATTCCTCCATTTCAGTCCTGCAGCCCGGCACTACTTTTTCCTCTTGCCTCCCTTTGGCCTGTTCCCTTGCCTTTCTCCCTCTGTTCCATATCCTTCTTCCCGACTTGTCTCTTGGAGACTTTTGGCCACTTTGCACCCAAGTCTGGGGATGTTTTGGAAACTTTTCAGAGGCCTCGCTGGTGACAGGGGGGACAGAGGCAGTGACAGGCCCGGGGCTGACAGGCTCCCCCTCCCCTAGCGGGCGCTCGGCTGCCACACCCACCTGACATAGAACCTTTGTCACAATGCCCGCTACCGTGGTGAGGATGCGGGCACTCTGCAGGTGACAGGGACCCAGTAGGACTTGGTGTCAGCTCAGCAATTGCTCAGTTCCCCAAAGAAGCTGAATTCTGCAAATTGCTGCTTTTGCTCTTGAAATGATGTCATCAGGTGGGTGTTTTGGTGTAATACACTGAAAACCAGAGCAGAAATGCTGAAATATTCCCATGATATGCATGGTCTCTGCACCAAACCACCACGACTCAGCCTAAATACATCTGCCGCTTGTTCTCTTGTACTGCCAGCAGATTGTGCAAGTACAGTGTAAAAACCATCTTTATGGAGAGATCTTTGTGGTTTAGGCTTAGTCTAAGTGTCTCAAGTAGCCGGGGCTTTTGTTTGGGCCTAATCCATAAGGTCTGATGGCTTTCCTCCTCACTCAAGATGAATGTGGTAGAAAATATAAATCAAAGAAACGTCCTTTGGCCTAGCCTTGCCTTGCCTTGCCTTATTTCCTTCTCATCCTGTTCTCTGTCCCAGCCTCTCTCACTAACCCCTCGTCTGGCTGCATGTCTCTTCTTTCCTCTCTCCTTTTCTCAAACTCTCCTGCTTCCTGGCTTTCGTCTTTCAATTCCTCCATTTCAGTCCTGCAGCCCCGCACTACTTTTTCCTCTTGCCTCCCTTTGGCCTGCTCCCTTGCCTTTCTCCCTCTGTTCCATATCCTTCTTCCCGACTTGTCTCTTGGAGACTTTTGGCCACTTTGCACCCAAGTCTGGGGATGTTTTGGAAACTTCTCAGAGGCCTCGCTGCTGACAGGGGGGACAGCAGGCAGTGACGGGCCCGGGGCTGACAGGCTCCCCCTCCCCTAGCGGGCGCTCGGCTGCCACACCCAGCTGACATAGAACCTTTGTCACAATGCCCGCTACCGTGGTGAGGATGCGGGCACTCTGCAGGTGACAGGGACCCAGCAGGACTTGGTGTCAGTTCAGCAGTTGCTCAGTTCCCCAAAGAAGCTGAATTCTGCAAATTGCTGCTTTTGCTCTTGAAATGATGCCATCAGGTGGGTGTTTTGGTGTAATACACTGCAAACCAGAGCAGAAATGCTGAAATATTCCCATGATATGCATGGTCTCTGCACCAAACCACCATGACTCAGCCTAAGTACATCTGCCGCTTGTTCTTCTGTACTGACAGAAGGTTGTCGAAGTACAGTATAAAAACCATCTTTAAGGAGAGATCTTTGTGGTTTAGGCTTAGTCTAAGTGTCTCAAGTAGCCGGGGCTTTTGTTTGGGCCTAATCCATAAGGTCTGATGGCTTTCCTCCTCATCTCAAGATGAATGTGGTAGAAAATATAAATCAAAGAAACGTCCTTTGGCCTAGCCTTGCCTTGCCTTGCCTTATTTCCTTCTCATCCTGTTCTCTGTCCCAGCCTCTCTCACTAACCCCTCGTCTGGCTGCATGTCTCTTCTTTCCTCTCTCCTTTTCTCAAACTCTCCTGCTTCCTGGCTTTCGTCTTTCAATTCCTCCATTTCAGTCCTGCAGCCCGGCACTACTTTTTCCTCTTGCCTCCCTTTGGCCTGTTCCCTTGCCTTTCTCCCTCTGTTCCATATCCTTCTTCCCGACTTGTCTCTTGGAGACTTTTGGCCACTTTGCACCCAAGTCTGGGGATGTTTTGGAAACTTTTCAGAGGCCTCGCTGGTGACAGGGGGGACAGAGGCAGTGACAGGCCCGGGGCTGACAGGCTCCCCCTCCCCTAGCGGGCGCTCGGCTGCCACACCCACCTGACATAGAACCTTTGTCACAATGCCCGCTACCGTGGTGAGGATGCGGGCACTCTGCAGGTGACAGGGACCCAGTAGGACTTGGTGTCAGCTCAGCAATTGCTCAGTTCCCCAAAGAAGCTGAATTCTGCAAATTGCTGCTTTTGCTCTTGAAATGATGTCATCAGGTGGGTGTTTTGGTGTAATACACTGAAAACCAGAGCAGAAATGCTGAAATATTCCCATGATATGCATGGTCTCTGCACCAAACCACCACGACTCAGCCTAAATACATCTGGCGCTTGTTCTCTTGTACTGCCAGCAGATTGTGGAAGTACAGTGTAAAAACCATCTTTATGGAGAGATCTTTGTGGTTTAGGCTTAGTCTAAGTGTCTCAAGTAGCCGGGGCTTTTGTTTGGGCCTAATCCATAAGGTCTGATGGCTTTCCTCCTCACTCAAGATGAATGTGGTAGAAAATATAAATCAAAGAAACGTCCTTTGGCCTAGCCTTGCCTTGCCTTGCCTTATTTCCTTCTCATCCTGTTCTCTGTCCCAGCCTCTCTCACTAACCCCTCGTCTGGCTGCATGTCTCTTCTTTCCTCTCTCCTTTTCTCAAACTCTCCTGCTTCCTGGCTTTCGTCTTTCAATTCCTCCATTTCAGTCCTGCAGCCCGGCACTACTTTTTCCTCTTGCCTCCCTTTGGCCTGCTCCCTTGCCTTTCTCCCTCTGTTCCATATCCTTCTTCCCGACTTGTCTCTTGGAGACTTTTGGCCACTTTGCACCCAAGTCTGGGGATGTTTTGGAAACTTCTCAGAGGCCTCGCTGGTGACAGGGGGGACAGCAGGCAGTGACGGGCCCGGGGCTGACAGGCTCCCCCTCCCCTAGCGGGCGCTCGGCTGCCACACCCAGCTGACATAGAACCTTTGTCACAATGCCCGCTACCGTGGTGAGGATGCGGGCACTCTGCAGGTGACAGGGACCCAGCAGGACTTGGTGTCAGTTCAGCAGTTGCTCAGTTCCCCAAAGAAGCTGAATTCTGCAAATTGCTGCTTTTGCTCTTGAAATGATGCCATCAGGTGGGTGTTTTGGTGTAATACACTGAAAACCAGAGCAGAAATGCTGAAATATTCCCATGATATGCATGGTCTCTGCACCAAACCACCATGACTCAGCCTAAGTACATCTGCCGCTTGTTCTTCTGTACTGACAGAAGGTTGTCGAAGTACAGTATAAAAACCATCTTTATGGAGAGATCTTTGTGGTTTAGGCTTAGTCTAAGTGTCTCAAGTAACCGGGGCTTTTGTTTGGGCCTAATCCATAAGGTCTGATGGCTTTCCTCCTCATCTCAAGATGAATGTGGTAGAAAATATAAATCAAAGAAACGTCCTTTGGCCTAGCCTTGCCTTGCCTTGCCTTATTTCCTTCTCATCCTGTTCTCTGTCCCAGCCTCTCTCACTAACCCCTCGTCTGGCTGCATGTCTCTTCTTTCCTCTCTCCTTTTCTCAAACTCTCCTGCTTCCTGGCTTTCGTCTTTCAATTCCTCCATTTCAGTCCTGCAGCCCGGCACTACTTTTTCCTCTTGCCTCCCTTTGGCCTGTTCCCTTGCCTTTCTCCCTCTGTTCCATATCCTTCTTCCCGACTTGTCTCTTGGAGACTTTTGGCCACTTTGCACCCAAGTCTGGGGATGTTTTGGAAACTTTTCAGAGGCCTCGCTGGTGACAGGGGGGACAGAGGCAGTGACAGGCCCGGGGCTGACAGGCTCCCCCTCCCCTATCGGGCGCTCGGCTGCCACACCCACCTGACATAGAACCTTTGTCACAATGCCCGCTACCGTGGTGAGGATGCGGGCACTCTGCAGGTGACAGGGACCCAGTAGGACTTGGTGTCAGCTCAGCAATTGCTCAGTTCCCCAAAGAAGCTGAATTCTGCAAATTGCTGCTTTTGCTCTTGAAATGATGTCATCAGGTGGGTGTTTTGGTGTAATACACTGAAAACCAGAGCAGAAATGCTGAAATATTCCCATGATATGCATGGTCTCTGCACCAAACCACCACGACTCAGCCTAAATACATCTGCCGCTTGTTCTCTTGTACTGCCAGCAGATTGTGGAAGTACAGTGTAAAAACCATCTTTATGGAGAGATCTTTGTGGTTTAGGCTTAGTCTAAGTGTCTCAAGTAGCCGGGGCTTTTGTTTGGGCCTAATCCATAAGGTCTGATGGCTTTCCTCCTCACTCAAGATGAATGTGGTAGAAAATATAAATCAAAGAAACGTCCTTTGGCCTAGCCTTGCCTTGCCTTGCCTTATTTCCTTCTCATCCTGTTCTCTGTCCCAGCCTCTCTCACTAACCCCTCGTCTGGCTGCATGTCTCTTCTTTCCTCTCTCCTTTTCTCAAACTCTCCTGCTTCCTGGCTTTCGTCTTTCAATTCCTCCATTTCAGTCCTGCAGCCCGGCACTACTTTTTCCTCTTGCCTCCCTTTGGCCTGCTCCCTTGCCTTTCTCCCTCTGTTCCATATCCTTCTTCCCGACTTGTCTCTTGGAGACTTTTGGCCACTTTGCACCCAAGTCTGGGGATGTTTTGGAAACTTCTCAGAGGCCTCGCTGGTGACAGGGGGGACAGCAGGCAGTGACGGGCCCGGGGCTGACAGGCTCCCCCTCCCCTAGCGGGCGCTCGGCTGCCACACCCAGCTGACATAGAACCTTTGTCACAATGCCCGCTACCGTGGTGAGGATGCGGGCACTCTGCAGGTGACAGGGACCCAGCAGGACTTGGTGTCAGTTCAGCAGTTGCTCAGTTCCCCAAAGAAGCTGAATTCTGCAAATTGCTGCTTTTGCTCTTGAAATGATGCCATCAGGTGGGTGTTTTGGTGTAATACACTGAAAACCAGAGCAGAAATGCTGAAATATTCCCATGATATGCATGGTCTCTGCACCAAACCACCACGACTCAGCCTAAATACATCTGCCGCTTGTTCTCTTGTACTGCCAGCAGATTGTGGAAGTACAGTGTAAAAACCATCTTTATGGAGAGATCTTTGTGGTTTAGGCTTAGTCTAAGTGTCTCAAGTAGCCGGGGCTTTTGTTTGGGCCTAATCCATAAGGTCTGATGGCTTTCCTCCTCACTCAAGATGAATGTGGTAGAAAATATAAATCAAAGAAACGTCCTTTGGCCTAGCCTTGCCTTGCCTTGCCTTATTTCCTTCTCATCCTGTTCTCTGTCCCAGCCTCTCTCACTAACCCCTCGTCTGGCTGCATGTCTCTTCTTTCCTCTCTCCTTTTCTCAAACTCTCCTGCTTCCTGGCTTTCGTCTTTCAATTCCTCCATTTCAGTCCTGCAGCCCGGCACTACTTTTCCCTCTTGCCTCCCTTTGGCCTGCTCCCTTGCCTTTCTCCCTCTGTTCCATATCCTTCTTCCCAACTTGTCTCTTGGAGACTTTTGGCCACTTTGCACCCAAGTCTGGGGATGTTTTGGAAACTTCTCAGAGGCCTCGCTGGTGACAGGGGGGACAGCAGGCAGTGACAGGCCCGGGGCTGACAGGCTCCCCCTCCCCTAGCGGGCGCTCGGCTGCCACACCCAGCTGACATAGAACCTTTGTCACAATGCCCGCTACCGTGGTGAGGATGCGGGCACTCTGCGGGTGACAGGGACCCAGCAGGACTTGGTGTCAGTTCAGCAGTTGCTCAGTTCCCCAAAGAAGCTGAATTCTGCAAATTGCTGCTTTTGCTCTTGAAATGATGCCATCAGGTGGGTGTTTTGGTGTAATACACTGAAAACCAGAGCAGAAATGCTGAAATATTCCCATGATATGCATGGTCTCTGCACCAAACCACCACGACTCAGCCTAAATACATCTGCCGCTTGTTCTCTTGTACTGCCAGCAGATTGTGGAAGTACAGTATAAAAACCATCTTTATGGAGAGATCTTTGTGGTTTAGGCTTAGTCTAAGTGTCTCAAGTAGCCGGGGCTTTTGTTTGGGCCTAATCCATAAGGTCTGATGGCTTTCCTCCTCATCTCAAGATGAATGTGGTAGAAAATATAAATCAAAGAAACGTCCTTTGGCCTAGCCTTGCCTTGCCTTGCCTTATTTCCTTCTCATCCTGTTCTCTGTCCCAGCCTCTCTCACTAACCCCTCGTCTGGCTGCATGTCTCTTCTTTCCTCTCTCCTTTTCTCAAACTCTCCTGCTTCCTGGCTTTCGTCTTTCAATTCCTCCATTTCAGTCCTGCAGCCCGGCACTACTTTTTCCTCTTGCCTCCCTTTGGCCTGCTCCCTTGCCTTTCTCCCTCTGTTCCATATCCTTCTTCCCGACTTGTCTCTTGGAGACTTTTGGCCACTTTGCACACAAGTCTGGGGATGTTTTGGAAACTTCTCAGAGGCCTCGCTGGTGACAGGGGGGACAGCAGGCAGTGACGGGCCCGGGGCTGACAGGCTCCCCCTCCCCTAGCGGGCGCTCGGCTGCCACACCCAGCTGACATAGAACCTTTGTCACAATGCCCGCTACCGTGGTGAGGATGCGGGCACTCTGCAGGTGACAGGGACCCAGCAGGACTTGGTGTCAGTTCAGCAGTTGCTCAGTTCCCCAAAGAAGCTGAATTCTGCAAATTGCTGCTTTTGCTCTTGAAATGATGCCATCAGGTGGGTGTTTTGGTGTAATACACTGAAAACCAGAGCAGAAATGCTGAAATATTCCCATGATATGCATGGTCTCTGCACCAAACCACCATGACTCAGCCTAAGTACATCTGCCGCTTGTTCTTCTGTACTGACAGAAGGTTGTCGAAGTACAGTATAAAAACCATCTTTATGGAGAGATCTTTGTGGTTTAGGCTTAGTCTAAGTGTCTCAAGTAACCGGGGCTTTTGTTTGGGCCTAATCCATAAGGTCTGATGGCTTTCCTCCTCATCTCAAGATGAATGTGGTAGAAAATATAAATCAAAGAAACGTCCTTTGGCCTAGCCTTGCCTTGCCTTGCCTTATTTCCTTCTCATCCTGTTCTCTGTCCCAGCCTCTCTCACTAACCCCTCGTCTGGCTGCATGTCTCTTCTTTCCTCTCTCCTTTTCTCAAACTCTCCTGCTTCCTGGCTTTCGTCTTTCAATTCCTCCATTTCAGTCCTGCAGCCCGGCACTACTTTTTCCTCTTGCCTCCCTTTGGCCTGCTCCCTTGCCTTTCTCCCTCTGTTCCATATCCTTCTTCCCGACTTGTCTCTTGGAGACTTTTGGCCACTTTGCACCCAAGTCTGGGGATGTTTTGGAAACTTTTCAGAGGCCTCGCTGGTGACAGGGGGGACAGAGGCAGTGACAGGCCCGGGGCTGACAGGCTCCCCCTCCCCTATCGGGCGCTCGGCTGCCACACCCACCTGACATAGAACCTTTGTCACAATGCCCGCTACCGTGGTGAGGATGCGGGCACTCTGCAGGTGACAGGGACCCAGTAGGACTTGGTGTCAGCTCAGCAATTGCTCAGTTCCCCAAAGAAGCTGAATTCTGCAAATTGCTGCTTTTGCTCTTGAAATGATGTCATCAGGTGGGTGTTTTGGTGTAATACACTGAAAACCAGAGCAGAAATGCTGAAATATTCCCATGATATGCATGGTCTCTGCACCAAACCACCACGACTCAGCCTAAATACATCTGCCGCTTGTTCTCTTGTACTGCCAGCAGATTGTGGAAGTACAGTGTAAAAACCATCTTTATGGAGAGATCTTTGTGGTTTAGGCTTAGTCTAAGTGTCTCAAGTAGCCGGGGCTTTTGTTTGGGCCTAATCCATAAGGTCTGATGGCTTTCCTCCTCACTCAAGATGAATGTGGTAGAAAATATAAATCAAAGAAACGTCCTTTGGCCTAGCCTTGCCTTGCCTTGCCTTATTTCCTTCTCATCCTGTTCTCTGTCCCAGCCTCTCTCACTAACCCCTCGTCTGGCTGCATGTCTCTTCTTTCCTCTCTCCTTTTCTCAAACTCTCCTGCTTCCTGGCTTTCGTCTTTCAATTCCTCCATTTCAGTCCTGCAGCCCGGCACTACTTTTCCCTCTTGCCTCCCTTTGGCCTGCTCCCTTGCCTTTCTCCCTCTGTTCCATATCCTTCTTCCCAACTTGTCTCTTGGAGACTTTTGGCCACTTTGCACCCAAGTCTGGGGATGTTTTGGAAACTTCTCAGAGGCCTCGCTGGTGACAGGGGGGACAGCAGGCAGTGACAGGCCCGGGGCTGACAGGCTCCCCCTCCCCTAGCGGGCGCTCGGCTGCCACACCCAGCTGACATAGAACCTTTGTCACAATGCCCGCTACCGTGGTGAGGATGCGGGCACTCTGCGGGTGACAGGGACCCAGCAGGACTTGGTGTCAGTTCAGCAGTTGCTCAGTTCCCCAAAGAAGCTGAATTCTGCAAATTGCTGCTTTTGCTCTTGAAATGATGCCATCAGGTGGGTGTTTTGGTGTAATACACTGAAAACCAGAGCAGAAATGCTGAAATATTCCCATGATATGCATGGTCTCTGCACCAAACCACCACGACTCAGCCTAAATACATCTGCCGCTTGTTCTCTTGTACTGCCAGCAGATTGTGGAAGTACAGTATAAAAACCATCTTTATGGAGAGATCTTTGTGGTTTAGGCTTAGTCTAAGTGTCTCAAGTAGCCGGGGCTTTTGTTTGGGCCTAATCCATAAGGTCTGATGGCTTTCCTCCTCATCTCAAGATGAATGTGGTAGAAAATATAAATCAAAGAAACGTCCTTTGGCCTAGCCTTGCCTTGCCTTGCCTTATTTCCTTCTCATCCTGTTCTCTGTCCCAGCCTCTCTCACTAACCCCTCGTCTGGCTGCATGTCTCTTCTTTCCTCTCTCCTTTTCTCAAACTCTCCTGCTTCCTGGCTTTCGTCTTTCAATTCCTCCATTTCAGTCCTGCAGCCCGGCACTACTTTTTCCTCTTGCCTCCCTTTGGCCTGCTCCCTTGCCTTTCTCCCTCTGTTCCATATCCTTCTTCCCGACTTGTCTCTTGGAGACTTTTGGCCACTTTGCACCCAAGTCTGGGGATGTTTTGGAAACTTTTCAGGGGCCTCGCTGCTGACAGGGGGGACAGCAGGCAGTGACGGGCCCGGGGCTGACAGGCTCCCCCTCTCCTAGCGGGCGCTCGGCTGCCACACCCAGCTGACATAGAACCTTTGTCACAATGCCCGCTACCGTGGTGAGGATGCGGGCACTCTGCAGGTCACAGGGACCCAGCAGGACTTGGTGTCAGCTCAGGAATTGCTCAGTTCCCCAAAGAAGCTGAATTCTGCAAATTGCTGCTTTTGCTCTTGAAATGATGTCATCAGGTGGGTGTTTTGGTGTAATACACTGAAAACCAGAGCAGAAATGCTGAAATATTCCCATGATATGCATGGTCTCTGCACCAAACCACCATGACTCAGCCTAAGTACATCTGCCGCTTGTTCTTCTGTACTGACAGAAGGTTGTCGAAGTACAGTATAAAAACCATCTTTATGGAGAGATCTTTGTGGTTTAGGCTTAGTCTAAGTGTCTCAAGTAGCCGGGGCTTTTGTTTGGGCCTAATCCATAAGGTCTGATGGCTTTCCTCCTCATCTCAAGATGAATGTGGTAGAAAATATAAATCAAAGAAACGTCCTTTGGCCTAGCCTTGCCTTGCCTTGCCTTATTTCCTTCTCATCCTGTTCTCTGTCCCAGCCTCTCTCACTAACCCCTCGTCTGGCTGCATGTCTCTTCTTTCCTCTCTCCTTTTCTCAATCTCTCCTGCTTCCTGGCTTTCGTCTTTCAATTCCTCCATTTCAGTCCTGCAGCCCGGCACTACTTTTTCCTCTTGCCTCCCTTTGGCCTGCTCCCTTGCCTTTCTCCCTCTGTTCCATATCCTTCTTCCCGACTTGTCTCTTGGAGACTTTTGGCCACTTTGCACCCAAGTCTGGGGATGTTTTGGAAACTTCTCAGAGGCCTCGCTGGTGACAGGGGGGACAGCAGGCAGTGACAGGCCCGGGGCTGACAGGCTCCCCCTCCCCTAGCGGGCGCTCGGCTGCCACACCCAGCTGACATAGAACCTTTGTCACAATGCCCGCTACCGTGGTGAGGATGCGGGCACTCTGCGGGTGACAGGGACCCAGCAGGACTTGGTGTCAGTTCAGCAGTTGCTCAGTTCCCCAAAGAAGCTGAATTCTGCAAATTGCTGCTTTTGCTCTTGAAATGATGCCATCAGGTGGGTGTTTTGGTGTAATACACTGAAAACCAGAGCAGAAATGCTGAAATATTCCCATGATATGCATGGTCTCTGCACCAAACCACCACGACTCAGCCTAAATACATCTGCCGCTTGTTCTCTTGTACTGCCAGCAGATTGTGGAAGTACAGTATAAAAACCATCTTTATGGAGAGATCTTTGTGGTTTAGGCTTAGTCTAAGTGTCTCAAGTAGCCGGGGCTTTTGTTTGGGCCTAATCCATAAGGTCTGATGGCTTTCCTCCTCATCTCCAGATGAATGTGGTAGAAAATATAAATCAAAGAAACGTCCTTTGGCCTAGCCTTGCCTTGCCTTGCCTTATTTCCTTCTCATCCTGTTCTCTGTCCCAGCCTCTCTCACTAACCCCTCGTCTGGCTGCATGTCTCTTCTTTCCTCTCTCCTTTTCTCAAACTCTCCTGCTTCCTGGCTTTCGTCTTTCAATTCCTCCATTTCAGTCCTGCAGCCCGGCACTACTTTTTCCTCTTGCCTCCCTTTGGCCTGCTCCCTTGCCTTTCTCCCTCTGTTCCATATCCTTCTTCCCGACTTGTCTCTTGGAGACTTTTGGCCACTTTGCACCCAAGTCTGGGGATGTTTTGGAAACTTTTCAGGGGCCTCGCTGCTGACAGGGGGGACAGCAGGCAGTGACGGGCCCGGGGCTGACAGGCTCCCCCTCTCCTAGCGGGCGCTCGGCTGCCACACCCAGCTGACATAGAACCTTTGTCACAATGCCCGCTACCGTGGTGAGGATGCGGGCACTCTGCAGGTCACAGGGACCCAGCAGGACTTGGTGTCAGCTCAGGAATTGCTCAGTTCCCCAAAGAAGCTGAATTCTGCAAATTGCTGCTTTTGCTCTTGAAATGATGTCATCAGGTGGGTGTTTTGGTGTAATACACTGAAAACCAGAGCAGAAATGCTGAAATATTCCCATGATATGCATGGTCTCTGCACCAAACCACCATGACTCAGCCTAAGTACATCTGCCGCTTGTTCTTCTGTACTGACAGAAGGTTGTCGAAGTACAGTATAAAAACCATCTTTATGGAGAGATCTTTGTGGTTTAGGCTTAGTCTAAGTGTCTCAAGTAGCCGGGGCTTTTGTTTGGGCCTAATCCATAAGGTCTGATGGCTTTCCTCCTCATCTCAAGATGAATGTGGTAGAAAATATAAATCAAAGAAACGTCCTTTGGCCTAGCCTTGCCTTGCCTTGCCTTATTTCCTTCTCATCCTGTTCTCTGTCCCAGCCTCTCTCACTAACCCCTCGTCTGGCTGCATGTCTCTTCTTTCCTCTCTCCTTTTCTCAATCTCTCCTGCTTCCTGGCTTTCGTCTTTCAATTCCTCCATTTCAGTCCTGCAGCCCGGCACTACTTTTTCCTCTTGCCTCCCTTTGGCCTGTTCCCTTGCCTTTCTCCCTCTGTTCCATATCCTTCTTCCCGACTTGTCTCTTGGAGACTTTTGGCCACTTTGCACCCAAGTCTGGGGATGTTTTGGAAACTTTTCAGAGGCCTCGCTGGTGACAGGGGGGACAGAGGCAGTGACAGGCCCGGGGCTGACAGGCTCCCCCTCCCCTAGCGGGCGCTCGGCTGCCACACCCACCTGACATAGAACCTTTGTCACAATGCCCGCTACCGTGGTGAGGATGCGGGCACTCTGCAGGTGACAGGGACCCAGTAGGACTTGGTGTCAGCTCAGCAATTGCTCAGTTCCCCAAAGAAGCTGAATTCTGCAAATTGCTGCTTTTGCTCTTGAAATGATGTCATCAGGTGGGTGTTTTGGTGTAATACACTGAAAACCAGAGCAGAAATGCTGAAATATTCCCATGATATGCATGGTCTCTGCACCAAACCACCACGACTCAGCCTAAATACATCTGCCGCTTGTTCTCTTGTACTGCCAGCAGATTGTGGAAGTACAGTGTAAAAACCATCTTTATGGAGAGATCTTTGTGGTTTAGGCTTAGTCTAAGTGTCTCAAGTAGCCGGGGCTTTTGTTTGGGCCTAATCCATAAGGTCTGATGGCTTTCCTCCTCACTCAAGATGAATGTGGTAGAAAATATAAATCAAAGAAACGTCCTTTGGCCTAGCCTTGCCTTGCCTTGCCTTATTTCCTTCTCATCCTGTTCTCTGTCCCAGCCTCTCTCACTAACCCCTCGTCTGGCTGCATGTCTCTTCTTTCCTCTCTCCTTTTCTCAAACTCTCCTGCTTCCTGGCTTTCGTCTTTCAATTCCTCCATTTCAGTCCTGCAGCCCGGCACTACTTTTTCCTCTTGCCTCCCTTTGGCCTGCTCCCTTGCCTTTCTCCCTCTGTTCCATATCCTTCTTCCCGACTTGTCTCTTGGAGACTTTTGGCCACTTTGCACCCAAGTCTGGGGATGTTTTGGAAACTTTTCAGGGGCCTCGCTGCTGACAGGGGGGACAGCAGGCAGTGACGGGCCCGGGGCTGACTGGCTCCCCCTCTCCTAGCGGGCGCTCGGCTGCCACACCCAGCTGACATAGAACCTTTGTCACAATGCCCGCTACCGTGGTGAGGATGCGGGCACTCTGCAGGTCACAGGGACCCAGCAGGACTTGGTGTCAGCTCAGCAATTGCTCAGTTCCCCAAAGAAGCTGAATTCTGCAAATTGCTGCTTTTGCTCTTGAAATGATGTCATCAGGTGGGTGTTTTGGTGTAATACACTGAAAACCAGAGCAGAAATGCTGAAATATTCCCATGATATGCATGGTCTCTGCACCAAACCACCATGACTCAGCCTAAGTACATCTGCCGCTTGTTCTTCTGTACTGACAGAAGGTTGTCGAAGTACAGTATAAAAACCATCTTTATGGAGAGATCTTTGTGGTTTAGGCTTAGTCTAAGTGTCTCAAGTAGCCGGGGCTTTTGTTTGGGCCTAATCCATAAGGTCTGATGGCTTTCCTCCTCATCTCAAGATGAATGTGGTAGAAAATATAAATCAAAGAAACGTCCTTTGGCCTAGCCTTGCCTTGCCTTGCCTTATTTCCTTCTCATCCTGTTCTCTGTCCCAGCCTCTCTCACTAACCCCTCGTCTGGCTGCATGTCTCTTCTTTCCTCTCTCCTTTTCTCAAACTCTCCTGCTTCCTGGCTTTCGTCTTTCAATTCCTCCATTTCAGTCCTGCAGCCCGGCACTACTTTTTCCTCTTGCCTCCCTTTGGCCTGTTCCCTTGCCTTTCTCCCTCTGTTCCATATCCTTCTTCCCGACTTGTCTCTTGGAGACTTTTGGCCACTTTGCACCCAAGTCTGGGGATGTTTTGGAAACTTTTCAGAGGCCTCGCTGGTGACAGGGGGGACAGAGGCAGTGACAGGCCCGGGGCTGACAGGCTCCCCCTCCCCTAGCGGGCGCTCGGCTGCCACACCCAGCTGACATAGAACCTTTGTCACAATGCCCGCTACCGTGGTGAGGATGCGGGCACTCTGCAGGTGACAGGGACCCAGTAGGACTTGGTGTCAGCTCAGCAATTGCTCAGTTCCCCAAAGAAGCTGAATTCTGCAAATTGCTGCTTTTGCTCTTGAAATGATGTCATCAGGTGGGTGTTTTGGTGTAATACACTGAAAACCAGAGCAGAAATGCTGAAATATTCCCATGATATGCATGGTCTCTGCACCAAACCACCACGACTCAGCCTAAATACATCTGCCGCTTGTTCTCTTGTACTGCCAGCAGATTGTGGAAGTACAGTGTAAAAACCATCTTTATGGAGAGATCTTTGTGGTTTAGGCTTAGTCTAAGTGTCTGAAGTAGCCGGGGCTTTTGTTTGGGCCTAATCCATAAGGTCTGATGGCTTTCCTCCTCACTCAAGATGAATGTGGTAGAAAATATAAATCAAAGAAACGTCCTTTGGCCTAGCCTTGCCTTGCCTTGCCTTATTTCCTTCTCATCCTGTTCTCTGTCCCAGCCTCTCTCACTAACCCCTCGTCTGGCTGCATGTCTCTTCTTTCCTCTCTCCTTTTCTCAAACTCTCCTGCTTCCTGGCTTTCGTCTTTCAATTCCTCCATTTCAGTCCTGCAGCCCGGCACTACTTTTTCCTCTTGCCTCCCTTTGGCCTGCTCCCTTGCCTTTCTCCCTCTGTTCCATATCCTTCTTCCCGACTTGTCTCTTGGAGACTTTTGGCCACTTTGCACCCAAGTCTGGGGATGTTTTGGAAACTTTTCAGAGGCCTCGCTGGTGACAGGGGGGACAGCAGGCAGTGACGGGCCCGGGGCTGACAGGCTCCCCCTCCCCTAGCGGGCGCTCGGCTGCCACACCCAGCTGACATAGAACCTTTGTCACAATGCCCGCTACCGTGGTGAGGATGCGGGCACTCTGCAGGTGACAGGGACCCAGCAGGACTTGGTGTCAGTTCAGCAGTTGCTCAGTTCCCCAAAGAAGCTGAATTCTGCAAATTGCTGCTTTTGCTCTTGAAATGATGCCATCAGGTGGGTGTTTTGGTGTAATACACTGAAAACCAGAGCAGAAATGCTGAAATATTCCCATGATATGCATGGTCTCTGCACCAAACCACCACGACTCAGCCTAAATACATCTGCCGCTTGTTCTCTTGTACTGCCAGCAGATTGTGGAAGTACAGTGTAAAAACCATCTTTATGGAGAGATCTTTGTGGTTTAGGCTTAGTCTAAGTGTCTCAAGTAGCCGGGGCTTTTGTTTGGGCCTAATCCATAAGGTCTGATGGCTTTCCTCCTCACTCAAGATGAATGTGGTAGAAAATATAAATCAAAGAAACGTCCTTTGGCCTAGCCTTGCCTTGCCTTGCCTTATTTCCTTCTCATCCTGTTCTCTGTCCCAGCCTCTCTCACTAACCCCTCGTCTGGCTGCATGTCTCTTCTTTCCTCTCTCCTTTTCTCAAACTCTCCTGCTTCCTGGCTTTCGTCTTTCAATTCCTCCATTTCAGTCCTGCAGCCCGGCACTACTTTTTCCTCTTGCCTCCCTTTGGCCTGCTCCCTTGCCTTTCTCCCTCTGTTCCATATCCTTCTTCCCGACTTGTCTCTTGGAGACTTTTGGCCACTTTGCACCCAAGTCTGGGGATGTTTTGGAAACTTCTCAGAGGCCTCGCTGGTGACAGGGGGGACAGCAGGCAGTGACGGGCCCGGGGCTGACAGGCTCCCCCTCTCCTAGCGGGCGCTCGGCTGCCACACCCAGCTGACATAGAACCTTTGTCACAATGCCCGCTACCGTGGTGAGGATGCGGGCACTCTGCAGGTGACAGGGACCCAGCAGGACTTGGTGTCAGTTCAGCAGTTGCTCAGTTCCCCAAAGAAGCTGAATTCTGCAAATTGCTGCTTTTGCTCTTGAAATGATGCCATCAGGTGGGTGTTTTGGTGTAATACACTGAAAACCAGAGCAGAAATGCTGAAATATTCCCATGATATGCATGGTCTCTGCACCAAACCACCATGACTCAGCCTAAGTACATCTGCCGCTTGTTCTTCTGTACTGACAGAAGGTTGTCGAAGTACAGTATAAAAACCATCTTTAAGGAGAGATCTTTGTGGTTTAGGCTTAGTCTAAGTGTCTCAAGTAGCCGGGGCTTTTGTTTGGGCCTAATCCATAAGGTCTGATGGCTTTCCTCCTCATCTCAAGATGAATGTGGTAGAAAATATAAATCAAAGAAACGTCCTTTGGCCTAGCCTTGCCTTGCCTTGCCTTATTTCCTTCTCATCCTGTTCTCTGTCCCAGCCTCTCTCACTAACCCCTCGTCTGGCTGCATGTCTCTTCTTTCCTCTCTCCTTTTCTCAAACTCTCCTGCTTCCTGGCTTTCGTCTTTCAATTCCTCCATTTCAGTCCTGCAGCCCGGCACTACTTTTTCCTCTTGCCTCCCTTTGGCCTGTTCCCTTGCCTTTCTCCCTCTGTTCCATATCCTTCTTCCCGACTTGTCTCTTGGAGACTTTTGGCCACTTTGCACCCAAGTCTGGGGATGTTTTGGAAACTTTTCAGAGGCCTCGCTGGTGACAGGGGGGACAGCAGGCAGTGACAGGCCCGGGGCTGACAGGCTCCCCCTCCCCTAGCGGGCGCTCGGCTGCCACACCCAGCTGACATAGAACCTTTGTCACAATGCCCGCTACCGTGGTGAGGATGCGGGCACTCTGCGGGTGACAGGGACCCAGCAGGACTTGGTGTCAGTTCAGCAGTTGCTCAGTTCCCCAAAGAAGCTGAATTCTGCAAATTGCTGCTTTTGCTCTTGAAATGATGCCATCAGGTGGGTGTTTTGGTGTAATACACTGAAAACCAGAGCAGAAATGCTGAAATATTCCCATGATATGCATGGTCTCTGCACCAAACCACCACGACTCAGCCTAAATACATCTGCCGCTTGTTCTCTTGTACTGCCAGCAGATTGTGGAAGTACAGTATAAAAACCATCTTTATGGAGAGATCTTTGTGGTTTAGGCTTAGTCTAAGTGTCTCAAGTAGCCGGGGCTTTTGTTTGGGCCTAATCCATAAGGTCTGATGGCTTTCCTCCTCATCTCAAGATGAATGTGGTAGAAAATATAAATCAAAGAAACGTCCTTTGGCCTAGCCTTGCCTTGCCTTGCCTTATTTCCTTCTCATCCTGTTCTCTGTCCCAGCCTCTCTCACTAACCCCTCGTCTGGCTGCATGTCTCTTCTTTCCTCTCTCCTTTTCTCAAACTCTCCTGCTTCCTGGCTTTCGTCTTTCAATTCCTCCATTTCAGTCCTGCAGCCCGGCACTACTTTTTCCTCTTGCCTCCCTTTGGCCTGTTCCCTTGCCTTTCTCCCTCTGTTCCATATCCTTCTTCCCGACTTGTCTCTTGGAGACTTTTGGCCACTTTGCACCCAAGTCTGGGGATGTTTTGGAAACTTTTCAGAGGCCTCGCTGGTGACAGGGGGGACAGAGGCAGTGACAGGCCCGGGGCTGACAGGCTCCCCCTCCCCTATCGGGCGCTCGGCTGCCACACCCACCTGACATAGAACCTTTGTCACAATGCCCGCTACCGTGGTGAGGATGCGGGCACTCTGCAGGTGACAGGGACCCAGTAGGACTTGGTGTCAGCTCAGCAATTGCTCAGTTCCCCAAAGAAGCTGAATTCTGCAAATTGCTGCTTTTGCTCTTGAAATGATGTCATCAGGTGGGTGTTTTGGTGTAATACACTGAAAACCAGAGCAGAAATGCTGAAATATTCCCATGATATGCATGGTCTCTGCACCAAACCACCACGACTCAGCCTAAATACATCTGCCGCTTGTTCTCTTGTACTGCCAGCAGATTGTGGAAGTACAGTGTAAAAACCATCTTTATGGAGAGATCTTTGTGGTTTAGGCTTAGTCTAAGTGTCTCAAGTAGCCGGGGCTTTTGTTTGGGCCTAATCCATAAGGTCTGATGGCTTTCCTCCTCACTCAAGATGAATGTGGTAGAAAATATAAATCAAAGAAACGTCCTTTGGCCTAGCCTTGCCTTGCCTTGCCTTATTTCCTTCTCATCCTGTTCTCTGTCCCAGCCTCTCTCACTAACCCCTCGTCTGGCTGCATGTCTCTTCTTTCCTCTCTCCTTTTCTCAAACTCTCCTGCTTCCTGGCTTTCGTCTTTCAATTCCTCCATTTCAGTCCTGCAGCCCGGCACTACTTTTCCCTCTTGCCTCCCTTTGGCCTGCTCCCTTGCCTTTCTCCCTCTGTTCCATATCCTTCTTCCCGACTTGTCTCTTGGAGACTTTTGGCCACTTTGCACCCAAGTCTGGGGATGTTTTGGAAACTTCTCAGAGGCCTCGCTGGTGACAGGGGGGACAGCAGGCAGTGACAGGCCCGGGGCTGACAGGCTCCCCCTCCCCTAGCGGGCGCTCGGCTGCCACACCCAGCTGACATAGAACCTTTGTCACAATGCCCGCTACCGTGGTGAGGATGCGGGCACTCTGCGGGTGACAGGGACCCAGCAGGACTTGGTGTCAGTTCAGCAGTTGCTCAGTTCCCCAAAGAAGCTGAATTCTGCAAATTGCTGCTTTTGCTCTTGAAATGATGCCATCAGGTGGGTGTTTTGGTGTAATACACTGAAAACCAGAGCAGAAATGCTGAAATATTCCCATGATATGCATGGTCTCTGCACCAAACCACCATGACTCAGCCTAAGTACATCTGCCGCTTGTTCTTCTGTACTGACAGAAGGTTGTCGAAGTACAGTATAAAAACCATCTTTATGGAGAGATCTTTGTGGTTTAGGCTTAGTCTAAGTGTCTCAAGTAACCGGGGCTTTTGTTTGGGCCTAATCCATAAGGTCTGATGGCTTTCCTCCTCATCTCAAGATGAATGTGGTAGAAAATATAAATCAAAGAAACGTCCTTTGGCCTAGCCTTGCCTTGCCTTGCCTTATTTCCTTCTCATCCTGTTCTCTGTCCCAGCCTCTCTCACTAACCCCTCGTCTGGCTGCATGTCTCTTCTTTCCTCTCTCCTTTTCTCAAACTCTCCTGCTTCCTGGCTTTCGTCTTTCAATTCCTCCATTTCAGTCCTGCAGCCCGGCACTACTTTTTCCTCTTGCCTCCCTTTGGCCTGTTCCCTTGCCTTTCTCCCTCTGTTCCATATCCTTCTTCCCGACTTGTCTCTTGGAGACTTTTGGCCACTTTGCACCCAAGTCTGGGGATGTTTTGGAAACTTTTCAGAGGCCTCGCTGGTGACAGGGGGGACAGAGGCAGTGACAGGCCCGGGGCTGACAGGCTCCCCCTCCCCTATCGGGCGCTCGGCTGCCACACCCACCTGACATAGAACCTTTGTCACAATGCCCGCTACCGTGGTGAGGATGCGGGCACTCTGCAGGTGACAGGGACCCAGTAGGACTTGGTGTCAGCTCAGCAATTGCTCAGTTCCCCAAAGAAGCTGAATTCTGCAAATTGCTGCTTTTGCTCTTGAAATGATGTCATCAGGTGGGTGTTTTGGTGTAATACACTGAAAACCAGAGCAGAAATGCTGAAATATTCCCATGATATGCATGGTCTCTGCACCAAACCACCACGACTCAGCCTAAATACATCTGCCGCTTGTTCTCTTGTACTGCCAGCAGATTGTGGAAGTACAGTGTAAAAACCATCTTTATGGAGAGATCTTTGTGGTTTAGGCTTAGTCTAAGTGTCTCAAGTAGCCGGGGCTTTTGTTTGGGCCTAATCCATAAGGTCTGATGGCTTTCCTCCTCACTCAAGATGAATGTGGTAGAAAATATAAATCAAAGAAACGTCCTTTGGCCTAGCCTTGCCTTGCCTTGCCTTATTTCCTTCTCATCCTGTTCTCTGTCCCAGCCTCTCTCACTAACCCCTCGTCTGGCTGCATGTCTCTTCTTTCCTCTCTCCTTTTCTCAAACTCTCCTGCTTCCTGGCTTTCGTCTTTCAATTCCTCCATTTCAGTCCTGCAGCCCGGCACTACTTTTCCCTCTTGCCTCCCTTTGGCCTGCTCCCTTGCCTTTCTCCCTCTGTTCCATATCCTTCTTCCCGACTTGTCTCTTGGAGACTTTTGGCCACTTTGCACCCAAGTCTGGGGATGTTTTGGAAACTTCTCAGAGGCCTCGCTGGTGACAGGGGGGACAGCAGGCAGTGACAGGCCCGGGGCTGACAGGCTCCCCCTCCCCTAGCGGGCGCTCGGCTGCCACACCCAGCTGACATAGAACCTTTGTCACAATGCCCGCTACCGTGGTGAGGATGCGGGCACTCTGCGGGTGACAGGGACCCAGCAGGACTTGGTGTCAGTTCAGCAGTTGCTCAGTTCCCCAAAGAAGCTGAATTCTGCAAATTGCTGCTTTTGCTCTTGAAATGATGCCATCAGGTGGGTGTTTTGGTGTAATACACTGAAAACCAGAGCAGAAATGCTGAAATATTCCCATGATATGCATGGTCTCTGCACCAAACCACCACGACTCAGCCTAAATACATCTGCCGCTTGTTCTCTTGTACTGCCAGCAGATTGTGGAAGTACAGTATAAAAACCATCTTTATGGAGAGATCTTTGTGGTTTAGGCTTAGTCTAAGTGTCTCAAGTAGCCGGGGCTTTTGTTTGGGCCTAATCCATAAGGTCTGATGGCTTTCCTCCTCATCTCAAGATGAATGTGGTAGAAAATATAAATCAAAGAAACGTCCTTTGGCCTAGCCTTGCCTTGCCTTGCCTTATTTCCTTCTCATCCTGTTCTCTGTCCCAGCCTCTCTCACTAACCCCTCGTCTGGCTGCATGTCTCTTCTTTCCTCTCTCCTTTTCTCAAACTCTCCTGCTTCCTGGCTTTCGTCTTTCAATTCCTCCATTTCAGTCCTGCAGCCCGGCACTACTTTTTCCTCTTGCCTCCCTTTGGCCTGCTCCCTTGCCTTTCTCCCTCTGTTCCATATCCTTCTTCCCGACTTGTCTCTTGGAGACTTTTGGCCACTTTGCACCCAAGTCTGGGGATGTTTTGGAAACTTTTCAGGGGCCTCGCTGCTGACAGGGGGGACAGCAGGCAGTGACGGGCCCGGGGCTGACAGGCTCCCCCTCTCCTAGCGGGCGCTCGGCTGCCACACCCAGCTGACATAGAACCTTTGTCACAATGCCCGCTACCGTGGTGAGGATGCGGGCACTCTGCAGGTCACAGGGACCCAGCAGGACTTGGTGTCAGCTCAGCAATTGCTCAGTTCCCCAAAGAAGCTGAATTCTGCAAATTGCTGCTTTTGCTCTTGAAATGATGTCATCAGGTGGGTGTTTTGGTGTAATACACTGAAAACCAGAGCAGAAATGCTGAAATATTCCCATGATATGCATGGTCTCTGCACCAAACCACCATGACTCAGCCTAAGTACATCTGCCGCTTGTTCTTCTGTACTGACAGAAGGTTGTCGAAGTACAGTATAAAAACCATCTTTATGGAGAGATCTTTGTGGTTTAGGCTTAGTCTAAGTGTCTCAAGTAGCCGGGGCTTTTGTTTGGGCCTAATCCATAAGGTCTGATGGCTTTCCTCCTCATCTCAAGATGAATGTGGTAGAAAATATAAATCAAAGAAACGTCCTTTGGCCTAGCCTTGCCTTGCCTTGCCTTATTTCCTTCTCATCCTGTTCTCTGTCCCAGCCTCTCTCACTAACCCCTCGTCTGGCTGCATGTCTCTTCTTTCCTCTCTCCTTTTCTCAAACTCTCCTGCTTCCTGGCTTTCGTCTTTCAATTCCTCCATTTCAGTCCTGCAGCCCGGCACTACTTTTTCCTCTTGCCTCCCTTTGGCCTGTTCCCTTGCCTTTCTCCCTCTGTTCCATATCCTTCTTCCCGACTTGTCTCTTGGAGACTTTTGGCCACTTTGCACCCAAGTCTGGGGATGTTTTGGAAACTTTTCAGAGGCCTCGCTGGTGACAGGGGGGACAGAGGCAGTGACAGGCCCGGGGCTGACAGGCTCCCCCTCCCCTAGCGGGCGCTCGGCTGCCACACCCACCTGACATAGAACCTTTGTCACAATGCCCGCTACCGTGGTGAGGATGCGGGCACTCTGCAGGTGACAGGGACCCAGTAGGACTTGGTGTCAGCTCAGCAATTGCTCAGTTCCCCAAAGAAGCTGAATTCTGCAAATTGCTGCTTTTGCTCTTGAAATGATGTCATCAGGTGGGTGTTTTGGTGTAATACACTGAAAACCAGAGCAGAAATGCTGAAATATTCCCATGATATGCATGGTCTCTGCACCAAACCACCACGACTCAGCCTAAATACATCTGCCGCTTGTTCTCTTGTACTGCCAGCAGATTGTGGAAGTACAGTGTAAAAACCATCTTTATGGAGAGATCTTTGTGGTTTAGGCTTAGTCTAAGTGTCTCAAGTAGCCGGGGCTTTTGTTTGGGCCTAATCCATAAGGTCTGATGGCTTTCCTCCTCACTCAAGATGAATGTGGTAGAAAATATAAATCAAAGAAACGTCCTTTGGCCTAGCCTTGCCTTGCCTTGCCTTATTTCCTTCTCATCCTGTTCTCTGTCCCAGCCTCTCTCACTAACCCCTCGTCTGGCTGCATGTCTCTTCTTTCCTCTCTCCTTTTCTCAAACTCTCCTGCTTCCTGGCTTTCGTCTTTCAATTCCTCCATTTCAGTCCTGCAGCCCGGCACTACTTTTTCCTCTTGCCTCCCTTTGGCCTGCTCCCTTGCCTTTCTCCCTCTGTTCCATATCCTTCTTCCCGACTTGTCTCTTGGAGACTTTTGGCCACTTTGCACCCAAGTCTGGGGATGTTTTGGAAACTTTTCAGGGGCCTCGCTGCTGACAGGGGGGACAGCAGGCAGTGACGGGCCCGGGGCTGACTAGCTCCCCCTCTCCTAGCGGGCGCTCGGCTGCCACACCCAGCTGACATAGAACCTTTGTCACAATGCCCGCTACCGTGGTGAGGATGCGGGCACTCTGCAGGTCACAGGGACCCAGCAGGACTTGGTGTCAGCTCAGCAATTGCTCAGTTCCCCAAAGAAGCTGAATTCTGCAAATTGCTGCTTTTGCTCTTGAAATGATGTCATCAGGTGGGTGTTTTGGTGTAATACACTGAAAACCAGAGCAGAAATGCTGAAATATTCCCATGATATGCATGGTCTCTGCACCAAACCACCATGACTCAGCCTAAGTACATCTGCCGCTTGTTCTTCTGTACTGACAGAAGGTTGTCGAAGTACAGTATAAAAACCATCTTTATGGAGAGATCTTTGTGGTTTAGGCTTAGTCTAAGTGTCTCAAGTAGCCGGGGCTTTTGTTTGGGCCTAATCCATAAGGTCTGATGGCTTTCCTCCTCATCTCAAGATGAATGTGGTAGAAAATATAAATCAAAGAAACGTCCTTTGGCCTAGCCTTGCCTTGCCTTGCCTTATTTCCTTCTCATCCTGTTCTCTGTCCCAGCCTCTCTCACTAACCCCTCGTCTGGCTGCATGTCTCTTCTTTCCTCTCTCCTTTTCTCAAACTCTCCTGCTTCCTGGCTTTCGTCTTTCAATTCCTCCATTTCAGTCCTGCAGCCCGGCACTACTTTTTCCTCTTGCCTCCCTTTGGCCTGTTCCCTTGCCTTTCTCCCTCTGTTCCATATCCTTCTTCCCGACTTGTCTCTTGGAGACTTTTGGCCACTTTGCACCCAAGTCTGGGGATGTTTTGGAAACTTTTCAGAGGCCTCGCTGGTGACAGGGGGGACAGAGGCAGTGACAGGCCCGGGGCTGACAGGCTCCCCCTCCCCTAGCGGGCGCTCGGCTGCCACACCCAGCTGACATAGAACCTTTGTCACAATGCCCGCTACCGTGGTGAGGATGCGGGCACTCTGCAGGTGACAGGGACCCAGTAGGACTTGGTGTCAGCTCAGCAATTGCTCAGTTCCCCAAAGAAGCTGAATTCTGCAAATTGCTGCTTTTGCTCTTGAAATGATGTCATCAGGTGGGTGTTTTGGTGTAATACACTGAAAACCAGAGCAGAAATGCTGAAATATTCCCATGATATGCATGGTCTCTGCACCAAACCACCACGACTCAGCCTAAATACATCTGCCGCTTGTTCTCTTGTACTGCCAGCAGATTGTGGAAGTACAGTGTAAAAACCATCTTTATGGAGAGATCTTTGTGGTTTAGGCTTAGTCTAAGTGTCTCAAGTAGCCGGGGCTTTTGTTTGGGCCTAATCCATAAGGTCTGATGGCTTTCCTCCTCACTCAAGATGAATGTGGTAGAAAATATAAATCAAAGAAACGTCCTTTGGCCTAGCCTTGCCTTGCCTTGCCTTATTTCCTTCTCATCCTGTTCTCTGTCCCAGCCTCTCTCACTAACCCCTCGTCTGGCTGCATGTCTCTTCTTTCCTCTCTCCTTTTCTCAAACTCTCCTGCTTCCTGGCTTTCGTCTTTCAATTCCTCCATTTCAGTCCTGCAGCCCGGCACTACTTTTTCCTCTTGCCTCCCTTTGGCCTGCTCCCTTGCCTTTCTCCCTCTGTTCCATATCCTTCTTCCCGACTTGTCTCTTGGAGACTTTTGGCCACTTTGCACCCAAGTCTGGGGATGTTTTGGAAACTTTTCAGAGGCCTCGCTGGTGACAGGGGGGACAGCAGGCAGTGACGGGCCCGGGGCTGACAGGCTCCCCCTCCCCTAGCGGGCGCTCGGCTGCCACACCCAGCTGACATAGAACCTTTGTCACAATGCCCGCTACCGTGGTGAGGATGCGGGCACTCTGCAGGTGACAGGGACCCAGCAGGACTTGGTGTCAGTTCAGCAGTTGCTCAGTTCCCCAAAGAAGCTGAATTCTGCAAATTGCTGCTTTTGCTCTTGAAATGATGCCATCAGGTGGGTGTTTTGGTGTAATACACTGAAAACCAGAGCAGAAATGCTGAAATATTCCCATGATATGCATGGTCTCTGCACCAAACCACCACGACTCAGCCTAAATACATCTGCCGCTTGTTCTCTTGTACTGCCAGCAGATTGTGAAAGTACAGTATAAAAACCATCTTTATGGAGAGATCTTTGTGGTTTAGGCTTAGTCTAAGTGTCTCAAGTAGCCGGGGCTTTTGTTTGGGCCTAATCCATAAGGTCTGATGGCTTTCCTCCTCACTCAAGATGAATGTGGTAGAAAATATAAATCAAAGAAACGTCCTTTGGCCTAGCCTTGCCTTGCCTTGCCTTATTTCCTTCTCATCCTGTTCTCTGTCCCAGCCTCTCTCACTAACCCCTCGTCTGGCTGCATGTCTCTTCTTTCCTCTCTCCTTTTCTCAAACTCTCCTGCTTCCTGGCTTTCGTCTTTCAATTCCTCCATTTCAGTCCTGCAGCCCGGCACTACTTTTTCCTCTTGCCTCCCTTTGGCCTGCTCCCTTGCCTTTCTCCCTCTGTTCCATATCCTTCTTCCCGACTTGTCTCTTGGAGACTTTTGGCCACTTTGCACCCAAGTCTGGGGATGTTTTGGAAACTTTTCAGAGGCCTCGCTGGTGACAGGGGGGACAGCAGGCAGTGACGGGCCCGGGGCTGACAGGCTACCCCTCCCCTAGCGGGCGCTCGGCTGCCACACCCAGCTGACATAGAACCTTTGTCACAATGCCCGCTACCGTGGTGAGGATGCGGGCACTCTGCAGGTGACAGGGACCCAGCAGGACTTGGTGTCAGTTCAGCAGTTGCTCAGTTCCCCAAAGAAGCTGAATTCTGCAAATTGCTGCTTTTGCTCTTGAAATGATGCCATCAGGTGGGTGTTTTGGTGTAATACACTGAAAACCAGAGCAGAAATGCTGAAATATTCCCATGATATGCATGGTCTCTGCACCAAACCACCACGACTCAGCCTAAATACATCTGCCGCTTGTTCTCTTGTACTGCCAGCAGATTGTGAAAGTACAGTATAAAAACCATCTTTATGGAGAGATCTTTGTGGTTTAGGCTTAGTCTAAGTGTCTCAAGTAGCCGGGGCTTTTGTTTGGGCCTAATCCATAAGGTCTGATGGCTTTCCTCCTCACTCAAGATGAATGTGGTAGAAAATATAAATCAAAGAAACGTCCTTTGGCCTAGCCTTGCCTTGCCTTGCCTTATTTCCTTCTCATCCTGTTCTCTGTCCCAGCCTCTCTCACTAACCCCTCGTCTGGCTGCATGTCTCTTCTTTCCTCTCTCCTTTTCTCAAACTCTCCTGCTTCCTGGCTTTCGTCTTTCAATTCCTCCATTTCAGTCCTGCAGCCCGGCACTACTTTTTCCTCTTGCCTCCCTTTGGCCTGCTCCCTTGCCTTTCTCCCTCTGTTCCATATCCTTCTTCCCGACTTGTCTCTTGGAGACTTTTGGCCACTTTGCACCCAAGTCTGGGGATGTTTTGGAAACTTCTCAGAGGCCTCGCTGGTGACAGGGGGGACAGCAGGCAGTGACGGGCCCGGGGCTGACAGGCTCCCCCTCCCCTAGCGGGTGCTCGGCTGCCACACCCAGCTGACATAGAACCTTTGTCACAATGCCCGCTACCGTGGTGAGGATGCGGGCACTCTGCAGGTGACAGGGACCCAGCAGGACTTGGTGTCAGTTCAGCAGTTGCTCAGTTCCCCAAAGAAGCTGAATTCTGCAAATTGCTGCTTTTGCTCTTGAAATGATGCCATCAGGTGGGTGTTTTGGTGTAATACACTGAAAACCAGAGCAGAAATGCTGAAATATTCCCATGATATGCATGGTCTCTGCACCAAACCACCACGACTCAGCCTAAATACATCTGCCGCTTGTTCTCTTGTACTGCCAGCAGATTGTGGAAGTACAGTATAAAAACCATCTTTATGGAGAGATCTTTGTGGTTTAGGCTTAGTCTAAGTGTCTCAAGTAGCCGGGGCTTTTGTTTGGGCCTAATCCATAAGGTCTGATGGCTTTCCTCCTCATCTCAAGATGAATGTGGTAGAAAATATAAATCAAAGAAACGTCCTTTGGCCTAGCCTTGCCTTGCCTTGCCTTATTTCCTTCTCATCCTGTTCTCTGTCCCAGCCTCTCTCACTAACCCCTCGTCTGGCTGCATGTCTCTTCTTTCCTCTCTCCTTTTCTCAAACTCTCCTGCTTCCTGGCTTTCGTCTTTCAATTCCTCCATTTCAGTCCTGCAGCCCGGCACTACTTTTTCCTCTTGCCTCCCTTTGGCCTGCTCCCTTGGCTTTCTCCCTCTGTTCCATATCCTTCTTCCCGACTTGTCTCTTGGAGACTTTTGGCCACTTTGCACCCAAGTCTGGGGATGTTTTGGAAACTTTTCAGGGGCCTCGCTGCTGACAGGGGGGACAGCAGGCAGTGACGGGCCCGGGGCTGACAGTCTCCCCCTCTCCTAGCGGGCGCTCGGCTGCCACACCCAGCTGACATAGAACCTTTGTCACAATGCCCGCTACCGTGGTGAGGATGCGGGCACTCTGCAGGTGACAGGGACCCAGCAGGACTTGGTGTCAGCTCAGCAATTGCTCAGTTCCCCAAAGAAGCTGAATTCTGCAAATTGCTGCTTTTGCTCTTGAAATGATGGCATCAGGTGGGTGTTTTGGCGTAATACACTGAAAACCAGAGCAGAAATGCTGAAATATTCCCATGATATGCATGGTCTCTGCACCAAACCACCACGACTCAGCCTAAATACATCTGCCGCTTGTTCTCTTGTACTGCCAGCAGATTGTGGAAGTACAGTGTAAAAACCATCTTTATGGAGAGATCTTTGTGGTTTAGGCTTAGTCTAAGTGTCTCAAGTAGCCGGGGCTTTTGTTTGGGCCTAATCCATAAGGTCTGATGGCTTTCCTCCTCACTCAAGATGAATGTGGTAGAAAATATAAATCAAAGAAACGTCCTTTGGCCTAGCCTTGCCTTGCCTTGCCTTATTTCCTTCTCATCCTGTTCTCTGTCCCAGCCTCTCTCACTAACCCCTCGTCTGGCTGCATGTCTCTTCTTTCCTCTCTCCTTTTCTCAAACTCTCCTGCTTCCTGGCTTTCGTCTTTCAATTCCTCCATTTCAGTCCTGCAGCCCGGCACTACTTTTTCCTCTTGCCTCCCTTTGGCCTGCTCCCTTGCCTTTCTCCCTCTGTTCCATATCCTTCTTCCCGACTTGTCTCTTGGAGACTTTTGGCCACTTTGCACCCAAGTCTGGGCATGTTTTGGAAACTTTTCAGAGGCCTCGCTGGTGACAGGGGGGACAGCAGGCAGTGACGGGCCCGGGGCTGACAGGCTCCCCCTCCCCTAGCGGGCGCTCGGCTGCCACACCCAGCTGACATAGAACCTTTGTCACAATGCCCGCTACCGTGGTGAGGATGCGGGCACTCTGCAGGTGACAGGGACCCAGCAGGACTTGGTGTCAGCTCAGCAATTGCTCAGTTCCCCAAAGAAGCTGAATTCTGCAAATTGCTGCTTTTGCTCTTGAAATGATGGCATCAGGTGGGTGTTTTGGCGTAATACACTGAAAACCAGAGCAGAAATGCTGAAATATTCCCATGATATGCATGGTCTCTGCACCAAACCACCACGACTCAGCCTAAATACATCTGCCGCTTGTTCTCTTGTACTGCCAGCAGATTGTGGAAGTACAGTGTAAAAACCATCTTTATGGAGAGATCTTTGTGGTTTAGGCTTAGTCTAAGTGTCTCAAGTAGCCGGGGCTTTTGTTTGGGCCTAATCCATAAGGTCTGATGGCTTTCCTCCTCACTCAAGATGAATGTGGTAGAAAATATAAATCAAAGAAACGTCCTTTGGCCTAGCCTTGCCTTGCCTTGCCTTATTTCCTTCTCATCCTGTTCTCTGTCCCAGCCTCTCTCACTAACCCCTCGTCTGGCTGCATGTCTCTTCTTTCCTCTCTCCTTTTCTCAAACTCTCCTGCTTCCTGGCTTTCGTCTTTCAATTCCTCCATTTCAGTCCTGCAGCCCGGCACTACTTTTTCCTCTTGCCTCCCTTTGGCCTGCTCCCTTGCCTTTCTCCCTCTGTTCCATATCCTTCTTCCCGACTTGTCTCTTGGAGACTTTTGGCCACTTTGCACCCAAGTCTGGGGATGTTTTGGAAACTTCTCAGAGGCCTCGCTGGTGACAGGGGGGACAGCAGGCAGTGACGGGCCCGGGGCTGACAGGCTCCCCCTCCCCTAGCGGGCGCTCGGCTGCCACACCCAGCTGACATAGAACCTTTGTCACAATGCCCGCTACCGTGGTGAGGATGCGGGCACTCTGCAGGTGACAGGGACCCAGCAGGACTTGGTGTCAGTTCAGCAGTTGCTCAGTTCCCCAAAGAAGCTGAATTCTGCAAATTGCTGCTTTTGCTCTTGAAATGATGCCATCAGGTGGGTGTTTTGGTGTAATACACTGAAAACCAGAGCAGAAATGCTGAAATATTCCCATGATATGCATGGTCTCTGCACCAAACCACCACGACTCAGCCTAAATACATCTGCCGCTTGTTTTCTTGTACTGCCAGCAGATTGTGGAAGTACAGTATAAAAACCATCTTTATGGAGAGATCTTTGTGGTTTAGGCTTAGTCTAAGTGTCTCAAGTAGCCGGGGCTTTTGTTTGGGCCTAATCCATAAGGTCTGATGGCTTTCCTCCTCATCTCAAGATGAATGTGGTAGAAAATATAAATCAAAGAAACGTCCTTTGGCCTAGCCTTGCCTTGCCTTGCCTTATTTCCTTCTCATCCTGTTCTCTGTCCCAGCCTCTCTCACTAACCCCTCGTCTGGCTGCATGTCTCTTCTTTCCTCTCTCCTTTTCTCAAACTCTCCTGCTTCCTGGCTTTCGTCTTTCAATTCCTCCATTTCAGTCCTGCAGCCCGGCACTACTTTTTCCTCTTGCCTCCCTTTGGCCTGCTCCCTTGCCTTTCTCCCTCTGTTCCATATCCTTCTTCCCGACTTGTCTCTTGGAGACTTTTGGCCACTTTGCACCCAAGTCTGGGGATGTTTTGGAAACTTTTCAGAGGCCTCGCTGCTGACAGGGGGGACAGCAGGCAGTGACAGGCCCGGGGCTGACAGGCTCCCCCTCCCCTAGCGGGCGCTCGGCTGCCACACCCAGCTGACATAGAACCTTTGTCACAATGCCCGCTACCGTGGTGAGGATGCGGGCACTCTGCAGGTGACAGGGACCCAGCAGGACTTGGTGTCAGCTCAGCAATTGCTCAGTTCCCCAAAGAAGCTGAATTCTGCAAATTGCTGCTTTTGCTCTTGAAATGATGCCATCAGGTGGGTGTTTTGGCGTAATACACTGAAAACCAGAGCAGAAATGCTGAAATATTCCCATGATATGCATGGTCTCTGCACCAAACCACCACGACTCAGCCTAAATACATCTGCCGCTTGTTCTCTTGTACTGCCAGCAGATTGTGGAAGTACAGTGTAAAAACCATCTTTATGGAGAGATCTTTGTGGTTTAGGCTTAGTCTAAGTGTCTCAAGTAGCCGGGGCTTTTGTTTGGGCCTAATCCATAAGGTCTGATGGCTTTCCTCCTCACTCAAGATGAATGTGGTAGAAAATATAAATCAAAGAAACGTCCTTTGGCCTACCCTTGCCTTGCCTTGCCTTATTTCCTTCTCATCCTGTTCTCTGTCCCAGCCTCTCTCACTAACCCCTCGTCTGGCTGCATGTCTCTTCTTTCCTCTCTCCTTTTCTCAAACTCTCCTGCTTCCTGGCTTTCGTCTTTCAATTCCTCCATTTCAGTCCTGCAGCCCGGCACTACTTTTCCCTCTTGCCTCCCTTTGGCCTGCTCCCTTGCCTTTCTCCCTCTGTTCCATATCCTTCTTCCCGACTTGTCTCTTGGAGACTTTTGGCCACTTTGCACCCAAGTCTGGGGATGTTTTGGAAACTTCTCAGAGGCCTCGCTGGTGACAGGGGGGACAGCAGGCAGTGACGGGCCCGGGGCTGACAGGCTCCCCCTCTCCTAGCGGGCGCTCGGCTGCCACACCCAGCTGACATAGAACCTTTGTCACAATGCCCGCTACCGTGGTGAGGATGCGGGCACTCTGCAGGTGACAGGGACCCAGCAGGACTTGGTGTCAGCTCAGCAATTGCTCAGTTCCCCAAAGAAGCTGAATTCTGCAAATTGCTGCTTTTGCTCTTGAAATGATGGCATCAGGTGGGTGTTTTGGCGTAATACACTGAAAACCAGAGCAGAAATGCTGAAATATTCCCATGATATGCATGGTCTCTGCACCAAACCACCACGACTCAGCCTAAATACATCTGCCGCTTGTTCTCTTGTACTGCCAGCAGATTGTGGAAGTACAGTGTAAAAACCATCTTTATGGAGAGATCTTTGTGGTTTAGGCTTAGTCTAAGTGTCTCAAGTAGCCGGGGCTTTTGTTTGGGCCTAATCCATAAGGTCTGATGGCTTTCCTCCTCACTCAAGATGAATGTGGTAGAAAATATAAATCAAAGAAACGTCCTTTGGCCTAGCCTTGCCTTGCCTTGCCTTATTTCCTTCTCATCCTGTTCTCTGTCCCAGCCTCTCTCACTAACCCCTCGTCTGGCTGCATGTCTCTTCTTTCCTCTCTCCTTTTCTCAAACTCTCCTGCTTCCTGGCTTTCGTCTTTCAATTCCTCCATTTCAGTCCTGCAGCCCGGCACTACTTTTTCCTCTTGCCTCCCTTTGGCCTGCTCCCTTGCCTTTCTCCCTCTGTTCCATATCCTTCTTCCCGACTTGTCTCTTGGAGACTTTTGGCCACTTTGCACCCAAGTCTGGGGATGTTTTGGAAACTTCTCAGAGGCCTCGCTGGTGACAGGGGGGACAGCAGGCAGTGACGGGCCCGGGGCTGACAGGCTCCCCCTCCCCTAGCGGGCGCTCGGCTGCCACACCCAGCTGACATAGAACCTTTGTCACAATGCCCGCTACCGTGGTGAGGATGCGGGCACTCTGCAGGTGACAGGGACCCAGCAGGACTTGGTGTCAGTTCAGCAGTTGCTCAGTTCCCCAAAGAAGCTGAATTCTGCAAATTGCTGCTTTTGCTCTTGAAATGATGCCATCAGGTGGGTGTTTTGGTGTAATACACTGAAAACCAGAGCAGAAATGCTGAAATATTCCCATGATATGCATGGTCTCTGCACCAAACCACCACGACTCAGCCTAAATACATCTGCCGCTTGTTCTCTTGTACTGCCAGCAGATTGTGGAAGTACAGTATAAAAACCATCTTTATGGAGAGATCTTTGTGGTTTAGGCTTAGTCTAAGTGTCTCAAGTAGCCGGGGCTTTTGTTTGGGCCTAATCCATAAGGTCTGATGGCTTTCCTCCTCATCTCAAGATGAATGTGGTAGAAAATATAAATCAAAGAAACGTCCTTTGGCCTAGCCTTGCCTTGCCTTGCCTTATTTCCTTCTCATCCTGTTCTCTGTCCCAGCCTCTCTCACTAACCCCTCGTCTGGCTGCATGTCTCTTCTTTCCTCTCTCCTTTTCTCAAACTCTCCTGCTTCCTGGCTTTCGTCTTTCAAGTCCTCCATTTCAGTCCTGCAGCCCGGCACTACTTTTTCCTCTTGCCTCCCTTTGGCCTGCTCCCTTGCCTTTCTCCCTCTGTTCCATATCCTTCTTCCCGACTTGTCTCTTGGAGACTTTTGGCCACTTTGCACCCAAGTATGGGGATGTTTTGGAAACTTTTCAGAGGCCTCGCTGCTGACAGGGGGGACAGCAGGCAGTGACAGGCCCGGGGCTGACAGGCTCCCCCTCCCCTAGCGGGCGCTCGGCTGCCACACCCAGCTGACATAGAACCTTTGTCACAATGCCCGCTACCGTGGTGAGGATGCGGGCACTCTGCAGGTGACAGGGACCCAGCAGGACTTGGTGTCAGCTCAGCAATTGCTCAGTTCCCCAAAGAAGCTGAATTCTGCAAATTGCTGCTTTTGCTCTTGAAATGATGCCATCAGGTGGGTGTTTTGGCGTAATACACTGAAAACCAGAGCAGAAATGCTGAAATATTCCCATGATATGCATGGTCTCTGCACCAAACCACCACGACTCAGCCTAAATACATCTGCCGCTTGTTCTCTTGTACTGCCAGCAGATTGTGGAAGTACAGTGTAAAAACCATCTTTATGGAGAGATCTTTGTGGTTTAGGCTTAGTCTAAGTGTCTCAAGTAGCCGGGGCTTTTGTTTGGGCCTAATCCATAAGGTCTGATGGCTTTCCTCCTCACTCAAGATGAATGTGGTAGAAAATATAAATCAAAGAAACGTCCTTTGGCCTAGCCTTGCCTTGCCTTGCCTTATTTCCTTCTCATCCTGTTCTCTGTCCCAGCCTCTCTCACTAACCCCTCGTCTGGCTGCATGTCTCTTCTTTCCTCTCTCCTTTTCTCAAACTCTCCTGCTTCCTGGCTTTCGTCTTTCAATTCCTCCATTTCAGTCCTGCAGCCCGGCACTACTTTTCCCTCTTGCCTCCCTTTGGCCTGCTCCCTTGCCTTTCTCCCTCTGTTCCATATCCTTCTTCCCGACTTGTCTCTTGGAGACTTTTGGCCACTTTGCACCCAAGTCTGGGGATGTTTTGGAAACTTCTCAGAGGCCTCGCTGGTGACAGGGGGGACAGCAGGCAGTGACGGGCCCGGGGCTGACAGGCTCCCCCTCCCCTAGCGGGCGCTCGGCTGCCACACCCAGCTGACATAGAACCTTTGTCACAATGCCCGCTACCGTGGTGAGGATGCGGGCACTCTGCAGGTGACAGGGACCCAGCAGGACTTGGTGTCAGCTCAGCAATTGCTCAGTTCCCCAAAGAAGCTGAATTCTGCAAATTGCTGCTTTTGCTCTTGAAATGATGGCATCAGGTGGGTGTTTTGGCGTAATACACTGAAAACCAGAGCAGAAATGCTGAAATATTCCCATGATATGCATGGTCTCTGCACCAAACCACCACGACTCAGCCTAAATACATCTGCCGCTTGTTCTCTTGTACTGCCAGCAGATTGTGGAAGTACAGTGTAAAAACCATCTTTATGGAGAGATCTTTGTGGTTTAGGCTTAGTCTAAGTGTCTCAAGTAGCCGGGGCTTTTGTTTGGGCCTAATCCATAAGGTCTGATGGCTTTCCTCCTCACTCAAGATGAATGTGGTAGAAAATATAAATCAAAGAAACGTCCTTTGGCCTACCCTTGCCTTGCCTTGCCTTATTTCCTTCTCATCCTGTTCTCTGTCCCAGCCTCTCTCACTAACCCCTCGTCTGGCTGCATGTCTCTTCTTTCCTCTCTCCTTTTCTCAAACTCTCCTGCTTCCTGGCTTTCGTCTTTCAATTCCTCCATTTCAGTCCTGCAGCCCGGCACTACTTTTTCCTCTTGCCTCCCTTTGGCCTGCTCCCTTGCCTTTCTCCCTCTGTTCCATATCCTTCTTCCCGACTTGTCTCTTGGAGACTTTTGGCCACTTTGCACCCAAGTCTGGGGATGTTTTGGAAACTTCTCAGAGGCCTCGCTGGTGACAGGGGGGACAGCAGGCAGTGACGGGCCCGGGGCTGACAGGCTCCCCCTCCCCTAGCGGGCGCTCGGCTGCCACACCCAGCTGACATAGAACCTTTGTCACAATGCCCGCTACCGTGGTGAGGATGCGGGCACTCTGCAGGTGACAGGGACCCAGCAGGACTTGGTGTCAGCTCAGCAATTGCTCAGTTCCCCAAAGAAGCTGAATTCTGCAAATTGCTGCTTTTGCTCTTGAAATGATGCCATCAGGTGGGTGTTTTGGCGTAATACACTGAAAACCAGAGCAGAAATGCTGAAATATTCCCATGATATGCATGGTCTCTGCACCAAACCACCACGACTCAGCCTAAATACATCTGCCGCTTGTTCTCCTGTACTGCCAGCAGATTGTGGAAGTACAGTATAAAAACCATCTTTATGGAGAGATCTTTGTGTTTTAGGCTTAGTCTAAGTGTCTCAAGTAGCCGGGGCTTTTGTTTGGGCCTAATCCATAAGGTCTGATGGCTTTCCTCCTCATCTCAAGATGAATGTGGTAGAAAATATAAATCAAAGAAACGTCCTTTGGCCTAGCCTTGCCTTGCCTTGCCTTATTTCCTTCTCATCCTGTTCTCTGTCCCAGCCTCTCTCACTAACCCCTCGTCTGGCTGCATGTCTCTTCTTTCCTCTCTCCTTTTCTCAAACTCTCCTGCTTCCTGGCTTTCGTCTTTCAATTCCTCCATTTCAGTCCTGCAGCCCGGCACTACTTTTTCCTCTTGCCTCCCTTTGGCCTGCTCCCTTGCCTTTCTCCCTCTGTTCCATATCCTTCTTCCCGACTTGTCTCTTGGAGACTTTTGGCCACTTTGCACCCAAGTCTGGGGATGTTTTGGAAACTTCTCAGAGGCCTCGCTGGTGACAGGGGGGACAGCAGGCAGTGACGGGCCCGGGGCTGACAGGCTCCCCCTCCCCTAGCGGGCGCTCGGCTGCCACACCCAGCTGACATAGAACCTTTGTCACAATGCCCGCTACCGTGGTGAGGATGCGGGCACTCTGCAGGTGACAGGGACCCAGCAGGACTTGGTGTCAGCTCAGCAATTGCTCAGTTCCCCAAAGAAGCTGAATTCTGCAAATTGCTGCTTTTGCTCTTGAAATGATGCCATCAGGTGGGTGTTTTGGCGTAATACACTGAAAACCAGAGCAGAAATGCTGAAATATTCCCATGATATGCATGGTCTCTGCACCAAACCACCACGACTCAGCCTAAATACATCTGCCGCTTGTTCTCTTGTACTGCCAGCAGATTGTGGAAGTACAGTGTAAAAACCATCTTTATGGAGAGATCTTTGTGGTTTAGGCTTAGTCTAAGTGTCTCAAGTAGCCGGGGCTTTTGTTTGGGCCTAATCCATAAGGTCTGATGGCTTTCCTCCTCACTCAAGATGAATGTGGTAGAAAATATAAATCAAGGAAACGTCCTTTGGCCTAGCCTTGCCTTGCCTTGCCTTATTTCCTTCTCATCCTGTTCTCTGTCCCAGCCTCTCTCACTAACCCCTCGTCTGGCTGCATGTCTCTTCTTTCCTCTCTCCTTTTCTCAAACTCTCCTGCTTCCTGGCTTTCGTCTTTCAAGTCCTCCATTTCAGTCCTGCAGCCCGGCACTACTTTTTCCTCTTGCCTCCCTTTGGCCTGCTCCCTTGCCTTTCTCCCTCTGTTCCATATCCTTCTTCCCGACTTGTCTCTTGGAGACTTTTGGCCACTTTGCACCCAAGTCTGGGGATGTTTTGGAAACTTCTCAGAGGCCTCGCTGCTGACAGGGGGGACAGCAGGCAGTGACAGGCCCGGGGCTGACAGGCTCCCCCTCCCCTAGCGGGCGCTCGGCTGCCACACCCAGCTGACATAGAACCTTTGTCACAATGCCCGCTACCGTGGTGAGGATGCGGGCACTCTGCAGGTGACAGGGACCCAGCAGGACTTGGTGTCAGCTCAGCAATTGCTCAGTTCCCCAAAGAAGCTGAATTCTGCAAATTGCTGCTTTTGCTCTTGAAATGATGCCATCAGGTGGGTGTTTTGGCGTAATACACTGAAAACCAGAGCAGAAATGCTGAAATATTCCCATGATATGCATGGTCTCTGCACCAAACCACCACGACTCAGCCTAAATACATCTGCCGCTTGTTCTCTTGTACTGCCAGCAGATTGTGGAAGTACAGTGTAAAAACCATCTTTATGGAGAGATCTTTGTGGTTTAGGCTTAGTCTAAGTGTCTCAAGTAGCCGGGGCTTTTGTTTGGGCCTAATCCATAAGGTCTGATGGCTTTCCTCCTCACTCAAGATGAATGTGGTAGAAAATATAAATCAAGGAAACGTCCTTTGGCCTAGCCTTGCCTTGCCTTGCCTTATTTCCTTCTCATCCTGTTCTCTGTCCCAGCCTCTCTCACTAACCCCTCGTCTGGCTGCATGTCTCTTCTTTCCTCTCTCCTTTTCTCAAACTCTCCTGCTTCCTGGCTTTCGTCTTTCAAGTCCTCCATTTCAGTCCTGCAGCCCGGCACTACTTTTTCCTCTTGCCTCCCTTTGGCCTGCTCCCTTGCCTTTCTCCCTCTGTTCCATATCCTTCTTCCCGACTTGTCTCTTGGAGACTTTTGGCCACTTTGCACCCAAGTCTGGGGATGTTTTGGAAACTTCTCAGAGGCCTCGCTGGTGACAGGGGGGACAGCAGGCAGTGACGGGCCCGGGGCTGACAGGCTCCCCCTCCCCTAGCGGGCGCTCGGCTGCCACACCCAGCTGACATAGAACCTTTGTCACAATGCCCGCTACCGTGGTGAGGATGCGGGCACTCTGCAGGTGACAGGGACCCAGCAGGACTTGGTGTCAGCTCAGCAGTTGCTCAGTTCCCCAAAGAAGCTGAATTCTGCAAATTGCTGCTTTTGCTCTTGAAATGATGCCATCAGGTGGGTGTTTTGGTGTAATACACTGAAAACCAGAGCAGAAATGCTGAAATATTCCCATGATATGCATGGTCTCTGCACCAAACCACCACGGCTCAGCCTAAATACATCTGCCGCTTGTTCTCTTGTACTGCCAGCAGATTGTGGAAGTACAGTATAAAAACCATCTTTATGGAGAGATCTTTGTGGTTTAGGCTTAGTCTAAGTGTCTCAAGTAGCCGGGGCTTTTGTTTGGGCCTAATCCATAAGGTCTGATGGCTTTCCTCCTCATCTCAAGATGAATGTGGTAGAAAATATAAATCAAAGAAACGTCCTTTGGCCTACCCTTGCCTTGCCTTGCCTTATTTCCTTCTCATCCTGTTCTCTGTCCCAGCCTCTCTCACTAACCCCTCGTCTGGCTGCATGTCTCTTCTTTCCTCTCTCCTTTTCTCAAACTCTCCTGCTTCCTGGCTTTCGTCTTTCAAGTCCTCCATTTCAGTCCTGCAGCCCGGCACTACTTTTTCCTCTTGCCTCCCTTTGGCCTGCTCCCTTGCCTTTCTCCCTCTGTTCCATATCCTTCTTCCCGACTTGTCTCTTGGAGACTTTTGGCCACTTTGCACCCAAGTCTGGGGATGTTTTGGAAACTTTTCAGAGGCCTCGCTGGTGACAGGGGGGACAGAGGCAGTGACAGGCCCGGGGCTGACAGGCTCCCCCTCCCCTAGCGGGCGCTCGGCTGCCACACCCACCTGACATAGAACCTTTGTCACAATGCCCGCTACCGTGGTGAGGATGCGGGCACTCTGCAGGTGACAGGGACCCAGCAGGACTTGGTGTCAGCTCAGCAATTGCTCAGTTCCCCAAAGAAGCTGGATTCTGCAAATTGCTGCTTTTGCTCTTGAAATGATGTCATCAGGTGGGTGTTTTGGTGTAATACACTGAAAACCAGAGCAGAAATGCTGAAATATTCCCATGATATGCATGGTCTCTGCACCAAACCACCACGACTCAGCCTAAATACATCTGCCGCTTGTTCTCTTGTACTGCCAGCAGATTGTGGAAGTACAGTGTAAAAACCATCTTTATGGAGAGATCTTTGTGGTTTAGGCTTAGTCTAAGTGTCTCAAGTAGCCGGGGCTTTTGTTTGGGCCTAATCCATAAGGTCTGATGGCTTTCCTCCTCATCTCAAGATGAATGTGGTAGAAAATATAAATCAAAGAAACGTCCTTTGGCCTACCCTTGCCTTGCCTTGCCTTATTTCCTTCTCATCCTGTTCTCTGTCCCAGCCTCTCTCACTAACCCCTCGTCTGGCTGCATGTCTCTTCTTTCCTCTCTCCTTTTCTCAAACTCTCCTGCTTCCTGGCTTTCGTCTTTCAATTCCTCCATTTCAGTCCTGCAGCCCGGCACTACTTTTTCCTCTTGCCTCCCTTTGGCCTGCTCCCTTGCCTTTCTCCCTCTGTTCCATATCCTTCTTCCCGACTTGTCTCTTGGAGACTTTTGGCCACTTTGCACCCAAGTCTGGGGATGTTTTGGAAACTTTTCAGAGGCCTCGCTGCTGACAGGGGGGACAGCAGGCAGTGACAGGCCCGGGGCTGACAGGCTCCCCCTCCCCTAGCGGGCGCTCGGCTGCCACACCCAGCTGACATAGAACCTTTGTCACAATGCCCGCTACCGTGGTGAGGATGCGGGCACTCTGCAGGTGACAGGGACCCAGCAGGACTTGATGTCAGCTCAGCAATTGCTCAGTTCCCCAAAGAAGCTGAATTCTGCAAATTGCTGCTTTTGCTCTTGAAATGATGTCATCAGGTGGGTGTTTTGGCGTAATACACTGAAAACCAGAGCAGAAATGCTGAAATATTCCCATGATATGCATGGTCTCTGCACCAAACCACCACGACTCAGCCTAAATACATCTGCCGCTTGTTCTCTTGTACTGCCAGCAGATTGTGGAAGTACAGTGTAAAAACCATCTTTATGGAGAGATCTTTGTGGTTTAGGCTTAGTCTAAGTGTCTCAAGTAGCCGGGGCTTTTGTTTGGGCCTAATCCATAAGGTCTGATGGCTTTCCTCCTCACTCAAGATGAATGTGGTAGAAAATATAAATCAAAGAAACGTCCTTTGGCCTAGCCTTGCCTTGCCTTGCCTTATTTCCTTCTCATCCTGTTCTCTGTCCCAGCCTCTCTCACTAACCCCTCGTCTGGCTGCATGTCTCTTCTTTCCTCTCTCCTTTTCTCAAACTCTCCTGCTTCCTGGCTTTCGTCTTTCAATTCCTCCATTTCAGTCCTGCAGCCCGGCACTACTTTTTCCTCTTGCCTCCCTTTGGCCTGCTCCCTTGCCTTTCTCCCTCTGTTCCATATCCTTCTTCCCGACTTGTCTCTTGGAGACTTTTGGCCACTTTGCACCCAAGTCTGGGGATGTTTTGGAAACTTCTCAGAGGCCTCGCTGGTGACAGGGGGGACAGCAGGCAGTGACGGGCCCGGGGCTGACAGGCTCCCCCTCCCCTAGCGGGCGCTCGGCTGCCACACCCAGCTGACATAGAACCTTTGTCACAATGCCCGCTACCGTGGTGAGGATGCGGGCACTCTGCAGGTGACAGGGACCCAGCAGGACTTGGTGTCAGTTCAGCAGTTGCTCAGTTCCCCAAAGAAGCTGAATTCTGCAAATTGCTGCTTTTGCTCTTGAAATGATGCCATCAGGTGGGTGTTTTGGTGTAATACACTGAAAACCAGAGCAGAAATGCTGAAATATTCCCATGATATGCATGGTCTCTGCACCAAACCACCACGACTCAGCCTAAGTACATCTGCCGCTTGTTCTCTTGTACTGCCAGCAGATTGTGGAAGTACAGTATAAAAACCATCTTTATGGAGAGATCTTTGTGGTTTAGGCTTAGTCTAAGTGTCTCAAGTAGCCGGGGCTTTTGTTTGGGCCTAATCCATAAGGTCTGATGGCTTTCCTCCTCATCTCAAGATGAATGTGGTAGAAAATATAAATCAAAGAAACGTCCTTTGGCCTAGCCTTGCCTTGCCTTGCCTTATTTCCTTCTCATCCTGTTCTCTGTCCCAGCCTCTCTCACTAACCCCTCGTCTGGCTGCATGTCTCTTCTTTCCTCTCTCCTTTTCTCAAACTCTCCTGCTTCCTGGCTTTCGTCTTTCAAGTCCTCCATTTCAGTCCTGCAGCCCGGCACTACTTTTTCCTCTTGCCTCCCTTTGGCCTGCTCCCTTGCCTTTCTCCCTCTGTTCCATATCCTTCTTCCCGACTTGTCTCTTGGAGACTTTTGGCCACTTTGCACCCAAGTCTGGGGATGTTTTGGAAACTTTTCAGAGGCCTCGCTGCTGACAGGGGGGACAGCAGGCAGTGACAGGCCCGGGGCTGACAGGCTCCCCCTCCCCTAGCGGGCGCTCGGCTGCCACACCCAGCTGACATAGAACCTTTGTCACAATGCCCGCTACCGTGGTGAGGATGCGGGCACTCTGCAGGTGACAGGGACCCAGCAGGACTTGGTGTCAGCTCAGCAATTGCTCAGTTCCCCAAAGAAGCTGAATTCTGCAAATTGCTGCTTTTGCTCTTGAAATGATGCCATCAGGTGGGTGTTTTGGCGTAATACACTGAAAACCAGAGCAGAAATGCTGAAATATTCCCATGATATGCATGGTCTCTGCACCAAACCACCACGACTCAGCCTAAATACATCTGCCGCTTGTTCTCTTGTACTGCCAGCAGATTGTGGAAGTACAGTGTAAAAACCATCTTTATGGAGAGATCTTTGTGGTTTAGGCTTAGTCTAAGTGTCTCAAGTAGCCGGGGCTTTTGTTTGGGCCTAATCCATAAGGTCTGATGGCTTTCCTCCTCACTCAAGATGAATGTGGTAGAAAATATAAATCAAAGAAACGTCCTTTGGCCTAGCCTTGCCTTGCCTTGCCTTATTTCCTTCTCATCCTGTTCTCTGTCCCAGCCTCTCTCACTAACCCCTCGTCTGGCTGCATGTCTCTTCTTTCCTCTCTCCTTTTCTCAAACTCTCCTGCTTCCTGGCTTTCGTCTTTCAATTCCTCCATTTCAGTCCTGCAGCCCGGCACTACTTTTCCCTCTTGCCTCCCTTTGGCCTGCTCCCTTGCCTTTCTCCCTCTGTTCCATATCCTTCTTCCCGACTTGTCTCTTGGAGACTTTTGGCCACTTTGCACCCAAGTCTGGGGATGTTTTGGAAACTTCTCAGAGGCCTCGCTGGTGACAGGGGGGACAGCAGGCAGTGACGGGCCCGGGGCTGACAGGCTCCCCCTCCCCTAGCGGGCGCTCGGCTGCCACACCCAGCTGACATAGAACCTTTGTCACAATGCCCGCTACCGTGGTGAGGATGCGGGCACTCTGCAGGTGACAGGGACCCAGCAGGACTTGGTGTCAGCTCAGCAATTGCTCAGTTCCCCAAAGAAGCTGAATTCTGCAAATTGCTGCTTTTGCTCTTGAAATGATGCCATCAGGTGGGTGTTTTGGTGTAATACACTGAAAACCAGAGCAGAAATGCTGAAATATTCCCATGATATGCATGGTCTCTGCACCAAACCACCACGACTCAGCCTAAATACATCTGCCGCTTGTTCTCTTGTACTGCCAGCAGATTGTGGAAGTACAGTATAAAAACCATCTTTATGGAGAGATCTTTGTGGTTTAGGCTTAGTCTAAGTGTCTCAAGTAGCCGGGGCTTTTGTTTGGGCCTAATCCATAAGGTCTGATGGCTTTCCTCCTCATCTCAAGATGAATGTGGTAGAAAATATAAATCAAAGAAACGTCCTTTGGCCTAGCCTTGCCTTGCCTTGCCTTATTTCCTTCTCATCCTGTTCTCTGTCCCAGCCTCTCTCACTAACCCCTCGTCTGGCTGCATGTCTCTTCTTTCCTCTCTCCTTTTCTCAAACTCTCCTGCTTCCTGGCTTTCGTCTTTCAATTCCTCCATTTCAGTCCTGCAGCCCGGCACTACTTTTTCCTCTTGCCTCCCTTTGGCCTGCTCCCTTGCCTTTCTCCCTCTGTTCCATATCCTTCTTCCCGACTTGTCTCTTGGAGACTTTTGGCCACTTTGCACCCAAGTCTGGGGATGTTTTGGAAACTTTTCAGAGGCCTCGCTGCTGACAGGGGGGACAGCAGGCAGTGACGGGCCCGGGGCTGACAGGCTCCCCCTCCCCTAGCGGGCGCTCGGCTGCCACACCCAGCTGACATAGAACCTTTGTCACAATGCCCGCTACCGTGGTGAGGATGCGGGCACTCTGCAGGTGACAGGGACCCAGCAGGACTTGGTGTCAGCTCAGCAATTGCTCAGTTCCCCAAAGAAGCTGAATTCTGCAAATTGCTGCTTTTGCTCTTGAAATGATGCCATCAGGTGGGTGTTTTGGCGTAATACACTGAAAACCAGAGCAGAAATGCTGAAATATTCCCATGATATGCATGGTCTCTGCACCAAACCACCACGACTCAGCCTAAATACATCTGCCGCTTGTTCTCTTGTACTGCCAGCAGATTGTGGAAGTACAGTGTAAAAACCATCTTTATGGAGAGATCTTTGTGGTTTAGGCTTAGTCTAAGTGTCTCAAGTAGCCGGGGCTTTTGTTTGGGCCTAATCCATAAGGTCTGATGGCTTTCCTCCTCACTCAAGATGAATGTGGTAGAAAATATAAATCAAAGAAACGTCCTTTGGCCTAGCCTTGCCTTGCCTTGCCTTATTTCCTTCTCATCCTGTTCTCTGTCCCAGCCTCTCTCACTAACCCCTCGTCTGGCTGCATGTCTCTTCTTTCCTCTCTCCTTTTCTCAAACTCTCCTGCTTCCTGGCTTTCGTCTTTCAAGTCCTCCATTTCAGTCCTGCAGCCCGGCACTACTTTTTCCTCTTGCCTCCCTTTGGCCTGCTCCCTTGCCTTTCTCCCTCTGTTCCATATCCTTCTTCCCGACTTGTCTCTTGGAGACTTTTGGCCACTTTGCACCCAAGTCTGGGGATGTTTTGGAAACTTTTCAGAGGCCTCGCTGGTGACAGGGGGGACAGAGGCAGTGACAGGCCCGGGGCTGACAGGCTCCCCCTCCCCTAGCGGGCGCTCGGCTGCCACACCCAGCTGACATAGAACCTTTGTCACAATGCCCGCTACCGTGGTGAGGATGCGGGCACTCTGCAGGTGACAGGGACCCAGCAGGACTTGGTGTCAGCTCAGCAATTGCTCAGTTCCCCAAAGAAGCTGAATTCTGCAAATTGCTGCTTTTGCTCTTGAAATGATGTCATCAGGTGCGTGTTTTGGTGTAATACACTGAAAACCAGAGCAGAAATGCTGAAATATTCCCATGATATGCATGGTCTCTGCACCAAACCACCATGACTCCGACTAAATACATCTGCCGCTTGTTCTCTTGTACTGCCAGCAGATTGTGGAAGTACAGTGTAAAAACCATCTTTATGGAGAGATCTTTGTGGTTTAGGCTTAGTCTAAGTGTCTCAAGTAGCCGGGGCTTTTGTTTGGGCCTAATCCATAAGGTCTGATGGCTTTCCTCCTCACTCAAGATGAATGTGGTAGAAAATATAAATCAAAGAAACGTCCTTTGGCCTAGCCTTGCCTTGCCTTGCCTTATTTCCTTCTCATCCTGTTCTCTGTCCCAGCCTCTCTCACTAACCCCTCGTCTGGCTGCATGTCTCTTCTTTCCTCTCTCCTTTTCTCAAACTCTCCTGCTTCCTGGCTTTCGTCTTTCAATTCCTCCATTTCAGTCCTGCAGCCCGGCACTACTTTTCCCTCTTGCCTCCCTTTGGCCTGCTCCCTTGCCTTTCTCCCTCTGTTCCATATCCTTCTTCCCGACTTGTCTCTTGGAGACTTTTGGCCACTTTGCACCCAAGTCTGGGGATGTTTTGGAAACTTTTCAGAGGCCTCGCTGCTGACAGGGGGGACAGCAGGCAGTGACGGGCCCGGGGCTGACAGGCTCCCCCTCCCCTAGCGGGCGCTCGGCTGCCACACCCAGCTGACATAGAACCTTTGTCACAATGCCCGCTACCGTGGTGAGGATGCGGGCACGCTGCAGGTGACAGGGACCCAGCAGGACTTGGTGTCAGTTCAGCAGTTGCTCAGTTCCCCAAAGAAGCTGAATTCTGCAAATTGCTGCTTTTGCTCTTGAAATGATGCCATCAGGTGGGTGTTTTGGTGTAATACACTGAAAACCAGAGCAGAAATGCTGAAATATTCCCATGATATGCATGGTCTCTGCACCAAACCACCACGACTCAGCCTAAATACATCTGCCGCTTGTTCTCTTGTACTGCCAGCAGATTGTGGAAGTACAGTGTAAAAACCATCTTTATGGAGAGATCTTTGTGGTTTAGGCTTAGTCTAAGTGTCTCAAGTAGCCGGGGCTTTTGTTTGGGCCTAATCCATAAGGTCTGATGGCTTTCCTCCTCACTCAAGATGAATGTGGTAGAAAATATAAATCAAAGAAACGTCCTTTGGCCTAGCCTTGCCTTGCCTTGCCTTATTTCCTTCTCATCCTGTTCTCTGTCCCAGCCTCTCTCACTAACCCCTCGTCTGGCTGCATGTCTCTTCTTTCCTCTCTCCTTTTCTCAAACTCTCCTGCTTCCTGGCTTTCGTCTTTCAATTCCTCCATTTCAGTCCTGCAGCCCGGCACTACTTTTTCCTCTTGCCTCCCTTTGGCCTGCTCCTTTGCCTTTCTCCCTCTGTTCCATATCGTTCTTCCCGACTTGTCTCTTGGAGACTTTTGGCCACTTTGCACCCAAGTCTGGGGATGTTTTGGAAACTTTTCAGAGGCCTCGCTACTGACAGGGGGGACAGCAGGCAGTGACAGGCCCGGGGCTGACAGGCTCCCCCTCCCCTAGCGGGCGCTCGGCTGCCACACCCAGCTGACATAGAACCTTTGTCACAATGCCCGCTACCGTGGTGAGGATGCGGGCACTCTGCAGGTGACAGGGACCCAGCAGGTCTTGGTGTTAGTTCAGCAGTTGCTCAGTTCCCCAAAGAAGCTGAATTCTGCAAATTGCTGCTTTTGCTCTTGAAATGATGGCATCAGGTGGGTGTTTTGGCGTAATACACTGAAAACCAGAGCAGAAATGCTGAAATATTCCCATGATATGCATGGTCTCTGCACCAAACCACCACGACTCAGCCTAAATACATCTGCCGCTTGTTCTCTTGTACTGCCAGCAGATTGTGGAAGTACAGTGTAAAAACCATCTTTATGGAGAGATCTTTGTGGTTTAGGCTTAGTCTAAGTATCTCAAGTAGCCGGGGCTTTTGTTTGGGCCTAATCCATAAGGTCTGATGGCTTTCCTCCTCACTCAAGATGAATGTGGTAGAAAATATAAATCAAAGAAACGTCCTTTGGCCTAGCCTTGCCTTGCCTTGCCTTATTTCCTTCTCATCCTGTTCTCTGTCCCAGCCTCTCTCACTAACCCCTCGTCTGGCTGCATGTCTCTTCTTTCCTCTCTCCTTTTCTCAAACTCTCCTGCTTCCTGGCTTTCGTCTTTCAATTCCTCCATTTCAGTCCTGCAGCCCGGCACTACTTTTTCCTCTTGCCTCCCTTTGGCCTGCTCCCTTGCCTTTCTCCCTCTGTTCCATATCCTTCTTCCCGACTTGTCTCTTGGAGACTTTTGGCCACTTTGCACCCAAGTCTGGGGATGTTTTGGAAACTTTTCAGAGGCCTCGCTGCTGACAGGGGGGACAGCAGGCAGTGACAGGCCCGGGGCTGACAGGCTCCCCCTCCCCTAGCAGGCGCTCGGCTGCCACACCCACCTGACATAGAACCTTTGTCACAATGCCCGCTACCGTGGTGAGGATGCGGGCACTCTGCAGGTGACAGGGACCCAGCAGGACTTGGTGTCAGTTCAGCAATTGCTCAGTTCCCCAAAGAAGCTGAGTTCTGCAAATTGTTGCTTTTGCTCTTGAAATGATGTCATCAGGTGGGTGTTTTGGTGTAATACACTGAAAACCAGAGCAGAAATGCTGAAATATTCCCATGATATGCATGGTCTCTGCACCAAACCACCACGACTCAGCCTAAATACATCTGCCGCTTGTTCTCTTGTACTGCCAGCAGATTGTGGAAGTACAGTGTAAAAACCATCTTTATGGAGAGATCTTTGTGGTTTAGGCTTAGTCTAAGTGTCTCAAGTAGCCGGGGCTTTTGTTTGGGCCTAATCCATAAGGTCTGATGGCTTTCCTCCTCATCTCAAGATGAGTGTGGTAGAAAATATAAATCAAAGAAACGTCCTTTGGCCTAGCCTTGCCTTGCCTTGCCTTATTTCCTTCTCATCCTGTTCTCTGTCCCAGCCTCTCTCACTAACCCCTCATCTGGCTGCATGTCTCTTCTTTCCTCTCTCCTTTTCTCAAACTCTCCTGCTTCCTGGCTTTCGTCTTTCAATTCCTCCATTTCAGTCCTGCAGCCCGGCACTACTTTTTCCTCTTGCCTCCCTTTGGCCTGCTCCCTTGCCTTTCTCCCTCTGTTCCATATCCTTCTTCCCGACTTGTCTCTTGGAGACTTTTGGCCACTTTGCACCCAAGTCTGGGGATGTTTTGGAAACTTTTCAGAGGCCTCGCTGCTGACAGGGGGGACAGCAGGCAGTGACAGGCCCGGGGCTGACAGGCTCCCCCTCCCCTAGCGGGCGCTCGGCTGCCACACCCACCTGACATAGAACCTTTGTCACAATGCCCGCTACCGTGGTGAGGATGCGGGCACTCTGCAGGTGACAGGGACCCAGCAGGACTTGGTGTCAGTTCAGCAATTGCTCAGTTCCCCAAAGAAGCTGAGTTCTGCAAATTGTTGCTTTTGCTCTTGAAATGATGTCATCAGGTGGGTGTTTTGGTGTAATACACTGAAAACCAGAGCAGAAATGCTGAAATATTCCCATGATATGCATGGTCTCTGCACCAAACCACCACGACTCAGCCTAAATACATCTGCCGCTTGTTCTCTTGTACTGCCAGCAGATTGTGGAAGTACAGTGTAAAAACCATCTTTATGGAGAGATCTTTGTGGTTTAGGCTTAGTCTAAGTGTCTCAAGTAGCCGGGGCTTTTGTTTGGGCCTAATCCATAAAGTCTGATGGCTTTCCTCCTCATCTCAAGATGAGTGTGGTAGAAAATATAAATCAAAGAAACGTCCTTTGGCCTACCCTTGCCTTGCCTTGCCTTATTTCCTTCTCATCCTGTTCTCTGTCCCAGCCTCTCTCACTAACCCCTCGTCTGGCTGCATGTCTCTTCTTTCCTCTCTCCTTTTCTCAAACTCTCCTGCTTCCTGGCTTTCGTCTTTCAATTCCTCCATTTTAGTCCTGCAGCCCGGCACTACTTTTTCCTCTTGCCTCCCTTTGGCCTGCTCCCTTGCCTTTCTCCCTCTGTTCCATATCCTTCTTCCCGACTTGTCTCTTGGAGACTTTTGGCCACTTTGCACCCTAGTCTGGGGATGTTTTGGATACTTTTCAGAGGCCTCGTTGGTGACAGGGAGGACAGAGGCAGTGACAGGCCCGGGGCTGACAGGCTCCCCCTCCCCTAGCGGGCGCTCGGCTGCCACACCCAGCTGACATAGAACCTTTGTCACAATGCCCGCTACCGTGGTGAGGATGCGGGCACTCTGCAGGTGACAGGGACCCAGTAGGACTTGGTGTCAGCTCAGCAATTGCTCAGTTCCCCAAAGAAGCTGAATTCTGCAAATTGCTGCTTTTGCTCTTGAAATGATGTCATCAGGTGGGTGTTTTGGTGTAATACACTGAAAACAAGAACAGAAATCCTGAAATATTCCCATGATATGCATGGTCTCTGCACCAAACCACCACGACTCAGCCTAAGTACATCTGCCGCTTGTTCTCTTGTACTGCCAGCAGATTGTGGAAGTACAGTGTAAAAACCATCTTTATGGAGAGATCTTTGTGGTTTAGGCTTAGTCTAAGTGTCTCAAGTAGCCGGGGCTTTTGTTTGGGCCTAATCTATAAGGTCTGATGGCTTTCCTCCTCACTCAAGATGAATGTGGTAGAAAATATAAATCAAGGAAACGTCCTTTGGCCTAACCTTGCCTTGCCTTGCCTTATTTCCTTCTCATCCTGTTCTCTGTCCCAGCCTCTCTCACTAACCCCTCGTCTGGCTGCATGTCTCTTCTTTCCTCTCTCCTTTTCTCAAACTCTCCTGCTTCCTGGCTTCCGTCTTTCAATTCCTCCATTTTAGTCCTGCAGCCCGGCACTACTTTTTCCTCTTGCCTCCCTTTGGCCTGCTCCCTTGCCTTTCTCCCTCTGTTCCATATCCTTCTTCCCGACTTGTCTCTTGGAGACTTTTGGCCACTTTGCACCCAAGTCTGGGGATGTTTTGGAAACTTTTCAGAGGCCTCGCTGCTGACAGGGGGGACAGCAGGCAGTGACAGGCCCAGGGATGACAGGCTCCCCCTCCCCTAGCGGGCGCTCGGCTGCCACACCCACCTGACATAGAACCTTTGTCACAATGCCCGCTACCGTGGTGAGGATGCGGGCACTCTGCAGGTGACAGGGACCCAGCAGGACTTGGTGTCAGTTCAGCAATTGCTCAGTTCCCCAAAGAAGCTGAGTTCTGCAAATTGTTGCTTTTGCTCTTGAAATGATGTCATCAGGTGGGTGTTTTGGTGTAATACACTGAAAACCAGAGCAGAAATGCTGAAATATTCCCATGATATGCATGGTCTCTGCACCAAACCACCATGACTCAGCCTAAGTACATCTGCCGCTTGTTCTCTTGTACTGCCAGCAGATTGTGGAAGTACAGTGTAAAAACCATCTTTATGGAGAGATCTTTGTGGTTTAGGCTTAGTCTAAGTGTCTCAAGTAGCCGGGGCTTTTGTTTGGGCCTAATCCATAAGGTCTGATGGCTTTCCTCCTCACTCAAGATGAATGTGGTAGAAAATATAAATCAAAGAAACGTCCTTTGGCCTAGCCTTGCCTTGCCTTGCCTTATTTCCTTCTCATCCTGTTCTCTGTCCCAGCCTCTCTCACTAACCCCTCGTCTGGCTGCATGTCTCTTCTTTCCTCTCTCCTTTTCTCAAACTCTCCTGCTTCCTGGCTTTCGTCTTTCAATTCCTCCATTTCAGTCCTGCAGCCCGGCACTACTTTTTCCTCTTGCCTCCCTTTGGCCTGCTCCCTTGCCTTTCTCCCTCTGTTCCATATCCTTCTTCCCGACTTGTCTCTTGGAGACTTTTGGCCACTTTGCACCCAAGTCTGGGGATGTTTTGGAAACTTTTCAGAGGCCTCGCTGGTGACAGGGGGGACAGAGGCAGTGACAGGCCCGGAGCTGACAGGCTCCCCCTCCCCTAGCGGGCGCTCGGCTGCCACACCCAGCTGACATAGAACCTCTGTCACAATGCCCGCTACCGTGGTGAGGATGCGGGCACTCTGCAGGTGACAGGGACCCAGTAGGACTTGGTGTCAGCTCAGCAATTGCTCAGTTCCCCAAAGAAGCTGAATTCTGCAAATTGCTGCTTTTGCTCTTGAAATGATGTCATCAGGTGGGTGTTTTGGTGTAATACACTGAAAACCAGAGCAGAAATGCTGAAATATTCCCATGATATGCATGGTCTCTGCACCAAACCACCATGACTCAGCCTAAGTACATCTGCCGCTTGTTCTCTTGTACTGCCAGCAGATTGTGGAAGTACAGTGTAAAAACCATCTTTATGGAGAGATCTTTGTGGTTTAGGCTTAGTCTAAGTGTCTCAAGTAGCCGGGGCTTTTGTTTGGGCCTAATCCATAAGGTCTGATGGCTTTCCTCCTCATCTCAAGATGAATGTGGTAGAAAATATAAATCAAAGAAACGTCCTTTGGCCTAGCCTTGCCTTGCCTTGCCTTATTTCCTTCTCATCCTGTTCTCTGTCCCAGCCTCTCTCACTAACCCCTCGTCTGGCTGCATGTCTCTTCTTTCCTCTCTCCTTTTCTCAAACTCTCCTGCTTCCTGGCTTTCGTCTTTCAATTCCTCCATTTCAGTCCTGCAGCCCGGCACTACTTTTTCCTCTTGCCTCCCTTTGGCCTGCTCCCTTGCCTTTCTCCCTCTGTTCCATATCCTTCTTCCCGACTTGTCTCTTGGAGACTTTTGGCCACTTTGCACCCAAGTCTGGGGATGTTTTGGAAACTTTTCAGAGGCCTCGCTGGTGACAGGGGGGACAGCAGGCAGTGACGGGCCCAGAGCTGACAGGCTCCCCCTCCCCTAGCGGGCGCTCGGCTGCCACACCCAGCTGACATAGAACCTTTGTCACAATGCCCGCTACCGTGGTGAGGATGCGGGCACTCTGCAGGTGACAGGGACCCAGCAGGACTTGGTGTCAGCTCAGCAATTGCTCAGTTCCCCAAAGAAGCTGAATTCTGCAAATTGCTGCTTTTGCTCTTGAAATGATGTCATCAGGTGGGTGTTTTGGTGTAATACACTGAAAACCAGAGCAGAAATGCTGAAATATTCCCATGATATGCATGGTCTCTGCACCAAACCACCACGACTCAGCCTAAATACATCTGCCGCTTGTTCTCCTGTACTGCCAGCAGATTGTGGAACTACAGTGTAAAAACCATCTTTATGGAGAGATCTTTGTGGTTTAGGCTTAGTCTAAGTGTCTCAAGTAGCCGGGGCTTTTGTTTGGGCCTAATCCATAAGGTCTGATGGCTTTCCTCCTCACTCAAGATGAATGTGGTAGAAAATATAAATCAAAGAAACGTCCTTTGGCCTAGCCTTGCCTTGCCTTGCCTTATTTCCTTCTCATCCTGTTCTCTGTCCCAGCCTCTCTCACTAACCCCTCGTCTGGCTGCATGTCTCTTCTTTCCTCTCTCCTTTTCTCAAACTCTCCTGCTTCCTGGCTTTCGTCTTTCAATTCCTCCATTTCAGTCCTGCAGCCCGGCACTACTTTTTCCTCTTGCCTCCCTTTGGCCTGCTCCCTTGCCTTTCTCCCTCTGTTCCATATCCTTCTTCCCGACTTGTCTCTTGGAGACTTTTGGCCACTTTGCACCCAAGTCTGGGGATGTTTTGGAAACTTTTCAGAGGCCTCGCTGGTGACAGGTTGGACAGAGGCAGTGACAGGCCCGGGGCTGACAGGCTCCCCCTCCCCTAGCGGGCTCTCGGCTGCCACACCCAGCTGACATAGAACCTTTGTCACAATGCCCGCTACCGTGGTGACGATGCGGGCACTCTGCAGGTGACAGGGACCCAGTAGGACTTGGTGTCAGCTCAGCAATTGCTCAGTTCCCCAAAGAAGCTGAATTCTGCAAATTGCTGCTTTTGCTCTTGAAATGATGTCATCAGGTGGGTGTTTTGGTGTAATACACTGAAAACCAGAGCAGAAATGCTGAAATATTCCCATGATATGCATGGTCTCTGCACCAAACCACCATGACTCAGCCTAAGTACATCTGCCGCTTGTACTTCTGTACTGACAGAAGGTTGTCGAAGTACAGTATAAAAACCATCTTTATGGAGAGATCTTTGTGGTTTAGGCTTAGTCTAAGTGTCTCAAGTAGCCGGGGCTTTTGTTTGGGCCTAATCCATAAGGTCTGATGGCTTTCCTCCTCATCTCAAGATGAATGTGGTAGAAAATATAAATCAAAGAAACGTCCTTTGGCCTAGCCTTGCCTTGCCTTGCCTTATTTCCTTCTCATCCTGTTCTCTGTCCCAGCCTCTCTCACTAACCCTCGTCTGGCTGCATGTCTCTTCTTTCCTCTCTCCTTTTCTCAAACTCTCCTGCTTCCTGGCTTTCGTCTTTCAATTCCTCCATTTTAGTCCTGCAGCCCGGCACTATTTTTTCCTCTTGCCTCCCTTTGGCCTGCTCCCTTGGCTTTCTCCCTCTGTTCCATATCCTTCTTCCCGACTTGTCTCTTGGAGACTTTTGGCCACTTTGCACCCAAGTCTGGGGATGTTTTGGAAACTTTTCAGAGGCCTCGCTGGTGACAGGGGGGACAGCAGGCAGTGACAGGCCCAGGGATGACAGGCTCCCCCTCCCCTAGCGGGCGCTCGGCTGCCACACCCAGCTGACATAGAACCTTTGTCACAATGCCCGCTACCGTGGTGAAGATGCGGGCACTCTGCAGGTGACAGGGACCCAGCAGGACTTGGTGTCAGCTCAGCAATTGCTCAGTTCCCCAAAGAAGCTGAATTCTGCAAATTGCTGCTTTTGCTCTTGAAATGATGTCATCAGGTGGGTGTTTTGGTGTAATACACTGAAAACCAGAGCAGAAATGCTGAAATATTCCCATGATATGCATGGTCTCTGCACCAAACCACCACGACTCAGCCTAAGTACATCTGCCGCTTGTTCTCTTGTACTGCCAGCAGATTGTGGAAGTACAGTGTAAAAACCATCTTTATGGAGAGATCTTTGTGGTTTAGGCTTAGTCTAAGTGTCTCAAGTAGCCGGGGCTTTTGTTTGGGCCTAATCCATAAGGTCTGATGGCTTTCCTCCTCACTCAAGATGAATGTGGTAGAAAATATAAATCAAGGAAACGTCCTTTGGCCTACCCTTGCCTTGCCTTGCCTTATTTCCTTCTCATCCTGTTCTCTGTCCCAGCCTCTCTCACTAACCCCTCGTCTGGCTGCATGTCTCTTCTTTCCTCTCTCCTTTTCTCAAACTCTCCTGCTTCCTGGCTTTCGTCTTTCAAGTCCTCCATTTCAGTCCTGCAGCCCGGCACTACTTTTTCCTCTTGCCTCCCTTTGGCCTGCTCCCTTGCCTTTCTCCCTCTGTTCCATATCCTTCTTCCCGACTTGTCTCTTGGAGACTTTTGGCCACTTTGCACCCAAGTCTGGGGATGTTTTGGAAACTTTTCAGAGGCCTCGCTGGTGACAGGGGCGACAGAGGCAGTGACAGGCCCGGGGCTGACAGGCTCCCCCTCCCCTAGCGGGCGCTCGGCTGCCACACCCACCTGACATAGAACCTTTGTCACAATGCCCGCAACCGTGGTGAGGATGCGGGCACTCTGCAGGTGACAGGGACCCTGCAGGACTTGGTGTCAGCTCAGCAATTGCTCAGTTCCCCAAAGAGGCTGAATTCTGCAAATTGCTGCTTTTGCTCTTGAAATGATGTCATCAGGTGGGTGTTTTGGTGTAATACACTGAAAACCAGAGCAGAAATGCTGAAATATTCCCATGATATGCATGGTCTCTGCACCAAACCACCACGACTCAGCCTAAATACATCTGCCGCTTGTTCTCCTGTACTGCCAGCAGATTGTGGAACTACAGTGTAAAAACCATCTTTATGGAGAGATCTTTGTGGTTTAGGCTTAGTCTAAGTGTCTCAAGTAGCCGGGGCTTTTGTTTGGGCCTAATCCATAAGGTCTGATGGCTTTCCTCCTCACTCAAGATGAATGTGGTAGAAAATATAAATCAAAGAAACGTCCTTTGGCCTACCCTTGCCTTGCCTTGCCTTATTTCCTTCTCATCCTGTTCTCTGTCCCAGCCTCTCTCACTAACCCCTCGTCTGGCTGCATGTCTCTTCTTTCCTCTCTCCTTTTCTCAAACTCTCCTGCTTCCTGGCTTTCGTCTTTCAATTCCTCCATTTCAGTCCTGCAGCCCGGCACTACTTTTTCCTCTTGCCTCCCTTTGGCCTGCTCCCTTGCCTTTCTCCCTCTGTTCCATATCCTTCTTCCCGACTTGTCTCTTGGAGACTTTTGGCCACTTTGCACCCAAGTCTGGGGATGTTTTGGAAACTTTTCAGAGGCCTCGCTGCTGACAGGGGGGACAGCAGGCAGTGACAGGCCCGGGGCTGACAGGCTCCCCCTCCCCTAGCGGGCGCTCGGCTGCCACACCCAGCTGACATAGAACCTTTGTCACAATGCCCGCTACCGTGGTGAGGATGCGGGCACTCTGCAGGTGACAGGGACCCAGCAGGACTTGGTGTCAGCTCAGCAATTGCTCAGTTCCCCAAAGAAGCTGAATTCTGCAAATTGCTGCTTTTGCTCTTGAAATGATGCCATCAGGTGGGTGTTTTGGCGTAATACACTGAAAACCAGAGCAGAAATGCTGAAATATTCCCATGATATGCATGGTCTCTGCACCAAACCACCACGACTCAGCCTAAATACATCTGCCGCTTGTTCTCTTGTACTGCCAGCAGATTGTGGAAGTACAGTGTAAAAACCATCTTTATGGAGAGATCTTTGTGGTTTAGGCTTAGTCTAAGTGTCTCAAGTAGCCGGGGCTTTTGTTTGGGCCTAATCCATAAAGTCTGATGGCTTTCCTCCTCACTCAAGATGAATGTGGTAGAAAATATAAATCAAAGAAACGTCCTTTGGCCTAGCCTTGCCTTGCCTTGCCTTATTTCCTTCTCATCCTGTTCTCTGTCCCAGCCTCTCTCACTAACCCCTCGTCTGGCTGCATGTCTCTTCTTTCCTCTCTCCTTTTCTCAAACTCTCCTGCTTCCTGGCTTTCGTCTTTCAAGTCCTCCATTTCAGTCCTGCAGCCCGGCACTACTTTTTCCTCTTGCCTCCCTTTGGCCTGCTCCCTTGCCTTTCTCCCTCTGTTCCATATCCTTCTTCCCGACTTGTCTCTTGGAGACTTTTGGCCACTTTGCACCCAAGTCTGGGGATGTTTTGGAAACTTTTCAGAGGCCTCGCTGCTGACAGGGGGGACAGAGGCAGTGACAGGCCCGGGGCTGACAGGCTCCCCCTCCCCTAGCGGGCGCTCGGCTGCCACACCCAGCTGACATAGAACCTTTGTCACAATGCCCGCTACCGTGGTGAGGATGCGGGCACGCTGCAGGTGACAGGGACCCAGCAGGACTTGGTGTCAGTTCAGCAGTTGCTCAGTTCCCCAAAGAAGCTGAATTCTGCAAATTGCTGCTTTTGCTCTTGAAATGATGCCATCAGGTGGGTGTTTTGGTGTAATACACTGAAAACCAGAGCAGAAATGCTGAAATATTCCCATGATATGCATGGTCTCTGCACCAAACCACCACGACTCAGCCTAAATACATCTGCCGCTTGTTCTCTTGTACTGCCAGCAGATTGTGGAAGTACAGTGTAAAAACCATCTTTATGGAGAGATCTTTGTGGTTTAGGCTTAGTCTAAGTGTCTCAAGTAGCCGGGGCTTTTGTTTGGGCCTAATCCATAAGGTCTGATGGCTTTCCTCCTCACTCAAGATGAATGTGGTAGAAAATATAAATCAAAGAAACGTCCTTTGGCCTAGCCTTGCCTTGCCTTGCCTTATTTCCTTCTCATCCTGTTCTCTGTCCCAGCCTCTCTCACTAACCCCTCGTCTGGCTGCATGTCTCTTCTTTCCTCTCTCCTTTTCTCAAACTCTCCTGCTTCCTGGCTTTCGTCTTTCAATTCCTCCATTTCAGTCCTGCAGCCCGGCACTACTTTTTCCTCTTGCCTCCCTTTGGCCTGCTCCTTTGCCTTTCTCCCTCTGTTCCATATCGTTCTTCCCGACTTGTCTCTTGGAGACTTTTGGCCACTTTGCACCCAAGTCTGGGGATGTTTTGGAAACTTTTCAGAGGCCTCGCTACTGACAGGGGGGACAGCAGGCAGTGACAGGCCCGGGGCTGACAGGCTCCCCCTCCCCTAGCGGGCGCTCGGCTGCCACACCCAGCTGACATAGAACCTTTGTCACAATGCCCGCTACCGTGGTGAGGATGCGGGCACTCTGCAGGTGACAGGGACCCAGCAGGTCTTGGTGTTAGTTCAGCAGTTGCTCAGTTCCCCAAAGAAGCTGAATTCTGCAAATTGCTGCTTTTGCTCTTGAAATGATGCCATCAGGTGGGTGTTTTGGCGTAATACACTGAAAACCAGAGCAGAAATGCTGAAATATTCCCATGATATGCATGGTCTCTGCACCAAACCACCACGACTCAGCCTAAATACATCTGCCGCTTGTTCTCTTGTACTGCCAGCAGATTGTGGAAGTACAGTGTAAAAACCATCTTTATGGAGAGATCTTTGTGGTTTAGGCTTAGTCTAAGTATCTCAAGTAGCCGGGGCTTTTGTTTGGGCCTAATCCATAAGGTCTGATGGCTTTCCTCCTCATCTCAAGATGAATGTGGTAGAAAATATAAATCAAAGAAACGTCCTTTGGCCTAGCCTTGCCTTGCCTTGCCTTATTTCCTTCTCATCCTGTTCTCTGTCCCAGCCTCTCTCACTAACCCCTCGTCTGGCTGCATGTCTCTTCTTTCCTCTCTCCTTTTCTCAAACTCTCCTGCTTCCTGGCTTTCGTCTTTCAATTCCTCCATTTCAGTCCTGCAGCCCGGCACTACTTTTTCCTCTTGCCTCCCTTTGGCCTGCTCCCTTGCCTTTCTCCCTCTGTTCCATATCCTTCTTCCCGACTTGTCTCTTGGAGACTTTTGGCCACTTTGCACCCAAGTCTGGGGATGTTTTGGAAACTTTTCAGAGGCCTCGCTGCTGACAGGGGGGACAGCAGGCAGTGACAGGCCCGGGGCTGACAGGCTCCCCCTCCCCTAGCGGGCGCTCGGCTGCCACACCCACCTGACATAGAACCTTTGTCACAATGCCCGCTACCGTGGTGAGGATGCGGGCACTCTGCAGGTGACAGGGACCCAGCAGGACTTGGTGTCAGTTCAGCAATTGCTCAGTTCCCCAAAGAAGCTGAGTTCTGCAAATTGTTGCTTTTGCTCTTGAAATGATGTCATCAGGTGGGTGTTTTGGTGTAATACACTGAAAACCAGAGCAGAAATGCTGAAATATTCCCATGATATGCATGGTCTCTGCACCAAACCACCACGACTCAGCCTAAATACATCTGCCGCTTGTTCTCTTGTACTGCCAGCAGATTGTGGAAGTACAGTGTAAAAACCATCTTTATGGAGAGATCTTTGTGGTTTAGGCTTAGTCTAAGTGTCTCAAGTAGCCGGGGCTTTTGTTTGGGCCTAATCCATAAGGTCTGATGGCTTTCCTCCTCACTCAAGATGAATGTGGTAGAAAATATAAATCAAGGAAACGTCCTTTGGCCTAACCTTGCCTTGCCTTGCCTTATTTCCTTCTCATCCTGTTCTCTGTCCCAGCCTCTCTCACTAACCCCTCGTCTGGCTGCATGTCTCTTCTTTCCTCTCTCCTTTTCTCAAACTCTCCTGCTTCCTGGCTTTCGTCTTTCAATTCCTCCATTTTAGTCCTGCAGCCCGGCACTACTTTTTCCTCTTGCCTCCCTTTGGCCTGCTCCCTTGCCTTTCTCCCTCTGTTCCATATCCTTCTTCCCGACTTGTCTCTTGGAGACTTTTGGCCACTTTGCACCCAAGTCTGGGGATGTTTTGGAAACTTTTCAGAGGCCTTGCTGGTGACAGGGGGGACAGAGGCAGTGACAGGCCCGGGGCTGACAGGCTCCCCCTCCCCTAGCGGGTGCTCGGCTGCCACACCCAGCTGACATAGAACCTTTGTCACAATGCCCGCTACCGTGGTGACGATGCGGGCATTTTGCAGGTGACAGGGACCCAGCAGGACTTGGTGTCAGTTCAGCAATTGCTCAGTTCCCCAAAGAAGCTGAATTCTGCAAATTGCTGCTTTTGCTCTTGAAATGATGTCATCAGGTGGGTGTTTTGGTGTAATACACTGAAAACCAGAGCAGAAATGCTGAAATATTCCCATGATATGCATGGTCTCTGCACCAAACCACCATGACTCAGCCTAAGTACATCTGCCGCTTGTTCTTCTGTACTGACAGAAGGTTGTCGAAGTACAGTATAAAAACCATCTTTATGGAGAGATCTTTGTGGTTTAGGCTTAGTCTAAGTGTCTCAAGTAGCCGGGGCTTTTGTTTGGGCCTAATCCATAAGGTCTGATGGCTTTCCTCTTCATCTCAAGATGAATGTGGTAGAAAATATAAATCAAAGAAACGTCCTTTGGCCTAGCCTTGCCTTGCCTTGCCTTATTTCCTTCTCATCCTGTTCTCTGTCCCAGCCTCTCTCACTAACCCCTCGTCTGGCTGCATGTCTCTTCTTTCCTCTCTCCTTTTCTCAAACTCTCCTGCTTCCTGGCTTTCGTCTTTCAATTCCTCCATTTCAGTCCTGCAGCCCGGCACTACTTTTTCCTCTTGCCTCCCTTTGGCCTGCTCCCTTGCCTTTCTCCCTCTGTTCCATATCCTTCTTCCCGACTTGTCTCTTGGAGACTTTTGGCCACTTTGCACCCAAGTCTGGGCATGTTTTGGAAACTTTTCAGAGGCCTCGCTGCTGACAGGGGGGACAGCAGGCAGTGACAGGCCCAGGGATGACAGGCTCCCCCTCCCCTAGCGGGCGCTCGGCTGCCACACCCACCTGACATAGAACCTTTGTCACAATGCCCGCTACCGTGGTGAGGATGCGGGCACTCTGCAGGTGACAGGGACCCAGCAGGACTTGGTGTCAGTTCAGCAATTGCTCAGTTCCCCAAAGAAGCTGAGTTCTGCAAATTGTTGCTTTTGCTCTTGAAATGATGTCATCAGGTGGGTGTTTTGGTGTAATACACTGAAAACCAGAGCAGAAATGCTGAAATATTCCCATGATATGCATGGTCTCTGCACCAAACCACCATGACTCAGCCTAAGTACATCTGCCGCTTGTTCTCTTGTACTGCCAGCAGATTGTGGAAGTACAGTGTAAAAACCATCTTTATGGAGAGATCTTTGTGGTTTAGGCTTAGTCTAAGTGTCTCAAGTAGCCGGGGCTTTTGTTTGGGCCTAATCCATAAGGTCTGATGGCTTTCCTCCTCACTCAAGATGAATGTGGTAGAAAATATAAATCAAAGAAACGTCCTTTGGCCTAGCCTTGCCTTGCCTTGCCTTATTTCCTTCTCATCCTGTTCTCTGTCCCAGCCTCTCTCACTAACCCCTCGTCTGGCTGCATGTCTCTTCTTTCCTCTCTCCTTTTCTCAAACTCTCCTGCTTCCTGGCTTTCGTCTTTCAATTCCTCCATTTCAGTCCTGCAGCCCGGCACTACTTTTTCCTCTTGCCTCCCTTTGGCCTGCTCCCTTGCCTTTCTCCCTCTGTTCCATATCCTTCTTCCCGACTTGTCTCTTGGAGACTTTTGGCCACTTTGCACCCAAGTCTGGGGATGTTTTGGAAACTTTTCAGAGGCCTCGCTGGTGACAGGGGGGACAGAGGCAGTGACAGGCCCGGAGCTGACAGGCTCCCCCTCCCCTAGCGGGCGCTCGGCTGCCACACCCAGCTGACATAGAACCTCTGTCACAATGCCCGCTACCGTGGTGAGGATGCGGGCACTCTGCAGGTGACAGGGACCCAGTAGGACTTGGTGTCAGCTCAGCAATTGCTCAGTTCCCCAAAGAAGCTGAATTCTGCAAATTGCTGCTTTTGCTCTTGAAATGATGTCATCAGGTGGGTGTTTTGGTGTAATACACTGAAAACCAGAGCAGAAATGCTGAAATATTCCCATGATATGCATGGTCTCTGCACCAAACCACCACGACTCAGCCTAAATACATCTGCCGCTTGTTCTCTTGTACTGCCAGCAGATTGTGGAAGTACAGTGTAAAAACCATCTTTATGGAGAGATCTTTGTGGTTTAGGCTTAGTCTAAGTGTCTCAAGTAGCCGGGGCTTTTGTTTGGGCCTAATCCATAAGGTCTGATGGCTTTCCTCCTCATCTCAAGATGAATGTGGTAGAAAATATAAATCAAAGAAACGTCCTTTGGCCTAGCCTTGCCTTGCCTTGCCTTATTTCCTTCTCATCCTGTTCTCTGTCCCAGCCTCTCTCACTAACCCCTCGTCTGGCTGCATGTCTCTTCTTTCCTCTCTCCTTTTCTCAAACTCTCCTGCTTCCTGGCTTTCGTCTTTCAATTCCTCCATTTCAGTCCTGCAGCCCGGCACTACTTTTTCCTCTTGCCTCCCTTTGGCCTGCTCCCTTGCCTTTCTCCCTCTGTTCCATATCCTTCTTCCCGACTTGTCTCTTGGAGACTTTTGGCCACTTTGCACCCAAGTCTGGGGATGTTTTGGAAACTTTTCAGAGGCCTCGCTGGTGACAGGGGGGACAGCAGGCAGTGACGGGCCCAGAGCTGACAGGCTCCCCCTCCCCTAGCGGGCGCTCGGCTGCCACACCCAGCTGACATAGAACCTTTGTCACAATGCCCGCTACCGTGGTGAGGATGCGGGCACTCTGCAGGTGACAGGGACCCAGCAGGACTTGGTGTCAGCTCAGCAATTGCTCAGTTCCCCAAAGAAGCTGAATTCTGCAAATTGCTGCTTTTGCTCTTGAAATGATGTCATCAGGTGGGTGTTTTGGTGTAATACACTGAAAACCAGAGCAGAAATGCTGAAATATTCCCATGATATGCATGGTCTCTGCACCAAACCACCACGACTCAGCCTAAATACATCTGCCGCTTGTTCTCCTGTACTGCCAGCAGATTGTGGAACTACAGTGTAAAAACCATCTTTATGGAGAGATCTTTGTGGTTTAGGCTTAGTCTAAGTGTCTCAAGTAGCCGGGGCTTTTGTTTGGGCCTAATCCATAAGGTCTGATGGCTTTCCTCCTCACTCAAGATGAATGTGGTAGAAAATATAAATCAAAGAAACGTCCTTTGGCCTAGCCTTGCCTTGCCTTGCCTTATTTCCTTCTCATCCTGTTCTCTGTCCCAGCCTCTCTCACTAACCCCTCGTCTGGCTGCATGTCTCTTCTTTCCTCTCTCCTTTTCTCAAACTCTCCTGCTTCCTGGCTTTCGTCTTTCAATTCCTCCATTTCAGTCCTGCAGCCCGGCACTACTTTTTCCTCTTGCCTCCCTTTGGCCTGCTCCCTTGGCTTTCTCCCTCTGTTCCATATCCTTCTTCCCGACTTGTCTCTTGGAGACTTTTGGCCACTTTGCACCCAAGTCTGGGGATGTTTTGGAAACTTTTCAGAGGCCTCGCTGGTGACAGGTTGGACAGAGGCAGTGACAGGCCCGGGGCTGACAGGCTCCCCCTCCCCTAGCGGGCTCTCGGCTGCCACACCCAGCTGACATAGAACCTTTGTCACAATGCCCGCTACCGTGGTGACGATGCGGGCACTCTGCAGGTGACAGGGACCCAGTAGGACTTGGTGTCAGCTCAGCAATTGCTCAGTTCCCCAAAGAAACTGAATTCTGCAAATTGCTGCTTTTGCTCTTGAAATGATGTCATCAGGTGGGTGTTTTGGTGTAATACACTGAAAACCAGAGCAGAAATGCTGAAATATTCCCATGATATGCATGGTCTCTGCACCAAACCACCATGACTCAGCCTAAGTACATCTGCCGCTTGTTCTTCTGTACTGACAGAAGGTTGTCGAAGTACAGTATAAAAACCATCTTTATGGAGAGATCTTTGTGGTTTAGGCTTAGTCTAAGTGTCTCAAGTAGCCGGGGCTTTTGTTTGGGCCTAATCCATAAGGTCTGATGGCTTTCCTCCTCATCTCAAGATGAATGTGGTAGAAAATATAAATCAAAGAAACGTCCTTTGGCCTAGCCTTGCCTTGCCTTGCCTTATTTCCTTCTCATCCTGTTCTCTGTCCCAGCCTCTCTCACTAACCCTCGTCTGGCTGCATGTCTCTTCTTTCCTCTCTCCTTTTCTCAAACTCTCCTGCTTCCTGGCTTTCGTCTTTCAATTCCTCCATTTTAGTCCTGCAGCCCGGCACTATTTTTTCCTCTTGCCTCCCTTTGGCCTGCTCCCTTGGCTTTCTCCCTCTGTTCCATATCCTTCTTCCCGACTTGTCTCTTGGAGACTTTTGGCCACTTTGCACCCAAGTCTGGGCATGTTTTGGAAACTTTTCAGAGGCCTCGCTGCTGACAGGGGGGACAGCAGGCAGTGACAGGCCCGGGGCTGACAGGCTCCCCCTCCCCTAGCGGGCGCTCGGCTGCCACACCCAGCTGACATAGAACCTTTGTCACAATGCCCGCTACCGTGGTGAAGATGCGGGCACTCTGCAGGTGACAGGGACCCAGCAGGACTTGGTGTCAGCTCAGCAATTGCTCAGTTCCCCAAAGAAGCTGAATTCTGCAAATTGCTGCTTTTGCTCTTGAAATGATGTCATCAGGTGGGTGTTTTGGTGTAATACACTGAAAACCAGAGCAGAAATGCTGAAATATTCCCATGATATGCATGGTCTCTGCACCAAACCACCACGACTCAGCCTAAGTACATCTGCCGCTTGTTCTCTTGTACTGCCAGCAGATTGTGGAAGTACAGTGTAAAAACCATCTTTATGGAGAGATCTTTGTGGTTTAGGCTTAGTCTAAGTGTCTCAAGTAGCCGGGGCTTTTGTTTGGGCCTAATCCATAAGGTCTGATGGCTTTCCTCCTCACTCAAGATGAATGTGGTAGAAAATATAAATCAAGGAAACGTCCTTTGGCCTACCCTTGCCTTGCCTTGCCTTATTTCCTTCTCATCCTGTTCTCTGTCCCAGCCTCTCTCACTAACCCCTCGTCTGGCTGCATGTCTCTTCTTTCCTCTCTCCTTTTCTCAAACTCTCCTGCTTCCTGGCTTTCGTCTTTCAAGTCCTCCATTTCAGTCCTGCAGCCCGGCACTACTTTTTCCTCTTGCCTCCCTTTGGCCTGCTCCCTTGCCTTTCTCCCTCTGTTCCATATCCTTCTTCCCGACTTGTCTCTTGGAGACTTTTGGCCACTTTGCACCCAAGTCTGGGGATGTTTTGGAAACTTTTCAGAGGCCTCGCTGGTGACAGGGGCGACAGAGGCAGTGACAGGCCCGGGGCTGACAGGCTCCCCCTCCCCTAGCGGGCGCTCGGCTGCCACACCCACCTGACATAGAACCTTTGTCACAATGCCCGCAACCGTGGTGAGGATGCGGGCACTCTGCAGGTGACAGGGACCCTGCAGGACTTGGTGTCAGCTCAGCAATTGCTCAGTTCCCCAAAGAGGCTGAATTCTGCAAATTGCTGCTTTTGCTCTTGAAATGATGTCATCAGGTGGGTGTTTTGGTGTAATACACTGAAAACCAGAGCAGAAATGCTGAAATATTCCCATGATATGCATGGTCTCTGCACCAAACCACCATGACTCACCCTAAGTACATCTGCCGCTTGTTCTTCTGTACTGACAGAAGGTTGTCGAAGTACAGTATAAAAACCATCTTTATGGAGAGATCTTTGTGGTTTAGGCTTAGTCTAAGTGTCTCAAGTAGCCGGGGCTTTTGTTTGGGCCTAATCCATAAGGTCTGATGGCTTTCCTCCTCATCTCAAGATGAATGTGGTAGAAAATATAAATCAAAGAAACGTCCTTTGGCCTAGCCTTGCCTTGCCTTGCCTTATTTCCTTCTCATCCTGTTCTCTGTCCCAGCCTCTCTCACTAACCCTCGTCTGGCTGCATGTCTCTTCTTTCCTCTCTCCTTTTCTCAAACTCTCCTGCTTCCTGGCTTTCGTCTTTCAATTCCTCCATTTCAGTCCTGCAGCCCGGCACTACTTTTTCCTCTTGCCTCCCTTTGGCCTGCTCCCTTGCCTTTCTCCCTCTGTTCCATATCCTTCTTCCCGACTTGTCTCTTGGAGACTTTTGGCCACTTTGCACCCAAGTCTGGGGATGTTTTGGAAACTTTTCAGAGGCCTCGCTGGTGACAGGGGGGACAGCAGGCAGTGACAGGCCCCGGGCTGACAGGCTCCCCCTCCCCTAGGGGGCGCTCGGCTGCCACACCCAGCTGACATAGAACCTTTGTCACAATGCCCGCTACCGTGGTGAGGATGCGGGCACTCTGCAGGTGACAGGGACCCAGCAGGACTTGGTGTCAGCTCAGCAATTGCTCAGTTCCCCAAAGAAGCTGAATTCTGCAAATTGCTGCTTTTGCTCTTGAAATGATGCCATCAGGTGGGTGTTTTGGCGTAATACACTGAAAACCAGAGCAGAAATGCTGAAATATTCCCATGATATGCATGGTCTCTGCACCAAACCACCACGACTCAGCCTAAATACATCTGCCGCTTGTTCTCCTGTACTGCCAGCAGATTGTGGAACTACAGTGTAAAAACCATCTTTATGGAGAGATCTTTGTGGTTTAGGCTTAGTCTAAGTGTCTCAAGTAGCCGGGGCTTTTGTTTGGGCCTAATCCATAAGGTCTGATGGCTTTCCTCCTCACTCAAGATGAATGTGGTAGAAAATATAAATCAAAGAAACGTCCTTTGGCCTAGCCTTGCCTTGCCTTGCCTTATTTCCTTCTCATCCTGTTCTCTGTCCCAGCCTCTCTCACTAACCCCTCGTCTGGCTGCATGTCTCTTCTTTCCTCTCTCCTTTTCTCAAACTCTCCTGCTTCCTGGCTTTCGTCTTTCAATTCCTCCATTTCAGTCCTGCAGCCCGGCACTACTTTTTCCTCTTGCCTCCCTTTGGCCTGCTCCCTTGCCTTTCTCCCTCTGTTCCATATCCTTCTTCCCGACTTGTCTCTTGGAGACTTTTGGCCACTTTGCACCCAAGTCTGGGGATGTTTTGGAAACTTTTCAGAGGCCTCGCTGGTGACAGGTTGGACAGAGGCAGTGACAGGCCCGGGGCTGACAGGCTCCCCCTCCCCTAGCGGGCTCTCGGCTGCCACACCCAGCTGACATAGAACCTTTGTCACAATGCCCGCTACCGTGGTGACGATGCGGGCACTCTGCAGGTGACAGGGACCCAGTAGGACTTGGTGTCAGCTCAGCAATTGCTCAGTTCCCCAAAGAAGCTGAATTCTGCAAATTGCTGCTTTTGCTCTTGAAATGATGTCATCAGGTGGGTGTTTTGGTGTAATACACTGAAAACCAGAGCAGAAATGCTGAAATATTCCCATGATATGCATGGTCTCTGCACCAAACCACCATGACTCAGCCTAAGTACATCTGCCGCTTGTTCTTCTGTACTGACAGAAGGTTGTCGAAGTACAGTATAAAAACCATCTTTATGGAGAGATCTTTGTGGTTTAGGCTTAGTCTAAGTGTCTCAAGTAGCCGGGGCTTTTGTTTGGGCCTAATCCATAAGGTCTGATGGCTTTCCTCCTCATCTCAAGATGAATGTGGTAGAAAATATAAATCAAAGAAACGTCCTTTGGCCTAGCCTTGCCTTGCCTTGCCTTATTTCCTTCTCATCCTGTTCTCTGTCCCAGCCTCTCTCACTAACCCTCGTCTGGCTGCATGTCTCTTCTTTCCTCTCTCCTTTTCTCAAACTCTCCTGCTTCCTGGCTTTCGTCTTTCAATTCCTCCATTTCAGTCCTGCAGCCCGGCACTACTTTTTCCTCTTGCCTCCCTTTGGCCTGCTCCCTTGCCTTTCTCCCTCTGTTCCATATCCTTCTTCCCGACTTGTCTCTTGGAGACTTTTGGCCACTTTGCACCCAAGTCTGGGGATGTTTTGGAAACTTTTCAGAGGCCTCGCTGGTGACAGGGGCGACAGAGGCAGTGAGAGGCCCGGGGCTGACAGGCTCCCCCTCCCCTAGCGGGCGCTCGGCTGCCACACCCAGCTGACATAGAACCTTTGTCACAATGCCCGCAACCGTGGTGACGATGCGGGCACTCTGCAGGTGACAGGGACCCAGCAGGACTTGGTGTCAGTTCAGCAATTGCTCAGTTCCCCAAAGAGGCTGAATTCTGCAAATTGCTGCTTTTGCTCTTGAAATGATGTCATCAGGTGGGTGTTTTGGTGTAATACACTGAAAACCAGAGCAGAAATGCTGAAATATTCCCATGATATGCATGGTCTCTGCACCAAACCACCATGACTCAGCCTAAGTACATTTGCCGCTTGTTCTTCTGTACTGAGAGAAGGTTGTCGAAGTACAGTATAAAAACCATCTTTATGGAGAGATCTTTCTGGTTTAGGCTTAGTCTAAGTGTCTCAAGTAGCCGGGGCTTTTGTTTGGGCCTAATCCATAAGGTCTGATGGCTTTTCTCCTCATCTCAAGATGAATGTGGTAGAAAATATAAATCAAGGAAACGTCCTTTGGCCTAGCCTTGCCTTGCCTTGCCTTATTTCCTTCTCATCCTGTTCTCTGTCCCAGCCTCTCTCACTAACCCCTCGTCTGGCTGCATGTCTCTTCTTTCCTCTCTCCTTTTCTCAAACTCTCCTGCTTCCTGGCTTTCGTCTTTCAAGTCCTCCATTTCAGTCCTGCAGCCCGGCACTACTTTTTCCTCTTGCCTCCCTTTGGTCTGCTCCCTTGCCTTTCTCCCTCTGTTCCATATCCTTCTTCCCGACTTGTCTCTTGGAGACTTTTGGCCACTTTGCACCCAAGTCTGGGGATGTTTTGGAAACTTTTCAGAGGCCTCGCTGGTGCCAGGGGGGACAGCAGGCAGTGACAGGCCCGGGGCTGACAGGCTCCCCCTCCCCTAGCGGGCTCTCGGCTGCCACACCCAGCTGACATAGAACCTTTGTCACAATGCCCGCTACCGTGGTGACGATGCGGGCACTCTGCAGGTGACAGGGACCCAGTAGGACTTGGTGTCAGCTCAGCAATTGCTCAGTTCCCCAAAGAAGCTGAATTCTGCAAATTGCTGCTTTTGCTCTTGAAATGATGTCATCAGGTGGGTGTTTTGGTGTAATACACTGAAAACCAGAGCAGAAATGCTGAAATATTCCCATGATATGCATGGTCTCTGCACCAAACCACCACGACTCAGCCTAAATACATCTGCCGCTTGTTATCTTGTACTGCCAGAAGATTGTGGAAGTACAGTGTAAAAACCATCTTTAAGGAGAGATCTTTGTGGTTTAGGCTTAGTGTAAGTGTCTCAAGTAGCCGGGGCTTTTGTTTGGGCCTAATCCATAAGGTCTGATGGCTTTCCTCCTCATCTCAAGATGAATGTGGTAGAAAATATAAATCAAAGAAACGTCCTTTGGCCTAGCCTTGCCTTGCCTTGCCTTATTTCCTTCTCATCCTGTTCTCTGTCCCAGCCTCTCTCACTAACCCCTCGTCTGGCTGCATGTCTCTTCTTTCCTCTCTCCTTTTCTCAAACTCTCCTGCTTCCTGGCTTTCGTCTTTCAATTCCTCCATTTCAGTCCTGCAGCCCGGCACTACTTTTTCCTCTTGCCTCCCTTTGGCCTGCTCCCTTGCCTTTCTCCCTCTGTTCCATATCCTTCTTCCCGACTTGTCTCTTGGAGACTTTTGGCCACTTTGCACCCAAGTCTGGGGATGTTTTGGAAACTTTTCAGAGGCCTCGCTGCTGACAGGGGGGACAGCAGGCAGTGACAGGCCCGGGGCTGACAGGCTCCCCCTCCCCTAGCGGGCGCTCGGCTGCCACACCCAGCTGACATAGAACCTTTGTCACAATGCCCGCTACCGTGGTGAGGATGCGGGCACTCTGCAGGTGACAGGGACCCAGCAGGACTTGGTGTCAGTTCAGCAATTGCTCAGTTCCCCAAAGAGGCTGAAATCTGCAAATTGCTGCTTTTGCTCTTGAAATGATGTCATCAGGTGGGTGTTTTGGTGTAATACACTGAAAACCAGAGCAGAAATGCTGAAATATTCCCATGATTACATGGTCTCTGCACCAAACCACCATGACTCAGCCTAAGTACATCTGCCGCTTCTTCTTCTGTACTGACAGAAGGTTGTCGAAGTACAGTATAATAACCATCTTTATGGAGAGATCTTTGTGGTTTAGGCTTAGTCTAAGTGTCTCAAGTAGCCGGGGCTTTTGTTTGGGCCTAATCCATAAGGTCTGATGGCTTTCCTCCTCATCTCAAGATGAATGTGGTAGAAAATATAAATCAAGGAAACGTCCTTTGGCCTAGCCTTGCCTTGCCTTGCCTTATTTCCTTCTCATCCTGTTCTCTGTCCCAGCCTCTCTCACTAACCCCTCGTCTGGCTGCATGTCTCTTCTTTCCTCTCTCCTTTTCTCAAACTCTCCTGCTTCCTGGCTTTCGTCTTTCAATTCCTCCATTTCAGTCCTGCAGCCCGGCACTACTTTTTCCTCTTGCCTCCCTTTGGCCTGCTCCCTTGCCTTTCTCCCTCTGTTCCATATCCTTCTTCCCGACTTGTCTCTTGGAGACTTTTGGCCACTTTGCACCCAAGTCTGGGGATGTTTTGGAAACTTTTCAGAGGCCTCGCTGGTGACAGGGGGGACAGAGGCAGTGACAGGCCCGGGGCTGACAGGCTCCCCCTCCCCTAGCGGGCTCTCGGCTGCCACACCCAGCTGACATAGAACCTTTGTCACAATGCCCGCTACCGTGGTGACGATGCGGGCACTCTGCAGGTGACAGGGACCCAGTAGGACTTGGTGTCAGCTCAGCAATTGCTCAGTTCCCCAAAGAAGCTGAATTCTGCAAATTGCTGCTTTTGCTCTTGAAATGATGTCATCAGGTGGGTGTTTTGGTGTAATACACTGAAAACCAGAGCAGAAATGCTGAAATATTCCCATGATATGCATGGTCTCTGCACCAAACCACCACGACTCAGCCTAAATACATCTGCCGCTTGTTATCTTGTACTGCCAGAAGATTGTGGAAGTACAGTGTAAAAACCATCTTTATGGAGAGATCTTTGTGGTTTAGGCTTAGTCTAAGTGTCTCAAGTAGCCGGGGCTTTTGTTTGGGCCTAATCCATAAGGTCTGATGGCTTTCCTCCTCATCTCAAGATGAATGTGGTAGAAAATATAAATCAAAGAAACGTCCTTTGGCCTAGCCTTGCCTTGCCTTGCCTTATTTCCTTCTCATCCTGTTCTCTGTCCCAGCCTCTCTCACTAACCCCTCGTCTGGCTGCATGTCTCTTCTTTCCTCTCTCCTTTTCTCAAACTCTCCTGCTTCCTGGCTTTCGTCTTTCAATTCCTCCATTTCAGTCCTGCAGCCCGGCACTACTTTTTCCTCTTGCCTCCCTTTGGCCTGCTCCCTTGCCTTTCTCCCTCTGTTCCATATCCTTCTTCCCGACTTGTCTCTTGGAGACTTTTGGCCACTTTGCACCCAAGTCTGGGGATGTTTTGGAAACTTTTCAGAGGCCTCGCTGGTGCCAGGGGGGACAGCAGGCAGTGACAGGCCCGGGGCTGACAGGCTCCCCCTCCCCTAGCGGGCGCTCGACTGCCACACCCAGCTGACATAGAACCTTTGTCACAATGCCCGCTACCGTGGTGAGGATGCGGGCACTCTGCAGGTGACAGGGACCCAGCAGGACTTGGTGTCAGCTCAGCAATTGCTCAGTTCCCCAAAGAAGCTGAATTCTGCAAATTGCTGCTTTTGCTCTTGAAATGATGTCATCAGGTGGGTGTTTTGGTGTAATACACTGAAAACCAGAGCAGAAATGCTGAAATATTCCCATGATATGCATGGTCTCTGCACCAAACCACCATGACTCAGCCTAAGTACATCTGCCGCTTGTTCTTCTGTACTGACAGAAGGTTGTCGAAGTACAGTATAAAAACCATCTTTATGGAGAGATCTTTGTGGTTTAGGCTTAGTCTAAGTGTCTCAAGTAGCCGGGGCTTTTGTTTGGGCCTAATCCATAAGGTCTGATGGCTTTCCTCCTCATCTCAAGATGAATGTGGTAGAAAATATAAATCAAAGAAACGTCCTTTGGCCTAGCCTTGCCTTGCCTTGCCTTATTTCCTTCTCATCCTGTTCTCTGTCCCAGCCTCTCTCACTAACCCTCGTCTGGCTGCATGTCTCTTCTTTCCTCTCTCCTTTTCTCAAACTCTCCTGCTTCCTGGCTTTCGTCTTTCAATTCCTCCATTTCAGTCCTGCAGCCCGGCACTACTTTTTCCTCTTGCCTCCCTTTGGCCTGCTCCCTTGCCTTTCTCCCTCTGTTCCATATCCTTCTTCCCGACTTGTCTCTTGGAGACTTTTGGCCACTTTGCACCCAAGTCTGGGGATGTTTTGGAAACTTTTCAGAGGCCTCGCTGGTGACAGGGGCGACAGAGGCAGTGAGAGGCCCGGGGCTGACAGGCTCCCCCTCCCCTAGCGGGCGCTCGGCTGCCACACCCAGCTGACATAGAACCTTTGTCACAATGCCCGCAACCGTGGTGACGATGCGGGCACTCTGCAGGTGACAGGGACCCAGCAGGACTTGGTGTCAGTTCAGCAATTGCTCAGTTCCCCAAAGAGGCTGAATTCTGCAAATTGCTGCTTTTGCTCTTGAAATGATGTCATCAGGTGGGTGTTTTGGTGTAATACACTGAAAACCAGAGCAGAAATGCTGAAATATTCCCATGATATGCATGGTCTCTGCACCAAACCACCATGACTCAGCCTAAGTACATCTGCCGCTTGTTCTTCTGTACTGAGAGAAGGTTGTCGAAGTACAGTATAAAAACCATCTTTATGGAGAGATCTTTGTGGTTTAGGCTTAGTCTAAGTGTCTCAAGTAGCCGGGGCTTTTGTTTGGGCCTAATCCATAAGGTCTGATGGCTTTTCTCCTCATCTCAAGATGAATGTGGTAGAAAATATAAATCAAGGAAACGTCCTTTGGCCTAGCCTTGCCTTGCCTTGCCTTATTTCCTTCTCATCCTGTTCTCTGTCCCAGCCTCTCTCACTAACCCCTCGTCTGGCTGCATGTCTCTTCTTTCCTCTCTCCTTTTCTCAAACTCTCCTGCTTCCTGGCTTTCGTCTTTCAATTCCTCCATTTCAGTCCTGCAGCCCGGCACTACTTTTTCCTCTTGCCTCCCTTTGGCCTGCTCCCTTGCCTTTCTCCCTCTGTTCCATATCCTTCTTCCCGACTTGTCTCTTGGAGACTTTTGGCCACTTTGCACCCAAGTCTGGGGATGTTTTGGAAACTTTTCAGAGGCCTCGCTGGTGCCAGGGGGGACAGCAGGCAGTGACAGGCCCGGGGCTGACAGGCTCCCCCTCCCCTAGCGGGCTCTCGGCTGCCACACCCAGCTGACATAGAACCTTTGTCACAATGCCCGCTACCGTGGTGACGATGCGGGCACTCTGCAGGTGACAGGGACCCAGTAGGACTTGGTGTCAGCTCAGCAATTGCTCAGTTCCCCAAAGAAGCTGAATTCTGCAAATTGCTGCTTTTGCTCTTGAAATGATGTCATCAGGTGGGTGTTTTGGTGTAATACACTGAAAACCAGAGCAGAAATGCTGAAATATTCCCATGATATGCATGGTCTCTGCACCAAACCACCACGACTCAGCCTAAATACATCTGCCGCTTGTTATCTTGTACTGCCAGAAGATTGTGGAAGTACAGTGTAAAAACCATCTTTAAGGAGAGATCTTTGTGATTTAGGCTTAGTCTAAGTGTCTCAAGTAGCCGGGGCTTTTGTTTGGGCCTAATCCATAAGGTCTGATGGCTTTCCTCCTCATCTCAAGATGAATGTGGTAGAAAATATAAATCAAAGAAACGTCCTTTGGCCTAGCCTTGCCTTGCCTTGCCTTATTTCCTTCTCATCCTGTTCTCTGTCCCAGCCTCTCTCACTAACCCCTCGTCTGGCTGCATGTCTCTTCTTTCCTCTCTCCTTTTCTCAAACTCTCCTGCTTCCTGGCTTTCGTCTTTCAATTCCTCCATTTCAGTCCTGCAGCCCGGCACTACTTTTTCCTCTTGCCTCCCTTTGGCCTGCTCCCTTGCCTTTCTCCCTCTGTTCCATATCCTTCTTCCCGACTTGTCTCTTGGAGACTTTTGGCCACTTTGCACCCAAGTCTGGGGATGTTTTGGAAACTTTTCAGAGGCCTCGCTGCTGACAGGGGGGACAGCAGGCAGTGACAGGCCCGGGGCTGACAGGCTCCCCCTCCCCTAGCGGGCGCTCGGCTGCCACACCCAGCTGACATAGAACCTTTGTCACAATGCCCGCTACCGTGGTGAGGATGCGGGCACTCTGCAGGTGACAGGGACCCAGCAGGACTTGGTGTCAGTTCAGCAATTGCTCAGTTCCCCAAAGAGGCTGAAATCTGCAAATTGCTGCTTTTGCTCTTGAAATGATGTCATCAGGTGGGTGTTTTGGTGTAATACACTGAAAACCAGAGCAGAAATGCTGAAATATTCCCATGATTACATGGTCTCTGCACCAAACCACCATGACTCAGCCTAAGTACATCTGCCGCTTCTTCTTCTGTACTGACAGAAGGTTGTCGAAGTACAGTATAATAACCATCTTTATGGAGAGATCTTTGTGGTTTAGGCTTAGTCTAAGTGTCTCAAGTAGCCGGGGCTTTTGTTTGGGCCTAATCCATAAGGTCTGATGGCTTTCCTCCTCATCTCAAGATGAATGTGGTAGAAAATATAAATCAAGGAAACGTCCTTTGGCCTAGCCTTGCCTTGCCTTGCCTTATTTCCTTCTCATCCTGTTCTCTGTCCCAGCCTCTCTCACTAACCCCTCGTCTGGCTGCATGTCTCTTCTTTCCTCTCTCCTTTTCTCAAACTCTCCTGCTTCCTGGCTTTCGTCTTTCAATTCCTCCATTTCAGTCCTGCAGCCCGGCACTACTTTTTCCTCTTGCCTCCCTTTGGCCTGCTCCCTTGCCTTTCTCCCTCTGTTCCATATCCTTCTTCCCGACTTGTCTCTTGGAGACTTTTGGCCACTTTGCACCCAAGTCTGGGGATGTTTTGGAAACTTTTCAGAGGCCTCGCTGGTGACAGGGGGGACAGAGGCAGTGACAGGCCCGGGGCTGACAGGCTCCCCCTCCCCTAGCGGGCTCTCGGCTGCCACACCCAGCTGACATAGAACCTTTGTCACAATGCCCGCTACCGTGGTGACGATGCGGGCACTCTGCAGGTGACAGGGACCCAGTAGGACTTGGTGTCAGCTCAGCAATTGCTCAGTTCCCCAAAGAAGCTGAATTCTGCAAATTGCTGCTTTTGCTCTTGAAATGATGTCATCAGGTGGGTGTTTTGGTGTAATACACTGAAAACCAGAGCAGAAATGCTGAAATATTCCCATGATATGCATGGTCTCTGCACCAAACCACCACGACTCAGCCTAAATACATCTGCCGCTTGTTATCTTGTACTGCCAGAAGATTGTGGAAGTACAGTGTAAAAACCATCTTTATGGAGAGATCTTTGTGGTTTAGGCTTAGTCTAAGTGTCTCAAGTAGCCGGGGCTTTTGTTTGGGCCTAATCCATAAGGTCTGATGGCTTTCCTCCTCATCTCAAGATGAATGTGGTAGAAAATATAAATCAAAGAAACGTCCTTTGGCCTAGCCTTGCCTTGCCTTGCCTTATTTCCTTCTCATCCTGTTCTCTGTCCCAGCCTCTCTCACTAACCCCTCGTCTGGCTGCATGTCTCTTCTTTCCTCTCTCCTTTTCTCAAACTCTCCTGCTTCCTGGCTTTCGTCTTTCAATTCCTCCATTTCAGTCCTGCAGCCCGGCACTACTTTTTCCTCTTGCCTCCCTTTGGCCTGCTCCCTTGCCTTTCTCCCTCTGTTCCATATCCTTCTTCCCGACTTGTCTCTTGGAGACTTTTGGCCACTTTGCACCCAAGTCTGGGGATGTTTTGGAAACTTTTCAGAGGCCTCGCTGGTGCCAGGGGGGACAGCAGGCAGTGACAGGCCCGGGGCTGACAGGCTCCCCCTCCCCTAGCGGGCGCTCGACTGCCACACCCAGCTGACATAGAACCTTTGTCACAATGCCCGCTACCGTGGTGAGGATGCGGGCACTCTGCAGGTGACAGGGACCCAGCAGGACTTGGTGTCAGCTCAGCAATTGCTCAGTTCCCCAAAGAAGCTGAATTCTGCAAATTGCTGCTTTTGCTCTTGAAATGATGTCATCAGGTGGGTGTTTTGGTGTAATACACTGAAAACCAGAGCAGAAATGCTGAAATATTCCCATGATATGCATGGTCTCTGCACCAAACCACCATGACTCAGCCTAAGTACATCTGCCGCTTGTTCTTCTGTACTGACAGAAGGTTGTCGAAGTACAGTATAAAAACCATCTTTATGGAGAGATCTTTGTGGTTTAGGCTTAGTCTAAGTGTCTCAAGTAGCCGGGGCTTTTGTTTGGGCCTAATCCATAAGGTCTGATGGCTTTTCTCCTCATCTCAAGATGAATGTGGTAGAAAATATAAATCAAGGAAACGTCCTTTGGCCTAGCCTTGCCTTGCCATGCCTTATTTCCTTCTCATCCTGTTCTCTGTCCCAGCCTCTCTCACTAACCCCTCGTCTGGCTGCATGTCTCTTCTTTCCTCTCTCCTTTTCTCAAACTCTCCTGCTTCCTGGCTTTCGTCTTTCAATTCCTCCATTTCAGTCCTGCAGCCCGGCACTACTTTTCCCTCTTGCCTCCCTTTGGCCTGCTCCCTTGCCTTTCTCCCTCTGTTCCATATCCTTCTTCCCGACTTGTCTCTTGGAGACTTTTGGCCACTTTGCACCCAAGTCTGGGGATGTTTTGGAAACTTTTCAGAGGCCTCGCTGGTGACAGGGGGGACAGCAGGCAGTGACAGGCCCGGGGCTGACAGGCTCCCCCTCCCCTAGCGGGCGCTCGGCTGCCACACCCAGCTGACATAGAACCTTTGTCACAATGCCCGCTACCGTGGTGAGGATGCGGGCACTCTGCAGGTGACAGGGACCCAGCAGGACTTGGTGTCAGCTCAGCAATTGCTCAGTTCCCCAAAGAAGCTGAATTCTGCAAATTGCTGCTTTTGCTCTTGAAATGATGTCATCAGGTGGGTGTTTTGGTGTAATACACTGAAAACCAGAGCAGAAATGCTGAAATATTCCCATGATATGCGTGGTCTCTGCACCAAACCACCATGACTCAGACTAAATACATCTGCCGCTTGTTCTCTTGTACTGCCAGCAGATTGTGGAAGTACAGTGTAAAAACCATCTTTATGGAGAGATCTTTGTGGTTTAGGCTTAGTCTAAGTGTATCAAGTAGCCAGGGCTTTTGTTTGGGCCTAATCCATAAGGTCTGATGGCTTTCCTCCTCATCTCAAGATGAATGTGGTAGAAAATATAAATCAAAGAAACGTCCTTTGGCCTAGCCTTGCCTTGCCTTGCCTTATTTCCTTCTCATCCTGTTCTCTGTCCCAGCCTCTCTCACTAACCCCTCGTCTGGCTGCATGTCTCTTCTTTCCTCTCTCCTTTTCTCAAACTCTCCTGCTTCCTGGCTTTCGTCTTTCAATTCCTCCATTTCAGTCCTGCAGCCCGGCACTACTTTTTCCTCTTGCCTCCCTTTGGCCTGCTCCCTTGCCTTTCTCCCTCTGTTCCATATCCTTCTTCCCGACTTGTCTCTTGGAGACTTTTGGCCACTTTGCACCCAAGTCTGGGGATGTTTTGGAAACTTTTCAGAGGCCTCGCTGGTGACAGGGGGGACAGCAGGCAGTGACGGGCCCAGAGCTGACAGGCTCCCCCTCCCCTAGCGGGCGCTCGGCTGCCACACCCAGCTGACATAGAACCTTTGTCACAATGCCCGCTACCGTGGTGAGGATGCGGGCACTCTGCAGGTGACAGGGACCCAGCAGGACTTGGTGTCAGCTCAGCAATTGCTCAGTTCCCCAAAGAAGCTGAATTCTGCAAATTGCTGCTTTTGCTCTTGAAATGATGTCATCAGGTGGGTGTTTTGGTGTAATACACTGAAAACCAGAGCAGAAATGCTGAAATATTCCCATGATATGCGTGGTCTCTGCACCAAACCACCATGACTCAGACTAAATACATCTGCCACTTGTTCTCTTGTACTGCCAGCAGATTGTGGAAGTACAGTGTAAAAACCATCTTTATGGAGAGATCTTTGTGGTTTAGGCTTAGTCTAAGTGTATCAAGTAGCCAGGGCTTTTGTTTGGGCCTAATCCATAAGGTCTGATGGCTTTCCTCCTCATCTCAAGATGAATGTGGTAGAAAATATAAATCAAAGAAACGTCCTTTGGCCTAGCCTTGCCTTGCCTTGCCTTATTTCCTTCTCATCCTGTTCTCTGTCCCAGCCTCTCTCACTAACCCCTCGTCTGGCTGCATGTCTCTTCTTTCCTCTCTCCTTTTCTCAAACTCTCCTGCTTCCTGGCTTTCGTCTTTCAATTCCTCCATTTCAGTCCTGCAGCCCGGCACTACTTTTTCCTCTTGCCTCCCTTTGGCCTGCTCCCTTTCTCCCTCTGTTCCATATCCTTCTTCCCGACTTGTCTCTTGGAGACTTTTGGCCACTTTGCACCCAAGTCTGGGGATGTTTTGGAAACTTTTCAGAGGCCTCGCTGGTGACAGGGGGGACAGCAGGCAGTGACAGGCCCAGGGCTGACAGGCTCGCCCTCCCCTAGTGGGCGCTCGGCTGCCACACCCAGCTGACATAGAACCTTTGTCACAATGCCCGCTACCGTGGTGAGGATGCGGGCACTCTGCAGGTTACAGGGACCCAGCAGGACTTGGTGTCAGTTCAGCAGTTGCTCAGTTCCCCAAAGAAGCTGAATTCTGCAAATTGCTGCTTTTGCTCTTGAAATGATGTCATTAGGTGGGTGTTTTGGTGTAATACACTGAAAACCAGAGCAGAAATGCTGAAATATTCCCATGATATGCGTGGTCTCTGCACCAAACCACCATGACTCAGACTAAATACATCTGCCGCTTGTTCTCTTGTACTGCCAGCATATTGTGGAAGTACAGTGTAAAAACCATCTTTATGGAGAGAACTTTGTGGTTTAGGCTTAGTCTAAGTGTATCAAGTAGCCAGGGCTTTTGTTTGGGCCTAATCCATAAGGTCTGATGGCTTTCCTCCTCATCTCAAGATGAATGTGGTAGAAAATATAAATCAAAGAAACGTCCTTTGCCCTAGCCTTGCCTTGCCTTGCCTTATCTCCTTCTCATCCTGTTCTCTGTCCCAGCCTCTCTCACTAACCCCTCGTCTGGCTGCATGTCTCTTCTTTCCTCTCTCCTTTTCTCAAACTCTCCTGCTTCCTGGCTTTCGTCTTTCAATTCCTCCATTTCAGTCCTGCAGCCCGGCACTACTTTTTCCTCTTGCCTCCCTTTGGCCTGCTCCCTTGCCTTTCTCCCTCTGTTCCATATCCTTCTTCCCGACTTGTCTCTTGGAGACTTTTGGCCACTTTGCACCCAAGTCTGGGGATGTTTTGGAAACTTTTCAGAGGCCTCGCTGCTGACAGGGGGGACAGCAGGCAGTGACAGGCCCGGGGCTGACAGGCTCCCCCTCCCCTAGCGGGCGCTCGGCTGCCACACCCACCTGACATAGAACCTTTATCACAATGCCCGCTACCGTGGTGAGGATGCGGGCACTCTGCAGGTGACAGGGACCCAGCAGGACTTGGTGTCAGCTCAGCAATTGCTCAGTTCCCCAAAGAAGCTGAATTCTGCAAATTGCTGCTTTTGCTCTTAAAATGATGTCATCAGGTGGGTGTTTTGGTGTAATACACTGCAAACCAGAGCAGAAATGCTGAAATATTCCCATGATATGCATGATCTCTGCACCAAACCACCATGACTCAGCCTAAGTACATCTGCCGCTTGTTCTTCTGTACTGCCAGAAGATTGTGGAAGTACAGTGTAAAAACCATCTTTATGGAGAGATCTTTGTGGTTTAGGCTTAGTCTAAGTGTCTCAAGTAGCCGGGGTTTTTGTTTGGGCCTAATCCATAAGGTCTGATGGCTTTCCTCCTCATCTCAAGATGAATGTGGTAGAAAATATAAATCAAAGAAACGTCCTTTGGCCTAGCCTTGCCTTGCCTTGCCTTATTTCCTTCTCATCCTGTTCTCTGTCCCAGCCTCTCTCACTAACCCCTCGTCTGGCTGCATGTCTCTTCTTTCCTCTCTCCTTTTCTCAAACTCTCCTGCTTCCTGGCTTTCGTCTTTCAATTCCTCCATTTCAGTCCTGCAGCCCGGCACTACTTTTTCCTCTTGCCTCCCTTTGGCCTGCTCCCTTTCTCCCTCTGTTCCATATCCTTCTTCCCGACTTGTCTCTTGGAGACTTTTGGCCACTTTGCACCCAAGTCTGGGGATGTTTTGGAAACTTTTCAGAGGCCTCGCTGGTGACAGGGGGGACAGCAGGCAGTGACAGGCCCGGGGCTGACAGGCTCCCCCTCCCCTAGCGGGCGCTCGGCTGCCACACCCACCTGACATAGAACCTTTGTCACAATGCCCGCTACCGTGGTGAGGATGCGGGCACTCTGCAGGTGACAGGTACCCAGCAGGACTTGGTGTCAGCTCAGCAATTGCTCAGTTCCCCAAAGAAGCTGAATTCTGCAAATTGCTACTTTTGCTCTTGAAATGATGTCATTAGGTGGGTGTTCAGGTGTAATACACTGAAAACCAGAGCAGAAATGCTGAAATATTCCCATGATATGCGTGGTCTCTGCACCAAACCACCATGACTCAGCCTAAGTACATCTGCCGCTTGTTCTTCTGTACTGCCAGCAGATTGTGGAAGTACAGTGTAAAAACCATCTTTATGGAGAGATCTTTGTGGTTTAGGCTTAGTCTAAGTGTCTCAAGTAGCCGGGGCTTTTGTTTGGGCCTAATCCATAAGGTCTGATGGCTTTCCTCCTCATCTCAAGATGAATGTGGTAGAAAATATAAATCAAAGAAACGTCCTTTGGCCTAGCCTTGCCTTGCCTTGCCTTATTTCCTTCTCATCCTGTTCTCTGTCCCAGCCTCTCTCACTAACCCCTCGTCTGGCTGCATGTCTCTTCTTTCCTCTCTCCTTTTCTCAAACTCTCCTGCTTCCTGGCTTTCGTCTTTCAATTCCTCCATTTCAGTCCTGCAGCCCGGCACTACTTTTTCCTCTTGCCTCCCTTTGGCCTGCTCCCTTGCCTTTCTCCCTCTGTTCCATATCCTTCTTCCCGACTTGTCTCTTGGAGACTTTTGGCCACTTTGCACCCAAGTCTGGGGATGTTTTGGAAACTTTTCAGAGGCCTCGCTGGTGACAGGGGGGACAGCAGGCAGTGACAGGCCCAGGGCTGACAGGCTCCCCCTCCCCTAGCGGGCGCTCGGCTGCCACACCCACCTGACATAGAACCTTTGTCACAATGCCCGCTACCGTGGTGAGGATGCGGGCACTCTGCAGGTGACAGGGACCCAGCAGGACTTGGTGTCAGCTCAGCAATTGCTCAGTTCCCCAAAGAAGCTGAATTCTGCAAATTGCTGCTTTTGCTCTTGAAATGATGTCATCAGGTGGGTGTTTTGGTGTAATACACTGCAAACCAGAGCAGAAATGCTGAAATATTCCCATGATATGCATGGTCTCTGCACCAAACCACCATGACTCAGCCTAAGTACATCTGCCGCTTGTTCTTCTGTACTGCCAGCAGATTGTGGAAGTACAGTGTAAAAACCATCTTTATGGAGAGATCTTTGTGGTTTAGGCTTAGTCTAAGTGTCTCAAGTAGCCGGGGCTTTTGTTTGGGCCTAATCCATAAGGTCTGATGGCTTTCCTCCTCATCTCAAGATGAATGTGGTAGAAAATATAAATTAAAGAAACGTCCTTTGGCCTAGCCTTGCTTTGCCTTGCCTTATTTCCTTCTCATCCTGTTCTCTGTCCCAGCCTCTCTCACTAACCCCTCGTCTGGCTGCATGTCTCTTCTTTCCTCTCTCCTTTTCTCAAACTCTCCTGCTTCCTGGCTTTCGTCTTTCAAGTCCTCCATTTCAGTCCTGCAGCCCGGCACTACTTTTTCCTCTTGCCTCCCTTTGGCCTGCTCCCTTGCCTTTCTCCCTCTGTTCCATATCCTTCTTCCCGACTTGTCTCTTGGAGACTTTTGGCCACTTTGCACCCAAGTCTGGGGATGTTTTGGAAACTTTTCAGAGGCCTCGCTGCTGACAGGGGGGACAGCAGGCAGTGACAGGCCCGGGGCTGACAGGCTCCCCCTCCCCTAGCGGGCGCTCGGCTGCCACACCCAGCTGACATAGAACCTTTGTCACAATGCCCGCTACCGTGGTGAGGATGCGGGCACTCTGCAGGTGACAGGGACCCAGCAGGACTTGGTGTCAGCTCAGCAATTGCTCAGTTCCCCAAAGAAGCTGAATTCTGCGAATTGCTGCTTTTGCTCTTGAAATGATGTCATCAGGTGGGTGTTTTGGTGTAATACACTGAAAACCAGAGCAGAAATGCTGAAATATTCCCATGATATGCATGGTCTCTGCACCAAACCACCATGACTCAGCCTAAGTACATCTGCTGCTTGTTCTTCTGTACTGCCAGCAGATTGTGGAAGTACAGTATAAAAACCATCTTCATGGAGAGATCTTTGTGGTTTAGGCTTAGTCTAAGTGTCTCAAGTAGCCGGGGCTTTTGTTTGGGCCTAATCCATAAGGTCTGATGGCTTTCCTCCTCATCTCAAGATGAATGTGGTAGAAAACATAAATCAAAGAAACGTCCTTTGGCCTAGCCTTGCCTTGCCTTGCCTTATTTCCTTCTCATCCTGTTCTCTGCCCAGCCTCTCTCACTAACCCCTCGTCTGGTTGCATGTCTCTTCTTTCCTCTCTCCTTTTCTCAAACTCTCCTGCTTCCTGGCTTTCGTCTTTCAATTCCTGCATTTCAGTCCTGCAGCCCGGCCCTACTTTGCCTCCCTTTGCCTCCCTTTGCCTCCCTTAGCCTCCCTTTGCCTCCTCTTGCCTCCCTTTGGCCTGCTCCCTTGGCTTTCTCCCTCTGTTCCATATCCTTCTTCCCGACTTGTCTCTTGGAGACTTTTGGCCACTTTGCACCCAAGTCTGGGGATGTTTTGGAAACTTTTCAGAGGCCTCGCTGGTGACAGGGGGGACAGCAGGCAGTGACAGGCCCAGGGCTGACAGGCTCGCCCTCCCCTAGTGGGCGCTCAGCTGCCACACCCAGCTGACATAGAACCTTTGTCACAATGCCCGCTACCGTGGTGAGGATGCGGGCACTCTGCAGGTGACAGGGACCCAGCAGGACTTGGTGTCAGTTCAGCAGTTGCTCAGTTCCCCAAAGAAGCTGAATTCTGCAAATTGCTGCTTTTGCTCTTGAAATGATGTCATTAGGTGGGTGTTCAGGTGTAATACACTGAAAACCAGAGCAGAAATGCTGAAATATTCCCATGATATGCGTGGTCTCTGCACCAAACCACCATGACTCAGACTAAATACATCTGCCGCTTGTTCTCTTGTACTGCCAGCATATTGTGGAAGTACAGTGTAAAAACCATCTTTATGGAGAGATCTTTGTGGTTTAGGCTTAGTCTAAGTGTATCAAGTAGCCAGGGCTTTTGTTTGGGCCTAATCCATAAGGTCTGATGGCTTTCCTCCTCATCTCAAGATGAATGTGGTAGAAAATATAAATCAAAGAAACGTCCTTTGGCCTAGCCTTGCCTTGCCTTGCCTTATCTCCTTCTCATCCTGTTCTCTGTCCCAGCCTCTCTCACTAACCCCTCGTCTGGCTGCATGTCTCTTCTTTCCTCTCTCCTTTTCTCAAACTCTCCTGCTTCCTGGCTTTCGTCTTTCAATTCCTCCATTTCAGTCCTGCAGCCCGGCACTACTTTTTCCTCTTGCCTCCCTTTGGCCTGCTCCCTTGCCTTTCTCCCTCTCTTCCATATCCTTCTTCCCGACTTGTCTCTTGGAGACTTTTGGCCACTTTGCACCCAAGTCTGGGGATGTTTTGGAAACTTTTCAGAGGCCTCGCTGGTGACAGGGGGGACAGCAGGCAGTGACAGGCCCGGGGCTGACAGGCTCCCCCTCCCCTATCGGGCGCTCGGCTGCCACACCCACCTGACATAGAACCTTTATCACAATGCCCGCTACCGTGGTGAGGATGCGGGCACTCTGCAGGTGACAGGGACCCAGCAGGACTTGGTGTCAGCTCAGCAATTGCTCAGTTCCCCAAAGAAGCTGAATTCTGCAAATTGCTGCTTTTGCTCTTAAAATGATGTCATCAGGTGGGTGTTTTGGTGTAATACACTGCAAACCAGAGCAGAAATGCTGAAATATTCCCATGATATGCATGATCTCTGCACCAAACCACCATGACTCAGCCTAAGTACATCTGCCGCTTGTTCTTCTGTACTGCCAGAAGATTGTGGAAGTACAGTGTAAAAACCATCTTTATGGAGAGATCTTTGTGGTTTAGGCTTAGTCTAAGTGTCTCAAGTAGCCGGGGTTTTTGTTTGGGCCTAATCCATAAGGTCTGATGGCTTTCCTCCTCATCTCAAGATGAATGTGGTAGAAAATATAAATCAAGGAAACGTCCTTTGGCCTAGCCTTGCCTTGCCTTGCCTTATTTCCTTCTCATCCTGTTCTCTGTCCCAGCCTCTCTCACTAACCCCTCGTCTGGCTGCATGTCTCTTCTTTCCTCTCTCCTTTTCTCAAACTCTCCTGCTTCCTGGCTTTCGTCTTTCAATTCCTCCATTTCAGTCCTGCAGCCCGGCACTACTTTTTCCTCTTGCCTCCCTTTGGCCTGCTCCCTTGCCTTTCTCCCTCTGTTCCATATCCTTCTTCCCGACTTGTCTCTTGGAGACTTTTGGCCACTTTGCACCCAAGTCTGGGGATGTTTTGGAAACTTTTCAGAGGCCTCGCTGGTGACAGGGGGGACAGCAGGCAGTGACAGGCCCGCGGCTGACAGGCTCCCCCTCCCCTAGCGGGCGCTCGGCTGCCACACCCAGCTGACATAGAACCTTTGTCACAATGCCCGCTACCGTGGTGAGGATGCGGGCACTCTGCAGGTGACAGGGACCCAGCAGGACTTGGTGTCAGCTCAGCAATTGCTCAGTTCCCCAAAGAAGCTGAATTCTGCAAATTGCTGCTTTTGCTCTTGAAATGATGTCATCAGGTGGGTGTTTTGGTGTAATACACTGAAAACCAGAGCAGAAATGCTGAAATATTCCCATGATATGCATGGTCTCTGCACCAAACCACCACGACTCAGCCTAAATACATCTGCCGCTTGTTCTCTTGTACTGCCAGCAGATTGTGGAAGTACAGTGTAAAAACCATCTTTATGGAGATATCTTTGTGGTTTAGGCTTAGTCTAAGTGTCTCAAGTAGCCGGGGCTTTTGTTTGGGCCTAATCCATAAGGTCTGATGGCTTTCCTCCTCATCTCAAGATGAATATGGTAGAAAATATAAATCAAAGAAACGTCCTTTGGCCTAGCCTTGCCTTGCCTTGCCTTATTTCCTTCTCATCCTGTTCTCTGTCCCAGCCTCTCTCACTAACCCCTCGTCTGGCTGCATGTCTCTTCTTTCCTCTCTCCTTTTCTCAAACTCTCCTGCTTCCTGGCTTTCGTCTTTCAATTCCTCCATTTCAGTCCTGCAGCCCGGCACTACTTTTTCCTCTTGCCTCCCTTTCGCCTGCTCCCTTGCCTTTCTCCCTCTGTTCCATATCCTTCTTCCCGACTTGTCTCTTGGAGACTTTTGGCCACTTTGCACCCAAGTCTGGGGATGTTTTGGAAACTTTTCAGAGGCCTCGCTGGTGACAGGGGGGACAGCAGGCAGTGACAGGCCCGGGGCTGACAGGCTCCCCCTCCCCTAGCGGGCGCTCGGCTGCCACACCCAGCTGACATAGAACCTTTGTCACAATGCCCGCTACCGTGGTGAGGATGCGGGCACTCTGCAGGTGACAGGGACCCAGCAGGACTTGGTGTCAGCTCAGCAATTGCTCAGTTCCCCAAAGAAGCTGAATTCTGCAAATTGCTGCTTTTGCTCTTGAAATGATGTCATCAGGTGGGTGTTTTCGTGTAATACACTGAAAACCAGAGCAGAAATGCTGAAATATTCCCATGATATGCATGGTCTCTGCACCAAACCACCACGACTCAGCCTAAATACATCTGCCGCTTGTTCTCTTGTACTGCGAGCAGATTGTGGAAGTACAGTGTAAAAACCATCTTTATGGAGAGATCTTTGTGGTTTAGGCTTAGTCTAACTGTCTCAAGTAGCCGGGGCTTTTGTTTGGGCCCAATCCATAAGGTCTGATGGCTTTCCTCCTCATCTCAAGATGAATGTGGTAGAAAATATAAATCAAGGAAACGTCCTTTGGCCTAGCCTTGCCTTGCCTTGCCTTATTTCCTTCTCATCCTGTTCTCTGTCCCAGCCTCTCTCACTAACCCCTCGCCTGGTTGCATGTCTCTTCTTTCCTCTCTCCTTTTCTCAAACTCTCCTGCTTCCTGGCTTTCGTCTTTCAATTCCTCCATTTCAGTCCTGCAGCCCGGCACTACTTTTTCCTCTTGCCTCCCTTTCGCCTGCTCCCTTGCCTTTCTCCCTCTGTTCCATATCCTTCTTCCCGACTTGTCTCTTGGAGACTTTTGGCCACTTTGCACCCAAGTCTGGGGATGTTTTGGAAACTTTTCAGAGGCCTCGCTGCTGACAGGGGGGACAGCAGGCAGTGACAGGCCCGGGGCTGACAGGCTCCCCCTCCCCTAGCGGGCGCTCGGCTGCCACACCCACCTGACATAGAACCTTTGTCACAATGCCCGCTACCGTGGTGAGGATGCGGGCACTCTGCAGGTGACAGGGACCCAGCAGGACTTGGTGTCAGCTCAGCAATTGCTCAGTTCCCCAAAGAAGCTGAATTCTGCAAATTGCTGCTTTTGCTCTTGAAATGATGTCATCAGGTGGGTGTTTTGGTGTAATACACTGCAAACCAGAGCAGAAATGCTGAAATATTCCCATGATATGCATGATCTCTGCACCAAACCACCATGACTCAGCCTAAGTACATCTGCCGCTTGTTCTTCTGTACTGCCAGAAGATTGTGGAAGTACAGTGTAAAAACCATCTTTATGGAGAGATCTTTGTGGTTTAGGCTTAGTCTAAGTGTCTCAAGTAGCCGGGGTTTTTGTTTGGGCCTAATCCATAAGGTCTGATGGCTTTCCTCCTCATCTCAAGATGAATGTGGTAGAAAATATAAATCAAAGAAACGTCCTTTGGCCTAGCCTTGCCTTGCCTTGCCTTATTTCCTTCTCATCCTGTTCTCTGTCCCAGCCTCTCTCACTAACCCCTCGTCTGGCTGCATGTCTCTTCTTTCCTCTCTCCTTTTCTCAAACTCTCCTACTTCCTGGCTTTCGTCTTTCAATTCCTCCATTTCAGTCCTGCAGCCCGGCACTACTTTTTCCTCTTGCCTCCCTTTGGCCTGCTCCCTTGCCTTTCTCCCTCTGTTCCATATCCTTCTTCCCGACTTGTCTCTTGGAGACTTTTGGCCACTTTGCACCCAAGTCTGGGGATGTTTTGGAAACTTTTCAGAGGCCTCGCTGGTGACAGGGGGGACAGCAGGCAGTGACAGGCCCGCGGCTGACAGGCTCCCCCTCCCCTAGCGGGCGCTCGGCTGCCACACCCAGCTGACATAGAACCTTTGTCACAATGCCCGCTACCGTGGTGAGGATGCGGGCACTCTGCAGGTGACAGGGACCCAGCAGGACTTGGTGTCAGCTCAGCAATTGCTCAGTTCCCCAAAGAAGCTGAATTCTGCAAATTGCTGCTTTTGCTCTTGAAATGATGTCATCAGGTGGGTGTTTTGGTGTAATACACTGAAAACCAGAGCAGAAATGCTGAAATATTCCCATGATATGCATGGTCTCTGCACCAAACCACCACGACTCAGCCTAAATACATCTGCCGCTTGTTCTCTTGTACTGCCAGCAGATTGTGGAAGTACAGTGTAAAAACCATCTTTATGGAGATATCTTTGTGGTTTAGGCTTAGTCTAAGTGTCTCAAGTAGCCGGGGCTTTTGTTTGGGCCTAATCCATAAGGTCTGATGGCTTTCCTCCTCATCTCAAGATGAATATGGTAGAAAATATAAATCAAAGAAACGTCCTTTGGCCTAGCCTTGCCTTGCCTTGCCTTATTTCCTTCTCATCCTGTTCTCTGTCCCAGCCTCTCTCACTAACCCCTCGTCTGGCTGCATGTCTCTTCTTTCCTCTCTCCTTTTCTCAAACTCTCCTGCTTCCTGGCTTTCGTCTTTCAATTCCTCCATTTCAGTCCTGCAGCCCGGCACTACTTTTTCCTCTTGCCTCCCTTTCGCCTGCTCCCTTGCCTTTCTCCCTCTGTTCCATATCCTTCTTCCCGACTTGTCTCTTGGAGACTTTTGGCCACTTTGCACCCAAGTCTGGGGATGTTTTGGAAACTTTTCAGAGGCCTCGCTGGTGACAGGGGGGACAGCAGGCAGTGACAGGCCCGGGGCTGACAGGCTCCCCCTCCCCTAGTGGGCGCTCGGCTGCCACACCCAGCTGACATAGAACCTTTGTCACAATGCCCGCTACCGTGGTGAGGATGCGGGCACTCTGCAGGTGACAGGGACCCAGCAGGACTTGGTGTCAGCTCAGCAATTGCTCAGTTCCCCAAAGAAGCTGAATTCTGCAAATTGCTGCTTTTGCTCTTGAAATGATGTCATCAGGTGGGTGTTTTGGTGTAATACACTGAAAACCAGAGCAGAAATGCTGAAATATTCCCATGATATGCATGGTCTCTGCACCAAACCACCACGACTCAGCCTAAATACATCTGCCGCTTGTTCTCTTGTACTGCGAGCAGATTGTGGAAGTACAGTGTAAAAACCATCTTTATGGAGAGATCTTTGTGGTTTAGGCTTAGTCTAACTGTCTCAAGTAGCCGGGGCTTTTGTTTGGGCCCAATCCATAAGGTCTGATGGCTTTCCTCCTCATCTCAAGATGAATGTGGTAGAAAATATAAATCAAGGAAACGTCCTTTGGCCTAGCCTTGCCTTGCCTTGCCTTATTTCCTTCTCATCCTGTTCTCTGTCCCAGCCTCTCTCACTAACCCCTCGCCTGGTTGCATGTCTCTTCTTTCCTCTCTCCTTTTCTCAAACTCTCCTGCTTCCTGGCTTTCGTCTTTCAATTCCTCCATTTCAGTCCTGCAGCCCGGCACTACTTTTTCCTCTTGCCTCCCTTTGGCCTGCTCCCTTGCCTTTCTCCCTCTGTTCCATATCCTTCTTCCCGACTTGTCTCTTGGAGACTTTTGGCCACTTTGCACCCAAGTCTGGGGATGTTTTGGAAACTTTTCAGAGGCCTCGCTGGTGACAGGGGGGACAGCAGGCAGTGACAGGCCCAGGGCTGACAGGCTCCCCCTCCCCTAGCGGGCGCTCGGCTGCCACACCCAGCTGACATAGAACCTTTGTCACAATGCCCGCTACCGTGGTGAGGATGCGGGCACTCTGCAGGTGACAGGGACCCAGCAGGACTTGGTGTCAGCTCAGCAATTGCTCAGTTCCCCAAAGAAGCTGAATTCTGCAAATTGCTGCTTTTGCTCTTGAAATGATGTCATCAGGTGGGTGTTTTGGTGTAATACACTGAAAACCAGAGCAGAAATGCTGAAATATTCCCATGATATGCATGGTCTCTGCACCAAACCACCACGACTCAGCCTAAATACATCTGCCGCTTGTTCTCTTGTACTGCCAGCAGATTGTGGAAGTACAGTGTAAAAACCATCTTTATGGAGATATCTTTGTGGTTTAGGCTTAGTCTAAGTGTATCAAGTAGCCGGGGCTTTTGTTTGGGCCTAATCCATAAGGTCTGATGGCTTTCCTCCTCATCTCAAGATGAATGTGGTAGAAAATATAAATCAAAGAAACGTCCTTTGGCCTACCCTTGCCTTGCCTTGCCTTATTTCCTTCTCATCCTGTTCTCTGTCCCAGCCTCTCTCACTAACCCCTCGTCTGGCTGCATGTCTCTTCTTTCCTCTCTCCTTTTCTCAAACTCTCCTGCTTCCTGGCTTTCGTCTTTCAATTCCTCCATTTCAGTCCTGCAGCCCGGCACTACTTTTTCCTCTTGCCTCCCTTTGGCCTGCTCCCTTGCCTTTCTCCCTCTGTTCCATATCCTTCTTCCCGACTTGTCTCTTGGAGACTTTTGGCCACTTTGCACCCAAGTCTGGGGATGTTTTGGAAACTTTTCAGAGGCCTCGCTGGTGACAGGGGGGACAGCAGGCAGTGACAGGCCCAGGGCTGACAGGCTCCCCCTCCCCTAGTGGGCGCTCGGCTGCCACACCCAGCTGACATAGAACCTTTGTCACAATGCCCGCTACCGTGGTGAGGATGCGGGCACTCTGCAGGTGACAGGGACCCAGCAGGACTTGGTGTCAGTTCAGCAATTGCTCAGTTCCCCAAAGAAGCTGAGTTCTGCAAATTGTTGCTTTTGCTCTTGAAATGATGTCATCAGGTGGGTGTTTTGGTGTAATACACTGAAAACCAGAGCAGAAATGCTGAAATATTCCCATGATATGCATGGTCTCTGCACCAAACCACCACGACTCAGCCTAAATACATCTGCTGCTTGTTCTCTTGTACTGCCAGCAGATTGTGGAAGTACAGTGTAAAAACCATCTTTATGGAGAGATCTTTGTGGTTTAGGCTTAGTCTAAGTTTCTCAAGTAGCCGGGGCTTTTGTTTGGGCCTAATCCATAAGGTCTGATGGCTTTCCTCCTCATCTCAAGATGAATGTGGTAGAAAATATAAATCAAAGAAACGTCCTTTGGCCTAGCCTTGCCTTGCCTTGCCTTATTTCCTTCTCATCCTGTTCTCTGTCCCAGCCTCTCTCACTAACCCCTCGTCTGGCTGCATGTCTCTTCTTTCCTCTCTCCTTTTCTCAAACTCTCCTGCTTCCTGGCTTTCGTCTTTCAATTCCTCCATTTCAGTCCTGCAGCCCGGCACTACTTTTTCCTCTTGCCTCCCTTTGGCCTGCTCCCTTGCCTTTCTCCCTCTGTTCCATATCCTTCTTCCCGACTTGTCTCTTGGAGACTTTTGGCCACTTTGCACCCAAGTCTGGGGATGTTTTGGAAACTTTTCAGAGGCCTCGCTGGTGACAGGGGGGACAGCAGGCAGTGACAGGCCCAGGGCTGACAGGCTCCCCATCCCCTACTGGGCGCTCGGCTGCCACACCCAGCTGACATAGAACCTTTGTCACAATGCCCGCTACCGTGGTGAGGATGCGGGCACTCTGCAGGTGACAGGGACCCAGCAGGACTTGGTGTCAGCTCAGCAATTGCTCAGTTCCCCAAAGAAACTGAATTCTGCAAATTGCTGCTTTTGCTCTTGAAATGATGTCATTAGGTGGGTGTTTTGGTGTAATACACTGAAAACCAGAGCAGAAATGCTGAAATATTCCCATGATATGCGTGGTCTCTGCACCAAACCACCATGACTCAGCCTAAGTACATCTGCCGCTTGTTCTTCTGTACTGCCAGAAGATTGTGGAAGTACAGTGTAAAAACCATCTTTATGGAGAGATCTTTGTGGTTTAGGCTTAGTCTAAGTTGCTCAAGTAGCCGGGGCTTTTGTTTGGGCCTAATCCATAAGGTCTGATGGCTTTCCTCCTCATCTCAAGATGAATGTGGTAGAAAATATAAATCAAAGAAACGTCCTTTGGCCTAGCCTTGCCTTGCCTTGCCTTATTTCCTTCTCATCCTGTTCTCTGTCCCAGCCTCTCTCACTAACCCCTCGTCTGGCTGCATGTCTCTTCTTTCCTCTCTCCTTTTCTCAAACTCTCCTGCTTCCTGGCTTTCGTCTTTCAATTCCTCCATTTCAGTCCTGCAGCCCGGCACTACTTTTTCCTCTTGCCTCCCTTTGGCCTGCTCCCTTGCCTTTCTCCCTCTGTTCCATATCCTTCTTCCCGACTTGTCTCTTGGAGACTTTTGGCCACTTTGCACCCAAGTCTGGGGATGTTTTGGAAACTTTTCAGAGGCCTCGCTGGTGACAGGGGGGACAGCAGGCAGTGACAGGCCCGCGGCTGACAGGCTCCCCCTCCCCTAGCGGGCGCTCGGCTGCCACACCCAGCTGACATAGAACCTTTGTCACAATGCCCGCCACCGTGGTGAGGATGCGGGCACTCTGCAGGTGACAGGGACCCAGCAGGACTTGGTGTCAGCTCAGCAATTGCTCAGTTCCCCAACGAAGCTGAATTCTGCAAATTGCTGCTTTTGCTCTTGAAATGATGTCATCAGGTGGGTGTTTTGGTGTAATACACTGAAAACCAGAGCAGAAATGCTGAAATATTCCCATGATATGCATGGTCTCTGCACCAAACCACCACGACTCAGCCTAAATACATCTGCCGCTCGTTCTCTTGTACTGCCAGCAGATTGTGGAAGTACAGTGTAAAAACCATCTTTATGGAGATATCTTTGTGGTTTAGGCTTAGTCTAAGTGTCTCAAGTAGCCGGGGCTTTTGTTTGGGCCTAATCCATAAGGTCTGATGGCTTTCCTCCTCATCTCAAGATGAATGTGGTAGAAAATATAAATCAAAGAAACGTCCTTTGGCCTAGCCTTGCCTTGCCTTGCCTTATTTCCTTCTCATCCTGTTCTCTGTCCCAGCCTCTCTCACTAACCCCTCGTCTGGCTGCATGTCTCTTCTTTCCTCTCTCCTTTTCTCAAACTCTCCTGCTTCCTGGCTTTCGTCTTTCAATTCCTCCATTTCAGTCCTGCAGCCCGGCACTACTTTTTCCTCTTGCCTCCCTTTCGCCTGCTCCCTTGCCTTTCTCCCTCTGTTCCATATCCTTCTTCCCGACTTGTCTCTTGGAGACTTTTGGCCACTTTGCACCCAAGTCTGGGGATGTTTTGGAAACTTTTCAGAGGCCTCGCTGGTGACAGGGGGGACAGCAGGCAGTGACAGGCCCGGGGCTGACAGGCTCCCCCTCCCCTAGCGGGCGCTCGGCTGCCACACCCAGCTGACATAGAACCTTTGTCACAATGCCCGCTACCGTGGTGAGGATGCGGGCACTCTGCAGGTGACAGGGACCCAGCAGGACTTGGTGTCAGCTCAGCAATTGCTCAGTTCCCCAAAGAAGCTGAATTCTGCAAATTGCTGCTTTTGCTCTTGAAATGATGTCATTAGGTGGGTGTTTTGGTGTAATACACTGAAAACCAGAGCAGAAATGCTGAAATATTCCCATGATATGCGTGGTCTCTGCACCAAACCACCATGACTCAGCCTAAGTACATCTGCCGCTTGTTCTTCTGTACTGCCAGAAGATTGTGGAAGTACAGTGTAAAAACCATCTTTATGGAGAGATCTTTGTGGTTTAGGCTTAGTCTAAGTTGCTCAAGTAGCCGGGGCTTTTGTTTGGGCCTAATCCATAAGGTCTGATGGCTTTCCTCCTCATCTCAAGATGAATGTGGTAGAAAATATAAATCAAAGAAACGTCCTTTGGCCTACCCTTGCCTTGCCTTGCCTTATTTCCTTCTCATCCTGTTCTCTGTCCCAGCCTCTCTCACTAACCCCTCGTCTGGCTGCATGTCTCTTCTTTCCTCTCTCCTTTTCTCAAACTCTCCTGCTTCCTGGCTTTCGTCTTTCAATTCCTCCATTTCAGTCCTGCAGCCCGGCACTACTTTTTCCTCTTGCCTCCCTTTGGCCTGCTCCCTTGCCTTTCTCCCTCTGTTCCATATCCTTCTTCCCGACTTGTCTCTTGGAGACTTTTGGCCACTTTGCACCCAAGTCTGGGGATGTTTTGGAAACTTTTCAGAGGCCTCGCTGGTGACAGGGGGGACAGCAGGCAGTGACAGGCCCAGGGCTGACAGGCTCCCCCTCCCCTAGTGGGCGCTCGGCTGCCACACCCAGCTGACATAGAACCTTTGTCACAATGCCCGCTACCGTGGTGAGGATGCGGGCACTCTGCAGGTGACAGGGACCCAGCAGGACTTGGTGTCAGTTCAGCAATTGCTCAGTTCCCCAAAGAAGCTGAGTTCTGCAAATTGTTGCTTTTGCTCTTGAAATGATGTCATCAGGTGGGTGTTTTGGTGTAATACACTGAAAACCAGAGCAGAAATGCTGAAATATTCCCATGATATGCATGGTCTCTGCACCAAACCACCACGACTCAGCCTAAATACATCTGCTGCTTGTTCTCTTGTACTGCCAGCAGATTGTGGAAGTACAGTGTAAAAACCATCTTTATGGAGAGATCTTTGTGGTTTAGGCTTAGTCTAAGTGTCTCAAGTAGCCGGGGCTTTTATTTGGGCCTAATCCATAAGGTCTGATGGCTTTCCTCCTCATCTCAAGATGAATGTGGTAGAAAATATAAATCAAAGAAACGTCCTTTGGCCTACCCTTGCCTTGCCTTGCCTTATTTCCTTCTCATCCTGTTCTCTGTCCCAGCCTCTCTCACTAACCCCTCGTCTGGCTGCATGTCTCTTCTTTCCTCTCTCCTTTTCTCAAACTCTCCTGCTTCCTGGCTTTCGTCTTTCAATTCCTCCATTTCAGTCCTGCAGCCCGGCACTACTTTTTCCTCTTGCCTCCCTTTGGCCTGCTCTTTTGGTTTTCTCCCTCTGTTCCATATCCTTCTTCCCGACTTGTCTCTTGGAGACTTTTGGCCACTTTGCACCCAAGTCTGGGGATGTTTTGGAAACTTTTCAGAGGCCTCGCTGGTGACAGGGGGGACAGCAGGCAGTGACAGGCCCGGGGCTGACAGGCTCCCCCTCCCCTAGCGGGCCCTCGGCTGCCACACCCACCTAACATAGAACCTTTGTCACAATGCCCGCTACCGTGGTGAGGATGCGGGCACTCTGCAGGTGACAGGGACCCAGCAGGACTTGGTGTCAGCTCAGCAATTGCTCAGTTCCCCAAAGAAGCTGAATTCTGCAAATTGCTGCTTTTGCTCTTGAAATGATGTCATCAGGTGGGTGTTTTGGTGTAATACACTGAAAACCAGAGCAGAAATGCTGAAATATTCCCATGATATGCATGGTCTCTGCACCAAACCACCACGACTCAGCCTAAATACATCTGCCGCTTGTTCTCTTGTACTGCCAGCAGATTGTGGAAGTACAGTGTAAAAACCATCTTTATGGAGAGATCTTTGTGGTTTAGGCTTAGTCTAAGTGTCTCAAGTAGCCGGGGCTTTTGTTTGGGCCTAATCCATAAGGTCTGATGGCTTTCCTCCTCATCTCAAGATGAATGTGGTAGAAAATATAAATCAAAGAAACGTCCTTTGGCCTAGCCTTGCCTTGCCTTGCCTTATTTCCTTCTCATCCTGTTCTCTGTCCCAGCCTCTCTCACTAACCCCTCGTCTGGCTGCATGTCTCTTCTTTCCTCTCTCCTTTTCTCAAACTCTCCTGCTTCCTGGCTTTCGTCTTTCAATTCCTCCATTTCAGTCCTGCAGCCCGGCACTACTTTTTCCTCTTGCCTCCCTTTCGCCTGCTCCCTTGCCTTTCTCCCTCTGTTCCATATCCTTCTTCCCGACTTGTCTCTTGGAGACTTTTGGCCACTTTGCACCCAAGTCTGGGGATGTTTTGGAAACTTTTCAGAGGCCTCGCTGGTGACAGGGGGGACAGCAGGCAGTGACAGGCCCAGGGCTGACAGGCTCCCCCTCCCCTAGCGGGCGCTCGGCTGCCACACCCAGCTGACATAGAACCTTTGTCACAATGCCCGCTACCGTGGTGAGGATGCGGGCACTCTGCAGGTGACAGGGACCCAGCAGGACTTGGTGTCAGCTCAGCAATTGCTCAGTTCCCCAAAGAAGCTGAATTCTGCAAATTGCTGCTTTTGCTCTTGAAATGATGTCATTAGGTGGGTGTTTTGGTGTAATACACTGAAAACCAGAGCAGAAATGCTGAAATATTCCCATGATATGCGTGGTCTCTGCACCAAACCACCATGACTCAGCCTAAGTACATCTGCCGCTTGTTCTTCTGTACTGCCAGAAGATTGTGGAAGTACAGTGTAAAAACCATCTTTATGGAGAGATCTTTGTGGTTTAGGCTTAGTCTAAGTTTCTCAAGTAGCCGGGGCTTTTGTTTGGGCCTAATCCATAAGGTCTGATGGCTTTCCTCCTCATCTCAAGATGAATGTGGTAGAAAATATAAATCAAAGAAATGTCCTTTGGCCTAGCCTTGCCTTGCCTTGCCTTATTTCCTTCTCATCCTGTTCTCTGTCCCAGCCTCTCTCACTAACCCCTCGTCTGGCTGCATGTCTCTTCTTTCCTCTCTCCTTTTCTCAAACTCTCCTGCTTCCTGGCTTTTGTCTTTCAATTCCTCCATTTCAGTCCTGCAGCCCGGCACTACTTTTTCCTCTTGCCTCCCTTTGGCCTGCTCCCTTGCCTTTCTCCCTCTGTTCCATATCCTTCTTCCCGACTTGTCTCTTGGAGACTTTTGGCCACTTTGCACCCAAGTCTGGGGATGTTTTGGAAACTTTTCAGAGGCCTCGCTGGTGACAGGGGGGACAGCAGGCAGTGACAGGCCCGGGGCTGACAGGCTCCCCCTCCCCTAGCGGGCGCTCGGCTGCCACACCCAGCTGACATAGAACCTTTGTCACAATGCCCGCTACCGTGGTGAGGATGCGGGCACTCTGCAGGTGACAGGGACCCAGCAGGACTTGGTGTCAGCTCAGCAATTGCTCAGTTCCCCAAAGAAGCTGAATTCTGCAAATTGCTGCTTTTGCTCTTGAAATGATGTCATCAGGTGGGTGTTTTGGTGTAATACACTGAAAACCAGAGCAGAAATGCTGAAATATTCCCATGATATGCGTGGTCTCTGCACCAAACCACCACGACTCAGCCTAAGTACATCTGCCGCTTGTTCTTCTGTACTGCCAGCAGATTGTGGAAGTACAGTGTAAAAACCATCTTTATGGAGAGATCTTTGTGGTTTAGGCTTAGTCTAAGTGTCTCAAGTAGCCGGGGCTTTTGTTTGGGCCTAATCCATAAGGTCTGATGGCTTTCCTCCTCATCTCAAGATGAATGTGGTAGAAAATATAAATCAAAGAAACGTCCTTTGGCCTAGCCTTGCCTTGCCTTGCCTTATTTCCTTCTCATCCTGTTCTCTGTCCCAGCCTCTCTCACTAACCCCTCGTCTGGCTGCATGTCTCTTCTTTCCTCTCTCCTTTTCTCAAACTCTCCTGCTTCCTGGCTTTCGTCTTTCAATTCCTCCATTTCAGTCCTGCAGCCCGGCACTACTTTTTCCTCTTGCCTCCCTTTGGCCTGCTCCCTTGCCTTTCTCCCTCTGTTCCATATCCTTCTTCCCGACTTGTCTCTTGGAGACTTTTGGCCACTTTGCACCCAAGTCTGGGGATGTTTTGGAAACTTTTCAGAGGCCTCGCTGGTGACAGGGGGGACAGCAGGCAGTGACAGGCCCGCGGCTGACAGGCTCCCCCTCCCCTAGCGGGCGCTCGGCTGCCACACCCAGCTGACATAGAACCTTTGTCACAATGCCCGCTACCGTGGTGAGGATGCGGGCACTCTGCAGGTGACAGGGACCCAGCAGGACTTGGTGTCAGCTCAGCAATTGCTCAGTTCCCCAAAGAAGCTGAATTCTGCAAATTGCTGCTTTTGCTCTTGAAATGATGTCATTAGGTGGGTGTTTTGGTGTAATACACTGAAAACCAGAGCAGAAATGCTGAAATATTCCCATGATATGCGTGGTCTCTGCACCAAACCACCATGACTCAGCCTAAGTACATCTGCCGCTTGTTCTTCTGTACTGACAGAAGATTGTGGAAGTACAGTGTAAAAACCATCTTTATGGAGAGATCTTTGTGGTTTAGGCTTAGTCTAAGTTTCTCAAGTAGCCGGGGCTTTTGTTTGGGCCTAATCCATAAGGTCTGATGGCTTTCCTCCTCATCTCAAGATGAATGTGGTAGAAAATATAAATCAAAGAAACGTCCTTTGGCCTACCCTTGCCTTGCCTTGCCTTATTTCCTTCTCATCCTGTTCTCTGTCCCAGCCTCTCTCACTAACCCCTCGTCTGGCTGCATGTCTCTTCTTTCCTCTCTCCTTTTCTCAAACTCTCCTGCTTCCTGGCTTTCGTCTTTCAATTCCTCCATTTCAGTCCTGCAGCCCGGCACTACTTTTTCCTCTTGCCTCCCTTTCGCCTGCTCCCTTGCCTTTCTCCCTCTGTTCCATATCCTTCTTCCCGACTTGTCTCTTGGAGACTTTTGGCCACTTTGCACCCAAGTCTGGGGATGTTTTGGAAACTTTTCAGAGGCCTCGCTGGTGACAGGGGGGACAGCAGGCAGTGACAGGCCCGGGGCTGACAGGCTCCCCCTCCCCTAGCGGGCGCTCGGCTGCCACACCCACCTGACATAGAACCTTTGTCACAATGCCCGCTACCGTGGTGAGGATGCGGGCACTCTGCAGGTGACAGGGACCCAGCAGGACTTGCTGTCAGCTCAGCAATTGCTCAGTTCCCCAAAGAAGCTGAATTCTGCAAATTGCTGCTTTTGCTCTTGAAATGATGTCATCAGGTGGGTGTTTTGGTGTAATACACTGAAAACCAGAGCAGAAATGCTGAAATATTCCCATGATATGCATGGTCTCTGCACCAAACCACCACGACTCAGCCTAAATACATCTGCCGCTTGTTCTCTTGTACTGCCAGCAGATTGTGGAAGTACAGTGTAAAAACCATCTTTATGGAGAGATCTTTGTGGTTTAGGCTTAGTCTAAGTGTCTCAAGTAGCCGGGGCTTTTGTTTGGGCCTAATCCATAAGGTCTGATGGCTTTCCTCCTCATCTCAAGATGAATGTGGTAGAAAATATAAATCAAAGAAACGTCCTTTGGCCTAGCCTTGCCTTGCCTTGCCTTATTTCCTTCTCATCCTGTTCTCTGTCCCAGCCTCTCTCACTAACCCCTCGTCTGGCTGCATGTCTCTTCTTTCCTCTCTCCTTTTCTCAAACTCTCCTGCTTCCTGGCTTTCGTCTTTCAATTCCTCCATTTCAGTCCTGCAGCCCGGCACTACTTTTTCCTCTTGCCTCCCTTTGGCCTGCTCCCTTGCCTTTCTCCCTCTGTTCCATATCCTTCTTCCCGACTTGTCTCTTGGAGACTTTTGGCCACTTTGCACCCAAGTCTGGGGATGTTTTGGAAACTTTTCAGAGGCCTCGCTGGTGACAGGGGGGACAGCAGGCAGTGACAGGCCCGGGGCTGACAGGCTCCCCCTCCCCTAGCGGGCCCTCGGCTGCCACACCCACCTAACATAGAACCTTTGTCACAATGCCCGCTACCGTGGTGAGGATGCGGGCACTCTGCAGGTGACAGGGACCCAGCAGGACTTGGTGTCAGCTCAGCAATTGCTCAGTTCCCCAAAGAAGCTGAATTCTGCAAATTGCTGCTTTTGCTCTTGAAATGATGTCATCAGGTGGGTGTTTTGGTGTAATACACTGAAAACCAGAGCAGAAATGCTGAAATATTCCCATGATATGCGTGGTCTCTGCACCAAACCACCACGACTCAGCCTAAGTACATCTGCCGCTTGTTCTTCTGTACTGCCAGAAGATTGTAGAAGTACAGTGTAAAAACCATCTTTATGGAGAGATCTTTGTGGTTTAGGCTTAGTCTAAGTTTCTCAAGTAGCCGGGGCTTTTGTTTGGGCCTAATCCATAAGGTCTGATGGCTTTCCTCCTCATCTCAAGATGAATGTGGTAGAAAATATAAATCAAAGAAACGTCCTTTGGCCTAGCCTTGCCTTGCCTTGCCTTATTTCCTTCTCATCCTGTTCTCTGTCCCAGCCTCTCTCACTAACCCCTCGCCTGGTTGCATGTCTCTTCTTTCCTCTCTCCTTTTCTCAAACTCTCCTGCTTCCTGGCTTTCGTCTTTCAATTCCTCCATTTCAGTCCTGCAGCCCGGCACTACTTTTTCCTCTTGCCTCCCTTTGGCCTGCTCCCTTGGTTTTCTCCCTCTGTTCCATATCCTTCTTCCCGACTTGTCTCTTGGAGACTTTTGGCCACTTTGCACCCAAGTCTGGGGATGTTTTGGAAACTTTTCAGAGGCCTCGCTGGTGACAGGGGGGACAGCAGGCAGTGACAGGCCCAGGGCTGACAGGCTCCCCATCCCCTACTGGGCGCTCGGCTGCCACACCCAGCTGACATAGAACCTTTGTCACAATGCCCGCTACCGTGGTGAGGATGCGGGCACTCTGCAGGTGACAGGGACCCAGCAGGACTTGGTGTCAGCTCAGCAATTGCTCAGTTCCCCAAAGAAGCTGAATTCTGCGAATTGCTGCTTTTGCTCTTGAAATGATGTCATTAGGTGGGTGTTTTGGTGTAATACACTGAAAACCAGAGCAGAAATGCTGAAATATTCCCATGATATGCGTGGTCTCTGCACCAAACCACCACGACTCAGCCTAAGTACATCTGCCGCTTGTTCTTCTGTACTGCCAGAAGATTGTAGAAGTACAGTGTAAAAACCATCTTTATGGAGAGATCTTTGTGGTTTAGGCTTAGTCTAAGTTTCTCAAGTAGCCGGGGCTTTTGTTTGGGCCTAATCCATAAGGTCTGATGGCTTTCCTCCTCATCTCAAGATGAATGTGGTAGAAAATATAAATCAAAGAAACGTCCTTTGGCCTAGCCTTGCCTTGCCTTGCCTTATTTCCTTCTCATCCTGTTCTCTGTCCCAGCCTCTCTCACTAACCCCTCGTCTGGCTGCATGTCTCTTCTTTCCTCTCTCCTTTTCTCAAACTCTCCTGCTTCCTGGCTTTCGTCTTTCAATTCCTCCATTTCAGTCCTGCAGCCCGGCACTACTTTGCCTCCCTTTGCCTCCCTTTGCCTCTCTTTGCCTCCCTTTGCCTCCTCTTGCCTCCCTTTGGCCTGCTCCCTTGCCTTTCTCCCTCTGTTCCATATCCTTCTTCCCGACTTGTCTCTTGGAGACTTTTGGCCACTTTGCACCCAAGTCTGGGGATGTTTTGGAAACTTTTCAGAGGCCTCGCTGGTGACAGGGGGGACAGCAGGCAGTGACAGGCCCGCGGCTGACAGGCTCCCCCTCCCCTAGCGGGCGCTCGGTTGCCACACCCAGCTGACATAGAACCTTTGTCACAATGCCCGCTACCGTGGTGAGGATGCGGGCACTCTGCAGGTGACAGGGACCCAGCAGGACTTGGTGTCAGCTCAGCAATTGCTCAGTTCCCCAAAGAAGCTGAATTCTGCAAATTGCTGCTTTTGCTCTTGAAATGATGTCATCAGGTGGGTGTTTTGGTGTAATACACTGAAAACCAGAGCAGAAATGCTGAAATATTCCCATGATATGCATGGTCTCTGCACCAAACCACCATGACTCAGCCTAAGTACATCTGCCGCTTGTTCTTCTGTACTGCAAGCAGATTGTGGAAGTACAGTATAAAAACCATCTTCATGGAGAGATCTTTGTGGTTTAGGCTTAGTCTAAGTGTCTCAAGTAGCCGGGGCTTTTGTTTGGGCCTAATCCATAAGGTCTGATGGCTTTCCTCCTCATCTCAAGATGAATGTGGTAGAAAACATAAATCAAAGAAACGTCCTTTGGCCTAGCCTTGCCTTGCCTTGCCTTATTTCCTTCTCATCCTGTTCTCAGTCCCAGCCTCTCTCACTAACCCCTCGTCTGGTTGCATGTCTCTTCTTTCCTCTCTCCTTTTCTCAAACTCTCCTGCTTCCTGGCTTTCGTCTTTCAATTCCTCCATTTCAGTCCTGCAGCCCGGCCCTACTTTGCCTCCCTTTGCCTCCCTTTGCCTCCCTTAGCCTCCCTTTGCCTCCTCTTGCCTCCCTTTGGCCTGCTCCCTTGGCTTTCTCCCTCTGTTCCATATCCTTCTTCCCGACTTGTCTCTTGGAGACTTTTGGCCACTTTGCACCCAAGTCTGGGGATGTTTTGGAAACTTTTCAGAGGCCTCGCTGGTGACAGGGGGGACAGCAGGCAGTGACAGGCCCAGGGCTGACAGGCTCCCCCTCCCCTAGTGAGCGCTCGGCTGCCACACCCAGCTGACATAGAACCTTTGTCACAATGCCCGCTACCGTGGTGAGGATGCGGGCACTCTGCAGGTGACAGGGACCCAGCAGGACTTGGTGTCAGTTCAGCAGTTGCTCAGTTCCCCAAAGAAGCTGAATTCTGCAAATTGCTGCTTTTGCTCTTGAAATGATGTCATTAGGTGGGTGTTCAGGTGTAATACACTGAAAACCAGAGCAGAAATGCTGAAATATTCCCATGATATGCATGGTCTCTGCACCAAACCACCATGACTCAGACTAAATACATCTGCCGCTTGTTCTCTTGTACTGCCAGCATATTGTGGAAGTACAGTGTAAAAACCATCTTTATGGAGAGATCTTTGTGGTTTAGGCTTAGTCTAAGTGTATCAAGTAGCCAGGGCTTTTGTTTGGGCCTAATCCATACGGTCTGATGGCTTTCCTCCTCATCTCAAGATGAACGTGGTAGAAAATATAAATCAAAGAAACGTCCTTTGGCCTAGCCTTGCCTTGCCTTGCCTTATTTCCTTCTCATCCTGTTCTCTGTCCCAGCCTCTCTCACTAACCCCTCGTCTGGCTGCATGTCTCTTCTTTCCTCTCTCCTTTTCTCAAACTCTCCTGCTTCCTGGCTTTCGTCTTTCAATTCCTCCATTTCAGTCCTGCAGCCCGGCACTACTTTGCCTCCCTTTGCCTCCCTTTGCCTCCCTTTGCCTCCCTTTGCCTCCTCTTGCCTCCCTTTGGCCTGCTCCCTTGGCTTTCTCCCTCTGTTCCATATCCTTCTTCCCGACTTGTCTCTTGGAGACTTTTGGCCACTTTGCACCCAAGTCTGGGGATGTTTTGGAAACTTTTCAGAGGCCTCGCTGGTGACAGGGGGGACAGCAGGCAGTGACAGGTCCGGGGCTGACAAGCTCCCCCTCCCCTAGCGGGCGCTCAGCTGCCACACCCAGCTGACATAGAACCTTTGTCACAATGCCCGCTACCGTGGTGAGGATGCGGGCACTCTGCAGGTGACAGGGACCCATCAGGACTTGGTGTCAGTTCAGCAATTGCTCAGTTCCCCAAAGAAGCTGAATTCTGCAAATTGTTGCTTTTGCTCTGAAAATGATGTCATCAGGTGGGTGTTTTGGTGTAATACACTGCAAACCAGAGCAGAAATGCTGAAATATTCCCATGATATGCATGGTCTCTGCACCAAACCACCATGACTCAGCCTAAGTACATCTGCCGCTTGTTCTCTTGTACTGTCAGCAGATTGTGGAAGTACAGTGTAAAAACCATCTTTATGGAGAGATCTTTGTGGTTTAGGCTTAGTCTAAGTGTCTCAAGTAGCCGGGGCTTTTGTTTGGGCCTAATCCATAAGGTCTGATGGCTTTCCTCCTCATCTCAAGATGAATGTGGTAGAAAATATAAATCAAAGAAACGTCCTTTGGCCTACCCTTGCCTTGCCTTGCCTTATTTCCTTCTCATCCTGTTCTCTGTCCCAGCCTCTCTCACTAACCCCTCGCCTGGTTGCATGTCTCTTCTTTCCTCTCTCCTTTTCTCAAACTCTCCTGCTTCCTGGCTTTCGTCTTTCAATTCCTCCATTTCAGTCCTGCAGCCCGGCACTACTTTGCCTCCCTTTGCCTCCCTTTGCCTCTCTTTGCCTCCCTTTGCCTCCTCTTGCCTCCCTTTGGCCTGCTCCCTTGCCTTTCTCCCTCTGTTCCATATCCTTCTTCCCGACTTGTCTCTTGGAGACTTTTGGCCACTTTGCACCCAAGTCTGGGGATGTTTTGGAAACTTTTCAGAGGCCTCGCTGGTGACAGGGGGGACAGCAGGCAGTGACAGGCCCGCGGCTGACAGGCTCCCCCTCCCCTAGCGGGCGCTCGGTTGCCACACCCAGCTGACATAGAACCTTTGTCACAATGCCCGCTACCGTGGTGAGGATGCGGGCACTCTGCAGGTGACAGGGACCCAGCAGGACTTGGTGTCAGCTCAGCAATTGCTCAGTTCCCCAAAGAAGCTGAATTCTGCGAATTGCTGCTTTTGCTCTTGAAATGATGTCATTAGGTGGGTGTTTTGGTGTAATACACTGAAAACCAGAGCAGAAATGCTGAAATATTCCCATGATATGCGTGGTCTCTGCACCAAACCACCACGACTCAGCCTAAGTACATCTGCCGCTTGTTCTTCTGTACTGCCAGAAGATTGTAGAAGTACAGTGTAAAAACCATCTTTATGGAGAGATCTTTGTGGTTTAGGCTTAGTCTAAGTTTCTCAAGTAGCCGGGGCTTTTGTTTGGGCCTAATCCATAAGGTCTGATGGCTTTCCTCCTCATCTCAAGATGAATGTGGTAGAAAACATAAATCAAAGAAACGTCCTTTGGCCTAGCCTTGCCTTGCCTTGCCTTATTTCCTTCTCATCCTGTTCTCAGTCCCAGCCTCTCTCACTAACCCCTCGTCTGGTTGCATGTCTCTTCTTTCCTCTCTCCTTTTCTCAAACTCTCCTGCTTCCTGGCTTTCGTCTTTCAATTCCTCCATTTCAGTCCTGCAGCCCGGCCCTACTTTGCCTCCCTTTGCCTCCCTTTGCCTCCCTTAGCCTCCCTTTGCCTCCTCTTGCCTCCCTTTGGCCTGCTCCCTTGGCTTTCTCCCTCTGTTCCATATCCTTCTTCCCGACTTGTCTCTTGGAGACTTTTGGCCACTTTGGAGCCAAGTCTGGGGATGTTTTGGAAACTTTTCAGAGGCCTCGCTGGTGACAGGGGGGACAGCAGGCAGTGACAGGCCCAGGGCTGACAGGCTCCCCCTCCCCTAGTGGGCGCTCGGCTGCCACACCCAGCTGACATAGAACCTTTGTCACAATGCCCGCTACCGTGGTGAGGATGCGGGCACTCTGCAGGTGACAGGGACCCAGCAGGACTTGGTGTCAGTTCAGCAGTTGCTCAGTTCCCCAAAGAAGCTGAATTCTGCAAATTGCTGCTTTTGCTCTTGAAATGATGTCATTAGGTGGGTGTTCAGGTGTAATACACTGAAAACCAGAGCAGAAATGCTGAAATATTCCCATGATATGCATGGTCTCTGCACCAAACCACCATGACTCAGACTAAATACATCTGCCGCTTGTTCTCTTGTACTGCCAGCATATTGTGGAAGTACAGTGTAAAAACCATCTTTATGGAGAGATCTTTGTGGTTTAGGCTTAGTCTAAGTGTATCAAGTAGCCAGGGCTTTTGTTTGGGCCTAATCCATACGGTCTGATGGCTTTCCTCCTCATCTCAAGATGAATTTGGTAGAAAATATAAATCAAAGAAACGTCCTTTGGCCTAGCCTTGCCTTGCCTTGCCTTATTTCCTTCTCATCCTGTTCTCTGTCCCAGCCTCTCTCACTAACCCCTCGTCTGGCTGCATGTCTCTTCTTTCCTCTCTCCTTTTCTCAAACTCTCCTGCTTCCTGGCTTTCGTCTTTCAATTCCTCCATTTCAGTCCTGCAGCCCGGCACTACTTTTTCCTCTTGCCTCCCTTTGGCCTGCTCCCTTGCCTTTCTCCCTCTGTTCCATATCCTTCTTCCCGACTTGTCTCTTGGAGACTTTTGGCCACTTTGCACCCAAGTCTGGGGATGTTTTGGAAACTTTTCAGAGGCCTCGCTGGTGACAGGGGGGACAGCAGGCAGTGACAGGCCCAGGGCTGACAGGCTCCCCCTCCCCTAGCGGGCGCTCGGCTGCCACACCCAGCTGACATAGAACCTTTGTCACAATGCCCGCTACCGTGGTGAGGATGCGGGCACTCTGCAGGTGACAGGGACCCAGCAGGACTTGGTGTCAGCTCAGCAATTGCTCAGTTCCCCAAAGAAGCTGAATTCTGCGAACTGCTGCTTTTGCTCTTGAAATGATGTCATTAGGTGGGTGTTTTGGTGTAATACACTGAAAACCAGAGCAGAAATGCTGAAATATTCCCATGATATGCGTGGTCTCTGCACCAAACCACCACGACTCAGCCTAAGTACATCTGCCGCTTGTTCTTCTGTACTGCCAGAAGATTGTAGAAGTACAGTGTAAAAACCATCTTTATGGAGAGATCTTTGTGGTTTAGGCTTAGTCTAAGTTTCTCAAGTAGCCGGGGCTTTTGTTTGGGCCTAATCCATAAGGTCTGATGGCTTTCCTCCTCATCTCAAGATGAATGTGGTAGAAAATATAAATCAAAGAAACGTCCTTTGGCCTAGCCTTGCCTTGCCTTGCCTTATTTCCTTCTCATCCTGTTCTCTGTCCCAGCCTCTCTCACTAACCCCTCGCCTGGTTGCATGTCTCTTCTTTCCTCTCTCCTTTTCTCAAACTCTCCTGCTTCCTGGCTTTCGTCTTTCAATTCCTCCATTTCAGTCCTGCAGCCCGGCACTACTTTGCCTCCCTTTGCCTCCCTTTGCCTCTCTTTGCCTCCCTTTGCCTCCTCTTGCCTCCCTTTGGCCTGCTCCCTTGCCTTTCTCCCTCTGTTCCATATCCTTCTTCCCGACTTGTCTCTTGGAGACTTTTGGCCACTTTGCACCCAAGTCTGGGGATGTTTTGGAAACTTTTCAGAGGCCTCGCTGGTGACAGGGGGGACAGCAGGCAGTGACAGGCCCGCGGCTGACAGGCTCCCCCTCCCCTAGCGGGCGCTCGGTTGCCACACCCAGCTGACATAGAACCTTTGTCACAATGCCCGCTACCGTGGTGAGGATGCGGGCACTCTGCAGGTGACAGGGACCCAGCAGGACTTGCTGTCAGCTCAGCAATTGCTCAGTTCCCCAAAGAAGCTGAATTCTGCAAATTGCTGCTTTTGCTCTTGAAATGATGTCATCAGGTGGGTGTTTTGGTGTAATACACTGAAAACCAGAGCACAAATGCTGAAATATTCCCATGATATGCATGGTCTCTGCACCAAACCACCATGACTCAGCCTAAGTACATCTGCCGCTTGTTCTTCTGTACTGCCAGCAGATTGTGGAAGTACAGTATAAAAACCATCTTCATGGAGAGATCTTTGTGGTTTAGGCTTAGTCTAAGTGTCTCAAGTAGCCGGGGCTTTTGTTTGGGCCTAATCCATAAGGTCTGATGGCTTTCCTCCTCATCTCAAGATGAATGTGGTAGAAAACATAAATCAAAGAAACGTCCTTTGGCCTAGCCTTGCCTTGCCTTGCCTTATTTCCTTCTCATCCTGTTCTCTGTCCCAGCCTCTCTCACTAACCCCTCGTCTGGTTGCATGTCTCTTCTTTCCTCTCTCCTTTTCTCAAACTCTCCTGCTTCCTGGCTTTCGTCTTTCAATTCCTCCATTTCAGTCCTGCAGCCCGGCCCTACTTTGCCTCCCTTTGCCTCCCTTTGCCTCCCTTAGCCTCCCTTTGCCTCCTCTTGCCTCCCTTTGGCCTGCTCCCTTGGCTTTCTCCCTCTGTTCCATATCCTTCTTCCCGACTTGTCTCTTGGAGACTTTTGTCCACTTTGGAGCCAAGTCTGGGGATGTTTTGGAAACTTTTCAGAGGCCTCGCTGGTGACAGGGGGGACAGCAGGCAGTGACAGGCCCAGGGCTGACAGGCTCCCCCTCCCCTAGTGGGCGCTCGGCTGCCACACCCAGCTGACATAGAACCTTTGTCACAATGCCCGCTACCGTGGTGAGGATGCGGGCACTCTGCAGGTGACAGGGACCCAGCAGGACTTGGTGTCAGTTCAGCAGTTGCTCAGTTCCCCAAAGAAGCTGAATTCTGCAAATTGCTGCTTTTGCTCTTGAAATGATGTCATTAGGTGGGTGTTCAGGTGTAATACACTGAAAACCAGAGCAGAAATGCTGAAATATTCCCATGATATGCATGGTCTCTGCACCAAACCACCATGACTCAGACTAAATACATCTGCCGCTTGTTCTCTTGTACTGCCAGCAGATTGTGGAAGTACAGTGTAAAAACCATCTTTATGGAGAGATCTTTGTGGTTTAGGCTTAGTCTAAGTGTATCAAGTAGCCAGGGCTTTTGTTTGGGCCTAATCCATACGGTCTGATGGCTTTCCTCCTCATCTCAATATGAATGTGGTAGAAAATATAAATCAAAGAAACGTCCTTTGGCCTAGCCTTGCCTTGCCTTGCCTTATTTCCTTCTCATCCTGTTCTCTGTCCCAGCCTCTCTCACTAACCCCTCGTCTGGCTGCATGTCTCTTCTTTCCTCTCTCCTTTTCTCAAACTCTCCTGCTTCCTGGCTTTCGTCTTTCAATTCCTCCATTTCAGTCCTGCAGCCCGGCACTACTTTTTCCTCTTGCCTCCCTTTGGCCTGCTCCCTTGCCTTTCTCCCTCTGTTCCATATCCTTCTTCCCGACTTGTCTCTTGGAGACTTTTGGCCACTTTGCACCCAAGTCTGGGGATGTTTTGGAAACTTTTCAGAGGCCTCGCTGGTGACAGGGGGGACAGCAGGCAGTGACAGGCCCAGGGCTGACAGGCTCCCCCTCCCCTAGCGGGCGCTCGGCTGCCACACCCAGCTGACATAGAACCTTTGTCACAATGCCCGCTACCGTGGTGAGGATGCGGGCACTCTGCAGGTGACAGGGACCCAGCAGGACTTGGTGTCAGCTCAGCAATTGCTCAGTTCCCCAAAGAAGCTGAATTCTGCAAATTGCTGCTTTTGCTCTTGAAATGATGTCATTAGGTGGGTGTTTTGGTGTAATACACTGAAAACCAGAGCAGAAATGCTGAAATATTCCCATGATATGCGTGGTCTCTGCACCAAACCACCACGACTCAGCCTAAGTACATCTGCCGCTTGTTCTTCTGTACTGCCAGAAGATTGTAGAAGTACAGTGTAAAAACCATCTTTATGGAGAGATCTTTGTGGTTTAGGCTTAGTCTAAGTTTCTCAAGTAGCCGGGGCTTTTGTTTGGGCCTAATCCATAAGGTCTGATGGCTTTCCTCCTCATCTCAAGATGAATGTGGTAGAAAATATAAATCAAAGAAACGTCCTTTGGCCTACCCTTGCCTTGCCTTGCCTTATTTCCTTCTCATCCTGTTCTCTGTCCCAGCCTCTCTCACTAACCCCTCGCCTGGTTGCATGTCTCTTCTTTCCTCTCTCCTTTTCTCAAGCTCTCCTGCTTCCTGGCTTTCGTCTTTCAATTCCTCCATTTCAGTCCTGCAGCCCGGCACTACTTTGCCTCCCTTTGCCTCCCTTTGCCTCCCTTTGCCTCCTCTTGCCTCTCTTTGGCCTGCTCCCTTGGCTTTCTCCCTCTGTTCCATATCCTTCTTCCCGACTTGTCTCTTGGAGACTTTTGGCCACTTTGCACCCAAGTCTGGGGATGTTTTGGAAACTTTTCAGAGGCCTCGCTGGTGACAGGGGGGACAGCAGGCAGTGACAGGCCCAGGGCTGACAGGCTCCCCCTCCCCTAGCGGGCGCTCGGCTGCCACACCCAGCTGACATAGAACCTTTGTCACAATGCCCGCTACCGTGGTGAGGATGCGGGCACTCTGCAGGTGACAGGGACCCAGCAGGACTTGGTGTCAGCTCAGCAATTGCTCAGTTCCCCAAAGAAGCTGAATTCTGCAAATTGCTGCTTTTGCTCTTGAAATGATGTCATTAGGTGGGTGTTCAGGTGTAATACACTGAAAACCAGAGCAGAAATGCTGAAATATTCCCATGATATGCATGGTCTCTGCACCAAACCACCATGACTCAGACTAAGTACATCTGCCGCTTGTTCTCTTGTACTGCCAGCATATTGTGGAAGTACAGTGTAAAAACCATCTTTATGGAGAGATCTTTGTGGTTTAGGCTTAGTCTAAGTGTCTCAAGTAGCCAGGGCTTTTGTTTGGGCCTAATCCATAAGGTCTGATGGCTTTCCTCCTCATCTCAAGATGAATGTGGTAGAAAATATAAATCAAAGAAACGTCCTTTGGCCTACCCTTGCCTTGCCTTGCCTTATTTCCTTCTCATCCTGTTCTCTGTCCCAGCCTCTCTCACTAACCCCTCGTCTGGCTGCATGTCTCTTCTTTCCTCTCTCCTTTTCTCAAACTCTCCTGCTTCCTGGCTTTCGTCTTTCAATTCCTCCATTTCAGTCCTGCAGCCCGGCACTACTTTTTCCTCTTGCCTCCCTTTGGCCTGCTCCCTTGCCTTTCTCCCTCTGTTCCATATCCTTCTTCCCGACTTGTCTCTTGGAGACTTTTGGCCACTTTGCACCCAAGTCTGGGGATGTTTTGGAAACTTTTCAGAGGTCTCGCTGGTGACAGGGGGGACAGCAGGCAGTGACAGGCCCGGGGCTCACAGGCTCCCCCTCCCCTAGTGGGCGCTCGGCTGCCACACCCAGCTGACATAGAACCTTTGTCACAATGCCCGCTACCGTGGTGAGGATGCGGGCACTCTGCAGGTGACAGGGACCCAGCAGGACTTGGTGTCAGTTCAGCAATTGCTCAGTTCCCCAAAGAAGCTGAGTTCTGCAAATTTTTGCTTTTGCTCTTGAAATGATGTCATCAGGTGGGTGTTTTGGTGTAATACACTGAAAACCAGAGCAGAAATGCTGAAATATTCACATGATATGCATGGTCTCTGCACCAAACCACCACGACTCAGCCTAAATACATCTGCCGCTTGTTCTCTTGTACTGCCAGCAGATTGTGGAAGTACAGTGTAAAAACCATCTTTATGGAGAGATCTTTGTGGTTTAGGCTTAGTCTAAGTGTCTCAAGTAGCCGGGGCTTTTGTTTGGGCCTAATCCATAAGGTCTGATGGCTTTCCTCCTCATCTCAAGATGAATGTGGTAGAAAATATAAATCAAAGAAACGTCCTTTGGCCTAGCCTTGCCTTGCCTTGCCTTATTTCCTTCTCATCCTGTTCTCTGTCCAAGCCTCTCTCACTAACCCCTCGCCTGGTTGCATGTCTCTTCTTTCCTCTCTCCTTTTCTCAAACTCTCCTGCTTCCTGGCTTTCGTCTTTCAATTCCTCCATTTCAGTCCTGCAGCCCGGCACTACTTTTTCCTCTTGCCTCCCTTTGGCCTGCTCCCTTGCCTTTCTCCCTCTGTTCCATATCCTTCTTCCCGACTTGTCTCTTGGAGACTTTTGGCCACTTTGCACCCAAGTCTGGGGATGTTTTGGAAACTTTTCAGAGGCCTCGCTGGTGACAGGGGGGACAGCAGGCAGTGACAGGCCCGGGGCTGACAGGCTCCCCCTCCCCTAGCGGGCGCTCGGCTGCCACACCCAGCTGACATAGAACCTTTGTCACAATGCCCGCTACCGTGGTGAGGATGCGGGCACTCTGCAGGTGACAGGGACCCAGCAGGACTTGGTGTCAGCTCAGCAATTGCTCAGTTCCCCAAAGAAGCTGAATTCTGCGAATTGCTGCTTTTGCTCTTGAAATGATGTCATTAGGTGGGTGTTTTGGTGTAATACACTGAAAACCAGAGCAGAAATGCTGAAATATTCCCATGATATGCGTGGTCTCTGCACCAAACCACCACGACTCAGCCTAAGTACATCTGCCGCTTGTTCTTCTGTACTGCCAGAAGATTGTAGAAGTACAGTGTAAAAACCATCTTTATGGAGAGATCTTTGTGGTTTAGGCTTAGTCTAAGTTTCTAAAGTAGCCGGGGCTTTTGTTTGGGCCTAATCCATAAGGTCTGATGGCTTTCCTCCTCATCTCAAGATGAATGTGGTAGAAAATATAAATCAAAGAAACGTCCTTTGGCCTACCCTTGCCTTGCCTTGCCTTATTTCCTTCTCATCCTGTTCTCTGTCCCAGCCTCTCTCACTAACCCCTCGCCTGGTTGCATGTCTCTTCTTTCCTCTCTCCTTTTCTCAAACTCTCCTGCTTCCTGGCTTTCGTCTTTCAATTCCTCCATTTCAGTCCTGCAGCCCGGCACTACTTTTTCCTCTTGCCTCCCTTTGGCCTGCTCCCTTGCCTTTCTCCCTCTGTTCCATATCCTTCTTCCCGACTTGTCTCTTGGAGACTTTTGGCCACTTTGCACCCAAGTCTGGGGATGTTTTGGAAACTTTTCAGAGGCCTCGCTGGCGACAGGGGGGACAGCAGGCAGTGACAGGCCCAGGGCTGAAAGGCTCCCCCTCCCCTAGTGGGCGCTCGGCTGCCACACCCAGCTGACATAGAACCTTTGTCACAATGCCCGCTACCGTGGTGAGGATGCGGGCACTCTGCAGGTGACAGGGACCCAGCAGGACTTGGTGTCATCTCAGCAATTGCTCAGTTCCCCAAAGAAGCTGAATTCTGCAAATTGCTGCTTTTGCTCTTGAAATGATGTCATTAGGTAGGTGTTTTGGTGTAATACACTGAAAACCAGAGCAGAAATGCTGAAATATTCCCATGATATGCGTGGTCTCTGCACCAAACCACCATGACTCAGACTAAATACATCTGCCGCTTGTTCTCTTGTACTGCCAGCATATTGTGGAAGTACAGTGTAAAAACCATCTTTATGGAGAGATCTTTGTGGTTTAGGCTTAGTCTAAGTGTATCAAGTAGCCAGGGCTTTGTTTGGGCCTAATCCATAAGGTCTGATGGCTTTCCTCCTCATCTCAAGATGAATGTGGTAGAAAATATAAATCAAAGAAACGTCCTTTGGCCTACCCTTGCCCTGCCTTGCCTTATTTCCTTCTCATCCTGTTCTCTGTCCCAGCCTCTCTCACTAACCCCTCGTCTGGCTGCATGTCTCTTCTTTCCTCTCTCCTTTTCTCAAACTCTCCTGCTTCCTGGCTTTCGTCTTTCAATTCCTCCATTTCAGTCCTGCAGCCTGGCACTACTTTTTCCTCTTGCCTCCCTTTGGCCTGCTCCCTTGCCTTTCTCCCTCTGTTCCATATCCTTCTTCCCGACTTGTCTCTTGGAGACTTTTGGCCACTTTGCACCCAAGTCTGGGGATGTTTTGGAAACTTTTCAGAGGCCTCGCTGGTGACAGGGGGGACAGCAGGCAGTGACAGGCTGGGGGCTGACAGGCTCCCCCTCCCCTAGCGGGCGCTCGGCTGCCACACCCAGCTGACATAGAACCTTTGTCACAATGCCCGCTACCGTGGTGAGGATGCGGGCACTCTGCAGGTGACAGGGACCCAGCAGGACTTGGTGTCAGCTCAGCAATTGCTCAGTTCCCCAAAGAAGCTGAATTCTGCAAATTGCTGCTTTTGCTCTTGAAATGATGTCATTAGGTGTGTGTTTTGGTGTAATACACTGAAAACCAGAGCAGAAATGCTGAAATATTCCCATGATATGCATGGTCTCTGTACCAAACCACCACGACTCAGCCTAAATACATCTGCCGCTTGTTCTCTTGTACTGCCAGCAGATTGTGGAAGTACAGTGTAAAAACCATCTTTATGGAGATATCTTTGTGGTTTAGGCTTAGTCTAAGTGTCTCAAGTAGCCGGGGCTTTTGTTTGGGCCTAATCCATAAGGTCTGATGGCTTTCCTCCTCATCTCAAGATGAATGTGGTAGAAAATATAAATCAAAGAAACGTCCTTTGGCCTACCCTTGCCTTGCCTTGCCTTATTTCCTTCTCATCCTGTTCTCTGTCCCAGCCTCTCTCACTAAACCCTCGTCTGGTTGCATGTCTCTTCTTTCCTCTCTCCTTTTCTCAAACTCTCCTGCTTCCTGGCTTTTGTCTTTCCATTCCTCCATTTCAGTCCTGCAGCCCGGCACTACTTTTTCCTCTTGCCTCCCTTTGGCCTGCTCCCTTGCCTTTCTCCCTCTGTTCCATATCCTTCTTCCCGACTTGTCTCTTGGAGACTTTTGGCCACTTTGCACCCAAGTCTGGGGATGTTTTGGAAACTTTTCAGAGGCCTCGCTGGTGACAGGGGGGACAGCAGGCAGTGACAGGCCCAGGGCTGACAGGCTCCCCCTCCCCTAGTGGGCGCTCGGCTGCAACACCCAGCTGACATAGAACCTTTGTCACAATGCCCGCTACCGTGGTGAGGATGCGGGCACTCTGCAGGCGACAGGGACCCAGCAGGACTTGGTGTCAGCTCAGCAATTGCTCAGTTCCCCAAAGAAGCTGAATTCTGCAAATTGCTGCTTTTGCTCTTAAAATGATGCCATCAGGTGGGTGTTCAGGTGTAATACACTGAAAACCAGAGCAGAAATGCTGAAATATTCCCATGATATGCGTGGTCTCTGCACCAAACCACCATGACTCAGACTAAATACATCTGCCGCTTGTTCTCTTGTACTGCCAGCATATTGTGGAAGTACAGTGTAAAAACCATCTTTATGGAGAGATCTTTGTGGTTTAGGCTTAGTCTAAGTGTATCAAGTAGCCGGGGCTTTTGTTTGGGCCTAATCCATAAGGTCTGATGGCTTTCCTCCTCACTCAAGATGAATGTGGTAGAAAATATAAATCAAAGAAACGTCCTTTGGCCTACCCTTGCCTTGCCTTGCCTTATTTCCTTCTCATCCTGTTCTCTGTCCCAGCCTCTCTCACTAACCCCTCGTCTGGCTGCATGTCTCTTCTTTCCTCTCTCCTTTTCTCAAACTCTCCTGCTTCCTGGCTTTCGTCTTTCAATTCCTCCATTTCAGTCCTGCAGCCCGGCACTACTTTTTCCTCTTGCCTCCCTTTGGCCTGCTCCCTTGCCTTTCTCCCTCTGTTCCATATCCTTCTTCCCGACTTGTCTCTTGGAGACTTTTGGCCACTTTGCACCCAAGTCTGGGGATGTTTTGGAAACTTTTCAGAGGCCTCGCTGGTGACAGGGGGGACAGCAGGCAGTGACAGGCCCGGGGCTGACAGGCTCTTCCTCCCCTAGCGGGCGCTCGGCTGCCACACCCAGCTGACATAGAACCTTTGTCACAATGCCCGCTACCGTGGTGAGGATGCGGCCACTCTGCAGGTGACAGGGACCCAGCAGGACTTGGTGTCAGCTCAGCAATTGCTCAGTTCCCCAAAGAAGCTGAATTCTGCAAATTGCTGCTTTTGCTCTTAAAATGATGCCATCAGGTGGGTGTTTTGGTGTAATACACTGAAAACCAGAGCAGAAATGCTGAAATATTCCCATGATATGCATGGTCTCTGCACCAAACCACCATGACTCAGCCTAAGTACATCTGCCGCTTGTTCTTCTGTACTGCCACAAGATTGTGGAAGTACAGTGTAAAAACCATCTTTATGGAGAGATCTTTGTGGTTTAGGCTTAGTCTAAGTGTCTCAAGTAGCCGGGGTTTTTGTTTGGGCCTAATCCATAAGGTCTGATGGCTTTCCTCCTCATCTCAAGATGAATGTGGTAGAAAATATAAATCAAAGAAACGTCCTTTGGCCTAGCCTTGCCTTGCCTTGCCTTATTTCCTTCTCATCCTGTTCTCTGTACCAGCCTCTCTCACTAACCCCTCGTCTGGCTGCATGTCTCTTCTTTCCTCTCTCCTTTTCTCAAACTCTCCTGCTTCCTGGCTTTCGTCTTTCAATTCCTCCATTTCAGTCCTGCAGCCCGGCACTACTTTTTCCTCTTGCCTCCCTTTGGCCTGCTCCCTTGCCTTTCTCCCTCTGTTCCATATCCTTCTTCCCGACTTGTCTCTTGGAGACTTTTGGCCACTTTGCACCCAAGTCTGGGGATGTTTTGGAAACTTTTCAGAGGCCTCGCTGGTGACAGGGGGGACAGCAGGCAGTGACAGGCCCAGGGATGACATGCTCCCCCTCCCCTAGTGGGCGCTCGGCTGCCACACCCAGCTGACATAGAACCTTTGTCACAATGCCCGCTACCGTGGTGAGGATGCGGGCACTCTGCAGGTGACAGGGACCCAGCAGATCTTGGTGTCAGTTCAGCAATTGCTCAGTTCCCCAAAGAAGCTGAGTTCTGCAAATTGTTGCTTTTGCTCTTGAAATGATGTCATCAGGTGGGTGTTTTGGTGTAATACACTGAAAACCAGAGCAGAAATGCTGAAATATTCCCATGATATGCATGGTCTCTGCACCAAACCACCACGACTCAGCCTAAATACATCTGCCGCTTGTTCTCTTGTACTGCCAGCAGATTGTGGAAGTACAGTGTAAAAACCATCTTTATGGAGAGATCTTTGTGGTTTAGGCTTAGTCTAAGTGTATCAAGTAGCCAGGGCTTTTGTTTGGGCCTAATCCATAAGGTCTGATGGCTTTCCTCCTCATCTCAAGATGAATGTGGTAGAAAATATAAATCAAAGAAACGTCCTTTGGCCTAGCCTTGCCTTGCCTTGCCTTATTTCCTTCTCATCCTGTTCTCTGTCCCAGCCTCTCTCACTAACCCCTCGTCTGGCTGCATGTCTCTTCTTTCCTCTCTCCTTTTCTCAAACTCTCCTGCTTCCTGGCTTTCGTCTTTCAATTCCTCCATTTCAGTCCTGCAGCCCGGCACTACTTTTTCCTCTTGCCTCCCTTTGGCCTGCTCCCTTGCCTTTCTCCCTCTGTTCCATATCCTTCTTCCCGACTTGTCTCTTGGAGACTTTTGGCCACTTTGCACCCAAGTCTGGGGATGTTTTGGAAACTTTTCAGAGGCCTTGCTGCTGACAGGGGGGACAGCAGGCAGTGACAGGCCTGGGGCTGACAGGCTCCCCCTCCCCTAGCGGGCGCTCGGCTGCCACACCCACCTGACATAGAACCTTTGTCACAATGCCCGCTACCGTGGTGAGGATGCGGGCACTCTGCAGGTGACAGGGACCCAGCAGGACTTGGTGTCAGCTCAGCAATTGCTCAGTTCCCCAAAGAAGCTGAATTCTGCAAATTGCTGCTTTTGCTCTAAAAATGATGCCATCAGGTGGGTGTTTTGGTGTAATACACTGCAAACCAGAGCAGAAATGCTGAAATATTCCCATGATATGCATGGTCTCTGCACCAAACCACCATGACTCAGCCTAAGTACATCTGCCGCTTGTTCTCTTGTACTGCCAGCATATTGTGGAAGTACAGTGTAAAAACCATCTTTATGGAGAGATCTTTGTGGTTTAGGCTTAGTCTAAGTGTCTCAAGTAGCCAGGGCTTTTGTTTGGGCCTAATCCATAAGGTCTGATGGCTTTCCTCCTCATCTCAAGATGAATGTGGTAGAAAATATAAATCAAGGAAACGTCCTTTGGCCTACCCTTGCCTTGCCTTGCCTTATTTCCTTCTCATCCTGTTCTCTGTCCCAGCCTCTCTCACTAACCCCTCGTCTGGCTGCATGTCTCTTCTTTCCTCTCTCCTTTTCTCAAACTCTCCTGCTTCCTGGCTTTCGTCTTTCAATTCCTCCATTTCAGTCCTGCAGCCCGGCACTACTTTTTCCTCTTGCCTCCCTTTGGCCTGCTCCCTTGGCTTTCTCCCTCTGTTCCATATCCTTCTTCCCGACTTGTCTCTTGGAGACTTTTGGCCACTTTGCACCCAAGTCTGGGGATGTTTTGGAAACTTTTCAGAGGCCTCGCTGGTGACAGGGGGGACAGCAGGCAGTGACAGGCCCAGGGATGACATGCTCCCCCTCCCCTAGTGGGCGCTCGGCTGCCACACCCAGCTGACATAGAACCTTTGTCACAATGCCCGCTACCGTGGTGAGGATGCGGGCACTCTGCAGGTGACAGGGACCCAGCAGATCTTGGTGTCAGTTCAGCAATTGCTCAGTTCCCCAAAGAAGCTGAGTTCTGCAAATTGTTGCTTTTGCTCTTGAAATGATGTCATCAGGTGGGTGTTTTGGTGTAATACACTGCAAACCAGAGCAGAAATGCTGAAATATTCCCATGATATGCATGGTCTCTGCACCAAACCACCACGACTCAGCCTAAATACATCTGCCGCTTGTTCTCTTGTACTGCCAGCAGATTGTGGAAGTACAGTGTAAAAACCATCTTTATGGAGAGATCTTTGTGGTTTAGGCTTAGTCTAAGTGTCTCAAGTAGCCGGGGCTTTTGTTTGGGCCTAATCCATAAGGTCTGATGGCTTTCCTCCTCATCTCAAGATGAATGTGGTAGAAAATATAAATCAAAGAAACGTCCTTTGGCCTAGCCTTGCCTTGCCTTGCCTTATTTCCTTCTCATCCTGTTCTCTGTCCCAGCCTCTCTCACTAACCCCTCGTCTGGCTGCATGTCTCTTCTTTCCTCTCTCCTTTTCTCAAACTCTCCTGCTTCCTGGCTTTCGTCTTTCAATTCCTCCATTTCAGTCCTGCAGCCCGGCACTACTTTTTCCTCTTGCCTCCCTTTGGCCTGCTCCCTTGCCTTTCTCCCTCTGTTCCATATCCTTCTTCCCGACTTGTCTCTTGGAGACTTTTGACCACTTTGCACCCAAGTCTGGGGATGTTTTGGAAACTTTTCAGAGGCCTCGCTGGTGACAGGTGGGACACCAGGCAGTGACAGGCCCAGGGCTGACAGGCTCCCCCTCCCCTAGAGGGCGCTCGGCTGCCACACCCAGCTGACATAGAACCTTTGTCACAATGCCCGCTACCGTGGTGAGGATGCGGGCACTCTGCAGGTGACAGGGACCCAGCAGGACTTGGTGTCAGCTCAGCAATTGCTCAGTTCCCCAAAGAAGCTGAATTCTGCAAATTGCTGCTTTTGCTCTAAAAATGATGCCATCAGGTGGGTGTTTTGGTGTAATACACTGCAAACCAGAGCAGAAATGCTGAAATATTCCCATGATATGCATGGTCTCTGCACCAAACCACCATGACTCAGCCTAAGTACATCTGCCGCTTGTTCTCTTGTACTGCCAGCATATTGTGGAAGTACAGTGTAAAAACCATCTTTATGGAGAGATCTTTGTGGTTTAGGCTTAGTCTAAGTGTCTCAAGTAGCCGGGGCTTTTGTTTGGGCCTAATCCATAAGGTCTGATGGCTTTCCTCCTCATCTCAAGATGAATGTGGTAGAAAATATAAATCAAGGAAACGTCCTTTGGCCTAGCCTTGCCTTGCCTTGCCTTATTTCCTTCTCATCCTGTTCTCTGTCCCAGCCTCTCTCACTAACCCCTCGTCTGGCTGCATGTCTCTTCTTTCCTCTCTCCTTTTCTCAAACTCTCCTGCTTCCTGGCTTTCGTCTTTCAATTCCTCCATTTCAGTCCTGCAGCCCGGCACTACTTTTTCCTCTTGCCTCCCTTTGGCCTGCTCCCTTGCCTTTCTCCCTCTGTTCCATATCCTTCTTCCCGACTTGTCTCTTGGAGACTTTTGACCACTTTGCACCCAAGTCTGGGGATGTTTTGGAAACTTTTCAGAGGCCTCGCTGGTGACAGGTGGGACAGCAGGCAGTGACAGGCCCAGGGCTGACAGGCTCCCCCTCCCCTAGAGGGCGCTCGGCTGCCACACCCAGCTGACATAGAACCTTTGTCACAATGCCCGCTACCGTGGTGAGGATGCGGGCACTCTGCAGGTGACAGGGACCCAGCAGGACTTGGTGTCAGCTCAGCAATTGCTCAGTTCCCCAAAGAAGCTGAATTCTGCAAATTGCTGCTTTTGCTCTAAAAATGATGCCATCAGGTGGGTGTTTTGGTGTAATACACTGCAAACCAGAGCAGAAATGCTGAAATATTCCCATGATATGCATGGTCTCTGCACCAAACCACCATGACTCAGCCTAAGTACATCTGCCGCTTGTTCTCTTGTACTGCCAGCAGATTGTGGAAGTACAGTGTAAAAACCATCTTTATGGAGAGATCTTTGTGGTTTAGGCTTAGTCTAAGTGTCTCAAGTAGCCGGGGCTTTTGTTTGGGCCTAATCCATAAGGTCTGATGGCTTTCCTCCTCATCTCAAGATGAATGTGGTAGAAAATATAAATCAAGGAAACGTCCTTTGGCCTAGCCTTGCCTTGCCTTGCCTTATTTCCTTCTCATCCTGTTCTCTGTCCCAGCCTCTCTCACTAACCCCTCGTCTGGCTGCATGTCTCTTCTTTCCTCTCTCCTTTTCTCAAACTCTCCTGCTTCCTGGCTTTCGTCTTTCAATTCCTCCATTTCAGTCCTGCAGCCCGGCACTACTTTTTCCTCTTGCCTCCCTTTGGCCTGCTCCCTTGGCTTTCTCCCTCTGTTCCATATCCTTCTTCCCGACTTGTCTCTTGGAGACTTTTGACCACTTTGCACCCAAGTCTGGGGATGTTTTGGAAACTTTTCAGAGGCCTCGCTGGTGACAGGTGGGACAGCAGGCAGTGACAGGCCCAGGGCTGACAGGCTCCCCCTCCCCTAGAGGGCGCTCGGCTGCCACACCCAGCTGACATAGAACCTTTGTCACAATGCCCGCTACCGTGGTGAGGATGCGGGCACTCTGCAGGTGACAGGGACCCAGCAGGACTTGGTGTCAGCTCAGCAATTGCTCAGTTCCCCAAAGAAGCTGAATTCTGCAAATTGCTGCTTTTGCTCTTGAAATGATGTCATTAGGTGGGTGTTTTGGTGTAATACACTGAAAACCAGAGCAGAAATGCTGAAATATTCCCATGATATGCGTGGTCTCTGCACCAAACCACCATGACTCAGACTAAATACATCTGCCGCTTGTTCTCTTGTACTGCCAGCAGATTGTGGAAGTACAGTGTAAAAACCATCTTTATGGAGAGATCTTTGTGGTTTAGGCTTAGTCTAAGTGTCTCAAGTAGCCAGGGCTTTTGTTTGGGCCTAATCCATAAGGTCTGATGGCTTTCCTCCTCATCTCAAGATGAATGTGGTAGAAAATATAAATCAAAGAAACGTCCTTTGGCCTAGCCTTGCCTTGCCTTGCCTTATTTCCTTCTCATCCTGTTCTCTGTCCCAGCCTCTCTCACTAACCCCTCGTCTGGCTGCATGTCTCTTCTTTCCTCTCTCCTTTTCTCAAACTCTCCTGCTTCCTGGCTTTCGTCTTTCAATTCCTCCATTTCAGTCCTGCAGCCCGGCACTACTTTTTCCTCTTGCCTCCCTTTGGCCTGCTCCCTTGCCTTTCTCCCTCTGTTCCATATCCTTCTTCCCGACTTGTCTCTTGGAGACTTTTGGCCACTTTGCACCCAAGTCTGGGGATGTTTTGGAAACTTTTCAGAGGCCTCGCTGGTGACAGGGGGGACAGCAGGCAGTGACAGGCCCGCGGCTGACAGGCTCCCCCTCCCCTAGCGGGCGCTCGGTTGCCACACCCAGCTGACATAGAACCTTTGTCACAATGCCCGCTACCGTGGGGAGGATGCGGGCACTCTGCAGGTGACAGGGACCCAGCAGGACTTGCTGTCAGCTCAGCAATTGCTCAGTTCCCCAAAGAAGCTGAATTCTGCAAATTGCTGCTTTTGCTCTTGAAATGATGTCATCAGGTGGGTGTTTTGGTGTAATACACTGAAAACCAGAGCAGAAATGCTGAAATATTCCCATGATATGCATGGTCTCTGCACCAAACCACCATGACTCAGCCTAAGTACATCTGCCGCTTGTTCTTCTGTACTGCCAGCAGATTGTGGAAGTGCAGTATAAAAACCATCTTCATGGGAGATCTTTGTGGTTTAGGCTTAGTCTAAGTGTCTCAAGTAGCCGGGGCTTTTGTTTGGGCCTAATCCATAAGGTCTGATGGCTTTCCTCCTCATCTCAAGATGAATGTGGTAGAAAACATAAATCAAAGAAACGTCCTTTGGCCTAGCCTTGCCTTGCCTTGCCTTATTTCCTTCTCATCCTGTTCTCTGTCCCAGCCTCTCTCACTAACCCCTCGTCTGGTTGCATGTCTCTTCTTTCCTCTCTCCTTTTCTCAAGCTCTCCTGCTTCCTGGCTTTCGTCTTTCAATTCCTCCATTTCAGTCCTGCAGCCCGGCACTACTTTGCCTCCCTTTGCCTCCCTTTTTCTCCCTTTGTCTCCCTTTGCCTCCTCTTGCCTCTCTTTGGCCTGCTCCCTTGGCTTTCTCCCTCTGTTCCATATCCTTCTTCCCGACTTGTCTCTTGGAGACTTTTGGCCACTTTGCACCCAAGTCTGGGGATGTTTTGGAAACTTTTCAGAGGCCTCGCTGGTGACAGGGGGGACAGCAGGCAGTGACAGGCCCGGGGCTGACAGGCTCCCCCTCCCCTAGCGGGCGCTCAGCTGCCACACCCAGCTGACATAGAACCTTTGTCACAATGCCCGCTACCGTGGTGAGGATGCGGGCACTCTGCAGGTCACAGGGACCCAGCAGGACTTGGTGTCAGCTCAGCAATTGCTCAGTTCCCCAAAGAAGCTGAATTCTGCAAATTGCTGCTTTTGCTCTTAAAATGATGTCATCAGGTGGGTGTTTTGGTGTAATACACTGAAAACCAGAGCAGAAATGCTGAAATATTCCCATGATATGCATGGCCTCTACACCAAACCACCATGACTCAGACTAAATACATCTGCCGCTTGTTCTCTTGTACTGCCAGCAGATTGTGGAAGTACAGTGTAAAAACCATCTTTATGGAGAGATCTTTGTGGTTTAGGCTTAGTCTAAGTGTCTCAAGTAGCCGGGGCTTTTGTTTGGGCCTAATCCATAAGGTCTGATGGCTTTCCTCCTCATCTCAAGATGAATGTGGTAGAAAATATAAATCAAGGAAACGTCCTTTGGCCTACCCTTGCCTTGCCTTGCCTTATTTCCTTCTCATCCTGTTCTCTGTCCCAGCCTCTCTCACTAACCCCTCGTCTGGCTGCATGTCTCTTCTTTCCTCTCTCCTTTTCTCAAACTCTCCTGCTTCCTGGCTTTCGTCTTTCAATTCCTCCATTTCAGTCCTGCAGCCCGGCACTACTTTTTCCTCTTGCCTCCCTTTGGCCTGCTCCCTTGCCTTTCTCCCTCTGTTCCATATCCTTCTTCCCGACTTGTCTCTTGGAGACTTTTGACCACTTTGCACCCAAGTCTGGGGATGTTTTGGAAACTTTTCAGAGGCCTCGCTGGTGACAGGTGGGACAGCAGGCAGTGACAGGCCCAGGGCTGACAGGCTCCCCCTCCCCTAGAGGGCGCTCGGCTGCCACACCCAGCTGACATAGAACCTTTGTCACAATGCCCGCTACCGTGGTGAGGATGCGGGCACTCTGCAGGTGACAGGGACCCAGCAGGACTTGGTGTCAGCTCAGCAATTGCTCAGTTCCCCAAAGAAGCTGAATTCTGCAAATTGCTGCTTTTGCTCTTGAAATGATGTCATGAGGTGGGTGTTCAGGTGTAATACACTGAAAACCAGAGCAGAAATGCTGAAATATTCCCATGATATGCGTGGTCTCTGCACCAAACCACCATGACTCAGACTAAATACATCTGCCGCTTGTTCTCTTGTACTGCCAGCAGATTGTGGAAGTACAGTGTAAAAACCATCTTTATGGAGAGATCTTTGTGGTTTAGGCTTAGTCTAAGTGTCTCAAGTAGCCAGGGCTTTTGTTTGGGCCTAATCCATAAGGTCTGATGGCTTTCCTCCTCATCTCAAGATGAATGTGGTAGAAAATATAAATCAAAGAAACGTCCTTTGGCCTAGCCTTGCCTTGCCTTGCCTTATTTCCTTCTCATCCTGTTCTCTGTCCCAGCCTCTCTCACTAACCCCTCGTCTGGCTGCATGTCTCTTCTTTCCTCTCTCCTTTTCTCAAACTCTCCTGCTTCCTGGCTTTCGTCTTTCAATTCCTCCATTTCAGTCCTGCAGCCCGGCACTACTTTTTCCTCTTGCCTCCCTTTGCCCTGCTCCCTTGCCTTTCTCCCTCTGTTCCATATCCTTCTTCCCGACTTGTCTCTTGGAGACTTTTGGCCACTTTGCACCCAAGTCTGGGGATGTTTTGGAAACTTTTCAGAGGCCTTGCTGCTGACAGGGGGGACAGCAGGCAGTGACAGGCCCGGTGCTGACAGGCTCCTCCTCCCCTAGCGGGCGCTCGGCTGCCACACCCAGCTGACATAGAACCTTTGTCACAATGCCCGCTACCGTGGTGAGGATGCGGGCACTCTGCAGGTGACAGGGACCCAGCAGGACTTGCTGTCAGCTCAGCAATTGCTCAGTTCCCCAAAGAAGCTGAATTCTGCAAATTGCTGCTTTTGCTCTTAAAATGATGCCATCAGGTGGGTGTTTTGGTGTAATACACTGCAAACCAGAGCAGAAATGCTGAAATATTCCCATGATATGCATGGTCTCTGCACCAAACCACCATGACTCAGCCTAAGTACATCTGCCACTTGTTCTCTTGTACTGCCAGCATATTGTGGAAGTACAGTGTAAAAATCATCTTTATGGAGAGATCTTTGTGGTTTAGGCTTAGTCTAAGTGTCTCAAGTAGCCGGGGCTTTTGTTTGGGCCTAATCCATAAGGTCTGATGGCTTTCCTCCTCATCTCAAGATGAATGTGGTAGAAAATATAAATCAAGGAAACGTCCTTTGGCCTAGCCTTGCCTTGCCTTGCCTTATTTCCTTCTCATCCTGTTCTCTGTCCCAGCCTCTCTCACTAACCCCTCGTCTGGCTGCATGTCTCTTCTTTCCTCTCTCCTTTTCTCAAACTCTCCTGCTTCCTGGCTTTCGTCTTTCAATTCCTCCATTTCAGTCCTGCAGCCCGGCACTACTTTTTCCTCTTGCCTCCCTTTGGCCTGCTCCCTTGCCTTTCTCCCTCTGTTCCATATCCTTCTTCCCGACTTGTCTCTTGGAGACTTTTGGCCACTTTGCACCCAAGTCTGGGGATGTTTTGGAAACTTTTCAGAGGCCTCGCTGGTGACAGGTGGGACAGCAGGCAGTGACAGGCCCAGGGCTGACAGGCTCCCCCTCCCCTAGAGGGCGCTCGGCTGCCACACCCAGCTGACATAGAACCTTTGTCACAATGCCCGCAACCGTGGTGAGGATGTGGGCACTCTGCAGGTGACAGGGACCCAGCAGGACTTGGTGTCAGTTCAGCAATTGCTCAGTTCCCCAAATAAGCTGAGTTCTGCAAATTGTTGCTTTTGCTCTTGAAATGATGTCATCAGGTGGGTGTTTTGGTGTAATACACTGCAAACCAGAGCAGAAATGCTGAAATATTCCCATGATATGCATGGTCTCTGCACCAAACCACCACGACTCAGCCTAAATACATCTGCCGCTTGTTCTCTTGTACTGCCAGCAGATTGTGGAAGTACAGTGTAAAAACCATCTTTATGGAGAGATCTTTGTGGTTTAGGCTTAGTCTAAGTGTCTCAAGTAGCCGGGGCTTTTGTTTGGGCCTAATCCATAAGGTCTGATGGCTTTCCTCCTCATCTCAAGATGAATGTGGTAGAAAATATAAATCTAAGAAACGTCCTTTGGCCTAGCCTTGCCTTGCCTTGCCTTATTTCCTTCTCATCCTGTTCTCTGTCCCAGCCTCTCTCACTAACCCCTCGTCTGGCTGCATGTCTCTTCTTTCCTCTCTCCTTTTCTCAAACTCTCCTGCTTCCTGGCTTTCGTCTTTCAATTCCTCCATTTCAGTCCTGCAGCCCGGCACTACTTTTTCCTCTTGCCTCCCTTTGGCCTGCTCCCTTGCCTTTCTCCCTCTGTTCCATATCCTTCTTCCCGACTTGTCTCTTGGAGACTTTTGACCACTTTGCACCCAAGTCTGGGGATGTTTTGGAAACTTTTCAGAGGCCTCGCTGGTGACAGGTGGGACAGCAGGCAGTGACAGGCCCAGGGCTGACAGGCTCCCCCTCCCCTAGAGGGCGCTCGGCTGCCACACCCAGCTGATATAGAACCTTTGTCACAATGCCCGCTACCGTGGTGAGGATGCGGGCACTCTGCAGGTGACAGGGACCCAGCAGGACTTGGTGTCAGTTCAGCAATTGCTCAGTTCCCCAAAGAAGCTGAATTCTGCAAATTGCTGCTTTTGCTCTTGAAATGATGTCATCAGGTGGGTGTTCAGGTGTAATACACTGAAAACCAGAGCAGAAATGCTGAAATATTCCCATGATATGCGTGGTCTCTGCACCAAACCACCATGACTCAGACTAAAGACATCTGCCGCTTGTTCTCTTGTACTGCCAGCAGATTGTGGAAGTACAGTGTAAAAACCATCTTTATGGAGAGATCTTTGTGGTTTAGGCTTAGTCTAAGTGTCTCAAGTAGCCGGGGCTTTTGTTTGGGCCTAATCCATAAGGTCTGATGGCTTTCCTCCTCATCTCAAGATGAATGTGGTAGAAAATATAAATCAAGGAAACGTCCTTTGGCCTAGCCTTGCCTTGCCTTGCCTTATTTCCTTCTCATCCTGTTCTCTGTCCCAGCCTCTCTCACTAACCCCTCGTCTGGCTGCATGTCTCTTCTTTCCTCTCTCCTTTTCTCAAACTCTCCTGCTTCCTGGCTTTCGTCTTTCAATTCCTCCATTTCAGTCCTGCAGCCCGGCACTACTTTTTCCTCTTGCCTCCCTTTGGCCTGCTCCCTTGCCTTTCTCCCTCTGTTCCATATCCTTCTTCCCGACTTGTCTCTTGGAGACTTTTGGCCACTTTGCACCCAAGTCTGGGGATGTTTTGGAAACTTTTCAGAGGCCTCGCTGGTGACAGGGGGGACAGCAGGCAGTGACAGGCCCAGGGCTGACAGGCTCCCCCTCCCCTAGAGGGCGCTCGGCTGCCACACCCAGCTGATATAGAACCTTTGTCACAATGCCCGCTACCGTGGTGAGGATGCGGGCACTCTGCAGGTGACAGGGACCCAGCAGGACTTGGTGTCAGCTCAGCAATTGCTCAGTTCCCCAAAGAAGCTGAATTCTGCAAATTGCTGCTTTTGCTCTTGAAATGATGTCATTAGGTGGGTGTTCAGGTGTAATACACTGAAAACCAGAGCAGAAATGCTGAAATATTCCCATGATATGCGTGGTCTCTGCACCAAACCACCATGACTCAGACTAAAGACATCTGCCGCTTGTTCTCTTGTACTGCCAGCAGATTGTGGAAGTACAGTGTAAAAACCATCTTTATGGAGAGATCTTTGTGGTTTAGGCTTAGTCTAAGTGTCTCAAGTAGCCAGGGCTTTTGTTTGGGCCTAATCCATAAGGTCTGATGGCTTTCCTCCTCATCTCAAGATGAATGTGGTAGAAAATATAAATCAAAGAAACGTCCTTTGGCCTACCCTTGCCTTGCCTTGCCTTGTTTCCTTCTCATCCTGTTCTCTGTCCCAGCCTCTCTCACTAACCCCTCATCTGGCTGCATGTCTCTTCTTTCCTCTCTCCTTTTCTCAAACTCTCCTGCTTCCTGGCTTTCGTCTTTCAATTCCTCCATTTCAGTCCTGCAGCCCGGCACTACTTTTTCCTCTTGCCTCCCTTTGGCCTGCTCCCTTGCCTTTCTCCCTCTGTTCCATATCCTTCTTCCCGACTTGTCTCTTGGAGACTTTTGGCCACTTTGCACCCAAGTCTGGGGATGTTTTGGAAACTTTTCAGAGGCCTCGCTGGTGACAGGGGGGACAGCAGGCAGTGACAGGCCCAGGGATGACAGGCTCCCCCTCCCCTAGTGGGCGCTCGGCTGCCACACCCAGCTGACATAGAACCTTTGTCACAATGCCCGCTACTGTGGTGAGGATGTGGGCACTCTGCAGGTGACAGGGACCCAGCAGGACTTGGTGTCAGTTCAGCAATTGCTCAGTTCCCCAAAGAAGCTGAGTTCTGCAAATTGTTGCTTTTGCTCTTGAAATGATGTCATCAGGTGGGTGTTTTGGTGTAATACACTGAAAACCAGAGCAGAAATGCTGAAATATTCCCATGATATGCATGGTCTCTGCACCAAACCACCACGACTCAGCCTAAATAGATCTGCCGCTTGTTCTCTTGTACTGCCAGCAGATTGTGGAAGTACAGTGTAAAAACCATCTTTATGGAGAGATCTTTGTGGTTTAGGCTTAGTCTAAGTGTCTCAAGTAGCCGGGGCTTTTGTTTGGGCCTAATCCATAAGGTCTGATGGCTTTCCTCCTCATCTCAAGATGAATGTGGTAGAAAATATAAATCAAAGAAACGTCCTTTGGCCTAGCCTTGCCTTGCCTTATTTCCTTCTCATCCTGTTCTCTTTCCCAGCCTCTCTCACTAACCCCTCGTCTGGCTGCATGTGTCTTCTTTCCTCTCTCCTTTTCTCAAACTCTCCTGCTTCCTGGCTTTCGTCTTTCAATTCCTCCATTTCAGTCCTGCAGCCCGGCACTACTTTTTCCTCTTGCCTCCCTTTGGCCTGCTCCCTTGCCTTTCTCCCTCTGTTCCATATCCTTCTTCCCGACTTGTCTCTTGGAGACTTTTGGCCACTTTGCACCCAAGTCTGGGGATGTTTTGGAAACTTTTCAGAGGCCTCGCTGGTGACAGGGGGGACAGCAGGCAGTGACAGGCCCGGGGCTGACAGGATCCCCCTCCCCTAGCGGGCGCTCGGCTGCCACACCCACCTGACATAGAACCTTTGTCACAATGCCCGCTACCGTGGTGATGATGCGGGCACTCTGCAGGTGACAGGGACCCAGCAGGACTTGGTGTCAGCTCAGCAATTGCTCAGTTCCCCAAAGAAGCTGAATTCTGCAAATTGCTGCTTTTGCTCTTAAAATGATGCCATCAGGTGGGTGTTTTGGTGTAATACACTGAAAACCAGAGCAGAAATGCTGAAATATTCCCATGATATGCATGGTCTCTGCACCAAACCACCATGACTCAGCCTAAGTACATCTGCCGCTTGTTCTCTTGTACTGCCAGCATATTGTGGAAGTACAGTGTAAAAACCATCTTTATGGAGAGATCTTTGTGGTTTAGGCTTAGTCTAAGTGTCTCAAGTAGCCGGGGCTTTTGTTTGGGCCTAATCCATAAGGTCTGATGGCTTTCCTCCTCATCTCAAGATGAATGTGGTAGAAAATATAAATCAAAGAAACGTCCTTTGGCCTAGCCTTGCCTTGCCTTGCCTTATTTCCTTCTCATCCTGTTCTCTGTCCCAGCCTCTCTCACTAACCCCTCGCCTGGTTGCATGTCTCTTCTTTCCTCTCTCCTTTTCTCAAACTCTCCTGCTTCCTGGCTTTCGTCTTTCAATTCCTCCATTTCAGTCCTACAGCCCGGCACTACTTTGCCTCCCTTTGCCTCCCTTTGCCTCCCTTTCCCTCCCTTTGCCTCCTCTTGCCTCCCTTTGGCCTGCTCCCTTGGCTTTCTCCCTCTGTTCCATATCCTTCTTCCCGACTTGTCTCTTGGAGACTTTTGGCCACTTTGCACCCAAGTCTGGGGATGTTTTGGAAACTTTTCAGAGGCCTCGCTGGTGACAGGGGGGACAGCAGGCAGTGACAGGTCCGGGGCTGACAAGCTCCCCCTCCCCTAGCGGGTGCTCAGCTGCCACACCCAGCTGACATAGAACCTTTGTCACAATGCCCGCTACTGTGGTGAGGATGCGGGCACTCTGCAGGTGACAGGGACCCAGCAGGACTTGGTGTCAGCTCAGCAATTGCTCAGTTCCCCAAAGAAGCTGAATTCTGCAAATTGCTGCTTTTGCTCTTAAAATGATGTCATCAGGTGGGTGTTTTGGTGTAATACACTGAAAACCAGAGCAGAAATGCTGAAATATTCCCATGATATGCATGGTCTCTGCACCAAACCACCATGACTCAGCCTAAGTACATCTGCCGCTTGTTCTTCCGTACTGACAGAAGATTATGGAAGTACAGTGTAAAAACCATCTTTATGGAGAGATCTTTGTGGTTTAGGCTTAGTCTAAGTGTCTCAAGTAGCCGGGGCTTTTGTTTGGGCCTAATCCATAAGGTCTGATGGCTTTCCTCCTCATCTCAAGATGAATGTGGTAGAAAATATAAATCAAGTAAACGTCCTTTGGCCTACCCTTGCCTTGCCTTGCCTTATTTCCTTCTCATCCTGTTCTCTGTCCCAGCCTCTCTCACTAACCCCTCGTCTGGCTGCATGTCTCTTCTTTCCTCTCTCCTTTTCTCAAACTCTCCTGCTTCCTGGCTTTCGTCTTTCAATTCCTCCATTTCAGTCCTGCAGCCCGGCACTACTTTTTCCTCTTGCCTCCCTTTGGCCTGCTCCCTTGCCTTTCTCCCTCTGTTCCATATCCTTCTTCCCGACTTGTCTCTTGGAGACTTTTGGCCACTTTGCACCCAAGTCTGGGGATGTTTTGGAAACTTTTCAGAGGCCTCGCTGGTGACAGGGGGGACAGCAGGCAGTGACAGGCCCAGAGATGACAGGCTCCCCCTCCCCTAGCCGGCGCTCAGCTGCCACACCCAGCTGACGTAGAACCTTTGTCACAATGCCCGCTACCGTGGTGAGGATGCGGGCACTCTGCAGGTGACAGGGACCCAGCAGGACTTGGTGTCAGTTCAGCAATTGCTCAGTTCCCCAAAGAAGCTGAGTTCTGCAAATTGCTGCTTTTGCTCTTAAAATGATGCCATCAGGTGGGTGTTTTGGTGTAATACACTGCAAACCAGAGCAGAAATGCTGAAATATTCCCATGATATGCATGGTCTCTGCACCAAACCACCATGACTCAGCCTAAGTACATCTGCCGCTTGTTCTCTTGTACTGTCAGCAGATTGTGGAAGTACAGTGTAAAAACCATCTTTATGGAGAGATCTTTGTGGTTTAGGCTTAGTCTAAGTGTCTCAAGTAGCCGGGGCTTTTGTTTGGGCCTAATCCATAAGGTCTGATGGCTTTCCTCCTCATCTCAAGATGAATGTGGTAGAAAATATAAATCAAAGAAACGTCCTTTGGCCTAGCCTTGCCTTGCCTTGCCTTATTTCCTTCTCATCCTGTTCTCTGTCCCAGCCTCTCTCACTAACCCCTCGTCTGGCTGCATGTCTCTTCTTTCCTCTCTCCTTTCCTCAAACTCTCCTGCTTCCTGGCTTTCGTCTTTCAATTCCTCCATTTCAGTCCTGCAGCCCGGCACTACTTTTTCCTCTTGCCTCCCTTTGGCCTGCTCCCTTGCCTTTCTCCCTCTGTTCCATATCCTTCTTCCCGACTTGTCTCTTGGAGACTTTTGGCCACTTTGCACCCAAGTCTGGGGATGTTTTGGAAACTTTTCAGAGGCCTCGCTGGTGACGGGGGACAGCAGGCAGTGACAGGTCCAGGGCTGACAGGCTCCCCTTCCCCTACTGGGCGCTCGGCTGCCACACCCAGCTGACATAGAACCTTTGTCACAATGCCCGCTACCGTGGTGAGGATGCGGGCACTCTGCAGGTGACAGGGACCCAGCAGGACTTGGTGTCAGTTCAGCAATTGCTCAGTTCCCCAAAGAAGCTGAGTTCTGCAAATTGTTGCTTTTGCTCTTGAAATGATGTCATCAGGTGGGTGTTTTGGTGTAATACACTGAAAACCAGAGCAGAAATGCTGAAATATTCCCATGATATGCGTGGTCTCTGCACCAAACCACCACGACTCAGCCTAAATACATCTGCCGCTTGTTCTCTTGTACTGCCAGCAGATTGTGGAAGTACAGTGTAAAAACCATCTTTATGGAGAGATCTTTGTGGTTTAGGCTTAGTCTAAGTGTCTCAAGTAGCCGGGGCTTTTGTTTGGGCCTAATCCATAAGGTCTGATGGCTTTCCTCCTCATCTCCAGATGAATGTGGTAGAAAATATAAATCAAGGAAACGTCCTTTGGCCTACCCTTGCCTTGCCTTGCCTTATTTCCTTCTCATCCTGTTCTCTGTCCCAGCCTCTCTCACTAACCCCTCGTCTGGCTGCATGTCTCTTCTTTCCTCTCTCCTTTTCTCAAACTCTCCTGCTTCCTGGCTTTCCTCTTTCAATTCCTCCATTTCAGTCCTGCAGCCCGGCACTACTTTTTCCTCTTGCCTCCCTTTGGCCTGCTCCCTTGCCTTTCTCCCTCTGTTCCATATCCTTCTTCCCGACTTGTCTCTTGGAGACTTTTGGCCACTTTGCACCCAAGTCTGGGGATGTTTTGGAAACTTTTCAGAGGCCTCGCTGGTGACAGGGGGGACAGCAGGCAGTGACAGGCCCGGGGCTGACAGGCTCCCCCTCCCCTAGCGGGCGCTCAGCTGCCACACCCAGCTGACATAGAACCTTTGTCACAATGCCCGCTACCGTGGTGAGGATGCGGGCACTCTGCAGGTGACAGGGACCCAGCAGGACTTGGTGTCAGTTCAGCAATTGCTCAGTTCCCCAAAGAAGCTGAATTCTGCAAATTGCTGCTTTTGCTCTTAAAATGATGCCATCAGGTGGGTGTTTTGGTGTAATACACTGCAAACCAGAGAAGAAATGCTGAAATATTCCCATGATATGCATGGTCTCTGCACCAAACCACCATGACTCAGCCTAAGTACATCTGCCGCTTGTTCTCTTGTACTGCCAGCAGATTGTGGAAGTACAGTGTAAAAACCATCTTTATGGAGAGATCTTTGTGGTTTAGGCTTAGTCTAAGTGTCTCAAGTAGCCGGGGCTTTTGTTTGGGCCTAATCCATAAGGTCTGATGGCTTTCCTCCTCATCTCAAGATGAATGTGGTAGAAAATATAAATCAAAGAAACGTCCTTTGGCCTAGCCTTGCCTTGCCTTGCCTTATTTCCTTCTCATCCTGTTCTCTGTCCCAGCCTCTCTCACTAACCCCTCGTCTGGCTGCATGTCTCTTCTTTCCTCTCTCCTTTCCTCAAACTCTCCTGCTTCCTGGCTTTCGTCTTTCAATTCCTCCATTTCAGTCCTGCAGTCCGGCACTACTTTTTCCTCTTGCCTCCCTTTGGCCTGCTCCCTTGCCTTTCTCCCTCTGTTCCATATCCTTCTTCCCGACTTGTCTCTTGGAGACTTTTGGCCACTTTGCACCCAAGTCTGGGGATGTTTTGGAAACTTTTCAGAGGCCTCGCTGGTGACAGGGGGACAGCAGGCAGTGACAGGCCCAGGGCTGACAGGCTCCCCATCCCCTACTTGCCGCTCGGCTGCCACACCCAGCTGACATAGAACCTTTGTCACAATGCCCGCTACCGTGGTGAGGATGCGGGCACTCTGCAGGTGACAGGGACCCAGCAGGACTTGGTGTCAGCTCAGCAATTGCTCAGTTCCCCAAAGAAGCTGAATTCTGCAAATTTCTGCTTTTGCTCTTGAAATGATGTCATTAGGTGGGTGTTCAGGTGTAATACACTGAAAACCAGAGCAGAAATGCTGAAATATTCCCATGATATGCGTGGTCTCTGCACCAAACCACCATGACTCAGACTAAAGACATCTGCCGCTTGTTGTCTTTTACTGCCAGCAGATTGTGGAAGTACAGTGTAAAAACCATCTTTATGGAGAGATCTTTGTGGTTTAGGCTTAGTCTAAGTGTATCAAGTAGCCAGGGATTTTGTTTGGGCCTAATCCATAAGGTCTGATGGCTTTCCTCCTCATCTCAAGATGAATGTGGTAGAAAACATAAATCAAAGAAACGTCCTTTGGCCTAGCCTTGCCTTGCCTTGCCTTATTTCCTTCTCATCCTGTTCTCTGTCCCAGCCTCTCTCACTAACCCCTCGTCTGGTTGCATGTCTCTTTTTTCCTCTCTCCTTTTCTCAAACTCTCCTGCTTCCTGGCTTTCGTCTTTCAATTCCTCCATTTCAGTCCTGCAGCCCGGCACTACTTTTTCCTCTTGCCTCCCTTTGGCCTGCTCCCTTGCCTTTCTCCCTCTGTTCCATATCCTTCTTCCCGACTTGTCTCTTGGAGACTTTTGGCCACTTTGCACCCAAGTCTGGGGATGTTTTGGAAACTTTTCAGAGGCCTCGCTGGTGACAGGGGGGACAGCAGGCAGTGACAGGCCCGGGGCTGACAGGCTCCCCCTCCCCTAGCCGGCGCTCGGTTGCCACACCCAGCTGACATAGAACCTTTGTCACAATGCCCGCTACCGTGGTGAGGATGCGGGCACTCTGCAGGTGACAGGGACCCAGCAGGACTTGGTGTCAGCTCAGCAATTGCTCAGTTCCCCAAAGAAGCTGAATTCTGGAAATTGCTGCTTTTGCTCTTGAAATGATGTCATCAGGTTGGTGTTTTGGTGTAATACACTGAAAACCAGAGCAGAAATGCTGAAATATTCCCATGATATGCATGGTCTCTGCACCAAACCACCATGACTCAGCCTAAGTACATCTGCCGCTTGTTCTTCTGTACTGCCAGCAGATTGTGGAAGTACAGTATAAAAACCATCTTCATGGAGAGATCTTTGTGGTTTAGGCTTAGTCTAAGTGTCTCAAGTAGCCGGGGCTTTTGTTTGGGCCTAATCCATAAGGTCTGATGGCTTTCCTCCTCATCTCAAGATGAATGTGGTAGAAAACATAAATCAAAGAAACGTCCTTTGGCCTAGCCTTGCCTTGCCTTGCCTTATTTCCTTCTCATCCTGTTCTCTGTCCCAGCCTCTCTCACTAACCCCTCGTCTGGTTGCATGTCTCTTCTTTCCTCTCTCCTTTTCTCAAACTCTCCTGCTTCCTGGCTTTCGTCTTTCAATTCCTCCATTTCAGTCCTGCAGCCCGGCACTACTTTGCCTCCCTTTGCCTCCCTTTGCCTCCCTTTGCCTCCCTTTGCCTCCTCTTGCCTCCCTTTGGCCTGCTCCCTTGGCTTTCTCCCTCTGTTCCATATCCTTCTTCCCGACTTGTCTCTTGGAGACTTTTGGCCACTTTGCACCCAAGTCTGGGGATGTTTTGGAAACTTTTCAGAGGCCTCGCTGGTGACAGGGGGGACAGCAGGCAGTGACAGGTCCGGGGCTGACAAGCTCCCCCTCCCCTAGCGGGCGCTCAGCTGCCACACCCAGCTGACATAGAACCTTTGTCACAATGCCCGCTACCGTGGTGAGGATGCGGGCACTCTGCAGGTGACAGGGACCCAGCAGGACTTGGTGTCAGTTCAGCAATTGCTCAGTTCCCCAAAGAAGCTGAATTCTGCAAATTGTTGCTTTTGCTCTTAAAATGATGTCATCAGGTGGGTGTTTTGGTGTAATACACTGCAAACCAGAGCAGAAATGCTGAAATATTCCCATGATATGCATGGTCTCTGCACCAAACCACCATGACTCAGCCTAAGTACATCTGCCGCTTGTTCTCTTGTACTGTCAGCAGATTGTGGAAGTACAGTGTAAAAACCATCTTTATGGAGAGATCTTTGTGGTTTAGGCTTAGTCTAAGTGTCTCAAGTAGCCGGGGCTTTTGTTTGGGCCTAATCCATAAGGTCTGATGGCTTTCCTCCTCATCTCAAGATGAATGTGGTAGAAAATATAAATCAAAGAAACGTCCTTTGGCCTAGCCTTGCCTTGCCTTGCCTTATTTCCTTCTCATCCTGTTCTCTGTCCCAGCCTCTCTCACTAACCCCTCGTCTGGTTGCATGTCTCTTTTTTCCTCTCTCCTTTTCTCAAACTCTCCTGCTTCCTGGCTTTCGTCTTTCAATTCCTCCATTTCAGTCCTGCAGCCCGGCACTACTTTTTCCTCTTGCCTCCCTTTGGCCTGCTCCCTTGCCTTTCTCCCTCTGTTCCATATCCTTCTTCCCGACTTGTCTCTTGGAGACTTTTGGCCACTTTGCACCCAAGTCTGGGGATGTTTTGGAAACTTTTCAGAGGCCTCGCTGGTGACAGGGGGGACAGCAGGCAGTGACAGGCCCGGGGCTGACAGGCTCCCCCTCCCCTAGCCGGCGCTCGGTTGCCACACCCAGCTGACATAGAACCTTTGTCACAATGCCCGCTACCGTGGTGAGGATGCGGGCACTCTGCAGGTGACAGGGACCCAGCAGGACTTGGTGTCAGCTCAGCAATTGCTCAGTTCCCCAAAGAAGCTGAATTCTGCAAATTGCTGCTTTTGCTCTTGAAATGATGTCATCAGGTGGGTGTTTTGGTGTAATACACTGAAAACCAGAGCAGAAATGCTGAAATATTCCCATGATATGCATGGTCTCTGCACCAAACCACCATGACTCAGCCTAAGTACATCTGCCGCTTGTTCTTCTGTACTGCCAGCAGATTGTGGAAGTACAGTATAAAAACCATCTTCATGGAGAGATCTTTGTGGTTTAGGCTTAGTCTAAGTGTCTCAAGTAGCCGGGGCTTTTGTTTGGGCCTAATCCATAAGGTCTGATGGCTTTCCTCCTCATCTCAAGATGAATGTGGTAGAAAACATCAATCAAAGAAACGTCCTTTGGCCTAGCCTTGCCTTGCCTTGCCTTATTTCCTTCTCATCCTGTTCTCTGTCCCAGCCTCTCTCACTAACCCCTCGTCTGGCTGCATGTCTCTTCTTTCCTCTCTCCTTTTCTCAAACTCTCCTGCTTCCTGGCTTTCGTCTTTCAATTCCTCCATTTCAGTCCTGCAGCCCGGCACTACTTTGCCTCCCTTTGCCTCCCTTTGCCTCCCTTTGCCTCCCTTTGCCTCCTCTTGCCTCCCTTTGGCCTGCTCCCTTGGCTTTCTCCCTCTGTTCCATATCCTTCTTCCCGACTTGTCTCTTGGAGACTTTTGGCCACTTTGCACCCAAGTCTGGGGATGTTTTGGAAACTTTTCAGAGGCCTCGCTGGTGACAGGGGGGACAGCAGGCAGTGACAGGTCCGGGGCTGACAAGCTCCCCCTCCCCTAGCGGGCGTTCAGCTGCCACACCCAGCTGACATAGAACCTTTGTCACAATGCCCGCTACCGTGGTGAGGATGCGGGCACTCTGCAGGTGACAGGGACCCAGCAGGACTTGGTGTCAGCTCAGCAATTGCTCAGTTCCCCAAAGAAGCTGAATTCTGCAAATTGCTGCTTTTGCTCTTAAAATGATGTCATCAGGTGGGTGTTTTGGTGTAATACACTGAAAACCAGAGCAGAAATGCTGAAATATTCCCATGATATGCATGGTCTCTGCACCAAACCACCATGACTCAGCCTAAGTACATCTGCCGCTTGTTCTCTTGTACTGTCAGCAGATTGTGGAAGTACAGTGTAAAAACCATCTTTATGGAGAGATCTTTGTGGTTTAGGCTTAGTCTAAGTGTCTCAAGTAGCCGGGGCTTTTGTTTGGGCCTAATCCATAAGGTCTGATGGCTTTCCTCCTAATCTCAAGATGAATGTGGTAGAAAATATAAATCAAACAAACGTCCTTTGGCCTTGCCTTGCCTTGCCTTATTTCCTTCTCATCCTGTTCTCTTTCCCAGCCTCTCTCACTAACCCCTCGTCTGGCTGCATGTCTCTTCTTTCCTCTCTCCTTTTCTCAAACTCTCCTGCTTCCTGGCTTTCGTCTTTCAATTCCTCCATTTCAGTCCTGCAGCCCGGCACTACTTTTTCCTCTTGCCTCCCTTTGGCCTGCTCCCTTGCCTTTCTCCCTCTGTTCCATATCCTTCTTCCCGACTTGTCTCTTGGAGACTTTTGGCCACTTTGCACCCAAGTCTGGGGATGTTTTGGAAACTTTTCAGAGGCCTCGCTGGTGACAGGGGGGACAGCAGGCAGTGACAGGCCCGGGGCTGACAGGCTCCCCCTCCCCTAGCGGGCGCTCGGCTGCCACACCCACCTGACATAGAACCTTTGTCACAATGCCCGCTACCGTGGTGATGATGCGGGCACTCTGCAGGTGACAGGGACCCAGCAGGACTTGCTGTCAGCTCAGCAATTGCTCAGTTCCCCAAAGAAGCTGAATTCTGCAAATTGCTGCTTTTGCTCTTAAAATGATGCCATCAGGTGGGTGTTTTGGTGTAATACACTGAAAACCAGAGCAGAAATGCTGAAATATTCCCATGATATGCATGGTCTCTGCACCAAACCACCATGACTCAGCCTAAAGACATCTGCCGCTTGTTCTCTTTTACTGCCAGCATATTGTGGAAGTACAGTGTAAAAACCATCTTTATGGAGAGATCTTTGTGGTTTAGGCTTAGTCTAAGTGTCTCAAGTAGCCAGGGCTTTTGTTTGGGCCTAATCCATAAGGTCTGATGGCTTTCCTCCTCATCTCAAGATGAATGTGGTAGAAAATATAAATCAAAGAAACGTCCTTTGGCCTAGCCTTGCCTTGCCTTGCCTTATTTCCTTCTCATCCTGTTCTCTGTCCCAGCCTCTCTCACTAACCCCTCGTCTGGCTGCATGTCTCTTCTTTCCTCTCTCCTTTTCTCAAACTCTCCTGCTTCCTGGCTTTCGTCTTTCAATTCCTCCATTTCAGTCCTGCAGCCCGGCACTACTTTTTCCTCTTGCCTCCCTTTGCCCTGCTCCCTTGCCTTTCTCCCTCTGTTCCATATCCTTCTTCCCGACTTGTCTCTTGGAGACTTTTGGCCACTTTGCACCCAAGTCTGGGGATGTTTTGGAAACTTTTCAGAGGCCTTGCTGCTGACAGGGGGGACAGCAGGCAGTGACAGGCCCGGTGCTGACAGGCTCCTCCTCCCCTAGCGGGCGCTCGGCTGCCACACCCAGCTGACATAGAACCTTTGTCACAATGCCCGCTACCGTGGTGAGGATGCGGGCACTCTGCAGGTGACAGGGACCCAGCAGGACTTGCTGTCAGCTCAGCAATTGCTCAGTTCCCCAAAGAAGCTGAATTCTGCAAATTGCTGCTTTTGCTCTTAAAATGATGCCATCAGGTGGGTGTTTTGGTGTAATACACTGCAAACCAGAGCAGAAATGCTGAAATATTCCCATGATATGCATGGTCTCTGCACCAAACCACCATGACTCAGCCTAAGTACATCTGCCACTTGTTCTCTTGTACTGCCAGCATATTGTGGAAGTACAGTGTAAAAATCATCTTTATGGAGAGATCTTTGTGGTTTAGGCTTAGTCTAAGTGTCTCAAGTAGCCGGGGCTTTTGTTTGGGCCTAATCCATAAGGTCTGATGGCTTTCCTCCTCATCTCAAGATGAATGTGGTAGAAAATATAAATCAAGGAAACGTCCTTTGGCCTAGCCTTGCCTTGCCTTGCCTTATTTCCTTCTCATCCTGTTCTCTGTCCCAGCCTCTCTCACTAACCCCTCGTCTGGCTGCATGTCTCTTCTTTCCTCTCTCCTTTTCTCAAACTCTCCTGCTTCCTGGCTTTCGTCTTTCAATTCCTCCATTTCAGTCCTGCAGCCCGGCACTACTTTTTCCTCTTGCCTCCCTTTGGCCTGCTCCCTTGCCTTTCTCCCTCTGTTCCATATCCTTCTTCCCGACTTGTCTCTTGGAGACTTTTGACCACTTTGCACCCAAGTCTGGGGATGTTTTGGAAACTTTTCAGAGGCCTCGCTGGTGACAGGGGGGACAGCAGGCAGTGACAGGCCCAGGGCTGACAGGCTCCCCCTCCCCTAGAGGGCGCTCGGCTGCCACACCCAGCTGATATAGAACCTTTGTCACAATGCCCGCTACCGTGGTGAGGATGCGGGCACTCTGCAGGTGACAGGGACCCAGCAGGACTTGGTGTCAGTTCAGCAATTGCTCAGTTCCCCAAAGAAGCTGAATTCTGCAAATTGCTGCTTTTGCTCTTGAAATGATGTCATTAGGTGGGTGTTCAGGTGTAATACACTGAAAACCAGAGCAGAAATGCTGAAATATTCCCATGATATGCGTGGTCTCTGCACCAAACCACCATGACTCAGACTAAAGACATCTGCCGCTTGTTCTCTTGTACTGCCAGCAGATTGTGGAAGTACAGTGTAAAAACCATCTTTATGGAGAGATCTTTGTGGTTTAGGCTTAGTCTAAGTGTCTCAAGTAGCCGGGGCTTTTGTTTGGGCCTAATCCATAAGGTCTGATGGCTTTCCTCCTCATCTCAAGATGAATGTGGTAGAAAATATAAATCAAGGAAACGTCCTTTGGCCTAGCCTTGCCTTGCCTTGCCTTATTTCCTTCTCATCCTGTTCTCTGTCCCAGCCTCTCTCACTAACCCCTCGTCTGGCTGCATGTCTCTTCTTTCCTCTCTCCTTTTCTCAAACTCTCCTGCTTCCTGGCTTTCGTCTTTCAATTCCTCCATTTCAGTCCTGCAGCCCGGCACTACTTTTTCCTCTTGCCTCCCTTTGGCCTGCTCCCTTGGCTTTCTCCCTCTGTTCCATATCCTTCTTCCCGACTTGTCTCTTGGAGACTTTTGGCCACTTTGCACCCAAGTCTGGGGATGTTTTGGAAACTTTTCAGAGGCCTCGCTGGTGACAGGTGGGACAGCAGGCAGTGACAGGCCCAGGGCTGACAGGCTCCCCCTCCCCTAGAGGGCGCTCGGCTGCCACACCCAGCTGACATAGAACCTTTGTCACAATGCCCGCAACCGTGGTGAGGATGCGGGCACTCTGCAGGTGACAGGGACCCAGCAGGACTTGGTGTCAGTTCAGCAATTGCTCAGTTCCCCAAATAAGCTGAGTTCTGCAAATTGTTGCTTTTGCTCTTGAAATGATGTCATCAGGTGGGTGTTTTGGTGTAATACACTGCAAACCAGAGCAGAAATGCTGAAATATTCCCATGATATGCATGGTCTCTGCACCAAACCACCACGACTCAGCCTAAATACATCTGCCGCTTGTTCTCTTGTACTGCCAGCAGATTGTGGAAGTACAGTGTAAAAACCATCTTTATGGAGAGATCTTTGTGGTTTAGGCTTAGTCTAAGTGTCTCAAGTAGCCGGGGCTTTTGTTTGGGCCTAATCCATAAGGTCTGATGGCTTTCCTCCTCATCTCAAGATGAATGTGGTAGAAAATATAAATCAAAGAAACGTCCTTTGGCCTACCCTTGCCTTGCCTTGCCTTATTTCCTTCTCATCCTGTTCTCTGTCCCAGCCTCTCTCACTAACCCCTCGTCTGGCTGCATGTCTCTTCTTTCCTCTCTCCTTTTCTCAAACTCTCCTGCTTCCTGGCTTTCGTCTTTCAATTCCTCCATTTCAGTCCTGCAGCCCGGCACTACTTTTTCCTCTTGCCTCCCTTTGGCCTGCTCCCTTGCCTTTCTCCCTCTGTTCCATATCCTTCTTCCCGACTTGTCTCTTGGAGACTTTTGACCACTTTGCACCCAAGTCTGGGGATGTTTTGGAAACTTTTCAGAGGCCTCGCTGGTGACAGGTGGGACAGCAGGCAGTGACAGGCCCAGGGCTGACAGGCTCCCCCTCCCCTAGAGGGCGCTCGGCTGCCACACCCAGCTGATATAGAACCTTTGTCACAATGCCCGCTACCGTGGTGAGGATGCGGGCACTCTGCAGGTGACAGGGACCCAGCAGGACTTGGTGTCAGTTCAGCAATTGCTCAGTTCCCCAAAGAAGCTGAATTCTGCAAATTGCTGCTTTTGCTCTTGAAATGATGTCATTAGGTGGGTGTTCAGGTGTAATACACTGAAAACCAGAGCAGAAATGCTGAAATATTCCCATGATATGCGTGGTCTCTGCACCAAACCACCATGACTCAGACTAAAGACATCTGCCGCTTGTTCTCTTGTACTGCCAGCAGATTGTGGAAGTACAGTGTAAAAACCATCTTTATGGAGAGATCTTTGTGGTTTAGGCTTAGTCTAAGTGTCTCAAGTAGCCGGGGCTTTTGTTTGGGCCTAATCCATAAGGTCTGATGGCTTTCCTCCTCATCTCAAGATGAATGTGGTAGAAAATATAAATCAAGGAAACGTCCTTTGGCCTAGCCTTGCCTTGCCTTGCCTTATTTCCTTCTCATCCTGTTCTCTGTCCCAGCCTCTCTCACTAACCCCTCGTCTGGCTGCATGTCTCTTCTTTCCTCTCTCCTTTTCTCAAACTCTCCTGCTTCCTGGCTTTCGTCTTTCAATTCCTCCATTTCAGTCCTGCAGCCCGGCACTACTTTTTCCTCTTGCCTCCCTTTGGCCTGCTCCCTTGCCTTTCTCCCTCTGTTCCATATCCTTCTTCCCGACTTGTCTCTTGGAGACTTTTGGCCACTTTGCACCCAAGTCTGGGGATGTTTTGGAAACTTTTCAGAGGCCTCGCTGGTGACAGGTGGGACAGCAGGCAGTGACAGGCCCAGGGCTGACAGGCTCCCCCTCCCCTAGAGGGCGCTCGGCTGCCACACCCAGCTGACATAGAACCTTTGTCACAATGCCCGCAACAGTGGTGAGGATGCGGGCACTCTGCAGGTGACAGGGACCCAGCAGGACTTGGTGTCAGTTCAGCAATTGCTCAGTTCCCCAAATAAGCTGAGTTCTGCAAATTGTTGCTTTTGCTCTTGAAATGATGTCATCAGGTGGGTGTTTTGGTGTAATACACTGCAAACCAGAGCAGAAATGCTGAAATATTCCCATGATATGCATGGTCTCTGCACCAAACCACCACGACTCAGCCTAAATACATCTGCCGCTTGTTCTCTTGTACTGCCAGCAGATTGTGGAAGTACAGTGTAAAAACCATCTTTATGGAGAGATCTTTGTGGTTTAGGCTTAGTCTAAGTGTCTCAAGTAGCCGGGGCTTTTGTTTGGGCCTAATCCATAAGGTCTGATGGCTTTCCTCCTCATCTCAAGATGAATGTGGTAGAAAATATAAATCAAGGAAACGTCCTTTGGCCTAGCCTTGCCTTGCCTTGCCTTATTTCCTTCTCATCCTGTTCTCTGTCCCAGCCTCTCTCACTAACCCCTCGTCTGGCTGCATGTCTCTTCTTTCCTCTCTCCTTTTCTCAAACTCTCCTGCTTCCTGGCTTTCGTCTTTCAATTCCTCCATTTCAGTCCTGCAGCCCGGCACTACTTTTTCCTCTTGCCTCCCTTTGGCCTGCTCCCTTGCCTTTCTCCCTCTGTTCCATATCCTTCTTCCCGACTTGTCTCTTGGAGACTTTTGGCCACTTTGCACCCAAGTCTGGGGATGTTTTGGAAACTTTTCAGAGGCCTCGCTGGTGACAGGTGGGACAGCAGGCAGTGACAGGCCCAGGGCTGACAGGCTCCCCCTCCCCTAGAGGGCGCTCGGCTGCCACACCCAGCTGACATAGAACCTTTGTCACAATGCCCGCTACCGTGGTGAGGATGCGGGCACTCTGCAGGTGACAGGGACCCAGCAGGACTTGGTGTCAGCTCAGCAATTGCTCAGTTCCCCAAAGAAGCTGAATTCTGCAAATTGCTGCTTTTGCTCTTGAAATGATGTCATTAGGTGGGTGTTCAGGTGTAATACACTGAAAACCAGAGCAGAAATGCTGAAATATTCCCATGATATGCGTGGTCTCTGCACCAAACCACCATGACTCAGACTAAAGACATCTGCCGCTTGTTCTCTTGTACTGCCAGCAGATTGTGGAAGTACAGTGTAAAAACCATCTTTATGGAGAGATCTTTGTGGTTTAGGCTTAGTCTAAGTGTCTCAAGTAGCCAGGGCTTTTGTTTGGGCCTAATCCATAAGGTCTGATGGCTTTCCTCCTCATCTCAAGATGAATGTGGTAGAAAATATAAATCAAAGAAACGTCCTTTGGCCTACCCTTGCCTTGCCTTGCCTTGTTTCCTTCTCATCCTGTTCTCTGTCCCAGCCTCTCTCACTAACCCCTCATCTGGCTGCATGTCTCTTCTTTCCTCTCTCCTTTTCTCAAACTCTCCTGCTTCCTGGCTTTCGTCTTTCAATTCCTCCATTTCAGTCCTGCAGCCCGGCACTACTTTTTCCTCTTGCCTCCCTTTGGCCTGCTCCCTTGCCTTTCTCCCTCTGTTCCATATCCTTCTTCCCGACTTGTCTCTTGGAGACTTTTGGCCACTTTGCACCCAAGTCTGGGGATGTTTTGGAAACTTTTCAGAGGCCTCGCTGGTGACAGGGGGGACAGCAGGCAGTGACAGGCCCAGGGATGACAGGCTCCCCCTCCCCTAGTGGGCGCTCGGCTGCCACACCCAGCTGACATAGAACCTTTGTCACAATGCCCGCTACTGTGGTGAGGATGTGGGCACTCTGCAGGTGACAGGGACCCAGCAGGACTTGGTGTCAGTTCAGCAATTGCTCAGTTCCCCAAAGAAGCTGAGTTCTGCAAATTGTTGCTTTTGCTCTTGAAATGATGTCATCAGGTGGGTGTTTTGGTGTAATACACTGAAAACCAGAGCAGAAATGCTGAAATATTCCCATGATATGCATGGTCTCTGCACCAAACCACCACGACTCAGCCTAAATAGATCTGCCGCTTGTTCTCTTGTACTGCCAGCAGATTGTGGAAGTACAGTGTAAAAACCATCTTTATGGAGAGATCTTTGTGGTTTAGGCTTAGTCTAAGTTTCTCAAGTAGCCGGGGCTTTTGTTTGGGCCTAATCCATAAGGTCTGATGGCTTTCCTCCTCATCTCAAGATGAATGTGGTAGAAAATATAAATCAAAGAAACGTCCTTTGGCCTAGCCTTGCCTTGCCTTATTTCCTTCTCATCCTGTTCTCTTTCCCAGCCTCTCTCACTAACCCCTCGTCTGGCTGCATGTCTCTTCTTTCCTCTCTCCTTTTCTCAAACTCTCCTGCTTCCTGGCTTTCGTCTTTCAATTCCTCCATTTCAGTCCTGCAGCCCGGCACTACTTTTTCCTCTTGCCTCCCTTTGGCCTGCTCCCTTGCCTTTCTCCCTCTGTTCCATATCCTTCTTCCCGACTTGTCTCTTGGAGACTTTTGGCCACTTTGCACCCAAGTCTGGGGATGTTTTGGAAACTTTTCAGAGGCCTCGCTGGTGACAGGGGGGACAGCAGGCAGTGACAGGCCCGGGGCTGACAGGATCCCCCTCCCCTAGTGGGCGCTCGGCTGCCACACCCACCTGACATAGAACCTTTGTCACAATGCCCGCTACCGTGGTGATGATGCGGGCACTCTGCAGGTGACAGGGACCCAGCAGGACTTGGTGTCAGCTCAGCAATTGCTCAGTTCCCCAAAGAAGCTGAATTCTGCAAATTGCTGCTTTTGCTCTTAAAATGATGCCATCAGGTGGGTGTTTTGGTGTAATACACTGAAAACCAGAGCAGAAATGCTGAAATATTCCCATGATATGCATGGTCTCTGCACCAAACCACCATGACTCAGCCTAAGTACATCTGCCGCTTGTTCTCTTGTACTGCCAGCATATTGTGGAAGTACAGTGTAAAAACCATCTTTATGGAGAGATCTTTGTGGTTTAGGCTTAGTCTAAGTGTCTCAAGTAGCCAGGGCTTTTGTTTGGGCCTAATCCATAAGGTCTGATGGCTTTCCTCCTCATCTCAAGATGAATGTGGTAGAAAATATAAATCAAAGAAACGTCCTTTGGCCTAGCCTTGCCTTGCCTTATTTCCTTCTCATCCTGTTCTCTTTCCCAGCCTCTCTCACTAACCCCTCGTCTGGCTGCATGTCTCTTCTTTCCTCTCTCCTTTTCTCAAACTCTCCTGCTTCCTGGCTTTCGTCTTTCAATTCCTCCATTTCAGTCCTGCAGCCCGGCACTACTTTTTCCTCTTGCCTCCCTTTGGCCTGCTCCCTTGCCTTTCTCCCTCTGTTCCATATCCTTCTTCCCGACTTGTCTCTTGGAGACTTTTGGCCACTTTGCACCCAAGTCTGGGGATGTTTTGGAAACTTTTCAGAGGCCTCGCTGGTGACAGGGGGGACAGCAGGCAGTGACAGGCCCGGGGCTGACAGGATCCCCCTCCCCTAGTGGGCGCTCGGCTGCCACACCCACCTGACATAGAACCTTTGTCACAATGCCCGCTACCGTGGTGATGATGCGGGCACTCTGCAGGTGACAGGGACCCAGCAGGACTTGGTGTCAGCTCAGCAATTGCTCAGTTCCCCAAAGAAGCTGAATTCTGCAAATTGCTGCTTTTGCTCTTAAAATGATGCCATCAGGTGGGTGTTTTGGTGTAATACACTGAAAACCAGAGCAGAAATGCTGAAATATTCCCATGATATGCATGGTCTCTGCACCAAACCACCATGACTCAGCCTAAGTACATCTGCCGCTTGTTCTCTTGTACTGCCAGCATATTGTGGAAGTACAGTGTAAAAACCATCTTTATGGAGAGATCTTTGTGGTTTAGGCTTAGTCTAAGTGTCTCAAGTAGCCAGGGCTTTTGTTTGGGCCTAATCCATAAGGTCTGATGGCTTTCCTCCTCATCTCAAGATGAATGTGGTAGAAAATATAAATCAAAGAAACGTCCTTTGGCCTACCCTTGCCTTGCCTTGCCTTGTTTCCTTCTCATCCTGTTCTCTGTCCCAGCCTCTCTCACTAACCCCTCATCTGGCTGCATGTCTCTTCTTTCCTCTCTCCTTTTCTCAAACTCTCCTGCTTCCTGGCTTTCGTCTTTCAATTCCTCCATTTCAGTCCTGCAGCCCGGCACTACTTTTTCCTCTTGCCTCCCTTTGGCCTGCTCCCTTGCCTTTCTCCCTCTGTTCCATATCCTTCTTCCCGACTTGTCTCTTGGAGACTTTTGGCCACTTTGCACCCAAGTCTGGGGATGTTTTGGAAACTTTTCAGAGGCCTCGCTGGTGACAGGGGGGACAGCAGGCAGTGACAGGCCCAGGGATGACAGGCTCCCCCTCCCCTAGTGGGCGCTCGGCTGCCACACCCAGCTGACATAGAACCTTTGTCACAATGCCCGCTACTGTGGTGAGGATGTGGGCACTCTGCAGGTGACAGGGACCCAGCAGGACTTGGTGTCAGTTCAGCAATTGCTCAGTTCCCCAAAGAAGCTGAGTTCTGCAAATTGTTGCTTTTGCTCTTGAAATGATGTCATCAGGTGGGTGTTTTGGTGTAATACACTGAAAACCAGAGCAGAAATGCTGAAATATTCCCATGATATGCATGGTCTCTGCACCAAACCACCACGACTCAGCCTAAATAGATCTGCCGCTTGTTCTCTTGTACTGCCAGCAGATTGTGGAAGTACAGTGTAAAAACCATCTTTATGGAGAGATCTTTGTGGTTTAGGCTTAGTCTAAGTGTCTCAAGTAGCCGGGGCTTTTGTTTGGGCCTAATCCATAAGGTCTGATGGCTTTCCTCCTCATCTCAAGATGAATGTGGTAGAAAATATAAATCAAAGAAACGTCCTTTGGCCTAGCCTTGCCTTGCCTTATTTCCTTCTCATCCTGTTCTCTTTCCCAGCCTCTCTCACTAACCCCTCGTCTGGCTGCATGTGTCTTCTTTCCTCTCTCCTTTTCTCAAACTCTCCTGCTTCCTGGCTTTCGTCTTTCAATTCCTCCATTTCAGTCCTGCAGCCCGGCACTACTTTTTCCTCTTGCCTCCCTTTGGCCTGCTCCCTTGCCTTTCTCCCTCTGTTCCATATCCTTCTTCCCGACTTGTCTCTTGGAGACTTTTGGCCACTTTGCACCCAAGTCTGGGGATGTTTTGGAAACTTTTCAGAGGCCTCGCTGGTGACAGGGGGGACAGCAGGCAGTGACAGGCCCGGGGCTGACAGGATCCCCCTCCCCTAGCGGGCGCTCGGCTGCCACACCCACCTGACATAGAACCTTTGTCACAATGCCCGCTACCGTGGTGATGATGCGGGCACTCTGCAGGTGACAGGGACCCAGCAGGACTTGGTGTCAGCTCAGCAATTGCTCAGTTCCCCAAAGAAGCTGAATTCTGCAAATTGCTGCTTTTGCTCTTAAAATGATGCCATCAGGTGGGTGTTTTGGTGTAATACACTGAAAACCAGAGCAGAAATGCTGAAATATTCCCATGATATGCATGGTCTCTGCACCAAACCACCATGACTCAGCCTAAGTACATCTGCCGCTTGTTCTCTTGTACTGCCAGCATATTGTGGAAGTACAGTGTAAAAACCATCTTTATGGAGAGATCTTTGTGGTTTAGGCTTAGTCTAAGTGTCTCAAGTAGCCGGGGCTTTTGTTTGGGCCTAATCCATAAGGTCTGATGGCTTTCCTCCTCATCTCAAGATGAATGTGGTAGAAAATATAAATCAAAGAAACGTCCTTTGGCCTAGCCTTGCCTTGCCTTGCCTTATTTCCTTCTCATCCTGTTCTCTGTCCCAGCCTCTCTCACTAACCCCTCGCCTGGTTGCATGTCTCTTCTTTCCTCTCTCCTTTTCTCAAACTCTCCTGCTTCCTGGCTTTCGTCTTTCAATTCCTCCATTTCAGTCCTGCAGCCCGGCACTACTTTTTCCTCTTGCCTCCCTTTGGCCTGCTCCCTTGCCTTTCTCCCTCTGTTCCATATCCTTCTTCCCGACTTGTCTCTTGGAGGCTTTTGGCCACTTTGCACCCAAGTCTGGGGATGTTTTGGAAACTTTTCAGAGGCCTCGCTGGTGACAGGGGGGACAGCAGGCAGTGACAGGCCCAGGGCTGACAGGCTCCCCCTCCCCTAGTGGGCGCTCGGCTGCCACACCCAGCTGACATAGAACCTTTGTCACAATGCCCGCTACCGTGGTGAGGATGCGGGCACTCTGCAGGTGACAGGGACCCAGCAGGACTTGGTGTCAGTTCAGCAATTGCTCAGTTCCCCAAAGAAGCTGAGTTCTGCAAATTGTTGCTTTTGCTCTTGAAATGATGTCATCAGGTGGGTGTTTTGGTGTAATACACTGAAAACCAGAGCAGAAATGCTGAAATATTCCCATGATATGCATGGTCTCTGCACCAAACCACCACGACTCAGCCTAAATACATCTGCCGCTTGTTCTCTTGTACTGCCAGCAGATTGTGGAAGTACAGTGTAAAAACCATCTTTATGGAGAGATCTTTGTGGTTTAGGCTTAGTCTAAGTGTCTCAAGTAGCCGGGGCTTTTGTTTGGGCCTAATCCATAAGGTCTGATGGCTTTCCTCCTCATCTCAAGATGAATGTGGTAGAAAATATAAATCAAAGAAACGTCCTTTGGCCTAGCCTTGCCTTGCCTTGCCTTATTTCCTTCTCATCCTGTTCTCTGTCCCAGCCTCTCTCACTAACCCCTCGTCTGGCTGCATGTCTCTTCTTTCCTCTCTCCTTTTCTCAAACTCTCCTGCTTCCTGGCTTTCGTCTTTCAATTCCTCCATTTCAGTCCTGCAGCCCGGCACTACTTTGCCTCCCTTTGCCTCCCTTTGCCTCCCTTTCCCTCCCTTTGCCTCCTCTTGCCTCCCTTTGGCCTGCTCCCTTGGCTTTCTCCCTCTGTTCCATATCCTTCTTCCCGACTTGTCTCTTGGAGACTTTTGGCCACTTTGCACCCAAGTCTGGGGATGTTTTGGAAACTTTTCAGAGGCCTCGCTGGTGACAGGGGGGACAGCAGGCAGTGACAGGTCCGGGGCTGACAAGCTCCCCCTCCCCTAGCGGGTGCTCAGCTGCCACACCCAGCTGACATAGAACCTTTGTCACAATGCCCGCTACTGTGGTGAGGATGCGGGCACTCTGCAGGTGACAGGGACCCAGCAGGACTTGGTGTCAGCTCAGCAATTGCTCAGTTCCCCAAAGAAGCTGAATTCTGCAAATTGCTGCTTTTGCTCTTAAAATGATGTCATCAGGTGGGTGTTTTGGTGTAATACACTGAAAACCAGAGCAGAAATGCTGAAATATTCCCATGATATGCATGGTCTCTGCACCAAACCACCATGACTCAGCCTAAGTACATCTGCCGCTTGTTCTTCTGTACTGACAGAAGATTATGGAAGTACAGTGTAAAAACCATCTTTATGGAGAGATCTTTGTGGTTTAGGCTTAGTCTAAGTGTCTCAAGTAGCCGGGGCTTTTGTTTGGGCCTAATCCATAAGGTCTGATGGCTTTCCTCCTCATCTCAAGATGAATGTGGTAGAAAATATAAATCAAGTAAACGTCCTTTGGCCTACCCTTGCCTTGCCTTGCCTTATTTCCTTCTCATCCTGTTCTCTTTCCCAGCCTCTCTCACTAACCCCTCGTCTGGCTGCATGTCTCTTCTTTCCTCTCTCCTTTTCTCAAACTCTCCTGCTTCCTGGCTTTCGTCTTTCAATTCCTCCATTTCAGTCCTGCAGCCCGGCACTACTTTTTCCTCTTGCCTCCCTTTGGCCTGCTCCCTTGCCTTTCTCCCTCTGTTCCATATCCTTCTTCCCGACTTGTCTCTTGGAGACTTTTGGCCACTTTGCACCCAAGTCTGGGGATGTTTTGGAAACTTTTCAGAGGCCTCGCTGGTGACAGGGGGGACAGCAGGCAGTGACAGGCCCGGGGCTGACAGGATCCCCCTCCCCTAGTGGGCGCTCGGCTGCCACACCCACCTGACATAGAACCTTTGTCACAATGCCCGCTACCGTGGTGATGATGCGGGCACTCTGCAGGTGACAGGGACCCAGCAGGACTTGGTGTCAGCTCAGCAATTGCTCAGTTCCCCAAAGAAGCTGAATTCTGCAAATTGCTGCTTTTGCTCTTAAAATGATGCCATCAGGTGGGTGTTTTGGTGTAATACACTGAAAACCAGAGCAGAAATGCTGAAATATTCCCATGATATGCATGGTCTCTGCACCAAACCACCATGACTCAGCCTAAGTACATCTGCCGCTTGTTCTCTTGTACTGCCAGCATATTGTGGAAGTACAGTGTAAAAACCATCTTTATGGAGAGATCTTTGTGGTTTAGGCTTAGTCTAAGTGTCTCAAGTAGCCAGGGCTTTTGTTTGGGCCTAATCCATAAGGTCTGATGGCTTTCCTCCTCATCTCAAGATGAATGTGGTAGAAAATATAAATCAAAGAAACGTCCTTTGGCCTAGCCTTGCCTTGCCTTATTTCCTTCTCATCCTGTTCTCTTTCCCAGCCTCTCTCACTAACCCCTCGTCTGGCTGCATGTCTCTTCTTTCCTCTCTCCTTTTCTCAAACTCTCCTGCTTCCTGGCTTTCGTCTTTCAATTCCTCCATTTCAGTCCTGCAGCCCGGCACTACTTTTTCCTCTTGCCTCCCTTTGGCCTGCTCCCTTGCCTTTCTCCCTCTGTTCCATATCCTTCTTCCCGACTTGTCTCTTGGAGACTTTTGGCCACTTTGCACCCAAGTCTGGGGATGTTTTGGAAACTTTTCAGAGGCCTCACTGGTGACAGGGGGGACAGCAGGCAGTGACAGGCCCGGGGCTGACAGGATCCCCCTCCCCTAGTGGGCGCTCGGCTGCCACACCCACCTGACATAGAACCTTTGTCACAATGCCCGCTACCGTGGTGATGATGCGGGCACTCTGCAGGTGACAGGGACCCAGCAGGACTTGGTGTCAGCTCAGCAATTGCTCAGTTCCCCAAAGAAGCTGAATTCTGCAAATTGCTGCTTTTGCTCTTAAAATGATGCCATCAGGTGGGTGTTTTGGTGTAATACACTGAAAACCAGAGCAGAAATGCTGAAATATTCCCATGATATGCATGGTCTCTGCACCAAACCACCATGACTCAGCCTAAGTACATCTGCCGCTTGTTCTCTTGTACTGCCAGCATATTGTGGAAGTACAGTGTAAAAACCATCTTTATGGAGAGATCTTTGTGGTTTAGGCTTAGTCTAAGTGTCTCAAGTAGCCAGGGCTTTTGTTTGGGCCTAATCCATAAGGTCTGATGGCTTTCCTCCTCATCTCAAGATGAATGTGGTAGAAAATATAAATCAAAGAAACGTCCTTTGGCCTACCCTTGCCTTGCCTTGCCTTGTTTCCTTCTCATCCTGTTCTCTGTCCCAGCCTCTCTCACTAACCCCTCATCTGGCTGCATGTCTCTTCTTTCCTCTCTCCTTTTCTCAAACTCTCCTGCTTCCTGGCTTTCGTCTTTCAATTCCTCCATTTCAGTCCTGCAGCCCGGCACTACTTTTTCCTCTTGCCTCCCTTTGGCCTGCTCCCTTGCCTTTCTCCCTCTGTTCCATATCCTTCTTCCCGACTTGTCTCTTGGAGACTTTTGGCCACTTTGCACCCAAGTCTGGGGATGTTTTGGAAACTTTTCAGAGGCCTCGCTGGTGACAGGGGGGACAGCAGGCAGTGACAGGCCCAGGGATGACAGGCTCCCCCTCCCCTAGTGGGCGCTCGGCTGCCACACCCAGCTGACATAGAACCTTTGTCACAATGCCCGCTACTGTGGTGAGGATGTGGGCACTCTGCAGGTGACAGGGACCCAGCAGGACTTGGTGTCAGTTCAGCAATTGCTCAGTTCCCCAAAGAAGCTGAGTTCTGCAAATTGTTGCTTTTGCTCTTGAAATGATGTCATCAGGTGGGTGTTTTGGTGTAATACACTGAAAACCAGAGCAGAAATGCTGAAATATTCCCATGATATGCATGGTCTCTGCACCAAACCACCACGACTCAGCCTAAATAGATCTGCCGCTTGTTCTCTTGTACTGCCAGCAGATTGTGGAAGTACAGTGTAAAAACCATCTTTATGGAGAGATCTTTGTGGTTTAGGCTTAGTCTAAGTGTCTCAAGTAGCCGGGGCTTTTGTTTGGGCCTAATCCATAAGGTCTGATGGCTTTCCTCCTCATCTCAAGATGAATGTGGTAGAAAATATAAATCAAAGAAACGTCCTTTGGCCTAGCCTTGCCTTGCCTTATTTCCTTCTCATCCTGTTCTCTTTCCCAGCCTCTCTCACTAACCCCTCGTCTGGCTGCATGTGTCTTCTTTCCTCTCTCCTTTTCTCAAACTCTCCTGCTTCCTGGCTTTCGTCTTTCAATTCCTCCATTTCAGTCCTGCAGCCCGGCACTACTTTTTCCTCTTGCCTCCCTTTGGCCTGCTCCCTTGCCTTTCTCCCTCTGTTCCATATCCTTCTTCCCGACTTGTCTCTTGGAGACTTTTGGCCACTTTGCACCCAAGTCTGGGGATGTTTTGGAAACTTTTCAGAGGCCTCGCTGGTGACAGGGGGGACAGCAGGCAGTGACAGGCCCAGGGATGACAGGCTCCCCCTCCCCTAGCCGGCGCTCAGCTGCCACACCCAGCTGACGTAGAACCTTTGTCACAATGCCCGCTACCGTGGTGAGGATGCGGGCACTCTGCAGGTGACAGGGACCCAGCAGGACTTGGTGTCAGTTCAGCAATTGCTCAGTTCCCCAAAGAAGCTGAGTTCTGCAAATTGCTGCTTTTGCTCTTAAAATGATGCCATCAGGTGGGTGTTTTGGTGTAATACACTGCAAACCAGAGCAGAAATGCTGAAATATTCCCATGATATGCATGGTCTCTGCACCAAACCACCATGACTCAGCCTAAGTACATCTGCCGCTTGTTCTCTTGTACTGTCAGCAGATTGTGGAAGTACAGTGTAAAAACCATCTTTATGGAGAGATCTTTGTGGTTTAGGCTTAGTCTAAGTGTCTCAAGTAGCCGGGGCTTTTGTTTGGGCCTAATCCATAAGGTCTGATGGCTTTCCTCCTCATCTCAAGATGAATGTGGTAGAAAATATAAATCAAAGAAACGTCCTTTGGCCTAGCCTTGCCTTGCCTTGCCTTATTTCCTTCTCATCCTGTTCTCTGTCCCAGCCTCTCTCACTAACCCCTCGTCTGGCTGCATGTCTCTTCTTTCCTCTCTCCTTTCCTCAAACTCTCCTGCTTCCTGGCTTTCGTCTTTCAATTCCTCCATTTCAGTCCTGCAGCCCGGCACTACTTTTTCCTCTTGCCTCCCTTTGGCCTGCTCCCTTGCCTTTCTCCCTCTGTTCCATATCCTTCTTCCCGACTTGTCTCTTGGAGACTTTTGGCCACTTTGCACCCAAGTCTGGGGATGTTTTGGAAACTTTTCAGAGGCCTCGCTGGTGACGGGGGACAGCAGGCAGTGACAGGTCCAGGGCTGACAGGCTCCCCTTCCCCTACTGGGCGCTCGGCTGCCACACCCAGCTGACATAGAACCTTTGTCACAATGCCCGCTACCGTGGTGAGGATGCGGGCACTCTGCAGGTGACAGGGACCCAGCAGGACTTGGTGTCAGTTCAGCAATTGCTCAGTTCCCCAAAGAAGCTGAGTTATGCAAATTGTTGCTTTTGCTCTTGAAATGATGTCATCAGGTGGGTGTTTTGGTGTAATACACTGAAAACCAGAGCAGAAATGCTGAAATATTCCCATGATATGCGTGGTCTCTGCATCAAACCACCACGACTCAGCCTAAATACATCTGCCGCTTGTTCTCTTGTACTGCCAGCAGATTGTGGAAGTACAGTGTAAAAACCATCTTTATGGAGAGATCTTTGTGGTTTAGGCTTAGTCTAAGTGTCTCAAGTAGCCGGGGCTTTTGTTTGGGCCTAATCCATAAGGTCTGATGGCTTTCCTCCTCATCTCCAGATGAATGTGGTAGAAAATATAAATCAAGGAAACGTCCTTTGGCCTACCCTTGCCTTGCCTTGCCTTATTTCCTTCTCATCCTGTTCTCTGTCCCAGCCTCTCTCACTAACCCCTCGTCTGGCTGCATGTCTCTTCTTTCCTCTCTCCTTTTCTCAAACTCTCCTGCTTCCTGGCTTTCCTCTTTCAATTCCTCCATTTCAGTCCTGCAGCCCGGCACTACTTTTTCCTCTTGCCTCCCTTTGGCCTGCTCCCTTGCCTTTCTCCCTCTGTTCCATATCCTTCTTCCCGACTTGTCTCTTGGAGACTTTTGGCCACTTTGCACCCAAGTCTGGGGATGTTTTGGAAACTTTTCAGAGGCCTCGCTGGTGACAGGGGGGACAGCAGGCAGTGACAGGCCCGGGGCTGACAGGCTCCCCCTCCCCTAGCGGGCGCTCAGCTGCCACACCCAGCTGACATAGAACCTTTGTCACAATGCCCGCTACCGTGGTGAGGATGCGGGCACTCTGCAGGTGACAGGGACCCAGCAGGACTTGGTGTCAGTTCAGCAATTGCTCAGTTCCCCAAAGAAGCTGAATTCTGCAAATTGCTGCTTTTGCTCTTAAAATGATGCCATCAGGTGGGTGTTTTGGTGTAATACACTGCAAACCAGAGAAGAAATGCTGAAATATTCCCATGATATGCATGGTCTCTGCACCAAACCACCATGACTCAGCCTAAGTACATCTGCCGCTTGTTCTCTTGTACTGCCAGCAGATTGTGGAAGTACAGTGTAAAAACCATCTTTATGGAGAGATCTTTGTGGTTTAGGCTTAGTCTAAGTGTCTCAAGTAGCCGGGGCTTTTGTTTGGGCCTAATCCATAAGGTCTGATGGCTTTCCTCCTCATCTCAAGATGAATGTGGTAGAAAATATAAATCAAAGAAACGTCCTTTGGCCTAGCCTTGCCTTGCCTTGCCTTATTTCCTTCTCATCCTGTTCTCTGTCCCAGCCTCTCTCACTAACCCCTCGTCTGGCTGCATGTCTCTTCTTTCCTCTCTCCTTTCCTCAAACTCTCCTGCTTCCTGGCTTTCGTCTTTCAATTCCTCCATTTCAGTCCTGCAGTCCGGCACTACTTTTTCCTCTTGCCTCCCTTTGGCCTGCTCCCTTGCCTTTCTCCCTCTGTTCCATATCCTTCTTCCCGACTTGTCTCTTGGAGACTTTTGGCCACTTTGCACCCAAGTCTGGGGATGTTTTGGAAACTTTTCAGAGGCCTCGCTGGTGACAGGGGGACAGCAGGCAGTGACAGGCCCAGGGCTGACAGGCTCCCCATCCCCTACTTGCCGCTCGGCTGCCACACCCAGCTGACATAGAACCTTTGTCACAATGCCCGCTACCGTGGTGAGGATGCGGGCACTCTGCAGGTGACAGGGACCCAGCAGGACTTGGTGTCAGCTCAGCAATTGCTCAGTTCCCCAAAGAAGCTGAATTCTGCAAATTTCTGCTTTTGCTCTTGAAATGATGTCATTAGGTGGGTGTTCAGGTGTAATACACTGAAAACCAGAGCAGAAATGCTGAAATATTCCCATGATATGCGTGGTCTCTGCACCAAACCACCATGACTCAGACTAAAGACATCTGCCGCTTGTTGTCTTTTACTGCCAGCATATTTTGGAAGTACAGTGTAAAAACCATCTTTATGGAGAGATCTTTGTGGTTTAGGCTTAGTCTAAGTGTCTCAAGTAGCCGGGGCTTTTGTTTGGGCCTAATCCATAAGGTCTGATGGCTTTCCTCCTCATCTCAAGATGAATGTGGTAGAAAACATAAATCAAAGAAACGTCCTTTGGCCTAGCCTTGCCTTGCCTTGCCTTATTTCCTTCTCATCCTGTTCTCTGTCCCAGCCTCTCTCACTAACCCCTCGTCTGGCTGCATGTCTCTTCTTTCCTCTCTCCTTTTCTCAAACTCTCCTGCTTCCTGGCTTTCGTCTTTCAATTCCTCCATTTCAGTCCTGCAGCCCGGCACTACTTTTTCCTCTTGCCTCCCTTTGGCCTGCTCCCTTGGCTTTCTCCCTCTGTTCCATATCCTTCTTCCCGACTTGTCTCTTGGAGACTTTTGGCCACTTTGCACCCAAGTCTGGGGATGTTTTGGAAACTTTTCAGAGGCCTCGCTGGTGACAGGGGGGACAGCAGGCAGTGACAGGCCCGGGGCTGACAGGCTCCCCCTCCCCTAGCCGGCGCTCGGTTGCCACACCCAGCTGACATAGAACCTTTGTCACAATGCCCGCTACCGTGGTGAGGATGCGGGCACTCTGCAGGTGACAGGGACCCAGCAGGACTTGGTGTCAGCTCAGCAATTGCTCAGTTCCCCAAAGAAGCTGAATTCTGCAAATTGCTGCTTTTGCTCTTGAAATGATGTCATCAGGTTGGTGTTTTGGTGTAATACACTGAAAACCAGAGCAGAAATGCTGAAATATTCCCATGATATGCATGGTCTCTGCACCAAACCACCATGACTCAGCCTAAGTACATCTGCCGCTTGTTCTTCTGTACTGCCAGCAGATTGTGGAAGTACAGTATAAAAACCATCTTCATGGAGAGATCTTTGTGGTTTAGGCTTAGTCTAAGTGTCTCAAGTAGCCGGGGCTTTTGTTTGGGCCTAATCCATAAGGTCTGATGGCTTTCCTCCTCATCTCAAGATGAATGTGGTAGAAAACATAAATCAAAGAAACGTCCTTTGGCCTAGCCTTGCCTTGCCTTGCCTTATTTCCTTCTCATCCTGTTCTCTGTCCCAGCCTCTCTCACTAACCCCTCGTCTGGCTGCATGTCTCTTCTTTCCTCTCTCCTTTTCTCAAACTCTCCTGCTTCCTGGCTTTCGTCTTTCAATTCCTCCATTTCAGTCCTGCAGCCCGGCACTACTTTGCCTCCCTTTGCCTCCCTTTGCCTCCCTTTGCCTCCCTTTGCCTCCTCTTGCCTCCCTTTGGCCTGCTCCCTTGGCTTTCTCCCTCTGTTCCATATCCTTCTTCCCGACTTGTCTCTTGGAGACTTTTGGCCACTTTGCACCCAAGTCTGGGGATGTTTTGGAAACTTTTCAGAGGCCTCGCTGGTGACAGGGGGGACAGCAGGCAGTGACAGGTCCGGGGCTGACAAGCTCCCCCTCCCCTAGCGGGCGCTCAGCTGCCACACCCAGCTGACATAGAACCTTTATCACAATGCCCGCTACCGTGGTGAGGATGCGGGCACTCTGCAGGTGACAGGGACCCAGCAGGACTTGGTGTCAGCTCAGCAATTGCTCAGTTCCCCAAAGAAGCTGAATTCTGCAAATTGCTGCTTTTGCTCTTAAAATGATGTCATCAGGTGGGTGTTTTGGTGTAATACACTGAAAACCAGAGCAGAAATGCTGAAATATTCCCATGATATGCATGGTCTCTGCACCAAACCACCATGACTCAGCCTAAGTACATCTGCCGCTTGTTCTTCTGTACTGACAGAAGATTATGGAAGTACAGTGTAAAAACCATCTTTATGGAGAGATCTTTGTGGTTTAGGCTTAGTCTAAGTGTCTCAAGTAGCCGGGGCTTTTGTTTGGGCCTAATCCATAAGGTCTGATGGCTTTCCTCCTCATCTCAAGATGAATGTGGTAGAAAATATAAATCAAAGAAACGTCCTTTGGCCTAGCCTTGCCTTGCCTTGCCTTATTTCCTTCTCATCCTGTTCTCTGTCCCAGCCTCTCTCACTAACCCCTCGTCTGGCTGCATGTCTCTTCTTTCCTCTCTCCTTTTCTCAAACTCTCCTGATTCCTGGCTTTCGTCTTTCAATTCCTCCATTTCAGTCCTGCAGCCCGGCACTACTTTTTCCTCTTGCCTCCCTTTGGCCTGCTCCCTTGCCTTTCTCCCTCTGTTCCATATCCTTCTTCCCGACTTGTCTCTTGGAGACTTTTGGCCACTTTGCACCCAAGTCTGGGGATGTTTTGGAAACTTTTCAGAGGCCTCGCTGGTGACAGGGGGGACAGCAGGCAGTGACAGGCCCAGAGCTGACAGGCTCCCCCTCCCCTAGTGGGCGCTCGGCTGCCACACCCAGCTGACATAGAACCTTTGTCACAATGCCCGCTACCGTGGTGAGGATGCGGGCACTCTGCAGGTGACAGGGACCCAGCAGGACTTGGTGTCAGTTCAGCAATTGCTCAGTTCCCCAAAGAAGCTGAGTTCTGCAAATTGTTGCTTTTGCTCTTGAAATGATGTCATCAGGTGGGTGTTTTGGTGTAATACACTGAAAACCAGAGCAGAAATGCTGAAATATTCCCATGATATGCATGGTCTCTGCACCAAACCACCACGACTCAGCCTAAATAGATCTGCCGCTTGTTCTCTTGTACTGTCAGCAGATTGTGGAAGTACAGTGTAAAAACCATCTTTATGGAGAGATCTTTGTGGTTTAGGCTTAGTCTAAGTGTCTCAAGTAGCCGGGGCTTTTGTTTGGGCCTAATCCATAAGGTCTGATGGCTTTCCTCCTCATCTCAAGATGAATGTGGTAGAAAACATAAATCAAAGAAACGTCCTTTGGCCTAGCCTTGCCTTGCCTTGCCTTATTTCCTTCTCATCCTGTTCTCTGTCCCAGCCTCTCTCAATAACCCCTCGCCTGGTTGCATGTCTCTTCTTTCCTCTCTCCTTTTCTCAAACTCTCCTGCTTCCTGGCTTTCGTCTTTCAATTCCTCCATTTCAGTCCTGCAGCCCGGCACTACTTTTTCCTCTTGCCTCCCTTTGGCCTGCTCCCTTGCCTTTCTCCCTCTGTTCCATATCCTTCTTCCCGACTTGTCTCTTGGAGACTTTTGGCCACTTTGCACCCAAGTCTGGGCATGTTTTGGAAACTTTTCAGAGGCCTCGCTGGTGACAGGGGGGACAGCAGGCAGTGACAGGCCCGGGGCTGACAGGCTCCCCCTCCCCTAGTGGGCGCTCGGTTGCCACACCCAGCTGACATAGAACCTTTGTCACAATGCCCGCTACCGTGGTGAGGATGCGGGCACTCTGCAGGTGACAGGGACCCAGCAGGACTTGGTGTCAGCTCAGCAATTGCTCAGTTCCCCAAAGAAGCTGAATTCTGCAAATTGCTGCTTTTGCTCTTGAAATGATGTCATTAGGTGGGTGTTCAGGTGTAATACACTGAAAACCAGAGCAGAAATGCTGAAATATTCCCATGATATGCATGGTCTCTGCACCAAACCACCACGACTCAGCCTAAATACATCTGCCACTTGTTGTCTTGTACTGCCAGCAGATTGTGGAAGTACAGTGTAAAAACCATCTTTATGGAGAGATCTTTGTGGTTTAGGCTTAGTCTAAGTGTATCAAGTAGCCAGGGCTTTTGTTTGGGCCTAATCCATAAGGTCTGATGGCTTTCCTCCTCATCTCAAGATGAATGTGGTAGAAAATATAAATCAAAGAAACGTCCTTTGGCCTACCCTTGCCTTGCCTTGCCTTATTTCCTTCTCATCCTGTTCTCTGTCCCAGCCTCTCTCACTAACCCCTCGTCTGGCTGCATGTCTCTTCTTTCCTCTCTCCTTTTCTCAAACTCTCCTGCTTCCTGGCTTTCGTCTTTCAATTCCTCCATTTCAGTCCTGCAGCCCGGCACTACTTTTTCCTCTTGCCTCCCTTTGGCCTGCTCCCTTGCCTTTCTCCCTCTGTTCCATATCCTTCTTCCCGACTTGTCTCTTGGAGACTTTTGGCCACTTTGCACCCAAGTCTGGGCATGTTTTGGAAACTTTTCAGAGGCCTCGCTGGTGACAGGGGGGACAGCAGGCAGTGACAGGCCCAGGGATGACAGGCTCCCCCTCCCCTAGCTGGCGCTCAGCTGCCACACCCAGCTGACATAGAACCTTTGTCACAATGCCCGCTACCGTGGTGAGGATGCGGGCACTCTGCAGGTGACAGGGACCCAGCAGGACTTGGTGTCAGTTCAGCAATTGCTCAGTTCCCCAAAGAAGCTGAATTCTGCAAATTGCTGCTTTTGCTCTTAAAATGATGCCATCAGGTGGGTGTTTTGGTGTAATACACTGCAAACCAGAGCAGAAATGCTGAAATATTCCCATGATATGCATGGTCTCTGCACCAAACCACCATGACTCAGCCTAAGTACATCTGCCGCTTGTTCTCTTGTACTGTCAGCAGATTGTGGAAGTACAGTGTAAAAACCATCTTTATGGAGAGATCTTTGTGGTTTAGGCTTAGTCTAAGTGTCTCAAGTAGCCGGGGCTTTTGTTTGGGCCTAATCCATAAGGTCTGATGGCTTTCCTCCTCATCTCAAGATGAATGTGGTAGAAAATATAAATCAAAGAAACGTCCTTTGGCCTAGCCTTGCCTTGCCTTGCCTTATTTCCTTCTCATCCTGTTCTCTGTCCCAGCCTCTCTCACTAACCCCTCGTCTGGCTGCATGTCTCTTCTTTCCTCTCTCCTTTCCTCAAACTCTCCTGCTTCCTGGCTTTCGTCTTTCAATTCCTCCATTTCAGTCCTGCAGCCCGGCACTACTTTTTCCTCTTGCCTCCCTTTGGCCTGCTCCCTTGCCTTTCTCCCTCTGTTCCATATCCTTCTTCCCGACTTGTCTCTTGGAGACTTTTGGCCACTTTGCACCCAAGTCTGGGGATGTTTTGGAAACTTTTCAGAGGCCTCGCTGGTGACAGGGGGGACAGCAGGCAGTGACAGGCCCAGGGATGACAGGCTCCCCCTCCCCTAGCGGGCGCTCAGCTGCCACACCCAGCTGACATAGAACCTTTGTCACAATGCCCGCTACCGTGGTGAGGATGCGGGCACTCTGCAGGTGACAGGGACCCAGCAGGACTTGGTGTCAGTTCAGCAATTGCTCAGTTCCCCAAAGAAGCTGAATTCTGCAAATTGCTGCTTTTGCTCTTAAAATGATGCCATCAGGTGGGTGTTTTGGTGTTATACACTGCAAACCAGAGCAGAAATGCTGAAATATTCCCATGATATGCATGGTCTCTGCACCAAACCACCATGACTCAGCCTAAGTACATCTGCCGCTTGTTCTCTTGTACTGTCAGCAGATTGTGGAAGTACAGTGTAAAAACCATCTTTATGGAGAGATCTTTGTGGTTTAGGCTTAGTCTAAGTGTCTCAAGTAGCCGGGGCTTTTGTTTGGGCCTAATCCATAAGGTCTGATGGCTTTCCTCCTCATCTCAAGATGAATGTGGTAGAAAATATAAATCAAAGAAACGTCCTTTGGCCTAGCCTTGCCTTGCCTTGCCTTATTTCCTTCTCATCCTGTTCTCTGTCCCAGCCTCTCTCACTAACCCCTCGTCTGGCTGCATGTCTCTTCTTTCCTCTCTCCTTTCCTCAAACTCTCCTGCTTCCTGGCTTTCGTCTTTCAATTCCTCCATTTCAGTCCTGCAGCCCGGCACTACTTTTTCCTCTTGCCTCCCTTTGGCCTGCTCCCTTGCCTTTCTCCCTCTGTTCCATATCCTTCTTCCCGACTTGTCTCTTGGAGACTTTTGGCCACTTTGCACCCAAGTCTGGGGATGTTTTGGAAACTTTTCAGAGGCCTCGCTGGTGACAGGGGGGACAGCAGGCAGTGACAGGCCCGGGGCTGACAGGCTCCCCCTCCCCTAGCGGGCGCTCGGCTGCCACACCCAGCTGACATAGAACCTTTGTCACAATGCCCGCTACCGTGGTGAGGATGCGGGCACTCTGCAGGTGACAGGGACCCAGCAGGACTTGGTGTCAGTTCAGCAATTGCTCAGTTCCCCAAAGAAGCTGAATTCTGCAAATTGCTGCTTTTGCTCTTGAAATGATGTCATCAGGTGGGTGTTTTGGTGTAATACACTGAAAACCAGAGCAGAAATGCTGAAATATTCCCATGATATGTATGGTCTCTGCACCAAACCACCATGACTCAGACTAAATACATCTGCCGCTTGTTCTTCTGTACTGCCAGCAGATTTTGGAAGTACAGTGTAAAAACCATCTTTATGGAGAGATCTTTGTGGTTTAGGCTTAGTCTAAGTGTCTCAAGTAGCCGGGGCTTTTGTTTGGGCCTAATCCATAAGGTCTGATGGCTTTGCTCCTCATCTCAAGATGAACGTGGTAGAAAATATAAATCAAGGAAATGTCCTTTGGCCTAGCCTTGCCTTGCCTTGCCTTATTTCCTTCTCATCCTGTTCTCTGTCCCAGCCTCTCTCAATAACCCCTCGTCTGGCTGCATGTCTCTTCTTTCCTCTCTCCTTTTCTCAAACTCTCCTGCTTCCTGGCTTTCGTCTTTCAATTCCTCCATTTCAGTCCTGCAGCCCGGCACTACTTTTTCCTCCCTTGGCTTTCTCCCTCTGTTCCATATCCTTCTTCCCGACTTGTCTCTTGGAGACTTTTGGCCACTTTGCACCCAAGTCTGGGGATGTTTTGGAAACTTTTCAGAGGCCTCGCTGGTGACAGGGGGGACAGCAGGCAGTGACAGGCCCGGGGCTGACAGACTCCCCCTCCCCTAGCAGGCGTTCGGCTGCCACACCCAGCTGACATAGAACCTTTGTCACAATGCCCGCTACCGTGGTGAGGATGCGGGCACTCTGCAGGTGACAGGGACCCAGCAGGACTTGGTGTCAGTTCAGCAATTGCTCAGTTCCCCAAAGAAGCTGAATTCCGCAAATTGCTGATTTTGCTCTTGAAATGATGTAATCAGGTGGGTGTTTTGGTGTAATACACTAAAAAACCAGAGCAGAAATGCTGAAATATTCCCCTGATATGCATGGTCTCTGCACCAAACCACCACGACTCAGTCTAAATACATCTGCCGCTTGTTCTATTGTACTGCCAGCAGATTGTGGAAGTACAGTGTAAAAACCATCTTTATGGAGGGATCTTTGTGGTTTAGGTTTAGTCTAAGTGTCTCAAGTAGCCGGGGCTTTTGTTTGGGCCTAATCCATAAGGTCTGATGGCTTTGCTCCTCATCTCAAGATGAACGTGGCAGAAAATATAAATCAAAGAAACGTCCTTTGGCCTAGCCTTGCCTTGCCTTGCCTTATTTCCTTCTCATCCTGTTCTCTGTCCAAGCCTCTCTCACTAACCCCTCGTCTGGCTGCATGTCTCTTCTTTCCTCTCTCCTTTTCTCAAACTCTCCTGCTTCCTGGCTTTCGTCTTTCAATTCCTCCATTTCAGTCCTGCAGCCCGGCACTACTTTTTCCTCTTGCCTCCCTTTGGCCTGCTCCCTTGCCTTTCTCCCTCTGTTCCATATCCTTCTTCCCGACTTGTCTCTTGGAGACTTTTGGCCACTTTGCACCCAAGTCTGGGCATGTTTTGGAAACTTTTCAGAGGCCTCGCTGGTGACAGGGGGGACAGCAGGCAGTGACAGGCCCGGGGCTGACAGGCTCCCCCTCCCCTAGCGGGCGCTCGGCTGCCACACCCAGCTGACATAGAACCTTTGTCACAATGCCCGCTACCGTGGTGAGGATGCGGGCACTCTGCAGGTGACAGGGACCCAGCAGGACTTGGTGTCAGCTCAGCAATTGCTCAGTTCCCCAAAGAAGCTGAATTCTGCAAATTGCTGCTTTTGCTCTTGAAATGATGTCATCAGGTGGGTGTTTTGGTGTAATACACTGAAAACCAGAGCAGAAATGCTGAAATATTCCCATGATATGCATGGTCTCTGCACCAAACCACCACGACTCAGCCTAAATACATCTGCCGCTTGTTCTTCTGTACTGCCAGAAGATTGTAGAAGTACAGTATAAAAACCATCTTTATGGAGGGATCTTTGTGGTTTAGGCTTAGTCTAAGTGTCTCAAGTAGCCGGGGCTTTTGTTTGGGCCTAATCCATAAGGTCTGATGGCTTTCCTCCTCATCTCAAGATGAACGTGGTAGAAAATATAAATCAAGGAAATGTCCTTTGGCCTAGCCTTGCCTTGCCTTGCCTTATTTCCTTCTCATCCTGTTCTCTGTCCCAGCCTCTCTCACTAACCCCTCGTCTGGCTGCATGTCTCTTCTTTCCTCTCTCCTTTTCTCAAACTCTCCTGCTTCCTGGCTTTCGTCTTTCAATTCCTCCATTTCAGTCCTGCAGCCCGGCACTACCTTTTCCTCTTGCCTCCCTTTGGCTTGCTCCCTTGGCTTTCTCCCTCTGTTCCATATCCTTCTTCCCGACTTGTCTCTTGGAGACTTTTGGCCACTTTGCACCCAAGTCTAGGGATGTTTTCGAAACTTTTCAGAGGCCTCGCTGGTGACAGGGGGGACAGCAGGCAGTGACAGGCCCGGGGCTGACAGGCTCCCCCTCCCCTAGCGGGCACTCGGCTGCCACACCCAGCTGACATAGAACCTTTGTCACAATGCCCGCTACCGTGGTGAGGATGCGGGCACTCTGCAGGTGACAGGGACCCAGCAGGACTTGGTGTCAGTTCAGCAATTGCTCAGTTCCCCAAAGAAGCTGAATTCTGCAAATTGCTGCTTTTGCTCTTGATATGATGTCATCAGGTGGGTGTTTTGGTGTAATACACTGAAAACCAGAGCAGAAATGCTGAAATATTCCCATGATATGCATGGTCTCTGCACCAAACCACCACGACTCAGCCTAAATACATCTGCCGCTTGTTCTCTTGTACTGCCAGCAGATTGTGGAAGTACAGTGTAAAAACCATCTTTATGGAGAGATCTTTGTGGTTTAGGCTTAGTCAAAGTGTCTCAAGTAGCCGGGGTTTTTGTTTGGGCCTAATCCATAAGGTCTGATGGCTTTCCTCCTCATCTCCAGATGAATGTGGTAGAAAATATAAATCAAGGAAACGTCCTTTGGCCTAGCCTTGCCTTGCCTTGCCTTATTTCCTTCTCATCCTGTTCTCTGTCCAAGCCTCTCTCACTAACCCCTCGTCTGGCTGCATGTCTCTTCTTTCCTCTCTCCTTTTCTCAAACTCTCCTGCTTCCTGGCTTTCGTCTTTCAATTCCTCCATTTCAGTCCTGCAGCCCAGCACTACTTTTTCCTCTTGCCTCCCCTTGGCCTGCTCCCTTGGCTTTCTCCTGTAGTGGCAGAGCCCCCCCCACCCCAGGGGGATGGGGTTGTCGCCAGCCTGGCTGAGAGTTGAGACAGAGACAAAAGAAACTAAAGGAGCACCATTAGAAGGTAATAATGAGTGAGCAATCGCCGGACACATGGGTGCAGAGCGCGTGGACAGCACATGCAGCCTATCATGTTATTGTATAACACGAGTTACAACCAATCACAGTGTTGTAAGGCGCGTGGACAGGGCAGCTTTGCTAGAAAGCTAGCCCGGTCCGACAATAAAGCGAACTCTGTGAACATCATATTGGTGTGTCAGGTTCCGTGGCTCGCATGGATAAAGCAACACTTTGGTGACCCCGACGTGATACTTCGTATCGAAGCAAGATCGCCGGAAGTGAAGACGCGAGGACGCCACCTGGGGGCGACACCAGCCCAGCGCTCAATCATAGCGGAAAGTAGGCCTACGAGGAAGCAGGTGGCATGGGAAACACGGCATCCGTGGAAGAAAAAATTATAGTGAGAAGTATTCTGCAGCTGGCTGCAAGAACAGTAAGAATTTTGGAAAAAGACGCGGTGGAGCGCCTTTTACTATTCGCCCAGCGTAAGGGCTGTGTTCGTTCGACGGACGAATTTTTTTCTCCCGGTACATGGGAGGACATAGGGACCGAACTATGGGAAGCGGTTACAAGGGGGAGCCGTGAGGCTTGCGATCTCGCCGGACCCTGACGGGAGATCAGGCAGCTAACGCAGGAAGTCTCAGAGGAGCCGGAGCTGTGTGCCGTCCCCTCGGAGCTGCCCGCCGCGAACTGCCCACCCTCCGAGGACTCCGAAGAATCAACACCGCTGGTATGTCCCGTATCAGATCTGGAGTTCTGGGGCGGAGAGCAAATTGTACCCTCTGCGCCCGTTGAGCCATTGCCTGGCTCCGACGACGAATGGCAGCAACCGGCAAGTTTCAACAAGCCAGGACAAGTTAATCCAGCCGACGTGCCTTTGCCGGAGGACCCGATGGAACACCAGGACGGAGCACCGCAGAATCGCCCTGACTTCCAGGAGGAGAGCCACGTGCAGAGCCTGAAGGACTTACTGAGACGGCAGGAGAGCCAGATGCAAGAAGTTCTAGAAGCTATGAAACGACTAGATGGCGGTAACTGTAAAACTTCGCGGTTAATAGCATATAAAAAGGCGTCAGATGCAATTAAGGACAGGCTGGAGGCAATTGGCAGGGAATGTGAAAAACGGGGAAAACAGGAAAGGGAGGGGGTGGAATTAGACCTCACTCCCGAGGAGCTCCGTATTAAAAGGGAGCGAATACAAAAATGGGCTAGACAATGTGTTGAAGATGGGATGTGGTCTGTAAGAGAAGCAGATGAATATTTGAGAGCGCGATATGGAAAAGGGCTGGAGACTGGGTTAGCAGATCGGTTTGCAAATATGCGTCGACTTACTGATCCACAGGGAAACACAAGGGAATTGTATAGCAGTGATAATAATGATAATTTGGGTGCTGCCCCTGTGCATCAGGGTAGAGATATTCCTCGAGATCATTCTTATAATGCAGGGCAACGTTGGCAAGGGGTAATCAGAGATGCAACTATTGAAGGGATCATGTTACCTGGTAGTATTACAGCAATGCCAGTGCACATAGATAATAGAGGACAAAGGCAGTGGTCGCCTTTTGATTGGAAAACAGTTAAGCAATTGCAAAGTGCAGTTATGCAATATGGTATGGATAATAAGCATGTGATGCAGCTAATCAATTCATTTTTCAAGGGGCAAGTACTAACTCAAACAGATATTAGGGCATTGATGGAGTTATTGCTTCCTCCAACGGGGTATTTGCTGTTCTTGGACAAGTGGCAGGGGAAAGTGGAATTGGCAGTATTAGAAAATGTTCGTTTACCAGCTGCTGATCCGTTGCGGTTAGCTAGCATGGACCAGTTACTGGGTCGTGGGCAATATGCGGATGGTGCTACTCAGGCAGCACTTCATCCAAGGATTTTGCAGCAAACGCAAGGGCTTGTCTTGGCGGCAGTGAAAGAATTGCCAAATATAGGTAACCCTGTGCCACCCTATTCTACAATAGAGTGGGATCCTGGGGAACCATATATGACATTTGTGGATTGTTTAAAAGAAGCTATAGATGCCTCTCCTAACTTGACTCCAGAGGCAAAAGCTGCTGTGGGGAAAGATTTGGCTATGATGAATGCAAACACCCAATGCCAACAGATATTAGCCGGTTTGGGAAAAACTGCTTCTTTAGCAGAGATGGTGGAAGCTTGCACACAGGTACCAATTATGCAACAGGAGGTAGAAAAAGCAAAAATACATGTTCAAGCCCACGCTGCGGCCTTGGCTGCAGCACGTAAGCCTGCAATGAAAGGTGGAAGCCCTTCTTCTTGTGGCCTAGCATGTTTTACTTGTGAACAGACAGGACATATTAAAAGAAACTGCCCTCAATATGCTTAGCAGCATTGCAAAAATGGCATAACTGTCCAGTTAATCTGGTAACAGATTCTCTTTATGTTGTGGGAATTGTACAAAGAATACATAGAGCGCTTTTGCAGCGAGTTTCCAATTCCTTATTGTTTGAAGCATTGTTAGATTTGTGGAACGTATTCGATTATAGGACAGCACCAGTATTTATCATGCAAATAAAAAGCCATACTAACATACCAGGTGGTCTAGTAGAGGGAAACAGCATCATAGACAAACTTGTGGCAGTAGCAGATATATCCCCTTTTGAACAAGCCAGACAAGCTCACAAATTCTTTCATCAATCCTCAGCAGCACTCCGAAAGCAGTTTACAATTACAAAGGAACAAGCTCGAGCCATTATTGCATCTTGTCCTGATTGTGCCCGCATAGTCCCTCTCCAACAAAAGGGAGTAAATCCTCGGGGCTTGCAGCCAGGTCAGTTATGGCAAACTGATATTACTGAATTTGCACCATTTGGCAGACAAAAGTACATTCATGTCTCCATAGATACCTGTTCAGGACTGCTGTGGGCTACAGCCTTGACCTCAGCAAATGCAAAGGCAGTAAAACGTCATTTACTACAAGCTTTTGCTGTCATGGGTGTCCCTACACAAATCAAAACAGATAATGGTCCTGCATACCACTCTGACAGACTTGCAGCCTTCCTCACCCAGTGGAAGGTACAACACCTGTTTGGAGTCCCTTATAATTCTACTGGCCAAGCAATTATTGAGCGTGCACACCGTACATTAAAAAATCTTTTGTCTGTTTTGAAAAAACAAGGGGGAATTGGTGTGAGCTCGGAAGAGGTATTGATGAAGGCATTGTATGTGCTGAACTGGCTTAATCCTAAAAGTGAAACTGAAATGGAACCGGTTGTTATGCACCATATCAAAAATGTCAAAGATTTTTCCGAAAATGTGCCTAAGGTTAGTGTGTTTAATCCGACAACACAACAATGGGAAGGTCCTATGTCACTAATAACCTGGGGAAGGGGATATGCTTGTGTTTCTACAGGTAACCACAAAAATTCATGGATCCCAGCAAAGTGGGTGAGACCTTGGCTAGCTAACAGAGAAGAAACCGATTGCAGTGATGACAACCCTTAACCTCAGACATGTTATCGCTTTAAGCAACGAATGTAGCCAATGTTGAGAATACCACTTTGTAAAACAGAGCAGCAATTAATTTTTTTCTTATTGGACATGTTCACAGTTATGAAGACTTTGATTGTATGTGTTGTTTGAACTTAAAAGTTAAAAAGATAGAAGATTTGCAGAACAAGAAAATAACAGAAGATTTTGGGTTTTTTGGGGTGAATGCCTTGTTTGGTTAAAAGGAATATTGAAAACAGGTTTGTTCTTGTTAATTGTAATTGTATTAACCTTAATGTTCTTACCCTGTATTTCACACTGTATTTAAAGCATGATACGGCGTATTGTTAATATTAAATAAAAGAGGGGGAGATGTAGTGGCAGAGCCCCCCCCGCCCCAGGGGGATGGGGTTGTCGCCAGCCTGGCTGAGAGTTGAGACAGAGACAAAAGAAACTAAAGGAGCACCATTAGAAGGTAATAATGAGTGAGCAATCGCCGGACACATGGGTGCAGAGCGCGTGGACAGCACATGCAGCCTATCATGTTATTGTATAACACGAGTTACAACCAATCACAGTGTTGTAAGGCGCGTGGACAGGGCAGCTTTGCTAGAAAGCTAGCCCGGTCCGACAATAAAGCAAACTCTGTGAACATCATATTGGTGTGTCAGGTTCCGTGGATCGCATGGATAAAGCAACATTCTCCCTCTGTTCCATATCCTTCTTCCCGACTTGTCTCTTGGAGACTTTTGGCCACTTTGGAGCCAAGTCTGGGGATGTTTTGGAAACTTTTCAGAGGCCTCGCTGGTGACAGGGGGGACAGCAGGCAGTGACAGGCCCGGGGCTGACAGGCTCCCGCTCACCTAGCGGGCGCTCGGCTGCCACACCCAGCTGACATAGAACCTTTGTCAAAATGCCCGCTACCGTGGTGAGGATGCGGGCACTCTGCAGGTGACAGGGACCCAGCAGGAATTGGTGTCAGCTCAGCAATTGCTCAGTTCCTCAGAGAAGCTGAATTCTGCAAATTGCTGCTTTTGCTTTTGAAATGATGTCATCAGGTGGGTGTTTTGGTGTAATACACTGAAAACCAGAGCAGAAATCCTGAAATATTACCATGATATGCATGGTCTCTGCACCAAAGCACCATGACTCAGCCTAAGTACATCTGCCGCTTGTTCTTCTGTACTGACAGCAGATTGTGGAAGTACAGTATAAAAACCACCTTTATGGAGAGATCTTTGTGGTTTAGGCTTAGTCTAAGTGTCTCAAGTAGCCGGGGCTTTTGTTTGGGCCTAATCCATAAGGTCTGATGGCTTTCCTCCTCATCTCAAGATGAATGTGGTAGAAAATATAAATCAAGGAAACGTCCTTTGGCCTAGCCTTGCCTTGCCTTGCCTTATTTCCTTCTCATCCTGTTCTCTGTCCCAGCCTCTCTTACTAACCCCTCGTCTGGCTGCATGTCTCTTCTTTCCTCTCTCCTTTTCTCAAACTCTCCAGCTTCCTGGCTTTCCTCTTTCAATTCCTCCATTTCAGTCCTGCAGCCCTGCACTACTTTTTCCTCTTGCCTCCCTTTGGCCTACTCCCTTGCCTTTCTCCCTCTGTTCCATATCCTTCTTCCCGACTTGTCTCTTGGAGACTTTTGGCCACTTTGCACCCAAGTCTGGGGATGTTTTGGAAACTTTTCAGAGGCCTCGCTGGTGCCAGGGGGGACAGCAGGCAGTGACAGGCCCGGGGCTGACAGGCTCCCCGTCCCCTAGCGGGCGCTCGGCTGCCACACCCACCTGACATAGATCCTTTGTCACAATGCCCGCTACCGTGGTGAGGATGCGGGCACTCTGCAGGTGACAGGGACCCAGCAGGACTTGGTGTCAGCTCAGCAATTGCTCAGTTCCGCAAAGAAGCTGAGTTCTGCAAATTGCTGCTTTTGCTCTTGAAATGATGTCATCAGGTGGGTGTTTTGGTGTAATATACTGAAAACTAGAGCAGAAATGCTGAAATATTCCCATGATATGCATGGTCTCTGCACCAAACCACCATGACTCAGCCTAAATACATCTGCCGCTTGTTCTTCTGTACTGCCAGAAGATTGTGGAAGTACAGTATAAAAACCATCTTTATGGAGTGAACTTTGTGGTTTAGGCTTAGTCTAAGTGTCTCAAGTAGCCGGGGCTTTTGTTTGGGCCTAATCCATAAGGTCTGATGGCTTTCCTCCTCATCTCAAGATGAATGTGGTAGAAAATATAAATCAAAGAAACGTCCTTTGGCCTAGCCTTGCCTTGCCTTGCCTTATTTCCTTCTCATCCTGTTCTCTGTCCCAGCCTCTCTCACTAAGCCCACGTCTGGCTGCATGTCTCTTCTTTCCTCTCTCCTTTTCTCAAACTCTCCTGCTTCCTGGCTTTCCTCTTTCAATTCCTCCATTTCAGTCCTGCAGCCCCGCACTACTTTTTCCTCTTGCCTCCCTTTGGCCTGCTCCCTTGGCTTTCTCCCTCTGTTCCATATCCTTCTTCCCGACTTCTCTCTTGGAGACTTTTGGCCACTTTGCACCCAAGTCTGGGGATGTTTTGGAAACTTTTCAGAGACCTCGCTGGTGACAGGGGGGACAGCAGGCAGTGACAGGCCCGGGGCTGACAGGCTCCCGCTCACCTAGCGGGCGCTCGGCTGCCACACCCACCTGACATAGAACCTTTGTCACAATGCCCGCTACCGTGGTGAGGATGCGGGCACTCTGCAGGTCACAGGGACCCAGCAGGACTTGGTGTCAGCTCAGCAATTGCTCAGTTCCCCAAAGAAGCTGAATTCTGCAAATTGCTGCTTTTGCTCTTAAAATGATGCCGTCAGGTGGGTGTTTTGGTGTAATACACTGAAAACCAGAGCAGAAATGCTGAAATATTCCCATGATATGCATGGTCTCTGCACCAAACCACCATGACTCAGCCTAAGTACATCTGCCGCTTCTTCTTTTGTACTGACAGCTGATTGTGGAAGTACAGTATAAAAAGCATCCTTATGGAGAGAACTTTGCATTTTAGGCTTAGTCTAAGTGTCTCAAGTAGCCGGGGTTTTTGTTTGTGCCTAATCCATAAGGTCTGATGGCTTTCCTCCTCATCTCAAGATGAACGTGGTAGAAAATATAAATCAAGGAACCGTCCTTTGGCCTAGCCTTGCCTTGCCTTGCCTTATTTCCTTCTCATCCTGTTCTCTGTCCCAGCCTCTCTCACTAACCCCTCGTCTGGCTGCATGTCTCTTCCTTCCCCTCTCCTTTTCTCAAACTCTCCTGCTTCCTGGCTCTTGCCTTTCAATTCCTCCATTTCAGTCCTGCAGCCCGGTACTATTTTTTCTTCTTCCCTCCCTTTGGCCTGCTCTGTTGGAGCGATAAAGGACTCAGCTCTCCGATTCAATGTGAATCACGGAAAGCCATTTATTACAGAAACAAGTGTCCTTATATACGCAAGTATTCTCTAATCACGCGTCCATGCTCCAAGCATGCATTCGCTAAATGAATATCATGGGCAGTCTACTACACCGGAGCCCCACTGATGGTAGGTCCGATGACTCACGCCATGCTGAGGCCCTGTTAATGAAGAAATGCCGCTCTTTCTCACAGCAGATTCTGTTCTCAGCTTCTCGAATTGGCCTTGAGATTTCTTTGGGCCTGACTAATTCAACAACCTATCTCCATCTAACCATACCGCTCCACAATTCCCCCTTTTGTTTCTTGAATTAGTCAGGCCCCTTAAACAGCATGCTGAATCGTCTTTGAAATACACTGCAACATAAAACACGTGATTAACAACATAAGTACAATTACATATAATGTAGCTAAACCTTACTTAATAAGATCAAACAACTATCCACTTATTCCAAAACTTATAAGCTGTATGTCAAACCTTAACTTTACTATGGCAATCTTATTAATGTACTGTTCTAGTTTGCCTAAAGCACTTATTAATAGATTCAGAATAATCAAACAAGTTAATACAACACAACCATAATCCTAATGTTAAAAGTAGAACATTTATAACTGCGTGATTTTGTAGATTTTGTAGGAATGTCTCATAATTTTACCTCATTTTTGCATTGACTATCTAAGTGTAATATCACCCTTTTGGCTCTCCTGCTAATTTTTCAAATGGCCATTCTCCACAGAAGGTACACCACCTGCTTGCTAATAGGCTTCTAGACCACCAGGTCTGTGAGCATCTATAACACTGAATTAGGATCTGTGGTTTACAGTCCTCAGAACTTATCTCTCTCTTGTCCATCTGCATCCATTGAATCTTTGTTGTCTTTATTCAGCCATGGTTTGACCCATTTTGCGGGAATCCACTTCAATCCTTGGCCTGTTATGACACAAACATAACCTTTTCCCGAGGTTATCAACTGATGTGGCTTTTTCCATTGACTAGTGTTTTGACCATAACTAATGTAGATTCTTTCTGATTTAGCATGGTTTTGGGTCATACTTGCAAAGTATTTCATCACATACAATGCTTTTGACAATTGGTTTTGTGGTGTTTCCCCTACTTCTCCCCCTTTTTTTAAAAAACAAGCAAACAAACAAAGTTCAGAATCAGATACGTGCGTTGGATCTTGACTACGTACTCAAAATCACAAATCAAATTTAGAGGTTCCTCCTTAAAAAGCTCTAAGTAATTTAAAGCTATGCCAAGTTCTGCTAATTGACTTGAAACTTCAATAATTTTTACAGAATTATGCCAATCGTTATCTTCACAGCAAACCACTACAGCTTTATGAGATTTCCCAGAACCATCAACAAGAACTGTGCAAGTATGTAGGATCAGACCAAATACAAGTATGGCCTATGACCTGATGTTAAAGACTTGCAGGTTCTGCAGCAATTTACATTTAGGCATGCCAAAAGCTGTGCTGTTAAGAAAACCAGCTAGTGCAATTTACAAAGACATAGATTACACATAAAAAAAAATCAGAAATAAATTTCACAACTGGTACATATATGACAAAACGATCATGGCCTATTAAGACTTAAATTCATTCCCTGCATTTTCTTGATCAGAGTGACAACTGATATATCAGTCTGTTAGCAATCTCATCATACTGTCTCAGACTAGCCACAGGTTGTTTCTATGTTGTAGCTATAAATAGACAAATCTGCAAGTCCAATTGAATGCAGTCAGCCTGTAAGGTTTTCATAAATTTATTCCTCAAAGTTTCTAACTCCATTTTGGCTGTCATATATCAATGTCTGCCAGACCACGTTTTTCCAAGCCTTATATACTCTTTACCCAAAGGCCATGCGGCAAGCGCAACCTGCGATTGGTTACACTTGCAGTCACTCTTTCCCCCCCACTATGGTGATTAGCTGCAGGGCACTGTCCATCGACGGCGCCCATCCTGCAGCCTGGGTCGAGGGCAGACCAGCTTCTGTTTACTTTCCTTCTGTCTTTGGTGTCTCAGGAAAAACCTTCTGTGCACCACAGCCACATCAAGCTCTGGCTTGTTCACAGCACACAGCCAGAAACTCTCCATAATTCCTCCTTTTTTCCTTTTTGGACAAGGCAGGCTTGATTAGCTATGTGTTCTAATCCTTCTTTGATACGTGATAAAAAACAACTTATACATAACATATCAATAACAACAACAATCAACATAAACAATGCACTTTGCAATAAACCCTTAATCCACCCCCCTAGGCCAAGTCAATTTGTTACTCTTTTAAAACCAAAAAATCAATCAGTTTGATTTCCTGTGGCTCTGGCCCTACGAAAGGTGATCATTGCAATTGTCATGGTTGTCAAACCATACGCTAATATTTTTCTTCTTAGTAAATTTGAGGTATTCCATTGCCGTTGAAATATCGCAATGGATTGATTAAACAAATTCCAAGAACTTTGGTTTAATAGTACTCAACATGTAACAAATGATGTACTGGGTGTTGATAAACTTACTCAGAAGGTAGTGGTGTTTAAAGATCTACTTATATAACTGTATTACACATACATGTCACAGCTAAATTAATGCAAAGGTTACGCCTCACTCTGTGACCTCCAAAGGCTCTGTTGCAGGGAGTTGATTTGGTTGAGTTTGTTTCAACTCCGGTTTTACTGCTCGGCTTGGAACCCACAATGGACCCTGATCTGTGGAGAGACACATATACCCTCTACCATTAAAAATAACAGGTACGGGTCCCTTCCAGAATCCAGTGGTGGGATCACGATATCTCACCATGAATTCTGGTAAAGTATTTTTCCTTCCTAGTCTGATCTGATAATGATGAATGATCACAGGAGGCTCCTCATGGTCTCCAGTTAAACATAAATAATTCAAGGTAAACAACACCTTTGCTAAGCGCTGAAAAATTTTCCTGCTTCTGTTTGTTCAAATACCCTTTAATCATTTGATGTGCCCTCTCGATGATTCCTTGGCCTGTTGGGGAATGAGGTATACCTGTAACGTGTTTCACTCCCCATTTCATTAGAAAAGTTCTAACTTTCTGGCTAACATAGGCAGGCCCATTGTCTGTCTTAATCTTTTCTGGGACACCCATTACAGCAAAACAAACTGTGAGATGTTTACATACATGTTGTGCTTTTTCCCCTGGTAAAGCAGTAGCCCATATCATTTTTGAAAAAGTATAAATTGTGACATGCACATATTTAAATCTTCTGAACTCTGGCACATGTGTCACATCGATTTGCCATACTTCTAAGGCTTTTAAACCTTGAGGATTGACACCGATTCCTATACCTAACATCTGGCTTCCACACTGGGGACATACCTGTACAATGCTTCTTGCTTCATTTAAAGTTAAATCGAATTGTCTTTGGAGACCTCTGGCATTTTGATGAAAGCTCTCATGACTTTGTCTCGCTTGTTGGAATTTATCTGTTGGAGGCATGTGCTGTACTGAACTTACTAAACTATCTGCAATTTGATTTCCTTCACCTAGACCAAGATTCCATTGATGACTGCAGATGTGAATCACACAGCAGGGTTCTTTTCTTTGATTTAAAATAGCTCTCAACTGTACAAACAATTTTCCTAATCGAGGATTATTCGATTGTCTTAGCAGAGCATTTTCCATTCTGGGTATTACACCTGCTACATACAAAGAATCTGTGACAACACTTAGAGCAGATTTCAGCCAATTATTTAAGGCCCATATTACTGCTGTGAGCTCTAAAGTCTGCAATGAATCCTCTTTTGAACCTTCAATTAAATGCTGTTTCCACTGACTATTCTCTTTGCCAGACACATGCTGCCTGGTGTCTTCATTTTCCTGCATCTGTATATACTGTAAGCCCTTCAACAGGTTTTGCTTTTACTTTGCTTCTCTCTAACCACTAATTTGTTCTAAGGAATTGCCATAGCTTCCCTTTTGGTTGTCGTGAATGTACTTTGCCTATAAATCCTAATAATGCATTCTGAATAGGCACCGAATGTCTCAGCCACCATTCTAAATCGGCTTCATTTATCAGAATACTGATGTCATCTGGTTCCTGACCACTAATTTCTAATATTCGAGATCTTCCTTTTTGAATCAATTCTCCAATTGCTTCTGGTCTTGTTTGAATACTGAATTTTGGTTGGACACTAAGAAAAACCCATTCTAATAATCATAAATCATTTTCTGTTTTCAATCTGACAGTGGCACAAAAGGAAGAATCTGTAGCAAGATCTATGGGGAATTCCCGATCCTTGTTTTGCCACTGGCAGATGATTGCACGCGGATGTTCTAGATTGTTAATAAGAAGGGAAATTGGTCAATCAGAAAGTCTTCGGCTAGACCAATTTGTCTGTACCTTTTGTATAATATCAGAAAGACATTTGAGATGCACGGACTCTAAGCTTATTTTCTTAGCTGGATCACCTCCTTTTAGAAGTGAAGTAAGAGGCGCTATATCATTGTTAGTAATGCCTACGCAATTTCTAATCCATTGTATGTCTCCTAACAATTTTTGGACATAATTTAATGTCTGTAAATCAGTATGTAATTCAATTTTTTGTGGACGAATCTGTGCATCACAAATGGACCAACCAAGGTATTTCCAAGGTGCAGACTTTTGAACTTTCTCTGGAGCTATGTCCAACCTCTTTTCTTTGAGTTTGATCGTAATTTGGACTATAGAACTTTCTGTGAACTCAGCTTGTTGACAGAACAGAATATCATCCATATAATGATAAATAATTGTTTGTTTCCATGATGCATGAATAGGTTGAAGTGCCCATGCAACATACATTTGGCACTGTGTAGGAGAATTTTTCATACCTTGCGGTAGCACTACCCACTCATACCTTTTAGCTGGTTCTGCTTTGTTTACTGAAGGCAGTGTAAATGCAAAACGCTGTGTATCTTGTTCATGTAAAGGAATGGTAAAGAAACAATCCTTTAAATCTATAATTAGAATATGCTAATTTTCTGGTAACATTACAGGTGATGGTAATCCAGGCTGTAAGGCACCCATGGCTTGCATGTGATCATTTACCTTTCGCAAGTCATGTAATAATCGCCACTTTCCACTCTTTCGGTATTACAGAAATTGGGGTATTCCATGGACTAGTAGAAGGCTTGATATGGCCTGCAACTAATTGCTCTTCTACTAATTCATGTGCCTTTTGCAGTCGCTCTTCCGTTAATGGCCGCTGGTCAACCCAAACTGGGGTATCTGTTAACCAGGTCAATGGAGCGTTGGGCGACTGTTTTCCAGTGACCACTAAGGAAAAGGTGAAGTAGTCAACACGACACCAAGTTGCCCCAAGACGTCACATCCAATAAGCGCCTCAAGGCTGCTTGGCAATTCCATTACATACACCCTAAGGGTAACACATTGACCTTCAGGGAAACTGATGGAAATCAGATCAACACTTATATTTGGAGTAGTTTGACCCCTTACTCCAGCTACAGTGGAAGAAATTGATTTTTGAAGTTTCCATTTTCGTGGCCATTTGAATTGACTAATGGTGGAGACATCAGCTCCAGTATCAAGCATTGCATTTACATCTACAACAACAGTAGAATCAGATCAAAATAATTGTACACGTAACATGGGACGCTGAGTCACTGATGAGGTGAAGCAAACTGCAGGACCTGTCGATCCAAATCCTTTATCATGCCTTTCTGTTGAGGATGCTGGAGGAACTCCTGGAAGCACTGCTAGTCAGTTTTCCAATGCTACTACCTGAGCTATCTTACTCCCAGAAGGAATAAAAATTGGCAGATGCAGAGTGTAGGCCAGGATTTGAACAGTTCCTGTGAAGTCTGCATCAGTTATCCCTGGTATTACTATAGGACCCTTGATACTAGCAGAAGAACGGCCAATCAATAGGCCTCCAATGAGACTATCTTGTCAAAATAAAGGTCCTTTAGCATTTGTTGGTATTCTATGAACTGCAGTATTGATCAATGTTATATCTACTGCTGTCTCCACATCAACTCCAAGGTTTCCTGTGGTGCTTGGCTTGTTGAGGTGAAAGAAACCTGGTTCACGGTTGGTTGCTGATTGTAATACAGGTTCGGAGATGTTCTTTGTGTCCTCGCGTGCACTCCGTTAGCGCTCACTTGACCTTTTCCCAATCTCAGGCAAGTTTTTGTAGCATGAGTGTTAGACTGGCATTTGTCACACCAAAATGCTGCAGTACAATTTGTTTGGACGTGTTCTTTACTTCCACAGTGACGACAGGAATTGTATGATGATTTATATAATTTATTTGTAGATCGCTGAACTGCTGCTACAACTGGTTGTATTGTAGATAAGACTTGCTGGCTAACTTGTCGAAGAGATCTCTGCATGACCCCTTCGAAAGCGGCAGCCATCACCTCTGTATTTCGGTGTTCTTCTGATCTGGCTACTCGCGTCAACATTTGTTCTACTGAAGATCCTGGTGGCAGAGTTGCTAATACTTGTTTAGTCTTTGAATTTGCATTATCAAAAGCCAGCAACTGAAACATTTGATTTTTCATTTCTTCTGATAAGTCTGGGTTTTGCATTACTCCTTCATGTAGCGGTCAATAAAATGCGAGAAATTTTCTGTAGTGGCTTGGCGTAATCCGCTGAATGAGGGAACTAATGGTCCTGGTAAGTTTAAGAAGGCATCTAGGGCAAATTGTGCAGCTTTCCAGTGAATTTCAGCAGTAAATCGCAGTTGAACTTCTATGGTAGCATACTGTCCATGACCTCTGTAGGCATCAGGTACTACATTGGCTAATGGGTCATTTGGACTGATGTGTTTTGCTGTTTCTTGCTGCGCTCATTGATACCAGGCTGATTCCCACAGGAGGAATTGTGCCAGAGTTAGTAATAGGCGCATTAAATTTTGGCAGTCCATGGGACACAATAAGTCAGCAGTAAAAATTCAATGCAGTATTTGTCTGGTCGCTTCTGAACGTATACCATAGTTGGTGATTGTTTGTTTTGCTTGCTGCAAAATTTTCCATTCATGTGGTTCCCATACCGCTGTCTGGGTGTTCATATTTTGAATTACCGGTAGGGCTAATTTTGCCGGAGACCAATCACCTTCTAGGATGGTATCTTTGATGACCCCTGACCATCTGCCACGTCGGGGCTGCGGTTGGTCAGTAGAATCTATAGGTACCTTTGGTTGCATTGTTTGTGGAAAGCAAGCTGGTTTTTGAAACTCGATTTGTTTCTTATTTTTCTCTACATCTGACACTCGCAAGTCAAGTTGTTCAAGCCTGCTGGTAATAACTTGCAGTAACTGCTCTACTGCTTGGGGTGAGCCCAATTATGTAGGAGGAGGCTCACAAGAAACTTTCGCAGGTGTTTGCGGAGGCAAGTTGTGGAGCAACCCCGGCCCCGGCCATGGCCCCGGTGGCCCAGCCAGGCCCTGCCCGGTAGTCTCGAAGGGGGGCTTGTCCGACTCGGGGTAGGGCAGAGGCAGTGTTGTAGGAGGAGGGCGGCACTCAGGGCCTCCCACATCCAGACAGTCTCTTGGAGACTTTTGGCCACTTTGGACCCAAGTTTGGGGATGTTTTTGAAACTTTTCAGAGGCCTCACTGGTGACAGGAGGGACAGCAGGCAGTGACAGGCCCGGGGCTGACAGGCTCCCCCTCCCCTAGCGGGCGCTCGGCTGCCACACCCAGCTGACATAGAACCTTTGTCACAATGCCCGCTACCGTGGTGAGGATGCGGGCACTCTGCAGGTGGCAAGGACATGGCGAGACTTGGTGTCAGCTCATCAGTTTCTCAGTTCCCCAAAGAAGCTGAATTCTGCACATTGCTGCTGTTGCTCTTGAAATGATGTCATCAGGTGGGTGTTTTGGTGTAATACACTGAAAACCAGAGCAGAAATTCTGAAATATTCTCATCATATGCATTATCCCTGCACCAAACCACCATGACTCAACCTAAGCAGATCTGCAGCTTATTTAGTTTTAGTGCCAGCAGATTGTGGAAGTACAGTGTAAAAACCATCTTTATGGAGAGATCTTTGTATTTTAGGTTTAGTCTGAGTGTCTCAAGTAGCTGGGATTTTTGTTTGGGCCTAATCCACAAGGGCTGATGGCTTTCCTCCTCGTCTGAAGGCACATGTGGTATAAAGTATAAAGCAAAACATCGTCCTGCAGGCTAGCCTTGCCTGTCCTTGCCTTGCCTTATTTCCTTCTCACGTGTATCTGGTGTGATCCTACATACTTGCACAGTTTTTTCTGATGGTTCTGGAAAGTCTCATAAAGCTGTAGTGGTTTCGCGTGAAGATAACAATTGGCATCATTCTGTAAAAATTATTGAAGTTTCAACCCAATTAGCAGAACTTGGCACAGCTTTACATTACTTAAAGCGTTTTAAGGAGGAACCTCTAAATTTGATTTGTGAATCTGAGTATATAGACAAGGTCCTACGCACGTATCTGATTCTGAACTGTGTTTTTGTTTTTGTTTTTTTTGTTTTGTTTTTTTTTAAACAAAAAGAGGGGGAAGTACGGAAAACACCACAAAACCAATTGTCAAAAGCATTGTATGTGATGAAACACTTTGCAAGTATGACCCAAAACCATGCTAAATCAGAAAGAACCTACATTAGTTGTGGTCAAATCACTAGTTAATGGTCAATGGAAAAGGCCACATCAATTGATAACCTGGGAGAGAGGCTATGCTTGTGTCCTTATAGATCAAGGGCCGCAATGGTTGCCAGCTTGAAATGTGAAATCTGTGTTATCTTCCTGACAATGACTGCGGCATCTGCTGCACTTTGGATGCCTGCAGAGACAAAGGCTAACGTGGATTACTTTAGCCAACATGACTGGCCAGGACTCTATATGCCTAGCTATGGCATCTCCGGAAAACCTGTTCTACACATGCTTGGTTGGCATCCTCCTTGATGACTACAGCAGCATCACACAACTGTTTAAAAATAGTGGTCCGTGCATAGGCATTGCAACAAACTGTAATAATACCAACATGGCACTTTGGATTAATTGCCTCCTGGAAGCAGATATCGAACTACAGGAACTGGAATTGCTGGCATCTATGCCCATGCACGCTTGTATCAACCTGGTTTGTGAAAAGTGTCAGAACAATATACGAGAACATGAATGGATAAACTGCAAAATGTTAATGCTACCCTTGGTAGCTACCCCATTCCAATGTCATGGTCACACTCGCCACGGCCGCACTCACCTGCCACCTATTTCACCGTTCCGTTCCCCTCGCTCTCTCCCACTGTCCCACCTGCATCCTCACTCGCCTTCTCGCCACCCTTCCGGGACCCCCACACCTTTTGGTCGTGCAGCTTCAAATAGCCACATTTAAAAGGAAACAACAAACCGTACTCATTTGCTTTACACTGAAAAGGGATGCAGGTGGTTACCTACAACAGAAAAAAACCTTAAATCTTGCATTTTCCTTTGGCATTATAATTGCATAGGTGTGAACTCGTAAAATTAAATCAGCCATCTGCCAGACACACTCTCAGAACTTGACTAGGCTGGGGTTTTGTTTATGTTACACAAATGGACTTGCACTTTTGTGAGGAAACAAATTCATTTCTAAGCATTTCCTCCTTGGGGAAAAACACATCTTAGTGATAGAAAAAAAAAATCCTGACTTGGAGTTCCCAAACACAAGGGAGTGGCGGGGAAACGAATGAAAGCGAAGACCTACAGCAGCATGCCCATAAATTCACTGTGAACAAAGAGAGGAGAAACACTCAGCCTTAAGGAGCTCCGGCCAGCAGGTTTCTCTCCCCTGTTCCCCAGGACTGAAGAGACGCCGCTGTCTCCTGCTGTCGCCTCGCTCGTCCTCCCTCACAGCGGGGCTGCCCCGGGAGAGCCGGGGCCCTCTTTTTTTCCCGGCAGCTCGTCCAACCGCTGCTCCCCTGCTTTCTGACCGGCACGACCCCGCTCGCAGTGGCAGTGTCCCCCTCGCCCCCCCAGCATAGGCCCAGGGCGCTGCTCCCCAGCTGCAGTACCGGGCTGTGGCCACCAGATGGCAGCACCGAGGGCGCTCATGCGGCGCCCCCCGGGTCCCACAGCACGAGCGCTTTTTTTCAGACCCCTGACCATTTTTTCTTGACTCGTGGGCAGCCTGAGCTGCCCTGAATGTGCTTTCCCAGAGCCACGCAGATGGCAGACACACAGATAGAAAATAAAAACCTGACATTTCTAATTTTTTTTTTTCCTAAAGATGCCTTCTGGCCTAATAAAATATATTGCCTCTCCCTATGCCCTGTGTCTTGTCTGCAGCAATAACTCTGCTCATCCACAGCTGTAGCAGCTCTGCTACTGTTACAGGGTCAGTTCCAGCCCTTACCCACGGCTGAGCAGCAGCCGGGCAGGCGTTGCTGCTCTGGATGCTTTGCATCCTTCAGGAACAGTTCTCAAACGATCCTGTGCAACGATGTCCAGAGCCAGGACACCCGCGGCGGTGGGACAGGAGCACACGGTCAGGGGCACGTCCCGGCTCGGGGCTGTTTGTACAGTCCCTGTGAGTTGCTCCGTGAGCTGGAACCAACCTCCTGATGCCTCGGTCTGGCGCTTTGTCCCCAGCTTTCCCAGAGAAGCTCAGCGGGCTGGGTCACACAAACTGTTCTCTGCTGGCACCACCCAGCCGGCTCACCTCTGTCTGTGGTTGTGGGGACACCCCATGGGCTCCTTGGAAAACGGACATCACAGCACTGAGAGGGGGCGTTCAGGAGCCTCTGCGCTTTTGGGTTGGTTTGTTTGTTTTTTTTTTTTTACCTCTTTTGATGTTTTGATCATTAGCTTCTTGTTGTTGGTTGGTTTGTTTTTAAGCTGTTACTCTATATAGCTTATTGATGGTGCTTATAGAGTATGGATAAATCTACCCTGCTTCCTCACAGATGATAATCATGCTTTACAACAAGTCATCTAAACTGCTATAGAAAAGTTCAACTACCTCCTGTATAGTAAAGGATAAAAGAAAGTATGGATTTTTGTTGCCAGAAAACGATACCGAAAAGTCGGCAAACAGACTCCTTAACACTGTTTTGAAAGTGTTAAAAAGCAGGCACTTTTATTACAGCGCACTGGGCACTCGGGGATCGCTCCTCTAATTGAGCGTGCGTTCCACTTTCCTCTGGTTTTACATATCGTGGAACTCCTGAAACAGCAAAACATGTCAACCAATGTTTACAGACGTCACATGCTCTTTCACCACTGCGTGCAATAGCAATGAGAAATCTGCAATGAGCGTCTACAGAAACATGTACGTATTTACCCAATTCAGAACAATGCGTTACATCAGTTGGCCATATTTCATTGGCAGTAATCCCTCCTGGATTAACACCCTCTTTGGATGGCACGGGTGCCAACTGTTGACAATCAGGGCAGGACATAAGAACACTCTGGGCCTGATCCACTGTAATTTGAAATTGTCGTTTTAACGACTTTGCATTCTGGTGAAAGAATTTATGTGATAATTTAGCTTGCTCCAAGAGGATTATCCTCTTCCTTAAGAAAAGAAGCTTCCAGGCGGTTAAGTATGCCAGCTGCATAATATGAGTCAGTTACAACATTCAAAGGTTCGTTACAGGACACCTCAAAAGCGATCCTAACAGCTGTTAGCTCAAGAACTTGTTTGACTCTTGGTCTCTTTTTTCTACCTTGCGTTTGCAACACCGGGTATTTGACTTTAGCCATGTAATTACAACTTTACGTGAGCGACCAGAGGCATCAGTAAATACAGTCTTGTTGCTTACTGGTCATTGCTGACAGCAGCATTTGTTGTACAATGGTAAATTACCAACTTCAGCCCACAGTTTATGCTGAGGGTAATAAAATGATATGTTCCCTGCATATGTTGCCAATGCAATCTGGAAATTCACATCTTCAGTTAATAACCACTGCAAATTCTCTTTTGTTGGGCGAATCCCACAAACCATCACTTCTCAAAAGTGTTCACTGTAGTGTACATGCAGGGGCTTTGTTATCAGCCAACCCTTTCTCTGCTACTGCATCCATGGTTAGTGCATTTTTACCTGATATATCTACAAGATCCCCCTCCTTCCCTAGCAAGGGAGGAGCAGAAGGTTCACAGTTGTGACCTGTGCAGCTGCTTCCTTCTGAGCCGCTTTTAAAGTAGTCATAATTTTTTCCCCAAGTAGATAAATGTTTGCAAGCAGTTTTATCTGCAGTCGCGCTGCCTGTTCATATAATTCTTGTTCAACTTTGTGCCATGCCTCCAACTGAAATGTACCGCTTGTAGTAAAGTCTGGCACGTGATTAGCAATCCATTCTTAGAAAGTCACTAATCGGACTACTGGTACATCGTGACTTTGCTTTCTTAATAAACATTGAAGAACATCTAGGGTTTGTTTGCTTCAAGGGAAAATTTCCCTCCCATGATTCCTGGTCCTGTTTCCTGGTTCGATTTGGCTTCGCTATCAGAACATCTACTGCCTTCACAGCCACACTGAAAGTCCCTGTTTTAACATCGGGATGGCGGGAGAAGTGGGGGTGGCGGGGGCGGCACACGGTGGCTCATACGGCGGCAGTGGCGGCGATTGAGGAGGGAGGGGCCGTCGGGGCTGGGCGGAAAAGCATCGGCACCTGCGGCTCCTCAGGCAGCGACAGTAGCAGCGATCGGGGGGGACGTGGTGGGGGGAAAGCAGCGGCTCCTCAGGCAGCGACAGCAGCAGCGATCGAGGGGGACATGGGGGGGCGGACAAGCGGCGGCTCCTCCGGCCGCAGCCAGGACGTGGCTTCACCGGCAGCCGGGGCGCGAGACAGCGCGCTGTGGGGCTGTGGGGCGGGTGTGGGGCCGGGGGGCTCCGGGGGTCCCGCAGCGGCCGCCGTGGGGCGAGATGGGGTGGCTGTGGAATTACCTGTGGGGCACTTATGAGGCTACTGTAAGGGCATGTCTGGAGCACTTATGGGGCGACTATGGGGCAGGTGCAGGGCTGCTATAGCAGTAGCTGTGGGGCAGCCATAGGGCTGCTATGGGGTTGGTTATGGGTCACCGATGGGGCGGGGCAGCTGGGTGTGTCCCCGCCTACAGGGGGTGGGGTCAGTGCCGAGGGGCGGGGCCTGAGAGGACACGCCCACGATGAGCCCCTCCGGGGGGGTGCAGACGGAGCCTCTGTGAGTCATGCCCCATAGGAGGCAGTCTGTGGGTGGGCATTCTCTGGGGCACGCCCCCACGGGAGGAGCCTCTTGGGGTAGGGAGAGGGTGCGGTCAGCATGGGACGGCCCCCAAGGGGGCTTGGCTTAGCTCGGGACAAGGTGGAGCCGAGAAGGGGCTGCGGGACCCGACTAGGCAGGGCGGCTCTCTGAGACGGAGCGGAGCAGGCCGGGCGGGGCCGGGCCAGGCACTCACCGAGGCCTCGCAGAAACGGCGGCGCAGCGAGACCGCTTTGGGTTCCAACAGTGCGCGCACGTGGCTGTCCAGAACGCCCCATGCACCTCGCAGCGCCCATTTTTGCGCATGCGCATTGGGAAGCCATCGAGACAACTCTTCCCCTGCGGCCCGCCCCTTCTCTTCCTTCTCCGCAATCTAATTGCCCAACTAAGCACGTCAATTTCCATTCTCTCCGCCTATTATCACCTCTCCCCGTTTCCCCGCGCTGCACTCCGATCTAGTATCTATTTACACTTAAATACATTTAAACTTCGATTTTAACACTCAGATATCTTTTCAGATTTACAGATTTTGACATATTTGCAATTATATATATATTTAGACTGGGATATCTATTTACACTTATTAATAAATAAAAGGTATGTATATGGGTATGAGTGAATATATATAGATGATATTTATTACCTATTTAGACTATATAACACGTAATAATTATACATAGCTCTACCTACTCACACTTTTTTCTATTTCAAATTGCTGTCTATAAATTTTTTCAAGTCCTTCATTTTTTAATTTACAAATATATAAGATGTTTGTATTTTTAAAACCATCAACAGAATTTTTTTACATTCTAAAATCCTTTATATAATATCGTAGAAAAGGGGTTTTATTTTAAAATCATTTTATATATATATTAATACCATTCTGCAATATATAAATACAAATGACAGATTTCTCTCTGTTTGAAATTCTCACACTCATATTTACAGGGTTTAATAAGTTTTATCCTCCCCCAGGAATTTTCAGGCATTTTTGGACTGTGACCCCCTCTTTTCAGGGGGACTCCCTTTTGACCCCCACATTGTGGGAGATTTGAGGGATTTTCTTGAAGTTAATGAACATTGTATGGAACTGAACTGACCAGGCCTCTGAGGCCTCTGTGTCCAGCAAGAAAGCAGGAGAGCAAGAGTCGAGCAGCCTACATGTCTTACGTGACTTCGTACAACCTTGAGTAAAACAAAAAAAAGACTGTTTAGTGAAAGAAAAGAGTCAGTAGGTCAGCTATAATATAGATGCATTTTGCTTAAAATTAGAGCTTGTGCAGAAATGTATAAACCAATCACCTATTAGTTTGCGGCACGTGAACAGTAGCTATTGACCAATTACAAGCAGCCTTCTGATGTGTGGACAGCGCGTGGACAGATCAAAAGATACTTAAGGAGAGTTGTAACAACCAATAAACGGCCTCGCTTAAATTCACATTTGATTGTGTGGAGTCCATGATTTTTCGCCCTCACATCACATCCCCCACTCACCTTCTCCCCCACCCGCATCACCAACCCCTGGTCACGCTGGGGTGCCACAAGTGACAGCATCAAACAAAACAAGGGAAACAGCCCAAACAGGCAGCTACTTACTCTCATAATGCCATCTACATATGTACATACTACAACCCCCAAAAAGTGTGGGGGGCTCCCTGAGGAAAACAAAACGGGGACAGCACCCCAAACAGCCGCAGTCCCCATCCCACAGGCCGACAGCTGCCCTGTGGCACGGTGGTAACGGAGGACAGTGCCGCGTCTCCCGCTCAGGCACTCCTCATCACGTTCTGTTCCCTGCCTGGACTGGGAAGTCTGTGAGAATCAGGCGTTCACAGCTCCCCCTCTGAACAACAGAAATTGCAAACTAGAGTTCCGCTCAGCTTTTTTCTCGTGTAACTGTGAAATGTCAGGGCAGGAAATCTGTCTCTGTCAAACACACGTCAATCCTGCCTCAGTTTTGCTTTGTTGCCTCTACCTAGATGATTTCCCTTTTCTCTGTTCACTTGAGCAGTCATGGCTGTGCTGTGTTACACACAGGCACAGCCAACGCACACCAAGTGTCAAGAGACACACTCCGCTGAGCTCAACACTAGTGCAGATGCATATGTGCGACGAAATCAACACACATGCTTGTGAAGGGAAAGACGTGTCACATCCTTGTGGAGAGACGGATAGATTCAGCAGGCTCTAACGAACACAGACTTTCAGGCACACTGTCTCCACACAAACGGAGTCCAGTCTGCAGGTATCCTAGACATTGATAGTCGAGCCCACCACATGTAACTGTGCAAAACTATTAAACCTTGTAAGTAAGAAACCAATCTTTTACTTATGTAACTGTGTACTAGTTGTGGTTCCAGGAATGCTGCTGACATGGAGAGGTCGATCGGCTGAGACTTGAAGCTCCTCAGAAGCCCCACCAAAACAGACTGCATGCTCCCTAAAATATGCTAGATGGCAGCAAAGACCGTGAAATAACGAACGCCAGTTTAACCATAGGTTTATGCAATTGTTTATTACTATAGATGTGTTGGATGTTAAAAATTCACCCAAAGTGTAATGAATATGCAATAATTCTGTGAATACAGGCACCACAAGAGTGTTCAGTTTTTGGAGCACTTATGGACCATGACAAACCCTGACAAAGCCCGACAGTACTCAATAGGGCCTGACAAATCCCGACAGTGCCTGACAGCAAACAGTGGAGTCTGGCAGGGCCTGATAGAGGCTGTCAAAGCACGACAGAGCCTGAAAGAGCTCAGCAAAGCATTTCAGAGCCTGACAAGGCCCAACAAAGCTTGAAAGTCTCCAACAGCCCCAAACGAGCCTGACAGAGCCCGACAATACCCAACAGTGCCCAACAAAATCCGACAGAGCCCTACAAATCCAGACATGACCTGACAAAGCCTGATAGACCCTAAGAAAGCCCAACAGAGCCCAACAAAGCCTGAATAATGGCAAGAAAGCCCGACAAAGCCTGACAAAGCCTGACAGAGTACCACAGGTATCAAAAGTTCCTGACAAAGCCTGATAGAGACTGACAGGTATTGACAGGGCCCGACTAAGCCAAAAAGTGCCTGAGAAAACTCAACAGGGCCTGACAGAGCCAGACAGAGCCCAACAGACCTCGACAAAGCTTGACAGAGCCCAACAGAACCTGAGAAAGCCTGACAGAGCCTGATACAGTCTCACAGGGCCCGACAGAGCCAAACAGGACCTGAAAGAGGCCAACAGAGCTCGAAATGGTTCGACAAATACTGAAAGTGCCTGATAGCGAGCAATAGAGACTGGCAGGACCTGAGAGGATCACAAAGTATGACAGAGAAGGACAGAGCCCAATAAAGTGGAACAGAGTCCCACATTGCCAAACAAAGCCTGACAGAGAGTGACAGAGACCAACAAAACCTAACAGAGCCAGATGGAGCCTGACAAAGCCTGACAGAGCCTAACAGACCAGACAGGGATCGACAAAACCTGACAAGGCCCGACAGAGCCTGAAAAAGCCCATCAGTGCTCAACAGTGCCTGACAGAGACTGACAAATCCTGACACAGACCTTCAAAGCCAGAAAGAGCTTGACAGAACCTGAAAAAGCTGGAATGAGCTGACAAAGTACAACAGAGATCAACAAAGCCAGCTTTTTTGAGGCTCTGTAAAACCCTCCCATGCTCTGTCAGGTCATGTCAGGTTCTGTGGGGTTCTGTCAGTCCTTGGCGGGCTCTGTCGGGCTTTGTCATGCTCCATAAGTGCTCCAAAAACCGGATGCTCTTGCGATGCTTGTATTCACACAATTATTGCATATTCATTACAATTTGGGGGAATATTGAACACACAACGCATCTATAGAAAGAAATAATTTCATATATCTAGGTTTAGGCAGACGTTTGTTATTTCACAGTCTTTGCTGCCATCTAGCATATTTACAGAGAATGCAGTCTGTTTCAGCAGAGCTTCTTAGGAGCTTCATGTCTCAGGTGATTGAACTCTCCACGTTAGTGCAACCACAACTAGTACACAGTTACATAAGTAAGTAACTACGAAAGTCATAGGAATAAACCGTCACATTCTTCGGTGCTGGTAAATGGAGAAAAGATTCTGTGCCCGAGGCCCGAACTGAGCCGACGAGGAGGAAGAAGGGAAGGGAGAGAAGGACGAGGGAGAGGAGCGGCGCCCGACACGGCATGGCCCTTACAATGTTTAATAGTTATAGGGAGAGGAAGAGAGAGCATGTGAAATCTTGCCTTTTCCCTTCTTCAGTGTTGGAACCTAGTTGCTACGCCTTCTGTTTGTCCACGTGCACACACACCATTCCTCACTGAAAAACAGGCAGAAACCTTTCCACAAGCACCCAGGTCTGTGCACCCAGGCCTTGTCAGGCTTTGTCTATTCCTGTCGGGTTTGCTGGGCTCTGTCAGGCTCCTCTGGCTTTGTCAGGCTTTGCTGGTCTCTGTTGGACTCTGTCAGGCTTTGTTTGGCAATGTGAAACTTTGTCCAGCTTTACTGGGCTCTGTCCTACTCAGTCAGGCCCTGTCACACTCTGTCAGGATTTGACTTGCTCAGTATAGCTTTGTGGAAATCTGTTGTTCTCTGTTGTGCTCTATCAGGATTTGCATAGCTCTGTGGGCCCTGTTGAGTTTTGTCAGGCACTATGAGGTTTAGTCAGGCTCTGTCAACACCTGTCAGGCTCTGTCAAGCTTTGCCGGGCTTTGTCAGGCTTTCTTCCCTTATTCAGGTTTAGTAGGGCTCTGTCGGCTTTTGTGGAACCCTGTTGGGTATGGTTGGGCTCCGTGAGGCTCCGTTTGGTCCTGTTGGGGTCTTTCAAACTTTGTTGGGCCTTGCTGGGCTCTGTAATGCTTTGGTGAACTCTTTCAGGCTCTGTCGTGCTTTGATAGCCTCTATCAGGCCCTGCCAGACTCCACTGTTTGCTGTCAGGCGCTGTCGGGATTTGTCAGGCCCTATTGAGTACTGTCGGGCTTTGTCAGGGTTTGTCATGGTCCATAAGTGCTCCAAAAACTGAACACTCTTGTGGTGCCTGTATTCACAGAATTATTGCATATTCATTACACTTTGGGTGAATTTTTAACATCCAACACATCTATAGTAATAAACAATTGCATAAACCTAGGGTTAGACTGAGGTTAATTCCAATTCGAGCTTGTTGTGTGATCAGTGCAATCCATTTACTCCATGTAACTTCGGCTGCATGATGTGGAGAGGGAACCGTCCCTTTGAACATCCAGCTCAGCACCAGCAGTCGAGGTGCCAGGAGGAGCTGTGCTTCAGTGCCGATCACTTCTGAAGCAGCTCGAACTCCTTCATATGCTGCTAGTATCTCCTTTTCAGTTGGAGTATAGTTGGCCTCAGATCCTTTGTATCCTCGACTCCAAAAACCTAAGGGTCGACCTTGGGTTTCTCCTGGTGCTTTCTGCCAGAGGCTCCAGGTAAGTCCATTATCTCTGGCTGTGGTGTAGAGCACATTTTTAACATCTAGTCCAGTTTGGACTGGTCCAAGGGCCACCGCATGAGTTATCTCACGCTTAATTTGTTCAAAGGCTTGTCGTTGTTCAGGGCCCCACTCAAATTGGTTCTTTTTACGAGTCACTCGATAGAGAGGGCTCACAATGTGGCTGTAGTCAGGAATATGCATTCTCCAAAAACCTACAATGCCCAAGAAAGTCTGTGTCTCCTTTTTATTAGTAGGTGGAGACATTGCTGCAATTTTGTTGATCACATCCATTGGGATCTGACGACGGCCATCTTGCCATTTTATTCCTAAAAACTGGATCTCTCGTGCAAGTCCCTTGACCTTGCTTCGTTTTATGGCAAAACCAGCATCCAAAAGAATAGGAATTATTCTCTCACCTTTCTCGAAGACTTCTTTCGCTGTGTCGCCCCATAGGATGATGTCATCAATATATTGCAAGTGTTCTGGAGCTTCACCTTGCTCCAGCGTGGTCTGGATCAGTCCATGGCAGATGGTAGGACTGTGTTTCCACCCCTGGGGCAAGCGATTCCATGTATACTGGATGCCCCTCCAGGTGAAAGTAAACTGCGGCCGGCACTCTGCTGCTACAGGAATAGAGAAAAATGCATTAGCAATGTCAATTGTAGCATACCACTTGGCTGCCTTTGACTCCTGTTCAAATTGCAGTTCTAGCATGTCAGGCACAGCAGCACTCAGTGGTGGTGTAACTTCATTCAGGCCATGATAGTCTACAGTTAGTCTCCACTCGTCACTAGACTTACGCACTGGCCAGATTGGACTGTTAAAAGGTGAGCGAGTCTTACTGATCACACCCTGGCTTTCCAATTGACGGATCAGCTTCTGGATAGGAATCAAAGAGTCTCGATTGGTGCGATATTGCCGGCGATGCACCGTCGTGGTAGCAATTGGCACCTGCTGATCGTCAACCATCAGCAGTCCTACAACAGAAGGCTCATCTGAGAGACCAGGCAAATCAGACAGCTGTTCAGTTTTCTCAGTGTCCACAGCTGCTATACCAAATGCCCACCTATACCCTTTTGGGTCCTTAAAATACCCTCTCCTGAGGTAGTCTATGCCAAGGATGCACGGAGCATCTGGACCAGTCACAATGGGATGCTTTTGCCAGTTTTTTCCAGTTAGGCTCATTTCAGCCTCTACAACAGTCAGCTCCTGGGATCCCCCAGTCACTCCAACAATATTGATGGATTGCGTTCCTTTATAATTAGAAGGAATTATTGTGCACTGAGCACCAGTGTCCACTAAAGCTTTGTACTCCTGGGGTTGTGTTGTACCAGGTCATAGTATTTGTACAGTCCAATAGACTCTGTTATCCCTTTCCTCCACCTGGTTGGAGGCAGGGCACCTCTAATTCCTGTTTTGCACAGTCTCTGGGTGTGAATTAGAGGTTCCTTCAAGAGCATCAGAATCTCTTCTGCTCCTTTTGTAAACTGGAGCAGCCATCTTCCTAGGAGTTTTTCCTTTTATCTCACGTACTCGTTCTTGAAGTTCTGAGGTAGGCCTTCCATGCCACTTATTCATGTTTTCTCCCTGCTCATGCAGGAAGAACCATAGTGAACCTCTTTTTGTGGACTGTCTCTGCCCTCTCTCTCGAGATTGGAAACACCTTCTCCTAACAGCTGAAACATAGGTTTGTGCAGGTTGTGAACGGTACGAGTCTTCTCTGAGCTCTTTGATTTCTTGCAACAGCTTTTCAAACCGGTCATCAGATTTTTCACACAGTTTCTCCACAGCGGAGACACAAGCCCGTAGAGAACCAGCAAGACTGTCCTCAAAGTACTGGAGCTGCTCAATCACTTCATTAATTTCTTGTATACCTCTAGCCGACCAGACCCTTCCTGCCAATGACTCAGCATACGCAGGTGGTGCACTTTGTACAAATCTGCGCCACATAGATTTTGTACAATTGATTCTATCTGGGTCTGTCTCCTCTTGGCTGTTTAGTCCTAGACAGATGATCTCTCGCACAGCTAATTCCCTCAGGAACTGGATACCTCTCTCCATAGTATTCCATTTCCCTAACGTGGATATACAATCTTCCTTGTAGGGAAATCTGACTTTCATAGCTGCCAGGAGTCGGGTCCAGAGAGTAGCGGCATTAGACTCTCTTGAAATTGCCCTATCAATGGTGGAATCTTTTGACAGAGATCCCAGCTGCCTGGCTTCACCACCTTCTAATTCAATTGTTTCTGCCCCATTGTCCCAGCATCGCAGCAGCCAGGTTAAAATATTCTCGCCTTCACGACGACTAAAGTCTTTTCGCAGATCTCTCAGCTCACCTGGAGAAAAGGACCGAGTGGTGGTCACTTCATCTCCACCCTGTCCTGATGATGCCTCTTGGGTTGATGTTGGCCCTGTGCCATCACCTGCTGCATGGGTAGTCTTTCTAGTGACTTTCTTACAACCAGCAACTGATGCTGGTATGGGTTCACCATCATTTGATTCATTTTCAGAGTCTGAATGACTGTCACAGTGATTGCTGTGGTTACAGCAGCAACAGTGCCCAGTGTGTGAAGACGGGGGGGCTGCCTTGTTAGCCTTGGAGGCTGGAAAAGTAACGTTATCTGCAGCGACCTTGGCAGAGGAGCTCTGCGTAGGAGCTGTAGCTTCAGCCTGTGAAGCCGCGACTGGGGGGGCAGTGGCTGCAGCAGCAGCTTTGGCTGTTTTGCCTTTTCTCGAGTGGCTAAGAGTGCTTTTTGCTAAAGCTTCTGAAGACGCACTGCAAATCTCAGGACTAAGAAGAGACGCAAACCTCCTATTGAACCTCATTTCTCTTAACAGTAACACAAACTGACACACATTCAGCAAACCAGATAATACCATCACAGTTCTATCAAAGCTCCAAGGATATTCAAAGTTCTCTAAAACATTTGCAAACTGTCCTAGCGAAAACACAAAAGTATTGTTAGTCAGCCTTTCTAAAGATTCGCTTGACCAATTAGCAAATATAGAGCCATTCTGCTCTTTAATCTCTCCTGGAGGTTTTTCAAGGTAAAGCAAAATCGAGTAGAAATTCATTAACGGCTGCAGTATAATGAAATAAACCAGTGCCATACCACACAGTATCATCATGACCGCTGTCCAGTTTCTTGTTGTTATATAATGAATACTTCGATTCAGAAAGAAACACCAACACAGATATGCGATCAGCGAGCACAATGTAGAAAATAACTGATACAACTTATGCCACAACATCTTTAAGTCAATGTAATTCACTTTGCCTTAATATCACTAAATAATATCCGAAGCAAACAGATGCGCGAGTATCACAACTCTATGAGTTGGCACTGTGCCAAGAAAATTGAAAGGTACGTCAGAGCAGTAGAAAAGCCGAAAATCTCCAAATTTACCCCTTTCTCTTTGTCCCACGTTGGGCGCCAATTATCTGTGGAGGGTTAGGATTGCGGGGTGACAATCAAACCCTGGCAGATGTATTGTTAACCTCCTCTCCCCCCCACTTCCCCCTTTTGCCCCTCCCTCTCCCCCCTTCCCACTCAGGACAGGCGATCGGGAGGGAAAGAAGGACAGAGAGAAGAGAGTTGGAAAAGTTAAAGATGTTTTACTAATGCTACTAATAAGAATAGAGAAAATAATACAAAATACACAAAACCAATCTTGTAAGTCTCAGCAACTGCAGAGCCAGCACCCAAAGTCCTGGATTAGACTCTGTAGCCAACCGGAGCTGGATTCAGTCTGTCGCTAGGCCTCAGTTCGCAGGGACGACCAGCAAGGTCCTCTCCTAATGTCAGCCATGAGGAAAAAAAAGGAAAAGGGACGAGATCCTCGTGATCTCCCACTTTATATAAAGTATTCACGTGAATGGAATGTTATACACCATTGGTCAGTCTCTCGGTCATCAGTTTTCTCGTTGCCCCTCTCGCGAGATGTCCATCCGTGCTTATCAATAAGTTTGCATTCCATTGCTAGGTTTAACCAAAACATGTGTTGGGTTCTCCAGGAAAATGCAGCTAATATGAAGGCTTTAGCTGACAGGCAAATTCACTAAAAGAGAAACTTGTTTTTAACAAAACCAGGACACACGCACAGGGTCATCCAAGAACAGGCACATATCTCCGGGTACCCTCCAAATGTGTATTCTCCTGCAGCCACATATGTGAGCATGCAGTACGCCAACGATCAACGGACGCGTTTACCCTCAAGCATATCAGTACGTTTCAGGTACGTCTTTCTGTCAATAGAAAGACGACTACTACCACATAGTTTTGGATGTACAGTGTTACCTCTGTTCGCAAGAGACAACGGAATTGCGTCTGTACGCACAGAAGAAAAACTGGACCATTTCACTCTTAGTGAACATGAAACAGCCATTTCTACACTCGCAGACACGGGAACGTGCATCAATGCAGTCACAGAGGCACCAGCTTTTGAACACAGGCATTGCTGCTTTTGGCACATTTCAGGCACACTCCGGAAAGCAGCGCACACTGCTGTTCATTCGCTAAATGACCTCTTCGGAAACATTTCTCCGGTCGATGTACCGCTCAGCTTTCTTCTCATGTAACTGTGAAGTGTCCGCACAGGGAATCGGTCTCTATCTTGTTAATATGAATCCTGCATTGGTTTTGCTTTGTTGCCTCTACCCTGATCATTTCTCGTTTCTCTGTTCACTGGAGCAGTCATGACTGTGCTGTGTTACACACAGGCACAGCCAACGCACACCAAGTGTCAAGAGACACACTCTGCTGAGCTCAACACTTGCGCAGATGCACATGTGCGATGAAATCAACACACATGCTTGTGGAGAGAAAGACATGGACTCACACGCGTGTGGAGCGATGGATAGATATCGCAGGTGCTAACGAACACAGACTTTCAGGCACACTGTCTACACACAAACAGGGACCGGTCTGCAGGTATCCTAGATCATGATTACTGAGTTTGAGGAAGCATGGATTTGAGAAAAACTCTCACACGCTTACAGGAAAGACACATGCTCTCCCACAAGCACACAAGCGTTTGCCCTCAGCTATAGATCAGGGGCAAGTTTGTGAAGATCTGCTCTGCTATTCTTTCGCGTAATGACATGATAAGATTCATTTCTCTTGTAGATGAAATGCTAAGCGTCTTTCCTCGGGCGATGCTGAAGCATTCACCACAAGAGAGAAGCAGCACGGAACAGCGTTTAGTACTGACTACGACTGCCTTTGCTCCTTTACTAGCGGAGCTCCAAGAACAGGCACATATCTTCTGGTAACCTACAAATATGTATTCTACTGCAGTAACCTATATGGGCATGCAGTACGCCAACCATCAACAGATGTGCTTACCCTCAAGCATACCAGTAAGTTTCACGTGCGTCTTTCTGTCAATAGATAGGAGTGGGCACGCTTGCGGATATGTGCATGTGTGTGGCCACGCGTTTGCTTAGGCATCAGTGTGTGAAAAGGTAGCTGCTTTTCTCTAGCTGCGTGTGCGTGCATGTGGTGGTGGGTGCACATACCTGGGTGCTTGTGGAAAGGTTTCTGCGTGGCTTTCGGTGAGGAACCGTGTGTGTGCACGTGGACAAATAGAAGGCATAGCAACCAGGTTCCAGCGCCGAAGAAGGCAAAAGGCAAGGTTTCCGATGCTATCTCTTTCTCTCCCTACACCCAGCCGTGCAAAGAAGGCCGCTAAGTTGGCGATCGGCAAGAGAGCTACAACGAAGCATGTGGAACAGAGAAAGTACCAGCAGCTCATCTGTTCACACATTGTTTCTGATATATGCTTGAACGCCAATACCTTCGTGCTTCTCTGAGATTAAAGACATCCGTCTGAATATGTGATTGCTCACACCGGTGAACTTTTTGGTTTATACATTGAGTCCTTGGTTGTGGGGCTATCAGAACTGGGTCTGTGGAGATGTCTGCGTAGATGGCGATGTGTGAACATGCACACTTGTTTGTTTACCAAGACCTATGCAGACGCGTTTTACCTCGTACTTTTGGATGCACAGTGTCACCTCTGTTCACAAGAGACAAAGTAATCGCCTCTGTACAGACCGAAAAAATAATGGACCATTTTGCTCTGAGTGAACATGAAACAGCCATCTCTACACTCGCAGACACAGGAACGTGCATCAATGCAGTCACAGAGGCACCAGCTTTTGAACACAGGCATTGCTGCTTTTGGCTCTTTTCAGGCACATTCTTGAAAGTTGCGCACACTGCTTGTGCAGGGAAAGACATGGACTCAGAGGCATGTGAAGCGGATTTTGTTTCGGACTAATCCATAAGGCAGTGACAGGGCCAGGGCAGACATGCTCCCCCGCCCCTAGGGGGTGCTCGGCTGCCACACCCAGCTGACATAGAACCTTTGTCACAATGCCCGCTACCGTGGTGAGGATGCGGGCACTCTGCAAGTGACAGGGACACGGCAGGACTTGGTGTCAGCTCAGCAATTTCTCAGTTTCCCAAAGAAGCTGAATTCTGCAAATTGCTGCTTTTGCTGTTGAAATGATGTCATCAGGTGGGTGTTTTGGTGTCATACACTGAAAAACAGGACAGAAATGGAGAAATATTCCCATCATATGCATGATCCCTGCACCAAACCACCATGACTCAACCTAAGTAGATCTGCAGCTTATTTTTTTGCACTGCCAGCAGATTGTGGAAGTACAGTATAAAAACCATCCTTATGGAGATGTCTTTGCATTTTCGGCTTAGTGTAAGGGTCTCAAGTAGCTGGGGTTTTTGTTTGGGCGTAATCCATGAGGTCTGATGGCTTTCTTCCTCATCTGAAGACGAATGTGGTAGAAAATATAAAGCAAAAATACGTCCTGTAGCCTAGCCTTGACTTGCCTTGCCTTGCCTTGCCTTCTTTTCTTCTCATCCTGTTCTCTGTCCCAGCCTCTCTAACTAACCCCTCGTCTGGCTGCATGTCTCTTCTTTCCTCTCTCCTTTTCTCAAACTCTCCTGCTTCCTGGCTTTCGTCTTTCAATTCCTCCATTTCAGTCCTGCAGCCCAGCTCAAATTCTTTTTGTTCCTTCACTTTGTCATGCTCCCTTCGCTTTCCCCCTCTGTTCCATATCTTTCTTCCTGACTTGTTTCTTCGAGACTTTGGGCCAATTTGGACCAAAGTCTGGGGAGGTTTTGGCCGGTTTTCACAGGCCTCCCTCCTGACAGGTGGGACAGCAGGCAGTGACAGGCCCGGGGCTGACAGACTTCCCCTCCAATAGGGGGTGGTCGTCTGCCACATCCAGCTGACATAGAACCTTTGTCACAATGCACGCTACCGTGGTGAGGATGCAGTGACTCTGCAGGTTACAGGGACAGTGCAGGACCTCAGCAGTTTATCAGTTCCCCAAAGAAGCGGAATTCTGCAAATTGCTGCTTTTGCTGTTGAAATGGTGTCATCAGGTGGGTGTTTTGGTGTAATATACTCAAAACCAGAGCAGAAATGCTGAAATATTCCCATGATAAGCATGATCCCTGCACCAAACCACCATGACTCACCCTAAGTAGATCTGCCACTTGTTTCTTTTGTACTACCAGCAGATTGTGGAAGTACAGTATAAAAACCATCCTTATGGAGAGATCTTTGCATTTTAGGCTAAGTCTATGTGTCTCAAGTGTCTGGGGTTTTTGTTTGCACCTAATCTAAAAGGTCTGATGGCTTTCCTCCTCATCTGAAGACGAATGTGGTAGAAAATATAAAGCAAGAAAACATCCTGCAGCCTATCCTTGCCTTGCCTTGCCTTGCCTTATTTCCTTCTCTGTGGCGATTAGGAACGACGCACACCGGGACGCAGACAGATATTCACACAGAGGCAGAGGTCTTGTTCAGGAAGGAACGTGGAGTCTGGCCCAGCAGAGAGCTGACTTAGGCCTAGACTAGCTTCTTTATTCACCATTTACAATTTTAATAGGACTAGGATGTTTACAAAAGATGTTTTTCCACTAATTGTTATTAAAAACACACTAAACTCATGTGATGATTGTCTCACTTGTTTTTCCACTCTTTCACAGACCAAACCCAAGGACACTCACACATCCCAGACACTTGGGGGCAGCTATCTGGCCCGAGATACCATTTTCACGAGTCTGGGCTATAACTTTTTGCAATTATGAGAAAGATACTTCAGAGTAATCTGTCCAAGGCCTTTTATATATTATTATCTTAGTATTATATCTTCGACCGTTCAGATGGTCATGTTACTATGGATCTTCCTTTATCATCCAGGTGGCTGGAACTGCACATCTTGCTTTCCCACATTTTAGTTTCCAACTTTTCCCCCTTTTTTGTTTTAAACATCAGGTGCAGTAACGACCCTGGATTTGTTCTTCTTTGCATCCTGTATAATTTTCCAGATGATTCGGAGGACTACAAGAAAAAAACATCACACAAGCATATCCAGTTCCCACAAGAAGCCCATATAATGATATTACACATATTTAGCACAGAAAATACAGATTCACGTATCAGCTAAGGAGATTATTTAAATCCAATATCATAAGAATAATGAGGATCCACAACATGCATGTAGTCACTCACAAGACACAAAACTAGAGGCCTTTTACTTCAGGGTACTCATAAGAAATAGTCACTCAAATAAAGAAGTGAGGTGTCATTAATCCCAGAAGTTTCCTTAGACGTTGTTCCTGTCTAAGGAAAGGGCTCCCGTTCACAGACCCGCAGCTCCGAGAAGACCACTCAAAGGGGTCTTCGGTGGGAACCCCATATCATTGTTTGGCCAGATGCAGCTGTGGGCATTACAACATAGTCCAGAAGCTAGTCTGGGCACTTCCTTTGTTAAGGACCCTGTCAATTGACCGAGGGTCCCACCCCTCCTGACCCATCAGTTGGTAGAGGTGAAGCTGGTTGACAACACCTTGGTACCATTCTGGGTGTATATATGTGGGGACAGGCACAGTGGGGCACAGAAGGTGCTAAAGAGCCATCAATCTCCTCATTGAAGGCTCCAGATTTCAGGGAAACGTGTACTGACTCACAATCCAGTCTGTGACCACAGTCATCTGACAAACTACTCTGGAGTGGTGGTACGGTCACCTCTTGCCTCCAAAGTCAAAAGGGGGCACTCTGTTGGTGAGTTTTAATGTCCACTGTGGATCATCATACCTTATGTGTCATTTTCTTATTGCAATTCAACCTACAATAGAACAGAATAATATAAATTACAATAAATACAAATATTGGAGAGAGCTAGTCACTTATCCTAATAAGGAAAACAAATACATTGAAGGATTTATTTTACCAGTTAGTAATCTATACAATTCTGATATACTAATACTTCTAATCTAAAAATATCTTCTATGGTTACTTTAGATACCTTACGCATTAAGACCCAAAATGGAAACTCTGAACTACACCTCCATCTTCCCATCACTGATAAAACAGACAGAACTTTTCTGACAAACAATTGTTAATAGGTTTTGTTGCAATTTTTTAGCTGTCTCAGGTAACATCACTGGCCTCCTTCTTCGGTCTCTTCTGTTTCTTCATTACCCTCTGCTGCAGGGACAGATGCTGCATCTCTGGTACTGGGTCCTGCATCATGTTGGTCCAACTCATAGAAAGGTTTAACATATTTCGCAGGAAGTCACTGTGGTCCTGTTGGAAGAAGAACACAAGCATACCCCCTCCCCCAGGTTCTACAGGCCCTTGACACTGACTGTTGTGCAGGGGATCCTGATATAAAACCTTTGGTCTCTGAGACAGTGAATCTGGAACACGGAAGTGTTTTTCCACTGTTGCAATAGAGGAGGGAGGCATAGTACGATTCAAAAAATTTATGGTATATGTTGCATTGTCTAATTGTTCTTGAGGCGTCATATTCCCCTTTTTTTGTTTTAATAACATCTGTTTCAATGTGGAATGTGCTCGTTCGATGATAGCCTGTCCAGTGGGAGAATATGGAATACCTGTGACATGCAAAACACCCCATTGCTGTAAAAAATATTGCATGGATCTAGCAGTGTATCCAGGACCGTTGTCAGTTTTAATCTGTTGCGGCACTCCCAGCATAGCAAAACAGCGGGTCCAGTGACGCTGAATATCTCTGCTTTTCTCACTTGTATGTGCAGATGCACAAAGCATACCTGAAAAAGTATCTATAGAAACATGTACGTATTTCAAATGGCCAAAAGATGAAACATGTGTAACATCAAACTGCCAAATGTCATTAGCTGAGAGTCCGTGAGGGTTAACTCCAAGGGAGGGCGAGCTTGTAATCAGACCTTGACATTCCAGGCAAGGGCACACTATGTCTCTAGCTTGCTCGAGAGTGAGACCAAACATCTTTTTTAAGGCAGCAGCATTCTGGTGGAAGAAAGCATGTGAAGCCCTGGCAGACTGGAAACGGACTGTAGCTACAGTATAAGAATCCGTAATTGCATTACCTCCAGTTATGGGACCTGGCAAAGTTGTATGAGAACGTATATGAGTAACAAACAGTGGGAGTTTGTGAAGCTGTAATGCAGTTTGCAATGACACAAACATATCAAAAAGTTACTGTTGTGAGATTTAAGAAAAGCGGAGGGGATGTGCTGTAGGACCTTGACTACGTACTCAGAATCACAAACCAAATTTAGAGGTTCCTCCCTAAAAAGCTCTAAGGCATGCAAAACTGCGCCAAGTTCCACTAATTGGGTTGAACCTTCGACAATTTTAACAGAACGATGCCAATCGTTATCTTCACGCCAGACCACTACAGCTTTACGAGACTTCCATGAACCATCAACAAAAACTGTGCAAGCATTTGGGATAGGACCAAATACAAGTACGGTCTGTGGTCTGATATCAAAGACATGTAGATTTTGAAGCAATTTACATTTAGGCATGCCAAAAGCTATGCTGTTAAGAAAATCAGCTAGTGCAATTTGCAAGGACAGCGATTGTGAATAAAAAAAATCAAAATCTGCTTTCACAAAAGGTACATATATGACCGATAGATCACGGCCTACTAAAATCTGAATCCATTCTCTGCCTTTTTTGATCAGGGTAACAATCAATTCCAGGGGCTCAGTAATAGCTTTACGGAAAGAATTGGGCAAAAAAATCCATTCCAAGTATATCAGTCTGTTTGCATTCTCATCATACTGTCCCACAATAGTCACAGGTTGTTTCTGTGTTGTAGCTATAAATAGACAAATCTGCAAATCCATTCGAATGCGGTCAGCCTGTAAGTTTGTAATTTTGTGTGCTACCAGCTCTAATTCTCTCTGTGCCTGCGGAGTTAAAGTGTGAGGAGATGTTAAATCTGAATCTCCTTTTAGCAAATTAAACAGATGCTGGAGTTCACGGTTAGAAATTCCAAGCATGGGTTGTACCCAGTTAATTGTACCCATCAATTTCTGTAAATCATTCAATGTCTTAATGTCATTATTAATTGTCAAAGGCTGGGGTTTGATCATAGTTTCTGTTAAAATCCAGCCCAAATATTTCCAGGGGGACACAGTCTGCACTTTTTCCTTGCAACTTGTAAGCCATGAAGTTTCAGAGCTTGAAGTAAGTGTGTTACCGCACCTTGGAGGTAATTAGATTGTTCAGCACAAACTAAAATGTTGTCCATGTAATGATATATTATAACCTCTGTAAATGCCTCACGTGTAGGCTGCAGAGCGGTACCCACAACAAGCTGGCAAATTGTGGAGCTGTTCTTCATACCCTGAGGTAAAACCACCCACTGATAACGGTGCATAGGCTGAGCATTGTTAATGCTGGGAACTGAGAAAGCAAAATACTGACAATCCTTAGGATGTAGTGGAACGGTAAAAAAGCAATCCTTTAAATCAATAATCTCTGGTGTTCAATTGCTATGCAGCATAGTAGGATTTGGGACACCAGGTTGTAAGGCTCCCATAGGTTGCATTATTGCATTAATTGCATGTAAATCTTGTAGCAAATGCCATTTCCCTGAGTTTTTGGGGATAACAAAAATGGGAGTATTCCATGGACTCGTGGAAGGTACTATGTGTCCTGCCTGCAACTGTTCTTGAACTAGTGAATGAACCTGCAGTAATTTTTCCTCTTTCAAGGGCCACTGGTCGACCCAAACCGGCTTATCTGACAACCAAGTAAGTTTGAGCAGGGGTTTTAGATCAGTGACCCTTAAGATAAATTTGTGTCTGCAGTGGTTAAAGTAACGTGCCATTGCCGTAGCAAATCCCTACCCCAAAGGTTGATAGCAGTCTCTAAAACATACCGCTGAATCCAAGCTGAAACTTTATCTGGGCAAACAACCTACAATACCCGAGCACTTCTCATTGGTGTTTGACTTCCTCCAATTCCAACAATTGTGATCATAGCTACTTCCAGGGGCCAGTTTTCAGGCCACTGCTGTTTAAAAATGATAGAAACATCAGCACCAGCACCATCCACTGGCCCTGTAAAAGGTCTGCCCTGAATTGAAACAGTAATCATGGGTTGCTGTGTAGTAATCTCCTGGGACCACAATACTTGTGGCTGGCCGGAACTCCCAAAACCAGAATCACCTCGTCCAGCTGTAGCTGTCTGGGGGACCCAGCACGGCAAAAGCAACAATTGCGCAATTCGCTGATTAGCTAGAATTTTACAGGAAATCCGAGTCGCTGTGACCGTGATTTTAATCTCTCTGAGAAAGTCTGCATCAATTACACCAGTAAGAACAAATATGCCCTGTACAGTAGCACCAGAGCGTCCAACAATTAATCCAAAAAATCCATTAGGTAAAGGTCCCCATACAGAGGTACCTATCGTATATACCCGGGAGTCTGTAATTAACAATTCTGTTGCGGTTGCCAAATCCAACCCGACACTGTCTGCGGTTGCAGGGGCGAGATCATAGACTGTGCACCGGTTTGCAATACTGCTGCTGCTCTTGGGGAGAGATCGTTCTGCAACTGGGAAGTTAGGTTCTGAACCCTGTTGAATTGCGGGGCACCGGGTTTCGTGCCCCTCTTGCTGTTTGCAGGCAGGGGTTTCCCTGATCTATCAAACTGAGATCTGCAAGAACTACTCCAGTGATATCCCTTCTACAGCGAGGGCACAGCCATGGTGAGCTTTCTCTTGATGATTTATAACGCTTTTGAGGACAGTTTTTACTAACATGACCTTCATTACCGCAAATAAAGCACTTAAGACCTGCTTGATTTACACTGAGCTGAGACAGTGCGGCTGCTAATACTGAAGCCCGAAATGATTCAGTTCCAATGTTCTGATAAGCCTTAATGTATTGCGCGATATCAGTGACTTTACCTTTCATCGGCAAAAAAGCAGCCTGACAGTCAAGAGTTAGCATTATCATATGCCATTTGCAACAGTATAACTTTTGCCGCTTCTTCATTTTCAACCTGTCTTGCTACAATGGTTTGCAATCTGTCAAGAAAACTTATATAAGACTCCTGCGGTCCCTGTCTTATTGTTGCAAACGAGCTTATGCGCTCCCCTACCTCCAGGACCCGACGCCATGCTGTAATAGCAATGCGAGTTGCATGTTCAAAAACCTGCCTCTGAAGCCCAACCTGAGCTTGTGGAGTGACATACTGTCCGGTTCCTAGCAGCATATCCTGATTTATCCCTACTCCTGATGACAAATTTTCCAGGACCTATTCAGTCACAAGATCACAATACTCTAAATGCCACACAGAATATTGCGTTGGTGTTAAAATTGTTTTAGCAAGCAATTTCCAATCCCATGGAGTCATTACGCATGTGGCACCAATACCTTCAACAATCCCCATTGTAAAAGATCTATGTAACCTATTCTCTTGCACAGATTTTTTTTAACTCCTTAACCATTGTATAAGATATTGCGTCATGTTCTGGTGGTTGTTGTGGTTTGTAAATAATTGGAAAGGCAAAAGAAAAATCGCCATGCTCCATAGCCTTTTCATGGCATTTTTGCATTACCCCTTTGTGTTCTCCTGTCTTAGTCATGAAGGGGTTACTGGGCGCTGTATAAGCATCATTAAAATCAGGCAAGGGAGGTGCTGAGGGTAAAGTTTTAGACTTCCAACCCAGTTCCTCACAAATTTCTGCTTTATCTTTACACTGCTGTGATGGCATTAATGATGGATATAGAGCTGACTCTTCTTCAAGATCTACAGAGCCTGACTCAAAAGGATTAGTGCTGTCAGTGCTCTCAAGAGTCAAATCATGAGCAGCCTGCTTGTTTGTGTTTGTCTGGTCATCCTCCCCCGTTTGCCCTTGTAGTATGTGCTCTGCCGACTGCAACTGGGATAGTACAAAGTACACGAATTTCCAAGTAATCCGTAAACTATTGGGAACTGAATCCTTTTGTGCGTGTAGCTGTTCCCCGACCTGTTTCCAAATTTTACTGTCAAACGTCCCCTCACTCGGAAACCAAGTACAATGCTCTTTCATCCATACCAGGAGTGAAGCTACCTGCTTCTCAGAAATATGATACCCAGAAGAACGTAATAGCTGCAGTAAAACCTGCAAATATAATTTATGTTCCTGAGAAGTGGCCTGCCCCATACTAATGCAATCGTGCAGCTCTCTCATTCAACGAGGACTGCATGTCCCTATCTATAGGGATTAATGTGGCCACAAATAAAATTCACTCACCCGTCGGATTGCGTGGTCGCCGCCAAAAACACTGCTTGACGAAGAGCCTTCAGGGGTCACACACTCACACAGGGCACCATTTGCGGCAATTAGGAACAATGCACACCGGGACGCAGACAGAAATTGACGCAGAGGTAGAGGTCTTGTTCATGAAGAAACGCAGAGTCTGGCCCAGCAGAGGGCTGACTTAGGCCTAGACTAGCATCTTTATTCACCATTTACAATTTTTATAGGACTAGGATGTTTACAAAAGGTGTTTTTCCACTAATTGTTATTAAAAACACGCTAAACTCACGTGATGTTTGTCTCACTTGTTTTTCAACTCGTTCATAGACCAGGCCCAAGGACGCTCACACATCCCAGACACTTGGGGGCAGCTATCTGGCCCGAGATACCATTCTCATGAGTCTGGGCTATAACTTTTTGCAATTATGAGAAAGATACTTCAGAGTAATCTGTCCAAGGTCTTTTACATATTATTATCTTAGTATTATATCTTCGACCGTCCAGATGGCCATGTTACTATTGATCTTCCTTTATCATCCAAGTGGCTGGAACCGCACATCTTGTTTTCCCACATTTTACTTTCCAACACTTCTCATCCTGTTCTCTGTCCCATCCTCTCTCACTAACACTTGTCTGGTTGCATGTCTCTTCTCTCCTCTCTCCTTTTCTCAAACTCTCCTGCTTCCTGGCTCTTTTTTTTCAATTCCTCCATTTCAGTCTTGCAGCCCAACACTACTTTTTCCTCTTCCCTCCCTTTGTCCTGCTCCCTTCGCTTTCTCCCTCTGTTCCATATCCTTCTTCCCCACTTGTCTGTTAGAGACTTTAGCCCACGCTGGACCCAAGACTGGGGACGTTTTGGCCAGTTTTCAGAGGCCTCGCTGGTGCCAGGAGGGACACCAGGAAGTGAGAGGCCTGGGGCTGTCAGGCTCCCCCTCCCCTAGGGGGCACTCGACTGTAACACCCAGCTGACATAGAACCTTTGTCACAATGCCCGCTACCGTGGTGAGGATGCGGGCACTCTGCAGGTGACAGGGACACGGCAGGACTTGGTGTCAGCTCAGCAATTTCTCAGTTTCCCAAAGAAGCTGAATTCTGCAAATTGCTGCCCTTGCTGTTGAAATGATGTCATCAGGTGGGTGTTTTGGCGTCACCACTGAAACACAGAGCAGAAATGGTGAAATATTCCCATCATATGCATGATCCCTGCACCAAACCACCATGACTCAACCTAAGTAGATCTACAGTTTATTTCTTCATACTGCCAGCAGATTGTGGAAGTACAGTATAAAAACCATCCTTATGGAGAGATCTTTGCATTTTAGGCTTAGTCTAAGTGTCTCAAGTAGCCGGGGTTTTTGTTTGGGCCTAATCCATAAGGTCTGATGTCTTTCCTCCTCGTCTGAAGATGAATGTGGTAGAAAATATAAAGCAAAACAACGTCCTGTAGCCTAGCCTTGCCTTGCCTTATTTTTTTCTCATCCTGTTCTCTGTCCCAGCCTCTCTCACTAACCCCTTGTCTGGGTGGATGTCTCTTCTTTCCTCTCTCTTTTTCTCAAACTCTCCTGCTTCCTGGCTCTTTTCTTTCAATTCCTTCATTTCAGTCCTGCAGCCCGGCACTAGTTTTTCTTCTTCCCTCCCTTTGTCCTGCTCCTTTCGCATTCTCCCTCTGTTCCATATCCTTCTTCAAGACTTGTTTCTTGGAGACTTTTGGCCACGCTGGACCCAAGTCTGGGCATGTTTTGGCCAGTTTTCAAAGACCTCGCTGGTGACAGGAGGGACAGCAGGCAGTGACAGGTCCGGGACTGACAGGCTCCCCCTCCGCTAGGCGGCGCTCGGCTGCCACACCCAAGTCACATAGTACCTTTGTCACATTGCCTGCTACCGGGTGAGGATGTGATGACTGTGCAGGTGACAGGGACATGGCAGGACTTGGTGTCAGCTCAGCAATTGCTCAGTTCCCCAAAGAAGCTGAATTCTGCAAATTGCTGCTTTTGCTCTTGAAATGATGTCATCAGGTGGGTGTTTTGGTGTAATACACTGAAAACCAGAGCAGAAATGCTGAAATATTCCCATCATATGCATGATCCCTGCGCCAAACCACAATGTCTCAGCCTAAGTAGGTCTGCAGATTATTTTTTTGTACTGCCAGCAGATTACAGTATCATAGTATCACAGTATGTTTGGGATTGGAAGGGACCTCAAAAGATCATTTAGTCCAATCCCCCTGCTGGAGCTGGAGCGCCTAGGTGAGATCGCACAGGAACATGTCCAGGCGAGTTTTGAATGTCTCCAGGGAAGAAGACTCCACAACCCCCTTGGCAGCCTGTTCCAGTGCTCTGTCACCCTCACTGAGAAGAAGTTTCTCCTCAAATTTAAGTGGAACCTCTTGTGTTCCAGCTTGATCCCATTACCCCTTGTCCTATCATTGTTTGCCACTGAGAAGAGCCTGGCTCCATCCTCGTGGCACTCACCCTTTATATATTTGTAAATATATATGTTTCCTAATATCAATTCTGAACCTTCTCTAGTAGAAGCTGAGGCCTTTTCCTCTCATCCTGTCACTTGCTACATAGGAGAAGACCAACAGCTCCAGCCTTGTCCCCCTCCTCTGCACTCACTCCAGCACCTTAAGGTCTTTCTTATAGTGAGGGGCCCAAAACTGAACCGAGGAATCAAGTTGTGTCCTCACCAGTGCCGAGTACGAGGAGATGATCACTGCCTTCGTTCTGCCCACTACACGATTCTCGATGTACGCCAGGAGGCCATTGACCTTTTTGGTCCCCTGGGCACACACTGGCTCATGTTCAGCTGCTGTCTTTTTCCACCAGGCAGCTTTCCAGACACTCTTCCCCACGCCTGTAATGTTGCAGGGGTTTGTTATGACCCCAGTGCAGGACCCAGCACATGGCCGTGTTAAACCTCACAGAAATGGCCTCAGCCTAATGAACCAGCAGCTCCAGATCCCTCTGTAGAGCCTTCCTACCCTCCAGCAGATCAACACTCCCAAACAATTTGGTGTCAGCTTAAAACTTTTTGAGGGTGTACTCGATCCCCTCATCCAGATCACTAATAAGGGGATTAAACAGAACTGGCCCCAATACTGAACCCACAGGAACACCACTCATGACTGGCCACCAACGGGATTTGCCTCCGTACACCACAACTCTCTGAGCCCGGCCCTCCAGTCAGTTCCTTTTCCATCGCAGATACACCATCCAGGCCATGAGCTGCAGCTTCTCTAGGAGATGCTGTGCAATACAGTGTCAAAGGCTTTACTGAAGTCTAAGTATACAACATCCACGGCCTGTGTGGCGGATTCACTCTCCCACGACAGACTTTCCCTCATCTGCTAACACGGTCACCTTGTCAGAAGAGGAGATCAGGTTGGTCAAGCAGGACCTGCCTTTCATAAAGCCATGCTGACTTAGGTCCAATTGTTTGTCTCATATGTGTGACCTCACAGTCCCTTTCCCAGCCATGTTCCTGCTGTTGGTCTATCCCCTGCAGAAGCAGAAGTGACCTCACAGTCCCCTCCACAGCCATGGGCTTCCTACTGGACTATGAGTTCCTGAGACACAAGTGAGCACAGGACACCATACCCAGCCATCACTCTCCTTGTGGTCCAATGTGTGAACAGATAAAACTAAGCCGCTTTCATCAAATTTATCTCACAGATTTCCTATCAAGGGTTTGAGTGGAGAAACATTCCTCAGAGGAGCTGCTGTATTTACACTGGTGCATTTTATATCTCTGCTTCTGGCTTTTATTTTTTTCTTCTTCCTCTGTCTATTCTGTCTTGAAATAGCTCTCCAAGGAAAAGATTAATGGAATCCTAGAATAGCGCAGGTTGGAAGAGACCCCTGAACACCGTCTCTGTCCCACTGATCTTTATGGCACCCCAAGGAATAGCTGGTAGCATTTGTGCTCACTTGGGTTCATCTCACCACATGCACACACTGGACATGCACAGGATGTGTATGTTTACATCTCATCTGTGCAATGAAAACATGGACTTTTAACCTAGTATTTCACACAATCATAGAATATCCTGAATTGGAAGGGACTCACAAGGATCATGGAGTCCAACTCCTGTCCCTGCACAGGACAACCCCACAGTTCACACCATGTGTCTGAGGATGTTGTTCAGTTTCTTCTTGAACACTGTCAGGTTTGGGGTCATGACAACCTACCTGGGGACCCTGTTCCAGTGCTCTAGTGTGGCGATTAGTGATGATGCATACCAGGACGCAGAGATTCATGCAGAGACAGGAAGTAGGGCAGAGCCAGGCCGAGCAAAGAGCTGACCTAGGCCTAGGTTGCCTTCTTTATTCACCATTGACAGTTTATAGGATTTACAGGTATGGGCCTATATCAAGATGTTTATAAAAGGTGTTTTTCCACTAACTGTTATTAAGAACACACTAAACTCATGTGATGTTTGTCTCACTTGTTTTTCCACTCATTCACAGACCAGGCTCAAGGACACTCACACATCCCATTCTTCTGGGGCAGTTATCCGGCCCGAGATACCATTCTCACGAGTCTGGGCTACAACTTTTTACAATTATGAGAAATTTACTACAAAATAATCTGTCCAAGGCCCTTTATATATTATTATGTTAACATTATGTCTTCGACTGTCCAGATGGTCATGTTACTATTGATCTTCCTTTATCTTCCAGGTGGCTGGAACCGCACATCTTGCTTTCCCACATTTTACTTTCCAACACTCCAGCACCCTCTGGGTAAAGAACCTTTTCTTCATGTCCAACTTGACCCTTCCCTGGCACATTTTCTTCCATTCCCTTGGGTTGTGTCGTTGGTCACCAGAGAGAAGAGATCCGTACCTTCCCTTCCTTCTCCATTTGTGAGGAAGCTGTAGCCACCATGAGGTCTCCTTTTAGTCTTTTCTTCAGCTCTGATGGTGAGAAACCCCTTGGTTTGCTTGCAGAAGCAGAAAAGAGAAACCATGACCTCCAGGCAATGGGAAGGGGGATCCTGTCCCTCACACATGGCTCAGGGCTCTTCCTGGGACCATGGGATGTGGGTGTGCAAGGCCGAGGGAAAGACAACACTGATACAACAACTTCCTGCTTCCCCACGGGGCTGCAAAGAGGCAACGAGGCCGCAGCACCATGAGGACAACATGTCTTCTCCTAGGCCTCAGTGGTAGAGACAACTGCCATGGCCAAGGGGACAGAAACCTGGGTTCTGTGGGTGCCTTGCAGCCTTGCCATCTCCCTTTGCCACCTCCATCACAGGCTGTTCTACATGGTCCTATACCTGCCCCTCTTTCCCTGCAGGCTGCAGACACCCATCTCGCTTCCCCACCTGCTCTCACCCCAGCATTTCTGTACCTTCGCTGATGTGTCTGCACCCTCACTGGCTGTTCTTTGGAACAAAAACCATGAGCTGATCCAGCTCCCTCTGGGTGACCTCTTGAACCACAGCACTGCCCTTGCAGTGACATTTCTTCCTTCTGATATCTAGTCTCCATCTTCCAAGTTGCACTTTTCATTTTTTTTTCTCTCTTCTGCTTTTTGCAACTACCAAGGAAAGTTCAATCACTTCAGAAATGGCCCTACAAACAGGGAACCCAACCTGTTAGTCTTCTTGTAGCCTTTTACCTAATCGGAGACAAGTAACCTCACCATGATCTTCTAAATCCTATGAGTGCTGCTGGTCCCCTTCACAGTCCCCTTCACAGCCACATGCTTCTGATTGGATTATGAGTGTGAGAGATACAATTGACCTCATAATACCACGCCCATCCATCCCCCTCCTTAGCACCCAGGACCTGACAAAGACTGAAGCATGTTCTACACAGTCCTACACCTACCCCTCTTTCCCTGCAGGCAGTACACACCCATCTTGCTTCCCCATCCTGTTCAAATTTGTCAAATATATTTTTTGCTAGCAATTTGAGTGAAAAGCACTCCTCAGTGGAACTGCTCTATTTATGTGAACACCTTCTAGATCTCCTCTTTTTTCTTTTTTTTTTTTTTTTTTTTACTATTCTTCTACCTATTCTCTCTCCAGAAATCTCCTCAGGGAAAAAATTCTGTCAAATCACAGAATAACTCTGGTTTGAAGAGAGCCCTTGTCTCACTCATCTTGTCTCACTCTCCTGGTCAGGGCACGGTGAACCAAATGAGGTTGTTCAAGGCCTCTACCCAGGTTTGCATCATCCTCAAAGGCGTTGACAGTGTACTCTATCACATCATAGAAGAGGAGAATAAAGATGTTCAGCAGTGTTGGCCCAAGTGCTGGTCACTGAGAGATGACACTATGAACTGTCTGCACGGAGGACTTTGTGTCACTGGTGATATTTGGGCTTGATCATTCAGCCAACTTCCCACACAACATCCACTTCTTGAGCCACATCAGCACCACTCTGGCCAGAATGACACCATGCCTCAGGCCTTGCAAACGCCCTGTACACAATATGCCTTTCTTTCCCCTGTCCAAATAGGTTCAGCAATCCCTTACTTGTCCTTCAAGTTCCTGGAAATGGCTGCTGGAGGACATGTCCCATCCCCTTCTCAGGAAGGCAGGTAGGGTAACCAGCCTGTAATTGTCCCAGTTCCTATTTCTACTCTTCCTGAAGATGGGTTTGAGGTTTGCATTTTCTAAGGACCCCAGAACCATTCTGGTTTCTATGACACTTTTGAGAGCACAACCCAGAATCACAGGCAAGGGTGACATAGCAGACAGGAGCATTTGCAATGAGCCTGTCCAAGGCAGCTGAGATGAATATCAGTGATTCAGTGGGGTTTGTTCCTGGGGTCACACACAGAAATACCAGGGTTCTGTCAGGTGTCCACATCTCAGCTGACCTCTTGGACTCCTTATGCAGCCGGGGATGCTCAGAGACAGAGTCTGTCCCTTTTACACACAGATGCAGGAGTCACAGTGTCCTTCTGACCTTCTGTTGCCACTCCCAAAGGACAGGAGATACCTCACCCTTTGGTGTGTCACCCTGTTCTACACTCACCTGAGATGTCCCATGACAGGAGGAATGGACACGGGTACTACAGTTCAAGAAAGCACAATGCAGTTCTGCATTCAGGCAGTTACCAGTGGGATATTATTTCCAACATGAAGTGACTTCAAGACCTTGTCTGTGCCACAGGCCTTCATGGAAACCCAAGGAATAGTTGATGGTGTTTGTGTTCACTTGTGTTCAACTCACCTCACATACATGATATGCATGCTCACATCTCATCTGTACAAAGCAAACGTGGACTGCTGAACTACTCATTCAGTGTCCATCCATGGAGGGAAGAACAACCTCTGTGGGTGAGAGGCTGGGGTTGGAAACTGTGGTTGTGAGGGCCCAGTCCCTGATGATTGACCTGAGGCTCCTTCTGTGGGGTGTCCAGTGCACACGGACACAGCCCAGACCCTGCTCTGCTGGTCCTGCAGGTCTCTGGCAGGAGGCCTGGCTGTCAGAGGACACTACTGTGTGCCCAGTCCTGCACACACACATTGTTCAGCTGTACACTGGTGTTTCATCAGTGAGCCACTTTCTTGGGCCTGTTCTTGAGAAAAGCTTTGGAAGACGACCTAAACCTTCCAGTACTGCCATCAGGAGTTCAGCGTTCTTCATGGAAGACTGTTCTGAGGCCAGCTCTGTCACATAAGTGCCCATTGCCTGTCCCTGCCTGTGATCACAGGACTGACAGACAGCAGGATGGTGAACAAGCTGCCAGAGCACTCAGGCCTTGCACCAACACAAGGGGTCAGAAGGAGAGTGTGGGAGTGGAACGAGAACAGCTCTGGAAGACCAAGTGGTGCTGCTCCCTGACAGTGCTGCCATGATGGACTCTTTTCCCCTCCTCTCATGCACACAGGAACTGTCCCTGCAGCTCTAAAAAGGTCTTGGAGGAAGAATATAGTAAAATAACAAGTCACTACTGGAACTTTCATTTTGTTTAGAGAGAAGGAGAGCACTGGTCCTCATTTACACAACCAATAGTAATAAAAGAAAAGACAAGAGTAGTATCTGTTCTGAGAAGTGAGAATGACTGTTGGGAGGGACATTAAAGAGCTTTAGTTCATTAGCATAACCATGAATTAGGAATTCTCTGCTACTGTTATTAGTGATAGTAACATTATTCAAAAAACATCTTTGAGACCATCTGTGTTGTCCCTTGGCTCCAAAGCTCAGTATGCTCAGATTTTGACAGGAGTGCTTCAAACATCTGTGACCCTTGGCTCCAAAGCTCAGTATGCTCAGATTTTGACAGGAGTGCTTCAAACATCTGTGACCCCTAAAGAAGGGAAAAACTTCCAATGCAGGCACCAAACCAGTGCCCAACCTGCCTGGAGAGCCAGGACAGCTGTGCCACACAACAACTACCCTGGAAAAAAACTGCAGGTACTGGGAATTGAAATGCTTTCAACCCAATTCATGGAATCATAGCATCATGGAATCATTTAGTTTGGAGAAGACCCTTAACAACATGAAGTCCAACTGTAAATCAAACACTGCCACGTCCACCACTAAACCATACCCCATAGTGCCACATCTCCATGTCTTCTAAATACCTTCAGACCTTGCTGGTAGAATGTCTCACACTCCTCACTGAGGAGGGCAGGGTGTTGGGGAGACAGGAGCACATTTCAATTTCCCAGATCCCAGGACAGAGCCCAAACCATCCTGCCCTTGAACTTTGACATCCAGTTTCTTGAGATGCAAAGCCGGTGGGCCTTCTGTGGATGATCATGTTAAAAGGCAGGAATAAATCTTCAAGTGTTAGTGTAAGTTCTCTAAGGGTGTCATTAAAAAAAAAAAAAAGTAGAAAAAATGTTAATCTCCCTAAATATAAATATCTCCAAGGTTTTACTCTGCATCTGTGGTAGTCCCACAGTGCCAATCAAATAGGTATTTGCAGAATAAGGCATGATACCCCATCCATAAGTACATATTTGAGAAAAATTTACCAGGCTCCAGGGGTCAGGGCTCAGCCATTCTGGTGATAAACAAGCATCAAGGGCTGACATGGCATCAGAGCCACTTCCACATGGGCTTTACCACCTGTAACCAGTGTCTCCAAGTCTTTTCTTCACGAGCTTCCAGGGAGAGGGACCTGGACTGTTTTTTTTCCTTCACAGCTGTGTCAGTGATGGCCCTTCATGGGGTCCCAAACACCCTCAGAAACTTGAATTTGTTTCTATCCTTCACCTCGTTAGAGGTTTGTTCATTCTTTCAGCAGCTGCAGTTCAGGATCATGGCAGCAGAGGGCTCTTTAACACCTAAAATGCCATCACAAGACAAGGCTCTGTGCAGCATTTTCCTGAAGGCTTCAAGTCTGGTGTGGATGATTAGGGAGATTTCAGGAAGAGCCAAACAAAGAGCATTTCCGTAATAAATAGCAATAAAGTCATATTTCTTCTATTTCCTTCCCTGCTCGCTCTTTCCTTCCTTTCCAGAACAGGTGGTCTCACGGCCTCCAGTACATATTGATGTGGTGCATCTTCTGATAAAGACTGAGTATGTCAGAAAAGTGGATGCCTAAATCACCTTCTGAGTGAAGAGACAGTCCAGAGGATTGCTCTCAAGAGGAATCACACTCCTCTGGACCAAGACATGAGAGTTCCTGGGAATCTCAGGTGCCACAGCACAGCAATACTTGACTTTCGGGAGATGGTCAAATGACCCATCTCCTTTTCTGTAATGGTATTGACTTTGCTCAGGTAACCCCTGATTTCAGCCCCATCCATTCCTGGTTGTTCTCCAGACTCCTGCCTTCAGGAGACGTTGCTGGTGAAGACAGAGGCTCAGAAGACATGAAGTACCTCAGTCCTGTCTAATCCTACTTTTATGAAGTCCAGCAGCAGGCCAACGATCACCCTGTCTATCATTTTACTGCAAGTGAAGCTGTCTCAGCTCATCTTGATTCCATCAGCCTCCCCTTCAAGGATCAAGTCCAGGGCAGCTCTGGCATCATCCCCACATCCATGGACAAGGTTTCTAAATTCCTCCTTTGCAACTTTCCCCACTTCCACCTCCTGTGTGCTACCTTTTTGCCCTGGAGCTCCATCAATTCAAAAAAGCAGCCTCATGAGATAAATGCTTCTTTTCATGGGTACTTGGAGAGATCATTCTCGTGCTTGAAGCAGGCTGTCTTGTAAGGCTGATAAGATCTCCTGAGCTCCTTTACCCTTCAGGACTGCTTCCTATGGAACCAACTGTATCAGCCCCCCAGGATGTCAAAGTCTACTCCTCTGGAGCCCACCAGCCTGTGCTCTGCTGCTGGCCTTCCTCCCTCCCCTCTGGTGCCTGGGACTGTACTGTTTCCTGGTCACAACAGCCAAGGTGGACACTGATGTTCACATCCCTCACCAACTCTTCCTTGTTTCCCAGTTCCAGATGAACATCACCCTTGTTGGCCCACCAGGCAGCCACATTAAGAAGTTAGCCCAAGATCCTCTGGACTGTTGCACCTGCTAAGTTGCCATGCCAGTGAATGTCAGGGCTATTGCAGTTCCCCATAGAAGGTGTTCATTGCCAGGGGACTTCCTCAGGTTGCTGACAGAAGATCTTTTCCATTTCTTCTCCATGATCAAGCAGTTTGTAATGCCCAATATATTATCACCCTGAATTTGGTTTACATGGAAAATTGTTGGAGTTGGTGGTGAGTGTGGGGGTGCTATAGTTGTTGCCTCTCAGAGAAGACAACAGGAGTTTGACCGACATCACACAGAGGTGAGTTCAGCTGGCTCCAAGATGGAGCCACACTTGCCAAATCTGAGCCACTCAGTGATGCTGGCAGCACCTCTGTGATATTCCACTTGAGAAAGGATAAAAAATGCTGCACAACAGAGGGTGGGAGAGAAGAGGGAGGAAATGTGAGAGAAAAAATGCAGCAGACACCAAGGTCACATCCCATAGGACCCAGGTATGTCCCTCTCCTGAAATCCTGCTTTTTGCCTTGTTATCATCTTCCAGGAGCCTCAACTGTACTTTCCCATCCCTGACTGATACATCCCTGACCAACTCTTTCTGGTTTGCAAGTGTGAAGTCCCACAGGGCACCTCACCTCATTGACTCCTCAGTCACCCATGGCAGGAAGATGTTGTCAATGAGCTCCAAACTCTCCTGGATGGCTGGTACCTTACAGATATTGGGATATCTTGAGTCTACCATGAGGACACCACTCTGGAAACATGAGGCTTCTTTCATTTGTCTGAAGGAGGCCTCATCTAATTTTTCTTCCTGATCAGTGAGCCTGTAGCTGATATTCAGTCACCACAACATTGCCCATGTTGTTCTGCCCTCTCATGCTGACTCCTCAACTTTCAACTGACATTGTCTGTTCCCAGGCAGTGCTCCACACATTCCTGCTGCTCTCCCACATGAAGGGAAACTTACCCTCTAATTCCAGACCTCTGGCATTATGAGTATCAGATCCCCAGGCAAACACAGTTTCTCCAGGAGTTTGTATGTGTAGTGTCCTGTACACTGTACATCCTCAATCAGGATAAACCATCAGCAAGCAAACGTTAAGAGTTCAACAAATGGACCTTGAGAAACTTTGAGATTCTCCCACCAGAAAGCTCTGAATTTTGACAAGATGAAGTGACCAGCTATTTATCAGGGCAGGAGAATAACCCCATCCAACCGGACAGACCAAGACCTGGCACGCTGAGCGGTGACCCTGAGGAGAAGGGCCTGGGCACTACAAGGGCCACCACAGAAGCCCGTGCTGCACGCTCACCATGAACGAGGCACCTGCACACGGGTCTGCATTAGGAGGAGTGTGGCGACCCAGACACCTGGAGTTCTCATCCCATTTGGTTCAGCACTGGTGTGACCCCAGAAAACTATTGATCTTCCACTAGATTGGCTTGTCAGCACTCTCTCTGTTAGGCTGTTCATCTGATCTCCCTCTTTTCTCACATACTTCCACTCAACCTAACTAAACTGACCATGTCTGAAGTCACATTTCCAGCAGTGCATCTACACATAAGCACTTGCGATTGCTCTCTGGATTTCTTTTCCTTTTACTCTTTGATCACTCAGACACATCTTAGCAATCCCGTTGCTGCTTTCAGCTTCAGGGATTTTAAAGCTTTCCTGCTTTCAGTAGTCTGTCTAATTCTGTTTTAGCCAACTCTTTTATTGTGTTTATTTTATAATTTCCTTTCTGATTAAAACATTTCTTGCATGGTTCTGCCTTGGAGAAGGTGAACCTCAGGGGTGGCAGTTTCTCCTTGGCATACAGTTGAGGAGTGAGTTTTCTTTTAATCATGAATCTTATCAGTTTTAATTTGTTTGTTCAAAAGTAAAGAAAAGTCCATCTTTCCTGTGTGTAGCCAGGTCTCCAAGGAGCTGGTGTAAAGGAGCTGGAACATCCAGCTGCAGACTGCAGTGGAGAAGTCTGGTATAAGGAAAAGGGATGCAAGTCCCAGGTGGCCAATGAGAGAAATGATAGGGTTGGGGAGGTGAGGAGCAAGGTTGTCCACACAATGTCAGACCTCAAGGGTCAGCTTCTCCAACCAGTGCAGACCTCCTTAGGAGAGACCCTGGGTCAACATCAGATAATGCTGCAATCACCTCTTCTCCAAACTGAAAAATAATAGAATACATGCTTTACAATAGAAATACATTTTTATTAGAAGCTTTTTGAAATCCTTCTCCATAATTACACCAACAACACTCTTTAATTCACTGTACAAGACTAGAAGATGAATACAGGAAAAGACACGGTTTCTTAGAGCTTTCATCAGTGTAATGAGCCCCATGGTGCATTTGGTGCTGAGTCCTTGAACCTGAGATGCTAAGAGGAGATTGCACAAACCTTTCCAGAAGTCAAAGTCAGAAGAAAAAAGTACTAAGTACCTTGAAGTATTAATGAGTTCCACTGAGGGCAAGTACCAGCAAAGCCTCCTCAGAGCAGATAATTGGAAGCCATGATGGCAGATAAACAAAGGGTAATGTGGAGGCTGAGAAAACCCTGGTTTTGTTGGATGAAGCAGAGAGGCCAAGGACTTACCCCCAGCCCCTGGGAAGGCAGATCCCATCCCACACACATTGCTCAGGGCTCTTCCTGGGGCAGGGGGATGTGGGCTGTGTGATGATGAGTGAAGGACAATGATGTGACAGTTCCCAGCCTTACTGGGGGTGTGCAAGAGTCCATGAGGTGCCCCAGTGCCTGAGGACAACATGTCTCCTCATAGGCCTTGGTGGCAGAGACCATTGCCATAGCCAAGGGGACAAAAATTAGGGTTCTCTTGTTGACTTTCAGCCTTGCCAGTGCCCTTTTCCATCTCCACCACAGGCTGTCCTACACTATGATGATCATGGAACAGATCCTCCTAGAAGCTGTGCTAAGGAACGAAGAATGGTGACTTGACCACTTTCCCTGGCATCCTGTTCCACTGCTTCACAACCTTTTCTGTGAAGAGATGTTTCCTAATTTCAATTCTGAACCTTCTCTGGCACAAGCTGGGGCCATTTCCGATCATCCTGTCACTTGCTACTCAGAAGACCAACACCCTCCTTGCAACAAACTCTTTTCAGATAGTTGTAGAGAGTGAAAAGGTCTCTCCTCAGCTTCCTGATCTCCAGGCTAAACAACCCTGGGTCCCTTAGCTGTTCCTCAGAAGACTTGTGTTCCAGACCCTCAACAGCCTTGTCCCCTTCCTCTGCACTCTCTCCAGCACCTAAGGGTCTTTCCTATAATGAGCACCACAAAAATGAACCAAGGATTCAAATTGTGGCCTCACCAGTGCCAAGTACAAGGGAATGATCAGTGCCCCGTTTCTGCCCACTACAATATTCCTGATACAAACAGGAGACCATTGGTCTTTTTGGCCACCTGGAGACACACTGGCTCATGTTCAACTGCTGTCAATCAACACCCCTAGGTCTTTTTCCAACAGGCAGCTTTCCAGCTACTGTTCCCCAAGCCTGTAATGTTGCAAGGGGTTATTATGACTCAAGTGCAGGAAGTGGCACTTGGCCTGGTTAAACCTCAGACAATTGGCCTCAGCCTAATGAATCAGCAGCTCCCGATCCCTCTGTAGAGCCTTCATACCCTGCCATTCCTTTGGGTTCTCTCATTGGTCACCTGAGAGAAGAGATCAGTAGCTACACTTCCTTCTCGCCTTGTGAGGAAGCTGTAGCCGCCATGAGGTCTCCTTTTAGTCTTTTCTTCAGCTCTGATGGTGAGAAACCCACTGATTTGCTTGCAGAAGCAGAAAGAAGAAGCCATGACCTCCAGGCAATGGGTAGTGGGGTCCTGTCCCTCACACACACGGCTCAGGGCTCTTCCTGTGACCGTGGGATGTGGGTGTGCAAGGTCGAGGGAAGGACAACACTGGTACAACAACTTCCAGCTTCCCCATGGGGCTGCAAGGAGGCAACGAGGCCCCAGCACCATGAGGACAACATGGCTTCTGTCAAGGTTTAAGGCAAGGTGGCAATAAACCATGCCACACACTCCCTGTTATCCCCTTTACTTCCTGCCACCCTTTCCCTTAGATCGGAAAGATGAAAAGAAAGATAAGAGGAAAGGAAGAGAGACTTAGACTTCAAGTTGGAGATTTTTAAGGGGTTTTACTAATGCTACTAATAAATAGAGAATATATACAAAATATACAAAACCAATCTCGAGTACTCAATATGGAGTTGGCGTCACTCCAGCAGCAGAGCTGGGTGTGCGGAGCTGGCGGCTCCAGCAGGTGCAGGCCAGGCCCCCGGAAGTCATGGGCGGGACTTCATGACAAACTGGAACCTGGTTGCAGGATGCAGGGCCTAAGGCCTGTAGATCACAGGCAGACACACAGTGTCCTCTCTAGATGCCGACCATGGTCGAAGAGAGCGTGACCCTCGTGATCACCCTCTTATATAGAGGGTATGATGATTACGGGATGGAATGTTCAGTTCACCCTCAGTTGGTCAGTTCTAGTCACCTGTTCCATCCACCCCTCCTCAAACACGCCCCTCTCACAACACAACGTGGGAAAACTTATCAGTCTTTCTTAGCTACCATAGTAACAAATCTAAACACGAGCTTCTTCAGCTTTCCGTTGGTCTCTAATCAGCACCGAGTACAGCATCCTAGGAAAAAATATGCAGGCTAAAACTCAGAAAAGTACAGCCACCTAGAAGAATTCAGCTGAAAGAAAAATCACTAAAAGAGAACCGGTCTTGTTTTTAAAAAAAAACAATACACTTCTCATAGGCCTCAGTGGCAGAGACAACTGCCATGGCCAAAGGGACAGAGACCTGGGTTCTGTGGGTGTCTTCCAGCCTTACAGTGCCCTTTGCCATCTCCATCACTGTTCTACACAGTCCTACACCTGCCCCTCTTTCCCTTCAGGCTGCAGACACCCATCTCCCCATCTCACTTCCTCACCTTGTTCAAACTTGTGGAATATTTTTCCTACTAACAAGGTGAGTAAAAAGCATTCCACACTGGAACTGGTGTACATATCTCTATATCTAGAGATATATATTCTGTATATATCTCTATATCTCCTCTTTTGCCTTTTTTTTTTCTCCTATTCTTCTGCCTATTCTCTCTCCAGAAACCTCTTCAAGGCAAAAAATATTGCAATCCAGAGAATAACTCAGGTTTGAAGACAGCCCTTGTCTCACTCATCTTGTCTCACTCTCCTGCTCAGGGCAGGGTCAACCAGGGGAGGTTGCTCAAGGCCTCTACCCAGGTTTGTATCATCCACAAAGGAGCTGCAAGTATACTCTGTTACATCATAGAAGGGGAGAATAAAGATGTTCAGCAGTGTTGGCCCAAGTGCTGGTCACTGAGAGATGACACTATGAACTGTCTGCATGGAGGTCTTTGTGTCACTGGTGATATTTGGGCTTGATCATTCAGCCAGCTTCCCACACAGCATCCACTTCCTGAGCCCCATCAGCACCATTCTGGCCAGAAGGAGACCATGTCTGAGGCCTTGCAAACGCCCCGTAGACAACATGCCTTTCTTTCCCCTGCCCAAAAAGGTTCAGCAGTCCCTTCCTTGTCCTTCACATTCCTGGAAATGGCTGCAGGAGGACATGTCCCATCCCCTTTCCAGGAAGGCAGGTAGGGTAACCAGCCTGTTATTCTCCCAGTTCCTGTTCTTGCTCTTTTTGAAGATGGGTTTGAGATCTGCATTTTCTAAGGACCCCAGAACCATTCTGGTTTCTATGGCACTTTTGAGATCGCAATCTGGACTGACAGGCAAGGGTGACGTAGCAGACAGGAGCACTTGCAATGAGCCTGTCCAAGGCAGCTGAGATGAATCTCACTGATCCAGTGGAGTTTGTTTCTGGAGTCACACACAGAAATGTCAGGGTTCTATCAGGTGTGAACATGTGAGCTGGCCTCTTGGACTCCTTATGCACTCGAGGATGTTCAGAGACAGATTCTCTTCCTTTTATACTCAGAGGAAGGAGTCACAGTGTCTTTCTGGCCTCATGTTGCCACTCCCAAAGAATGGAAGACACCTCAGCCCTGCAGAGTGTCACGCTGCTCTGCACTCATCTGAGATGTGCCGTAGCAGGAGAAATGGACACAAGGAGCTCGACTGAAGGAAGCACATCACAGTGCTGTATTCAGGCACTTAACAATGGGATGTTAATTCCAACATGAAGTGACCTGAGGACCTTGTCTGTGCCACAGGCCTCCATGGAACCCCTTGGAATAACTGATCGTGTTTGTGCTCACTCATGTTCATGTCACCTCACGTACATGATGTGTGTGCTTACACTTCATCTGTACAAAGCAAGCATGGATTGCTGACCTATGCATTCAGTGTCTATCCATGGGAGGAAGAACAATGTCTGTGAGCTGGGCTGAGAGGCCCGAGTGGGAAATGGTGGTTGTGAGGGACCACTCCATGACAATTGCCCTGGGTGTCCAGCGCACATGGGCACAGTCCAGGCCCTGCTCTGCTGGTCCTGCAGGTCTCTGGTAGGAGGCCTGACTATGAGATGACACTGCTGTGTGCCCAGCCCTGCACACACACACTGTTCAGCAGTACACTGCTGTTCAATCCTTGAGCATGTGCATGTTCTTGAGAGAGGCTTGAAGAAGAACTAAGCCTTCCAGCACTGCCCTGATAAGATCACTTCTCTATATAGAAGTGCTGTTCTAAAAGCCAGCTGTGTCACTGAAGTGCCCATTGCCTGTCCCTGCCTGCACTCAAAGGACTGACAAACAGCAGGATGGTGAGCAAGCTGCCAGAGCACTCAGGCCTTGCACCAACACAAGGGATAAGAAGGAGAGTTTGGGAGTGGGACAAGAACAGCTCTGGAAGACCAAGCCCTGGTGTTCCCTGGCATGGCTGCCATGTTGGACTCCTTCCCCCTCCACTCATCACAGGAACTGTGCCTGCAGCTCTAAAAGGGCCTCACAGGAAGGATATAGTGAAAAACAAATCACTACAGGAACCTTTACTTTGTTTAGAGAGAAGGAGAGCATGGCTCCTCTTTTAAACAGTCAGTGGTTATAAAAGAAAAGCAGACAGAGAATTAGAAAGGGTATGACAACATTATCACAATTAAAAACAAAAAAAAAACCACAACAACAAAAACAAACAAACAAAAAAAACCCAACTGCTATGTAGAAGCAGATGGGCACTTTATTGTTTCAGAAAACACTAAGATGTGAGTTTCCTCAGGGCATCCTTGAGCTCCTGGTTCTTCATGCTGTAGATGAGGGGGTTCACTGCTGGAGGCACCACTGAGTACAGAAAGGACACCACCAGGTCCAGGGATGGGCAGGAGATGGAGTGGGGCTTGAGGTGGGAAAACATGCTTGTGGTGAGGAACAGAGAGACCACGGCCAGGTGAGGGAGGCATGTGGAAAAGGCTTTGTGCTGTCCCTGCTCAGAGGGGATCCTCTGCACAGCCCTGAAGATCTGCACATAGGAGAAAAAGAATGAAACTAAAACACCCAAATGTTAAACAGGCACTGACCACAAGAAACCCAAATTCACTGAGGTAGGCATCTAAGCAGGAGAGCTTGAGGATCTGGGGGATTTCACAGAAGGACTGGTCCACAGCATTGCCCTTGCACAGTGGCAGTGAAAATGTACTGGCCGTGTGCAGCAGAGCATTGAGAAACCCAGTGGCCCAGGCAGCTGCTGCCATGTGGACACAAGCTCTGCTGCCCAGGAGGGTCTCGCAGTGCAGGGGTTTGCAGATAGCAATGTAGAGGGCATAGGACATGATGGTGAGCAGATACAACTCTGCTGAAGCTAAAAAGACAAAGTAAAAGACTTGGGCAGCACATCCCAAAAAGGAGATGGCCCTGGTGTCCCAGAGGGAACTGGCCATGGAGTTGGGGACTGTGGTGGAGATGGAACCCAGGTCAAGGAGAGAGAGGTTGAGCAGGAAGAAGTACATGAGGGTATGGAGATGCTGATCACAGGCTATGGTGGTGATGATGAGGCCCTTGCCCAGGAGGGCAGCCAGGTAGATGCCGAGGAAGAGCCAGAAGTGCAAGAGCTGCAGCTCCCTTGTGTGTGTGAATGGCAGGAGGAGGAATGGGTGATGGTGCTGCTGTTGGACATTTGCTGTTGGCTGGCATGTGAACTCCATTCGAAAAAAGAAAAAGCAAGTTAAAATTAGAACAGACTTCTCTTAGCATAACTATAGCATTTTTCATACATATCACTCCAATTGAAATGCATTTCCCTCCTCTGTTGTGTGCTGGCTGAGTGTACTGAGAGCAGCAAGACCTCTGCCTGTGTGCTACCAAGCAGCCATCTTTGCTCTGCTGCAGTGGGGACACAGGAGCTGGTTTGTGACAGCTCCGGAATGGCAGATATAATCCACCTTCAATGAAAAAGTTTAATATCTGTGCTCATGATTGTCAAGGGCTTGGGCTGTAGAGGAGACAATTATGATGCCTTTATAAATATTTTATCCTCTATTTTCCACCATCACATCAGGTGAGTGGGTTTTTTTTTAGGGGTGGAAATCCTCATTTCTGTGATTCAAAATGTGAAGACTCTTGAGATGGAACAGGCCAAATGACTCAACGTTCTCTGGCTCAGTGCAGAGTCAGACAACTGAAGTGTCCATCAGGATTTTACTGACCTGTCCTGTGCTTCAGTTTTTGCTGCCTGGAAAATAACTTCAGACACAAATTAACGTAATTAATCCAAACAACTGGATTCGTACTGGAGCAGGAGAGCCCTTTTAGAAAGTGAAGAGCTGCAAACTCTTATCTGCCCCAGCCCAGATGTGATGGAGAGAGCAGGACATGACCCCTCACAGAGAGAAGCAAAGGACACTGGCAGGATGTTGCTTTATCCATGCGAGCCACGGAACCTGACACACCAATATGATGTTCACAGAGTTCGCTTTATTATTGGACCGGGCTAGCTTTATAGCAAAGCTGCCCTGTCCACGCGCCTTACAACAATGTGATTGGTTGTAACTCGTGTTATACAATAACATGATAGGCTGCATGTACTGTCCACGCGCTCTGCACGCATGTGTCCGGCGATTGCTCACTCATTATTACCTTCTAATGGTGCTCCTTTAGTCTCTTTTGTCTCTGGCTTCACCTCTCAGCCAGGCTGGCGACAACCCCATCCCCCTGGGGCGGGGGGGGCTCTGCCACTACAGCAGGACAGTGCAGACCCCAAGGAAAGGCTCAGCACTCCTGGGATCCTACAGCAGAGCTGGGCCTTTCTGGGGTCAGCTCACGAGCCCAGCAGGACAGGCAGAGCAGAGTCAGGGCTGCTGAAGATGGGGTGTGCTAAAGGGACAGTCAGATCATTGCCCAGCAGACAACACTCAGCAAACATCTGCAGAAAAGGACCAAGAGAGCTGCTGAACAGCCCCTGCTCTGCTGCCTGGAGCTGTCCCTGACTGCAGCTGTGTCTGTGTCCCCATGTCTCCTCCTGTCCATGTCACAGACCCCATCCCACCCGCTGTGTGCTCAGCTCTGCCCTGCACCCCCTCCCAGCAGCCGGGCACTGCCCAGGGGCAGCTCTGAGTGGGCCAGCTCTGATGGGAACATCAGACCAGCCCTGATGAGGTTGAAAAAGTCATCCTGATGCTGTCTGTAAGCCATGGTGTGTTTAGTTCTGATACTCCCAGGTTTTTTCAATTCTAACAGAAATGGATCTGGAATTCCAGTGCCTCGTCCTGAACCAACAGATTACCTTCTATGTCCCAGTGCCCACACTGTCAACATACAGTAAGTGATGTCCTGCAGTGATCTGGAGCTGTGAATAGCTCTGACCCAGGCAGCACCCTCTGTACAGCAGAAGGACCCTGCATTGCTGGGGTTGTTCCTCTCATACAGAGGTTCTTCTTGCAGTGTGAGGGGATCTCCCTGGGCGGGCTGAGCGCTGACCCTGGCAGGCTGCAGAGTCCCTGCCCTGGCAGAGCCCTGGGGTGCAGGGACCCTGCTCTGCAGGACATCCCTGGGAACCCCTGGGTGTTCACACAACTTCGCACCTGTTCAACATTGCCTGACAATATTCCCGTCCTTACAGATCCCAAACCTGTGGCTGCGCCAGTTTTAGAAGATGCCTCCAGGAGCTACAGCTGCATTGCCCTGCACCCAGAGACTTACCATGCCAAGGGCTGCAAAAATTTCTTCTCCAGTAAGCTCTCAGTCATCTTCCCTCCTGACCACCTTTAATCTCTCTCTGCCTTGCTCATCTCCCTGAGATACCCAGGCAGAGCCCTCAGCCCTGATGCACTTTGCAGAGGAGCTGCTCCTGGGCAGAGCTGTCTCTCTGCAGCGCTGCCACTTGCCTTGAGCTCCCTCTGTTTCAGGAGCCCAGCCCAGCTCAGCAGCACAGGAGCAGCCCAAGGCACTTTAATGACCCCTGTGGTGGGTTTGGTGCTGAGTCCATGGACCTCAGACCCTGAGAGGCACTTGAAGAAACCTCGCAAGAAGTCAAACTCAGATGCAAACTCCAAAGTTTCTTGTAATGTTAATGGATCCCACTGAGGGACACTACTGAAGAACTGTCCCTGCGGTTGGTTAGAGCAGAAAACTGGAGGCAGTGACGACAGATCAGGAAAAGTAAGGTGAACGTCTTTCTGATGCTGAGCGAACCTGGACGTGTTTCGTTAACCAAAGGGCTGAGTCCTGACCCCTAGCCCCTGGGAAGTCAGATCCTGTCCCTCCCATGTTGCCCAGGGCCCTTCCTGGAACAGTGTGATGTGGGGCTGTGCAAGGCCAAGGGCAGGACTATGGTCCCACACCTCCCACGTTCTTGGCTGGGGACAAGGAGGCCATGAGGCCCCTGTGCTGTAAGGACAAGGTGTCTCCTCATAGGCATCAGTGGTGGACACAACAGCCATTGCTAAAGGGAGAAGGAGCTCATGTCTGGTGGGGGTTTTCAGCCTCCTTAGATGTAAATCCCTTGATCATCTCCATGACAGACTGTCCTATGCTGTGGCATCACCTGCACCTCTTTCCCTGCAGACTGGAGACATCCACCCTGCTACCTCACTTTGCTCTTGTCTGAGCATCGTCCTTCCTTTGCTGACATCTCTCCATCCTCCCCTTGAAGCACAAGGATGCAGACTCCCTCTGGGTGACCTGCTCCACCACAGCACTGCACTTCCATTCACATTCCTTTCTCCTCATGTCCCGCCTGGACCTCCACAGCTGCACTTCGTGCCATTATTTCTTTCTCAAGCTCTTTCCCACTATGAAGAAAACCTCCCACCACCTCTTAAACCACACTTCAAACACTCTCAGGCTCCTCCTACACTGCTTCAGCCTCCTCAGCACTGCTCAGCCAAAGCAGCTGAGATCCCTCAGCATCCCACACCATGTACACAAGGTCCTGAACCCTGCCTTGGCAGAGCTCTGTACTCTCCAGTTCCTCTCTGCTTCTCCAAACTGGGAAGCTGCACACTGGCACACACCCGTGTATGAGGGGTCACACCAGTGCTGAACTGAAGGGGATGAGAACTCCAGGTGTCTGGGTCCCCATGTTTCTCCTCATGCAGCCCCGTGTGCAGCTGCCTTGTTCATGGTGAGCATGCAGCACGGGCTTGTGTGGTGGCCCTTGTAGTACCCAGGCCCTTCTCCTCAGGGTCATTGCTCAGCGTGTCAGGTCCTGCTCTGTCCTGATGGATGGGGTTATTCTTCTGCCCTGATACAGAACTGGTCACTTCATCTTGTCAAAATTCAGAGCTTTCTGATGGGTGAACACCAGATTTTCTCAAGGTCTGGACTCTCCCTTGACTGAAGCTCCATTTGCTCAGCTCTTATTGTTTGCATTCAGGTGGTTTATCCTAATGAGGGTGTCTCTCCCAAGATAACAGCATGAGGAGTTACAGGACACTACAAATACCACTTCTTGCAGAAACTGTGGGGTGTTGTGGGTCTGATATTCATAATGCCAGAGGTCTGGAGTCAAAGGGATACTTTTCCTTCATATGGTAGAGCCACAGGAGTGTGTAGAGCTCCGCTTGGGGTCAGACAATATCAGCTGAATGTTGAGGAGTCAGCATGAGAGGGCAGAACAACATGGGCAATGTTGTTGTGACTGGACATCAGCTACAGGATACCTGATCAGAAAGAGGAATTAGACAAGGCCTCCTTCAGACAAATGAAAGAAGCCTCATGTTTCCAGACCGTGTCCTCATGGTAGACCAAAGATATCCCAACATCTGTAAGGTACCAGCCATCCAGGACGGTTTGGAGCTCATTGACAACATCTTCCTGCCACGGGTGACTGAGGAATCAGTGAGGTGAGGTGAGGTGCCCTGTGGGACTTCACACTTGCAAACCAGAAAGAGTTGGTCAGGGATGTATCAGTCAGGGATGGAAAGTACAGTTGAGGCTCCTGGAAGATAGTAACAAGGCAAAGAGCAGGATTTCAGGAGAGCAAGGTTTGGTCTGCTGAGGGACGTACTTGGGTCCTCAGGGATATGACCTTGATGTCTGCAGCGGTTTTTCTCTCGCATTTCCTCCCTCCTCTCTCCCACCTGCTGTTGTGCAGCATTTTTTACCCTTTCTCAAATACAATATCACAGAGGTGCTGCCAGCATCACTGAGTGGCTCAGATTTGGCACGGAGTGGGTCCATCTTGGAGCCAGCTGAAATCAGATCTGTCTGACATTGGTCAAACTCCTGTTGTCTTCTCTGAGAGTCATCAGGTCTTTTATACTCACTCTCACCCCTAGTTCCAAGAATTTTCCATGTATACCCTATATAGGGTGACAACATTTCGGATGTAACGATCTACTTGATCACAGAGAAGAAATGGAAAAGTTCTTCTGTCAGAAACCTGAGGAAGTCTCCAGTCAATGAGCAGCTTCCTATGGGGAACTGTAATTACCCTGACATTCACTGGCCTGGCAACCTAGTAGGTGCAACAGTCTAGAGGATCTTGGGACAACTTCTTAATGTGGCTGCCTGGTGGGCCAACAAGGGTGATGCTCATCTGGATCTGGAACTGGGAAACAAGGAAGAGCTGGCGAGGGATGTGAACATCAGTGTCCACCTTGGCTGTTGTGACCAGGAAACAGTACGGTCCAGGCACCAGAGGGGAGGGAGGAAGGTCAGCAGCAGAGCACAGACTGGTGGGCTCCAGAGGAGAAGACTTTGACATCCTGGGGGGCTGATACAGTTGGTGCTGTGGGAAGCAGCCCTGAAAGGCGAAGGAGCTCAGGCAATCTGATCAGCCTTACAGGAAAGCCTGCTTCAAGCATACGAATGATCTCTCCAAGTACCCATGAAAAGAAACATTTATCTCATGAGGCTGCTCCTTTGAATTGATGGAGCTCCAGGGCAAAAAGGCAGCACAGAGAAGGCGGAAGCAGAGGAAGCTACAAAGGACGAATTTAGAAACCTTGTCCATGGATGTGGGGATGATGCCAAAGTTTTCCTGGACTTGATACCTACAGGGGAGACTGAGGGCACCAAAATGAACTGACGCTCCTTCCTTACAGTAAAAGAACAGACAGGATGAATGTGAGCTTGTTCCTGAACTGCATAAGAGTAGAATCAGACAGGACTGAGGTACTCCATGGCTTCTTTGCCTCCATCTTCACCAGCAAGGTCTCCTGCTACTTTGTTTCTGAAGTCAGGAGTCTGGAGAACACCCAGGAATGGATGGGGCTCAAGTCAGGGGTGACCTGAGCAAACTCAGACACCATTACAGAAAAGGAGATGGGTCATTTGACCAGCTTCCTGAACATGAGTATTGCTGTGCTGTGGCACCTGAGATTCCCATGAACTCCCATGCCTTGGTCCAGAGGAGTGTGATTCCTCTTGAGGTGTCCTGGAATGTCTCCTTACTCAAGTGGTGCTTTAGGCACCCACTTTTCTGACACATTCAGTCTTTATCAGGAGATTCTCTAGATCAGTATTTATTGGAGATTGCTGATACCACCTATTCTGGAATGGAGGGAAGAGGGAGGAAGTAAATAGAATTAATACTGCTTTATTGCAGTTTTTATGGAAATGCTCTCTGTTTTGCTACAGTCTTGAAATCTCTCTGATTATCCCCACCAGACCTGAAACATTTATGAAAATAGTGCACAGCGTCTTGGCTTCTAAAGACATTATAGATTTTGATGAACTCTCTAGTGCCGTTTTCCTGAGCTGCAGATACTGAAAGAATGAGCAAACCTCTAAGGAATTGAAAGGCAGAAGCAAACCCCAAGTGTCTGAGGGTGCTTGGGACCCCATGAAGGGTCATCACTGACACAGATGTGAAGGAAACAACCAGTTGAGGTCCCTGTCCCTGGAGGCTGGTGATGGAAAAGCCTGGAGACAACGGTCACAGGTGGTGAGTGCGATATGGAGGTGGCCCTGATCCCTAGGGCCTGGCAAAGGAGGCCTTTTCTCTTAAAGGTTTCTCAAGGCTCTGCCTGTGGTCTGTGTGAGTGCATTTGTGTGGTGGGTGATGGGTGCCAAGTGTTGTTACTTATACCATAATGCTCTGGTTTTCTGACGAGTTGGCTACGCCTGTGAGTTCCTCACAACCCGTCCAGATTCCTTCACAGACCTGGGAATGTTCCTGAATCATCTGAGCTGTCCCAGTCCCAAACTTGCTCAAAACCTCAATTTGGATCCATGCCCCAGCACTGAAATGTGCATATTCCTTCTTCTACTGCCATAAAATAAAAAAGAAAAATCAGTATATTCCACATTACCATGACCAGATCAGGTCTTTTTCTTGCCTTTAACACACTGCTATGCATAGACAAATAGACCACTCTCTTCCTGCACTCCCATGTGTCTCTCAGAGACACTCTTGTCCTCAAGTAAAGGATCAACACTCCGGGATGTTCATGCCTCTTCCAGGCTCATGGATGATTCCTGAGGTCCATCCAAGTGTGGGCAGTGTAAGAGAGTAGCAGAGCAAGGTCAGCTCATGGGGCATGACTGAGCACAGCCACCACCAGCAGCAGCCATTCCCCATCTCCCTGGCACAGCCATGCCCACAAGATGGAAATGTCATGACCATGTATTAGTCCAAGAGAAGCCTGCCTTCTTTCCATAACCCCTCCCCAAAAAATCTTCCTCCTATTCCCCCTCCACCCACAGACATCAACCACATTCTGCTTGCAGGCTCAGACCTGTTTGTAGGGTTTTGCTGAAATCATCAGCCATCACACTTTTCTAGCTCACATCCCTGACCCTCCCACACCACACATGGCTGGACATTGCTGCTCAGGGCCTCTCACTCTTCAGAAGAGGTCTTGAGCTTCTTGGTTCTTGCTAGTGCTTATTATAAACTTCCTAGCTCCCTCCAGAGCTCATGGTGAGATTTCTTGTCCGTAACAGCCCCTTTATGACAATGTCTTACTAAATGGTTGTCTTTTTATAATCATCCATGCAGAAAGAGTAGTCACAGGAAAGCACTAAATACATAAAAACTGATGCCAAGTGAAATACCATAAAGACCTGATGAGTTACCCTTGTGGTTGTGTCTTTCCTGGCAAGGAGTCTGTCCCAAGAAGGGGATCCAGCTTCTGCCACTCTCTGGAGAGGCACATGAGCAGTGTCGACGGCACCTGGGGAGGAAAAGAGTGACTTTTTCTAGACCACCCTCCATCTGAACCACTTAGGTATGTACTTATGGATAGGGCATCAAGCCTTATAGCGCAGCAGAGACAGTAGTTCTGAGCTGCTTTCATCTGCCCTGCATGACACATGTAAAATGGAACTATGCCAGTAAAAAAGTTGGTTTTGATTGTCTTCACAACCTGCAGCATCACATGGGTCAGGAGATGAGCCCGGATACCCAACAACGACTCACATGCTCTGCTCATCAAAATCAGATGTTCCCAGGAATCTCAGGACATAGGGCATGCTGATATCTGGGTTCAAAGAGTTGGTCAAGTGAGTCGCCTTCATTTCTGTAATGGTGGCTTTGATGCCTGGCTGATGTGCAGACTCTGCACATGGATGATTACATCTCTTGAACAACCTGCTCTGAAAGGATTAACAAAGTGGGAAGTTCTTTCTGGAAGGGTATTAGGATAGCAAAAAAGAAGATCTTGGGTTAGGGCAAAAGAAAAGGAATGCAAAAGTTGTGTCTGGGGCTTTTTGGGGGTACTTGTAAAGCAGTCCTGCAGCTCATGTGAATTATTTCTGTGGTTAGAGAGAACCTGAGAGATTTGTCTAATTTTAGAACATGAAGAGGAAGGAAGGACAGTGTCATTCAGGCTCAAAAGGACCTCAGAAGGTTTCTTGACCAACCTCCTGCTCAAAGCAGGGTCAGACTTGACTACTCAGGGCTTTATCCAAACACATTTTGGTCACTTTCTAGAACAGAGTACTCACTCCTGGGAAACAGCTTCCAGTGCTTGACTGCCCTCATGATTGGAAAGTTTCTCCCCTTCTATAACACCTTTCCAAGCCCAAACATCCAGATTGCTTTTTGCCCATCTACTTACACTGACAGAGACCATAATATTCTACCTTGAAGACAAGAACATTGCAGGGGATGACACTGAATGCCTTGCTGACTTCCAGGTAACAGACCATCAATGTTCTCTCCACATACAACAACCCTTTTGTTTCCTCACAGAGACAAAGAGGATGAACAGGCACAACCTACTCTGGGTAAACCATGTCACCTTCTCTTTCAGACACCCAGAAATGGGGTCAAGGTAGACATGGTCATGGACGCAGCCTTTAGTTCCCCTGCTCACCCATTGGCTATTTTTGAAAAGTGCACACAATGTGTAAGATCTGCCAGTTGTCAGGGAGTCCCCCCCAGTCTCCATGAGCTTTCAAACATGGTGCCTGGGCCACTGGGTTTCTCAATGCTCTGCTGCACACGGTCAGTACATTTTCACTGCCACTGTGCAAGGGCAATGCTGTGGACCAGTCCTTCTGTGAAATCCCCCAGATCCTCAAGCTCTCCTGCTCAGATGCCTACCTCAGTGAATTTGGGTTTCTTGTGGTCAGTGCCTGTTTAACATTTGGGTGTTTTAGTTTCATTCTTTTTCTCCTATGTGCAGATCTTCAGGGCTGTGCAGAGGATCCCCTCTGAGCAGGGACAGCACAAAGCCTTTTCCACATGCCTCCCTCACCTGGCCGTGGTCTCTCTGTTCCTCACCACAAGCATGTTTTCCCACCTCAAGCCCCACTCCATCTCCTGCCCATCCCTGGACCTGGTGGTGTCCTTTCTGTACTCAGTGGTGCCTCCAGCAGTGAACCCCCTCATCTACAGCATGAAGAACCAGGAGCTCAAGGATGCCCTGAGGAAACTCACATCTTAGTGTTTTCTGAAACAATAAAGTGCCCATCTGCTTCTACATAGCAGTTTTAATGTAGCTAATTACAGGCCCTGCCTGTTATCTGTATTTTCTGTTGGGTTTGGCTGTTGTTTTTTTTTTGTTTGTTTGTTTGTTTTTGTTGTTGTTTTTTTTTTTTTTTTTTAATTGTGATAATGTTGTCATACCCTTTCTAATTCTCTGTCTGTTTTTCTTTTATAACCACTGACTGTTTAAAAGAGGAGCCATGCTCTCCTTCTCTCTAAACAAAGTAAAGGTTCCTGTAGTGATTTGTTTTTCACTATATCCTTCCTGTGAGGCCCTTTTAGAGCTGCAGGGACAGTTCCTGTGATGAGTGGAGGGGAAAAGAGTCCAACATGGCAGCCCTGCCAGGGAACACCAAGGCTTGGTCTTCCAGAGCTTTTCTTGTCCCACTCCCAAACTCTCCTTCTTATCCCTTGTGTTGGTGCAAGGCCTGAGTGCTCTGGCAGCTTGCTCACCATCCTGCTGTGTGTCAGTCCTTTGAGTGCAGGCAAGGACAGGCAATGGGCACTTCGGTGACACAGCTGGCTTTTAGAACAGCACCATTCTTCATGTTATGGGACATCTCAGGTGTGTGCAGAGCATGTGACACACCGCAGGGTTGAGGTCTCTCCTGTCCTTGGGGAGTGGCAACAGGAGGTCAGAGGGACACTGTGACTCCTGCTTCTGTGTGTAAAATGGACAGACTCTGTCTCTGAGCATCCCTGGGTGCATAAGGTAGGCCAGCTCAGATGTGGACACCTGAAAGAACACTGACATTTCTGTGAGTGACTCCAGGAGCAAATCCCACTGAATCAGTGAGATTCATCTCAGCTGCCTTGGACAGGCTCATTGCAGAAGAAGGAAAAAAATATCACAAAGTGCTTTTTGGAAAGTGGAGACTGGATGTCAGGAGAAAGAAATATCACTGGAAGGGCAGTGCTGTGGTGCAAGAGGTCACCCAGAGGCAGCTGGGTCAGTGTTGGAAAGTAAAATGTGGGAAAACAAGATGTGTGGTTCCAGCCACCTGGATGATAAAGGAAGATCAATACTAACATGACCATCCGGACAGTCAAAGACACAATACTAACATAATAATCTATAGAAGGCCTTGGACAGATTACTTTGAAGTATCTTTCTCATAATTGTAAAAAGTTATAGCCCAGACTCCTGAGAATGGTATCTTGGGCTGGATAACTGCCCCCAAGTGTCTGGGATGTGTGAATGTCCTTGGGCCTGGTCTGTGAATGAGTGGAAAAACAAGTGAGACAAACATCACATGAGTTTAGTGTGTTTTTAAAAAACAATTAGTGGAAAAACACCTTTTGTAAACATCTTAGTCCTATAAAATTGTAAATGGTGAATAAAGAAGTTAGCCTAAGCCAGCTCTCTGCTTGGCCAGGCTCTCCGCTCCTTCCTGAACAAGATCTCTGCCTCTGCGTGAATTTCTGTCTGTGTCCTGGTATGCGTCGTTCCTAATCACCGCACATCAGCCCATGTGTTCCAAAGAACAACCAGTGAGGGTGCAGACACATCAGTGAAGTTACAGAAATGCTGGGGTGAGAGCAGATAGGGAAGCGAGATGGTTGTCTACAGCCTGCAGGGTAAGATGGGCAGGTGTAGGACTGTGTAGAACAGCCTGTGATGGAGATGGAAAAGGGTCCAGACAAGGCTGTAAGGCAATCAAAAAACCCAGGTTTCTGTCCCCTTGGCCATGAAGTTGTCTCTGCCACTGAGGCCTATGAGAAGACATGTTGTCCTCATGGAACTGGGGCCTCATTGACTCCTTGCAGCTCCATGGAGAAGCTGGAAGTTGTTGTGCCAGTGTTGTCCTTCCCTCGGCCTTGCACACCCACATCCCATGGTTTCTCAGCATCAGAGCTGAAGAAAAGGCTAAAAGCCTCATGATGGCTACAGCTTCCTCACAAGGGGATAAGGAAGGGAAGGTACTGATCTCTTCTTTGTGGGGACCAATGACAGAACCCAGGGAATGGCAGAAGATGTGCCAGGGGAGGATCAGTTGGACACGAGGAAAAGGTTCTTCACCCAGAGGTGCTGGACACTGGAACAGGCTCCCCAGGGAGGTTTCACAACCCCAAGCCTGACAGTGTTCAAGAAGAGACTGGACAACGTCCTCAGACACACGGTGTGACCTGTGGGGTTGTCCTGTGGAGGGACAGGAGTTGGACTCCATGAGCCTTGTGGGTCCCTTCCAACCCAGGACTTTCTATGATTCTACGAAATACTACGTCACAAGTCCATGTTTTCACTGTGCAGGTGAATTGTAAACATACACATCATGTCGTGAGATGAACCTAAGTGAGCACAAATGCTATCAGCTACATAATACACAGAGGAAGGAAAAAAAAATAAAATGCAGAAGCAGAGATACAAAATGCACCAGTGTAAATACAGCAGCTTCTCTGAGGTACATTCAAACCCTTGATAGGAAATCTGTGAGATAAATTTGATGAAACCAGCTTAGTTTTATCTGCTCACACACTGGACCACAAGGAAGGTGATGGTTGGATATGATCAAAGTATCACAGTATGTTTGGGATTGGAAGGGACCTCAACAGATCATTTAGTCCAATCCCCCTGCTGGAGCAGGAATGCCTAGGTGAGGTCGCACAGGAACATGTCCAGATGGGTTTTGAATGTCTCCAGGGAAGGACACTCCACAACCTCCCTGGGCAGCCTGGTGCAGTGCTCTGTCACCCTCACTGAGAAGAAGTTCTTTCTCAAATCTAAGTGGAACCTCTTGTGTTCCAGCTTGCTCCCATTACCCCTTGTCCTATCATTGTTTGCCACCAAGAAGAGCCTGGCTCCATCCTCGTGGGACTCATCCTTTACATATTTATAAACATTAATAAGGTCACCCCTCAGTTGCCTCTTCTCCAAACTAAAGAGACCCAGCTCCCTCAGCCTTCCTTCATAAGGGAGGTGCTCCACTCCCTTAATCAACTTTGTTGCCCTATGCTGGACCCTCTCCAGCAGTTCCCTGTCCTTCTTGAACTGAGGGGCCCAGAACTGGACACAATATTCCAGATGGGGTCTCACGAGGGCGGAGTAGAGGGGAAGGAGGACCTCTCTTGATCTACTGACCACCCCCCTTGTAATACACCCGAGGATGTCATTGGCCTTCCTGGCCACAAGGGCACAGTGCTGGCTCATGGTCATCCTGTTGTCCACCAGGACCCCCAGGTCCCTTTCCCCTACACTGCTCTCTAATATGTAATTTCCCAACCTGTACTGGAACCTGGGGTTGTTCCTGCATGGTCACTTGTGTCTCAGGAACTCATAGTTCAGTAGGAAGCCCATGGCTGTGGAGGGGACTGTGAGGTCACTTCTACCTCTGTAGGGGATAGGCCAACAGCAGGAACATGGCTGGGAAAGGGACTGTGAGGTCACACATACGAGACAAATAATTGGGCCTAATCAGCATGGATTTATGAAAGGCAGGTCCTGCTTGACCAACCTGATCTCCTCTTCTGACAAGGTGACCGTGTTAGCAGATGAGGGAAAGTCTGTCGTGGGAGAGTGAATCTGCCACACAGGCCATGGATGTTGTGTACTTAGACTTCAGTAAAGCTTTTGACACTGTATCGCACAGCATCTCCTAGAGAAGTGTGGAGAGTTTCTGGCTGCGTGCTGTGAACAAGCCAGAGCTTGATGTGGCTGTGGTGCAGGCTGAGACCTACACGAAAGGTTTTCCCTGAGACACCAAAGACCGAAGGAAAGTAAACAGAAGCTGGTCTGCCCTCAACCCAGGCTGCAGGAGGGGCGCCGTCGCCGCTGCGCATGAACAATATGCGGACAGTGCCCTGCAGCTAATCACCATAGTGGGGGGGGAAGAGTGACTGCAAGTGTAACCAATCGTAGCCTGCGCTTGCCGCATGGCCTTTGGGTAAAGAGTATACAAGGCTTGGAAAAACATGGTCTGGGGACATTGATACTCAGTGTTGTTAAGAGTTCATTAAAGGGTATTGATGTTAAATTCATGTTGAATTAGACTCATTACTCTCGACCCGGCCCGCGAGTCACGCTCAAAGAGGTCCTGCTGGCAATTTTGCATTTTTTTACATCATGACAGAGAAGCTGTAGCTCATGGCCAGGATGGTGTATCTGTGACACATAAAGAACTGGCTGGAGGGCCGGGCCCGAAGAGTTGTGGTGAACAGAGCCAAATCCAATTGGCGGCCGGTCACGAGTGATATTCCCAGGGCTCACTATTGGGTCCAGTTCTTTTCAATCTCTTTGTCAATTACTGTATGAGGGGATAAAGTGCACTCTTAGTAATTTTGTAGATCACACCAAACTGAGTGGGAGTGTTGATCTGCTGGAGGGTGGGAAGGCCATACAGAGGGATCTTGGCTGATTGAGGCCAATTGTCTGAGGTTTAACAAGGTCAAGTGCGAGGTTCTGCACTTGGATCATAACAACCCCCTGCAACACTACAGGCTTGGGGAAGAGTGGTTGGAAAGTTGCTGTTGGAAAAAGAACTGGGAGTGTTGATCGACAGCAGCTGAACATGAGCAAGTGTGTGCCTAGGTGGTCAAAAAGGCCAGTGTCTTGTTGTGCATCAAGAATAGTGTAGTGGGCAGAACCAGCGCAGCGATCATCACCTTATTCTTGATGCTGGTGAGGCCACTACTGGCATCCTCAGCTCGGTTTTGGGCTCCTCACTCTAGGAAAGATTTTGAGGTGCTGGAGTGAGTGCAGAGGAGGGTGACAAGGCTGTTGAGGGTCTGGAGCACAAGTCTTCTGAGGAGCAGCTGAGGGACCCAGGGGTGTTTAGCCTGGAGAGAAGGAGACTGAGGGGAGACCTCTTCACTCTCTACAACTATCTGAAAAGAGATTTTGGTATGGAGGGTGTTTGTCTTCTCTTGAGTAGCAAGTGATGAGAGGAAATGGCCTCAGGTTGTGCCAGAGAAGGTTCAGAATTGATTTTAGGAAATATTTCTTCATGGAAAACGTTGTGAAGCAGTGTTACAGACTTCCCAGGGAAGTGGTTGAGTCACCATACCTGGAGGTGTTTAAAAGATGTATAGGTGAGGTTCTTAGGGACATGGTTTAGTGCTAGAGTTAGGTTATGTTTGGACTCGATGATCTTAATGGCCTGTTCCAACTGAAATGATTCCATGATTCTATGCTTGAAGGGTTATTTCCCAGACTGTGGAACTTTCCTTGGAGGTAGGAATCATAGAATCATAGAGAGTGTTGGAAGAGAGCTTCAAAGGTCATCCAGTCCAACCCCTCCTGCCATGAGCAGGGGCATCTTCAACCAGAGCAGGTTGCTCAGAGTCCCATCCAGCCTGGCCTGGGATGTCTCCAAGGATGGGACATCCACCACCTCTCTGGACAATCAGTGGTCATGTTTCATCACCCGCACTGTAAAAAATGTCTTCCACATGTCTGTCCTCAGTCTCCCCTCTTCTAGTTCAGAACTATCACCCCTTTTCCTGTCACAACATGCCCTGCTAAAAAGTCTGTCCCCATCATTCTTATCTGTCTCTTTTAAGTACAGAAAGGTTGCAATACGGTCTCTCGGGAACCTTCTACACCAACTCTCTCAGCCTGTCCTCCCAGCAGAGCTGTTCCAGCCCTCTGATCATTTTGGTGGCCCTGCTCTGGACCATCTCCAACAAGTCCTCTACTGAGGGCTCCAGAGCTGAATGAAGGACTCCAGGTGGGGTCTCACCAGAGTGGGGCAGAGGGGCAGAATCCCCCCCCTTGATCTGCTGGTCATGCTCCTTTGGATGCAGCCCAAGATATGATCGGCCTTCTGGACTGCAAGAACACATTGCTGGCTCCTGTCCAGTCTTTCACCCACCAGTATCCCCAAGTCCTTCTCGTCAGGGCTGATGTCGATCCCCTCACCCCCCAGCCTCTACTGATAGTGGGGTTGCCCCAAACCAGGTGCAGGACCTTGCGTTTGGCCTCGTTCAACCTCAGGAGATTCACATGGGTTCACTTCTCGAGCTTATCCAGTTCCCTCTGGATGGCTTTCTGTTCCTCAGGCGTGTCAGCAACACCACACAGTTTGGTGACAACCGCAAACTTGCTGAGGGTGCACTTGATCCCACTATGTCATTGATGAAGATCTTAAACAGTACTGATCCCACTCTGGACCCCTGAGGAAAACCACTTGTCACCAGTGTCCATCCAGACATTGTGCCATTGACCACCACTCTCTAGGTGCAACCGTTGAGCCAGTTCCTCACCCACCAAACAGTCCAGCCATCAAACCCATATCTCTCCAATTCAGAGAGAAGGATGTTGTGAGGACCGTGTCAAAGACTTTACAGAAGTCCAGATAGATGACATCCATAGCCCTTCCTTTGTCCACTGATGTAGTCACTCCATCGTAGAAGGCCACTAGGTTAGTCAGGCAGGACTTGCCCTTGGTGAAGCCATGCTGGCTGTCTCAAATCACTTCCCTGTCCTCCTTGTGCCTTAGCCCATCTTCTAGGAGGATCTGTTCCATCACCTTCCCAGGCACAGGTAAGAGGCTGATAGATCAGTAGTTTTCAGGGTCCTCCTTTCTACAGCAAAGAGAAACACTGCCACACAGTGCAGCTTGGAACGTGGGGACTGGACATGAGGAGGAAGAAATGTCACTCAAAGGGTAGTGCTGTGGTACAAGAAATCATCCAGAAGGAGCATAAGATCAGTCCATCTCTTTGTGTTTCAAGGCATCAAGCATAAGACTGGAGACACATCAGTCAATGTATGGAAATACCAGGGTGAGATCTAGAGGAGGAAGTGAGATGGGTGTCTGTAGCCTGCAGGGAAACAGAAGCAGCTGTGGGACAGTGTAGGACAACCTGTGGTGGAGATGGCAAACGGCAGTGGCAAGACTGGATGTCACCAAGAGAACCCTAGTCTTTGTCCCCTTGTCTATGGCAATGGTCTCTGCCACAAAGGCCTATGAGGAGACATGTTGTCCTCAGGCACTGGGGCACCTCATGGCCTCCTTGCACACCCCCAGTAAGGCTGGGAACTGTCACACCGTTGTCCTTCACTCATCATCACACAGCCCACATCCCCCTGCCCCAGGAAGGGCCCTGAGCAATGTGTGAGGGACAGGATCTGCCTTCCCAGGGACTGGGGGTGAGTCCTTGGCCTCTCTGCTTCATCCAACAAAACCAGGGTTTTCTCAGCACCTCAGCTGCCTCCACATTACCCTTTGTTTATCTGCCATCCTGGCCTCCAATTATCTCCTCTAACGAGTCCCTGGGGAGGCTTTGCTGGTACATGCCCTCAGTGGAACTCACTAATACTTCAAGGTACTTAGTACTTTTTTCTTCTGACTTTGACTTCTGGAAAGGTTTCTGCAATGTCCTCTCAGCACCTGAGGTTCAAGGACCCAGCACCAAATGCACCATGGGGCTTATTACACAGAACACAGCTCTAACAAAACATGTCTCTTCTTGTAATCATCTTCTAGTCCTGTACAGTGAATTAGAGAGTTTTCTTAGTGTAATTTTGGAGAAAGATTTAAAAAAGCTTCTAATAAATCTTCTGTTGTATTACTTTTCATTTTAAATAAGAGATTATAGCAGTATTATCTGATATTGATCCAGAGTCTCTCCTAAGGAGGGCTGGGCTGGTTGAAGGAGCTGTCCCTTGAGGTCTGACACTGTGTGGACAACCTTGCTCCTCACCTCCCCAACCCCATCATTTCTCTCATTGGCCACCTGGGACTTGTATCCCTTTTCCTTACACCAGACTTCTCCACTGCAGTCTGCAGCTGGATATTCCAGCTCCTTTACACCAGCTCTCAGCTGCTCTCCTTGGAGACCTGGCTGCACACAGGAAAGAGGGATTTTATTTTTGAACAAACAAAATAAAACTGGTAAGATTCATAATTAAAAGAAAATGTCTCCTACTCTGGAGACATTTAAAACCCACCTGGACACCTTCCCATGTAACCTCATCTAGGTGTTCCTGCTCCGGGACTGGACTAGATGATCTTTTGAGGTCCCTTCCAATCCCTGACATTCTGTGATTCTGTGATACTCCTTAACTGTATGCCAAGGAAAAAATTGCCACCACTGAGGTTCACCTTCTCCAAGGCATAACCATGCAAGAAATATTTTAAGAAAGGGAATTTAACAATAAACACAAAAAAATAATTGACCAAAGACAGAATTAGAAAGACTACTGAAAGACAAGGAACCTTTTAACTCCTTGTAGCTGAAAGCAGCAACTGGGTTCTTGACAAGTGTCTGAATGATTAAACAGTAAGAGATCAGATGCACAGCCTAACAGAGAGAGTGCTGAGAAGACAAATCTAGTGGAAGATCAGTTGTTCTCCTCTTGCTCTTAATGCACATCCTGTAAAGCTCATTTTCATCTCATGGGAAAACACAGATATTTAAAGCACTCAAAACAAAGAAAGGAGAATTACATCACCAACAATATTTGATGCTTAAAGTTGCAAGAAGACATTTCCTTCACTCTACATCTTTCATATGGTTTATTTTTCCCTCCATTTCTTTAAATATGTTCTCTAGATTTCTATCCTACCAAAGCCTCCAGCATTAAGGAAGACAATCCTTGTGTATTTCACAGAGTCGAAGGCACCAAAAAAATCCACTGCCATGGACTGTCAATGCCACTTTTTACTCTTTTCACAAAGTGAGTCATGCTCGAAGTAGTTGGCCACTCTTGCCTGATGGAGGAAAGAAGGAGAAAAAGGTCAATTGAACTGCTCTCTTTTTAGATTTCCATGTTGACAGTGATCTCAACAGATCTGTTTTATCTCTTTCTATGTGATCCTGAGGAAAAAAATATATTTATGTACTGGTAGATATATAATAAAATATACAAATGTGTCCAGTTACTCAGCAAAATACATTTCCTACCAGCACCCTCAACAGAAGAATCTTTCTTCTGAGAAATTGTTGTCTCCCAAGCCTCTGTGACTGGCGGAAGGAATCTGGAGAACAACCAGCAGTGGATGGGGATCAAGTCAGGGGTCAGTGGAACTAACACAATTCTTTCTGGTCTATGGGACAGCAGGGGCAGCATCCCAGGAGCTGAGACAGCAGGACAATGTCACAGTGAGGCCATTTTCCACCATATTTGAAAGCTTATGGAGACTGGGGGGACTCCCTGACCACTGGCAGCTCTCACACATTGTGTGCACTTTTCAAAAGTGGCCAATGAATTAGCAGGGGAAATAAAGGCTGTGCCCCAGAACATGTCCATCCTGACCCCATTTCTGGGTGTCTGAAAGAGAAGGTTTACCCAGGGAAGGTTATGCATGTCCATCCTCTTTGCTTTCTGTGAGGAAAGGACAGGATTACTGGATGTGGGGAGAACATTGATGGTCTGTTACCTGGAAGTCAGCAAGGCATTCAGAGTCATCCCCTGTAGTATCCTTCTGTCCAAGATCGGATATTCTGGTCTGTGTCATTGTGTAAGTAGATGGGCAAAAAGCAATCTGGATGTTTAGGCTTGGAAAGGTGCTATAGAAAGGGAGAAACATTCCAATCATGAGGACAGTCAAACACTGGAAGCTGTTTCCCAGGAGTGCGCACTCGCTCTGTCCCAGAAAGTGACCAATATGTGTTTGGATCAAGCCCTGAGTAATCTGGTCTGACCCTACTTTGAGCAGGAAGTTGGCCAAGACACCTCCCAAGCTCCCTTTGAGCCTGAATGATGCTGTCCTTCCTTTCCCTTCATGTTTTCAAATTAGAGAAAGCTCTCAGGTTCTCCCTGAGCGCAGAAAAAAAAAATCACATGAGGTGTAGGGCTGTTTTACAAGTGCCCCCAAACAGTCCTGACCACAACTTTTGTCTAGGAATGTCAGTTGTATATGCTTATATTTACATATCTGTAAAATAGTACACTGCATCTGTGATAGCCCCTCTGGCAATTACAATTAAAGAGGTATTTGCACTATAAGGTTTCATACCTCATCCACAAGTATACATCTGATTCAGATGAAGGGTGGTCTAGACAACGTCACCCTTTGTGTCCCCAGGTGCATGGACACTCTACATGTGCCTCTCCAGAGAGTGGCAGAAGCTGGATCCCCTTCTCAGGACAGACTCCTTCCAGAAGAGACACAGACACAGTGGTAACATTTCACTCAGCATCAATTTTGACATATTGGGTGTTTTCCTGTGACTACCCTTTCTGCACAAATGACCATAAAAAGACAACCACACTCCTCTGGACCAAAAGGTGGGTGTTCCTGGGGATCTCAGGTGCCACAGCACAGCAATACTCATGTTCAGGAAGCTGGTCAAATGACCCATCTCCTTTTCTGTAATGGTGTCTGAGTTTACTCAGGTCAGCCCTGACTTGAACCCCATCCACTCCTGGGTGTTCTCCAGACTCCTGACTTCAGGAACAAAGTCGCAGGAGACCTTGCTGGTGAAGATGGAGGCAAAGAAGCCATAAAGTACCTCAGTCCTGTCTGATTCTACTCTTAAGAATTTCAGTAGCAGGCCCACGTTCATCCTGTCTATTCTTCTACTGCAAATGAAGCAGTGTCAGCTTATCTTGCTGCTCTCAGCCTCCCCTGGAGGTATCAAGTCCAGGGCAGCTGTGGCATCATCCCCACATCCATGGCCAAGATTTCTAAATTTGTGCTTTGCAGCTTCCCCTGCTTCCACCTCCAGTGTGCTGCATTTTTGCCCTGGAGCTCCATCAGTTCAGATGAGCAGCCTCATGAGATAAATACTTCTTTTCACGGGTATTCGGAGGGATCATTCTTGTACTTTGAGAAGGCTGTCCTGTAAGGCTTCTCAGATTTCCTGAGCTCCTTCACCCTTCAGACCGACTTCCATGTCACTACCACACCAGTATGTCAAAGTGTTCTTCTCTGGAACACACCAGCCTGTGCTCTGCTGCTGGCCTTCCTCCCTCCCCTCTGGTGCCTGGACCGTACTGTTTCCTGGTCACAACAGCCAAGGTGGACACTGATGTTCACATCCCTCACCAGCTCTTCCTTGTTTCCCAGTTCCAGATCCAGGTGAACATCACTCTTGTTGGCCCATCAAGCAGCTGTCTTAAGCATTTGGCCCAAGATCCTTTGGACTGTTGACACCTGCAACTTTGCCTGGCCAGTAAATGACAGGGCAATTACAGTTCCTCATAGGAAGCTGCTCATTTACTGGTGACTTCCTCACGTTGCTGACAGAAGATCTTTTCAATTTCTTCTCCATGATCAAGTAATTTGTAACACCCAAAACACTGGGTTTGCATGGTAAAGTCTTGGAACTAAGGCCCAGTGTGGGTGCACTACAGTTGTCACTTCTCTGAGAAGACAACAGGAGTTTGACTGACATCAGACACAGAAGATTTCAGCTGGCTCCAAGATGGACCCACTCCTTGCCAAGTCTCAGCCACTCAGTGATGCTGGCAGCACCTCTGTGATATTGTAGTTGAGAAAGAGTAAAATACACTGCACAGCACCCCATGGGAGAGAGAAGGGAGGAATGTGAGAGAAAAAGCACTGCAGACACCAAGGTCATATCCCATAAGATCCAAGTAGATCCCTCCGCAGGCCAAAACTTGCTCTCCTGAAATCCTGCCCTTGGCCTTGTTATCATCTTCCAGGAGCCTCAACTCCACTTTCCTGTCCCTGACTGTTCCATCCCTGACCAACTCTTTCTGGTTTGTAAGTGTGAAGTCCCACAGGGCACCTCACCTCACTGCCTCCTCAGTCACCCGTGGCAGAAAGATGTTGTCAATGATCTCCAAAACCTTCCTGGATGGGTGGTACCTTGCAGATATTGGGATATCTTAGGTCTGCCATGAGGACACGGCCTGGAAACATGAGGCTTCTTTCATTTGTCTGAAGGAGGCCTCATCTAATTCCTCTTCCTGACCAGTGAGCCTGTAGCTGATGTCCAGTCACCACATTGCCCATGTTGTTCGGCCCTCTCATGCTGACTCCTCAACTTTCAACTGACATTGTCTGTTCCCGGGCAGTGCTCCACACATTCCTGCTGGTCTCCCACACGAAGGGAAACTTCCCCTCTGACTCCAGATCTCTGGAGTTATGAGAACCAGACTCCCAAGCCCACACTGTTTCTCCAGGACATGATATTTGTAGTACCCTGCAACTCCTCATGCTGTTGTCTTGGGAGAGATACCCTCACCAGCTTAAACCATCTGCATGGAAATATAAACAGGTGATCAAATGGATCTTCAGAACAGTGAGAGACCAGACCTTGAGAAAATTCGAAATTAAGGCATCAGAAAGCTCTTAAGTTTTACAAGGAGAAGTGACCAGTCCTGTATCAGGGCAGGAGAATAACCCCATCCATCAGGACACACCAGGATCTGGCACGCTGAGCAATGACCCTGAGGAGAAGGGCCTGGGTACTACAAGGGCCGCCACACAAGCCCGTGCTGCATGTTCACCATGAACAAGGCAGCTGCACACGGGGCTGCATGAGGAGGAGCGTGGGGACCCAGACACCTGGAGTTCTCATCCCATTCGGTTCAGCACTGCTGTGACCCCACACACACGGGTGTGTGTCAATGTGCAGCTTCCCAGTCTGGAGAAGCAGGGAGGAACTGGAGAGTGCAGGGCTCTGTCAAAGCAGGGTTCAGGACCTTGTGTACATGGTGTGGGATGCTGAGGGATCTCAGCTGCTTTAGCCGAGTGCAGGAATAGCCTGAGAGTGCTCAAAGGGTGGGAGATGGTAGAGGTTTTCTTCATAGTGGGAAAAGCATGAGAAAGAAATAATGGCACAAAGTGCAGCTGGGTAGGTCCAAGCTGGACACGAGCAGAAACGAATGTGACTGGAAGGGCGGTGCTGTGATGGAGCAGGTCACCAGAGGGAGTCTGCATCAACCCAAGGCTTTGTGCTTCAAGGAACAGCCAGGGAGGATGGAGAGATATCAGCAAAGGAAGGAAGATGCTCAGACAAGAGCAAGGTGAGGCAGCAGGGGGGATGTCTCCAGCCTGCAGGGGAAGAGGTGCAGGTGATGCCACAGCATAGGACAGGCTGTCGTGGAGATGATGAAGAGATGTAAAGAGGTCAAAAGACCCTCAACAGACATGAGCTCCTTCTCCCCTTGGCTATGGCTGTTGTCTCCACCACTGATGCCTATGAGGAGACACCTTGTCCTTACAGCACAGGGGCCTCATGGCTTCCTTGTCCCCAGCCAAGAACGTGGGAGGTGTGGGACCACAGTCCTGCCCTTGGCCTTGCACAGCCCCACATCACACTGTCCCAGGAAGGGCCCTGAGCAATGTGAGAGGGACAGGATCTGACTTCCCAGGGCTGGGGGTCAGGGCTTGTCCCTTTGGTTAATGAAACACAACCAGCACCAGAGCCACCTTTATTTTGCTTACCCTTTGTTTTGCTTCCAGTTTTATGTCCCAAGTGACCCTGGGGATGGTTTCTCAGTTGTGCCCCTCAGTGGGACCCATTAATAGTGCAAGAAATTCGGAGTTTGAATCTGACTTTAACTTCTTGAGAGGTTTCTTCATCTTCCCTCAGGGTCTGAAGTTCATGGACTCAGCACCAAACCCACCACAGGGGTCATTAAAGTGCCTTGGGCTGCTCCTGTGCTGCTGAGCTGGGCTGGGCTCCTGGAACAGAGGAAGCTCATGGCAAGCGGCAGCGCTGCAGAGAGACAGCTCTGCCCAGGAGCAGCTCCACTGCAAAGTGCAGCAGGGCTGAGGGCTCTGCCTGGGCACCTCAGGGAGACGAGCAAGGCAGAGAGAAATGAAAGGTGGTCAGGATTGGAAGGATGACTGAGCTCACTGGAGGAGAAATTATTTTAGTCCTTGACATGGCAAGTCTCTGGGTGCAGGGCAATGCAGCTGTAGCTCCTGGTGGCATCTCCTAAAACTGGCACAGCCACAGTTTGTGGGATCTGTAAGGAGCAGGTTCTTGTCAGTCAAGGTTGGACATTTGTGAAGCTCAATGAGCACCCAGGGGTGTCCAGGACTGTCCTGCAGAGCAGGGTCCTTGCCTGGGGAGAACCCCTGTGGGGAGAAACTGTGGGTGGAAGGAGTGACCCCTATCAGGGCAGGAAAGGTGCTTCTGCTGTGGAGAGGGTGCTGTGTGGGTCAGGGCTGCTCACAGCTCCAGATCACCCCCAGGATTTTTCCAAGCAGATGCCTCAAGGAGAAGATCAATGCAAGGATTACCTGACAGATAAGGAATTTTCCTAAGCCATTCTTTGCAGATTCCTATCCCAAGGGGTGGGGGGGTGTAGGAAAGGTTCAATTGAGATGAGCCCTCAGGCTTAAAAAAGTCACTGAGACTCCTGAACTGCAAATTTGAGTGATCAGTACATCTGCCAGGAGGCTCATATCACCTCAGCCACCCCTCTGCCTGTGGACAGCACCTGCATCACCTTTGCTGGACCCATCAGCCTTAGTCTGACCTGTCCTGTTTTCCAGCCTGCAAACAGGAAGATGCCCCCAGGCAGCGCCCTGTGAACAGGCAGGATCTGTAGGGCCAGGGGGAGGGCACAGAGGGTGGGATGGGGTCTGTGAGCACTGACAGGGAAAAGACATGGACAGGGAAACACCTCCCAGGGGGAGAATCTCTAGGCAGCAGGGAAATGATCAGAAATGAAAGGAAACTAAACTCAGAATTGTTATAGGAGGGAGAACAGAGAAAACTCCCTATGATCCCCCACAGTGCAGATCCCTCCTCTGAACAGCCCCCTCACCTCCTCTCCCACGCAGCAAAGCCTCTGCCCTCACGGCTGGGGGCTCCAAGGCATGAACCAGATCCTCTGCAGATAGAGCTCCAGTTCCTCTGCAGAGCACAGGGGCTGAGAGCAACTGCCCGGCAATGTTGGTGTCTGGGAGGTGGCTGCACAGCTGGGGAAGGGTGATGCTGTCTGAGTGCCCCGCTGCCTCTGCCCTGGCCTCTCTCACACCCACCCTCACCACATCTTCCTTCTTGCTCCACTGCTCTGGGTCACTGCTGCTGTGATCTTGTTCTTGCTGGCGGGCTCTTTGGGGATGGGAGTTTCAGCTGCAGAGTCACAGCCTGATCTTGTGGGTCCTTTCCTGCAGGTGTGTTCATGGGAATACGTGCCCCAGCTTTGCTCTGACCTGTGGGGCTGTGAGCAATGCAGTCTGTGGGGCTGGGGAATGAGCTGAGTGTCCCTTAATCAAATATCATTAAGACACTTGGCTCTGTCCTTGAGGTTTCTTTCCAAGCTGTGAGCTTCCCTCCAGGATGCAAACCTGTCCTACAGCATCTTCATGTTATCTGAAAGCCCTATGGAGAAGCACGGAGATGCTACGACAGAGAAAATGTTCTTGGGTTTGTGAAATGAGCCAAGTGTGTCCTGGGCTAAATGTAGGGTGCTGAGACCTTAGGAAATGGTGAGACATGTTGTGGCCAGAGGTGGATCCCTCTGCTCTCAGCAGTGCCTGGTGGCTTTTCAGGGTAACATGGGAGTGTGATCATCCTCCATCTCAGAAAGGTGCCAGCCCAGGGCAGCTGGAGCAAGACAGAGGGACAGATCAGCTTCCCTCACTCTGCACTGACTCAAAGGCCTCCTCTTGCCTCACAGGACTTGCTCTATTCTCACTGAGTGCAGCAGAAATGCTGATGGTTTCTGACATCCAAGAACATTCCCCAGGATCAGGGAGAAGAAGAAGCTGTAACAAAAACACAAATAAACTTTCAAACTGTCTTCTGCCATCTCATTTCCTTCTCTCCTGGAGAACAGATGCTGAGAGTCCCTTCTGCACCAGGAGCGTTTCTATCTGACACAGCTGAACCCCAAGACTGGCCCCTGCCCCCCGTTCCCATGCCCTTCTGCTGCAGAGCATGGCTGACTCCTCAGCAGCCAGCGGGCACAGGCACTGCTCCTCACGGCACCTCCAGCCAGCACCACCCAGGGCTCAGACACAGACCCAAAGGAAGGTCTGGAAAAGGACAACGGCATGTGGAGCAGGGGAGGGTGTATGAGAAATGGCTTTGATTTTGTTCAGAGTAATCTCCCCTGTCACTTACTTTTCCTCCTGTGACAGTGCCATATATCCAGAGGCAGCAAATGTCCAACAGCAGCTCCATCACCCAGTTCCTCCTCCTGCCATTCACACACACAAGGGAGCTGCAGCTCTTGCACTTCTTGCTCTTCCTCGGCATCTACCTGGCTGTCCTCCTGGGCAAGGGCCTCATCATCACCACCATAGCCTGTGATCAGCATCTCCACACCCCCATGTACTTCTTCCTGCTCAACCTCTCCCTCCTCGACCTGGGCTTCATCTCCATCACTGTCCCCAACTCCATGGCCAATTCCCTCTGGGACACCAGGGCCATCTTCTTTTTGGGATGTGCTGCCCAAGTCTTTTGCTTTGTCTTTTTAGCTTCAGCAGAGTTGTATCTGCTCACCATCATGTCCTATGACCGCTACGTTGCCATCTGCAAACCCCTGCACTATGGGACCCTCCTGGGCAGCAGAGCTTGTGTCCACATGGCAGCAGCTGCCTGGGCCACTGGGTTTCTCAATGCTCTGCTGCACACGGCCAGTACATTTTCACTGCCACTGTGCAAGGGCAATGCTATGGACCAGTTCTTCTGTGAAATCCCCTCGATCCTAAAGCTCTCCTGCTCATGGTCCTACTTCAGGGAAGCCAGGTTTCTTGTGGTTAGTGTATTAGTAACATCTGGCTGTTTTGTTTTCATCATACTGTCCTATGTACAGATCTTCAGGGCTGTGCAGAGGATCCCCTCTGAGCAGGGATGGCACAAAGCCTTTTCCACCTGCCTCCCTCACCTGGCTGTGGTCTCCTTGTTTGTCAGCACTGGCACATTTGTCCTGAAGCTGTCCTCCATTTCCTCCTCATCCCTGGATCTGCTGGTGTCATTTCTGTACTCGGTGGTGCCTCCAGCAGCGAACCCCCTCATCTGCAGCATGAGGAATCCGGAGCTCAAGGATGCTGTGTGGAAACAGATGACTGGATTTCTTCTGAAGCTGTAAACTGTCTCTGTCTTCTTCTACATGTAAGTTATAGTGTAACTCATTGCAGGTTCTTCCTGTTTGCAGTATTTTTTGTCTCTAGTCGTGCTTTCTTTATTATGATAATGTTGTAATTCCTTTTGTAATCCACTGCCTGCTTTGCTTTTCTCACTGAGTGGCTGTATCAATAAGGAACCCTACTCTCTGTGTTTAAGCAAAATAAAGGGCCCTTTAGTGAACATTTTTTCTGCTGACATCCTTCCTTCACAGCCTCTGTGGAGCTGCAGGGACAGTTCCTGCGTGCATGAGTGGAAGGGAAAAGAGTCTTCACCTGGCAGCACTGCCAGGGAGCACCAGTGCTTGGTCTTCCAGAGCTGTTCTCTTTCCTCTTCAACACTCTCCTTCTGATCCTTTGTGTTGGTGCAAGTTCTGAGTGCTCTGGCAGCTTGGTCACTATGACCACAGGCAGGGACAGGCAATGGGCACTTCTGTGACAGAACTGACCTCTAAATCAGTCTTTTCATAAAGAAAGGTGATCTCTTCAAGGTAGTACCTGATGGTTTATATCTTCTTACAATGTATCTCTCAGGCACATGCCTACAAAAGTGTCCTTCAGATGAAAACACCATTGTACAGCTGAACAGTGTGTACGTGCAGGGCTGGGCACACAGCAGTGTCCTCTCACAGTCAGGCTTCCTACCAGAGACCTGCAGGACCAGCAGAGCAGGGTCTGGGCTCTGCCCACATTTACTGGACACTCTGGGGAAGCTGCACCAAGGGCATTGTCACGGACTGGCCCTTTACAACCTCCTGCTGGGCTCAGGGCCTGTCTCAGGGAATGACCAGCCCTGCCCAGCCTCTCTCCTGGCCCGGATCCTGGCAGAGCCTGGAGCAGGGCTGTCTGTGACCCCACAGGTGACATGGCCTCTCCAGCAGCTTGGAGAGGCTGCACAACAGGAAGGCCATAGGGTGACAAAGCACCAAGGACTGGTGTGAGCATCACATCAGGAGACCGTTCACCACCCCAAATGCACCCTGTCCTGTGCTGAGCCTGCACCATGTGGCTGTGGGACCATGTGTGGGGCAGCAGGGCTGGGCTGTCACAGCACAAGGTGCAGACAGGGGCCACAAAGCAGTTACCAGGGGTGACAGCAAGAACAGGTACAGACAAGGAGTTCATGTGCATCACTTTTCCTGTGCAGGGGTGACTTTGGGAAAGGCAAAGCTCTCCTGGAGTTGGTGGCTGAGAGAAAATTCAAGAGCAAACCAAGAGCTTCAACAGCTGTGTTAGAGACCAAGGCTGAACAAGGGAAATGTGGGGCTGCTGCTGGGTGGGGAGGGGAATTTGAAAACAGCAGAGAGTTATGCTGGGGCTGAGGGACTCAACGTCTTCTGTGCCTGGGTCTTTACTGAAACACCCTCCCAGGCTTCTGTGCTCAATGAAGGGGTTCAAGGAGGAGGAAAACACATCTTGACAGGAACCTCAGGAAACACCAGCAGGACAAACACCAGTGTCTGCCCCTGCAGGGGACTCACCCTGGCAATGGCACAGGCTGGGACTGCCTGGCTGGGAGCAGCTGTGGGAAAGGTCTGGGTGGGCAGGGAGCTGGACAGGAGGCAGCGTGAGCCCTGGTGCAAAGGAGGCCAGGAGCACCCTGGGCTGTGCCACCAGGAGCATGGCCAGGAGATGGAGGGAAGGGTTTCTCTGGAATACTCCATCCAGATCTCAGATACTAATTCGGGAAAGATATCAACAAGCTGGAGTGTATTGAGCAAAGGGCCTCAGGCCAGCCAGGGACTGGAGCACTTTGCCTATGATGAGAGGCTGAGGGAGCCAGGTTTGTCCAGCTCAGAGAAGGGAAGGCTGACAGGGACCTCATCACAGCCTGCCAGTACCAATGAGGACGTGATGGAGAATGCAGAACCAGGCTCTTCACCATGCCGCATGGCAGTAGGACAAAAAAAAAAAAAAAAAGGCTGGAAGGTGAAAGAGGAGAGGTTCAGCCAGGACATAAGGAAAACTTTTTTCCCTAAGGCATGGGTGTCAAATTCATTTTCACCAGGGGCCACATCAGCCTCACAGTTGCCTTCAAAGGGCCAAATGTAATGTTAGGACTAGATAAATGTAACTACTAATACATGGCCCCCAGTGAAAATGAATTTGACCACCCTGCCCTAGGAGCTCAGCCAAGTGCTGTCCCAGGTCACTCAGAGAGGCTGAGAAGCCTCTGTCCTTGCAGGTTTTCAATCTCTGATTGAATCAAGGCTTGAACACCTTGGTCTGACCCAGTCTGTGACAGGTTGGACGGCAGACTCCTGAGGTCCCTTCAACCTCGGTTCTCTTATGATCCCATTGTGATGTTGGGCTCTGTTTCTAACTGGTCAGAGCACCTGATTATGGGACATGAATCCACCTGTACTGTAGGTGACCATCTAAACCAACATTTCAACCAGTGAACCAGCCAACACCTCAGTGTGACTCGCTCTGGGCAAAGTGTGAGGAGTCCTGGGCAGGGAAGGTTTAGAGGGCATGGGGCACTGTGCAAGATACAAAATGATCTTGGCTTAATGCCTGCAGGCCCCTCAGATGTCAGCTGATGTGAATGAAAATTAAAATAAGAACTAAGGACAAAGTTTCAGAGCAAAGAAAGGTGTCAATATACTTTTTTTTTTTTTTTTTTAAAGTCTTTGGGGGCTTTTCTTCAAAAAGGAAAATGTTCTCCAGAAATAGAAATGGATATAAGACACACATGTCTTCAGCTACACGGATAAGTTTTTTACATATTACTTTTTTACATATTAAAAAAAAAATGACAAAAAGTTAATTACTGGGAAGCGTACTAAAGGAAAGAGAAGAAGTATTGGTCTTCCCCTGTACTTCTATTACCAACACTCTATTATTTCATCTCCCTCACCATTCAGGAGTTTCCACTTCTCCTGATTAAAGGTCCATGTCAAAGGACAACTTTCCAGCAGACTGTCTGGACGTTTGCTCTTCCCAGCAATCTCAGGTTTCTCCTCCACTTGCTCTTTGGTCTTTCTGTTGCCTCTCAACTGTCTGGTTTCTGCTCTGAGCTTCAGGGAGTTACAAACTTGACCCATTCTTCAGACATCTAATTAACCTGTTAGTCAACACATTAATTGTGTTTCTATCTATCCTTTCCTAACTCTGTCTAAAACAGTTCTTGTGTGGATTTCCCTTGTGGAAGGTGGACCTCATCAGATCCAGCTTAGACACACAGTTGAGGAAAGTGTTTTACTCTATTAAATTGTGCTGTGTTTATTTGTTGGCATCGAAAAGAAACCTTTCAGTGCCTGTGTGCAGCCAGGTCTCCAAGGAGAGCAGGTGGGAGCTGGTGTACAGGAGCTGCACCATCCACCTGCAGAGCTCAGTGGTGAAGTCTGATGCGAGGAGAAGTGATGCAAGTCCAAGGTGGCCAATGAGGGAACTGGCAGACTGTGGGTGGAGGGATGAGGAGAGAGGTTGTCCATACAGTGTCCAACCGTAAGGGACTGTTCTCCTGCCTGTCCAAGTGTCTTCAGGTGACCCTCTGGATCAATTCCCAGTGCAGGATGCTGCTATCACTTCTATAAAATAAAAAATGACAGAAAGTACTGCTGAAAGAAAAAACCCTCCCTTATGAAATCTTCTGTGAAATGTTCATCATGAAGTATCCCACTGAAACCTCTCCAATTAGCTGTACAAGTCTTGCAGACTCAAGTTGCACCAGGGGAGATTTAGATCGGATATTAGGAAAAAAAATATTCACAGAAGTGATACAGGGAATTGACAACTAATTAACACTTAAAAAACTAACACTTGACACTTAAAGAGCTAACCCTACCCCACATCACTAAAGACACTTAGAGAGCTAACCCTTTAACCCACCTCACTATTGCCTAGCCTTGCTTAGCTCTGTGTAACTTGTTGTATGAGAAACAGGAGTTCGCTGACGTCTTGCAAAGATAATAATCCTTAGTGCATCCTTGGGTGAACTAGATAACAGAAACTTGGGCACAGGACAGGAGATATGCCAGCTTTAACCAACTGAGCAGTCTGAGACCTAACCAACTCATCACACTGGACCAAAGGTGACCGTGTACAGAGAAGAAGACCCGGGTTCACAATCACTGTGCAGCTGCAACCAGGAGGAGCCAGAGGTGGAGACTATGGAAATGTTCTCCCGGAACTCATTGTAATAAGAACCGCCTTCTCAGGGACAGGTTATGAATATGTACAGACATTCCTAAAACTTTGATGAATATGTAACACTTTACTGCATTTAACCAAGCTCACAGCTACTGTAATTTTGCACACGTATTAAGTGAAATGATTCCCCATGTGCACGGCGTCATAAGTAAATACATACCTTCTTTATAACCTCGAGGGCTGTAAGATCATTCCGCGCCTCACTTCAGCCCCAGGGCTCTGCCCTCCCTCTGGGTCTGGGTGCAGGGTCAGGCCCCTGTTGTTGTTCCCATCCCTGGGAGAGGCTGGAGAATTGGCTGCTGCCTCCTTGCTCCAGACAGAAGGGTGGCTGCGCCCCTGGAGTGGGGGGGGCTTTGCCAGCCTTCTCAGGGCAGCATGTCCCCTGCGGTGAGCAGGAGCAGGTGACACCACAGCTGGAGGCTGCAGAGTCGCCTCCTCCCCAGGCAGCGACTGGACTGACCCTCTGGGTGCTGCTGTGCAGCCAGGGCTGGGGAAGGCGCTCTGGGGGTTCTGTTATTTAAGTTTCCTTCCCTTTTCCTTACTGCTTCTAAATAAAACACTCCTGATTCTTCTTCCACCGTCCCACTTCCCTTCCCCCAATCTGTGTCTTTTCTCCTCCCCTTTCTCTGGACTCCCCTTTTTGTTTTCTCCTCTTGGCTCATGGCAACCTCTTTTATTTAGACCATCAAGTTTTTATTTACGTCAATAACTGCAGGACAGAACTCTGAGGAAGGAGAGCAGAAGTGACCACTTTGCGTGACCTCACCCCAAACTTGCTGGCCAACCCTGTCCCATAAACACCACCCGCCCCAACTCCACTCTGGGGTATTTGGGCAAGTTGAGGTAAGCAGCACTAGTCGCTGTGGGGCTGGCGCAACTCCTGGGAACCAGGGGGAGCCCAACATGGTGGAGGAGCTGCTCAAGAACTCTCTGGACAAGGTTTATGGCAAACAAGGTAACTCTTGTTTTCTTGGGCATGGAACAGTCCCGCTGTCCCCTGTGCGCTGCTCCACAGTCCTGAGCTGGGAGGGGGAGAGCTCAGCTGTCAGCCAGGACGCCATGCAGGACACGGCATGGGCCCACAGCAAGACGATCCTCGACAAGTGGGACCAGGAGCTTGACAGAGGGAAGGTGGGTGCTGGCCATGGCCTGGGCTGGGGGGCAGAGGACTGTGCACTCTAATCCCAGGAGCCTTCCTGCCTCCTCACAGGTAAAGAAGATGAAAAAAACATAGGGGGAGCAGGGGAAACACATCCACCCCTTCCAGCAGCTGCAGAGCCAACACCATGTCTGGTCGGTGAGACATCCGGCCAAGGTGGCCAGGCTGAGCCACCAGCTCTGTGATGAGCGAGCCCCTGGGCGGGGCTGGGGGGCGGCTGCCTGTGCGGTGATAACACTCCCCTTTCCTCGCAGCTGCAGCCCCTCATCCCCTAGCTGGCAGAGAACTTACTGGTGGGGGAACACTGTCCAGCAGCCACTGGCAGGTCCTGCTGTGGAGGGAGGGGACACCAATCCCACATGTCTCCAGGGCCCCAGAACTGAGGAGGATGCTGTGCTCAGTGTTCCCTGCCCTCCCGTCCTGAGGGCTGTCCCTGCAGGTGCTGGGGGCCCTGGGACCCTCCAGCTGAGGAGGAACCTACTCTGGGTGGAGGGGCCGTTGCTCCCCTGCCCTGTCCAGGCTTCTCACCAGCTCCTAGAACCATAGAATGAAGCATAGAATCATAGAATGTTAGGGATTGGAAGTGACCTCAAAAGCTTATCCAGTGCAATCCCCCCGCCGGAGCAGGAACACCCAGATGAAGTTACACAGGAAGGTGTCTGGGCGGGTTTGAATGTCTGCAGAGAAGGAGACTCCACAACCTCCCTCTTAGAACCCATCTGTTCAGCCTTCATACTGCTGAGCATTTAATCATGTAGGTAGTGTCAATAAGGCAAAGAAGAAGGTATGGAACAAATAAGCTATTATCAGAGTGTAAAATTCACCCTTGTGCAGTGAAACAATCTGTATTCTATGTTCTACTGTTGTTTCACTGAGAATAGCATAGGTTGGGAAATAAAACTTTTCCTTCTGTGGAGTTTTCGCTATCTCTGAAGTGATCCTGTATGCACAGGGATGAAACAAAAGACATACTCCATAAAGACACAGAGGCAACGACATTAATCTGGCTTGAGGGAAACACAGGTTCAAATTCTAGTTGTCTTTTTCTTTCATTAAAACTTTAGGTGAATACTTAGATCACTGTTCTAGGATAGGTCAGCTTTGCTTTATGTTACTGACTAAATCCAAGATACTTTAAACATTTTTCATAAAAAACAATATTCTTGTAGAACATTTGCATTAAGTATCTCTGTTGTGACAAACTGAATTTTGCATGTGAAAAAAACAAGTCCAAATACTTTAACCAGGATCCTGATCTTGTATTAATTTTATCTGTAACATTCAAAGCCTTCACTGAGTATCTTGTCAACTAGACTGAAGTACAGATTATCATTTCAGACAGAAAATAGAATGTGGATTTGACAATAGTTTACAAACCCTTAAAATTACAGTTTATCCAATATTTGCAGGGATCACTAAGGTAAAATAATTTTTTTCATATATTTTATATATTATGTATATAATATATATTATGTATTATATTATTTATATTATATATATATAAAATACGAAAATATTTTTGATTCATTCATGTTGACTCCCTGCCCAACTCTCCAGCCTGTCCAGGTCTCACTGGATGGCAGCAGAGCCTTCTGGCGTGTCAACCACTCCTCCCAGCTTCGTGTCATCAGCAAACTTGCTGACAGTCACTCTATTCCCTCATCCAAATCACTGATGGATATATTGAATAATACAGGCCCCAGTACTGACCCTTGAAGCACTCCATTAGATACAGGCCTCCAACTAGACTCCACCCAATCGACCATGACTCTCTGGCTTCCTCCCTTCAGCCAGTTCGCAGTCCACCTCACTACCCATTCATCCAGACCACACTCCCTCTATTTAGCTGTGAGGATGCTGTGGGAGACTGTGTCAAATCCCTTGCTCAAGTCAAGGTAGACCACGTCCACCGCTCTGCCATCATCCATCCATCTTGTTATGTCCTCATAAAAGTCAATGAGGTTCGTCAAGCATGACTTCCCTTTGGTGAAGCCATGTTGACTGCCCCTAATGACCCTCTTACCCCTAATATGCCTTGAGATGGCACCAAGGTTAAGTTGTTCCATCAGTTTCCCAGGGATGGAGGTGAGGCTGACCAGTCTATAGTTCCCCGGGTCCTCCTTCTTGCCCTTTTTGAAGACTGGAGTAACATTTGCTTTCCTTCAGTCCTCAGGCATCTCTCCCATTTCCCAAGACTTGGCAAAGATGATGGAGAGCGGTCCAGCAATGACTTCAGCCAGCTCCCTCAGCACCCGTGGGTGCATCCCATTCGGACCCATGGATTTATGGATGTCCAGATTCCCTAATTGCTCCCTAACCCAGTCCTCATCAACCGAGGCAAACTCCTCCATTGTCCTGCCTTCCTCTGGGGCCTCAGCGGCACAGAGTAGACCGAGACCAGAGAACCAGCTAAAGGGAAATTAAGCTTTTTTTTTTTTGCTTTGCCTTTTTTTTTTTTTTCCTTCCCTGATGTTGATTGTTAAGTGTAAGGAAAATGTCTCCTGTATACTAATCCCACAAGATATCATTATTCATGTCAGTAGGCAGATCAAGTGCCTTTCCTTTAATTTACCATGTAACAGAATAGTGCAAATATTCATTGTATGCTGCCAGCTGATCTTTTTAATAGCCCAGCTTTCCTACTACAGAAGCAGAACACAGTTTATGATGTTACAATGAGACTGTTTGCTTTTCATCTTCTAATATTGACAGTATAACAAGATTCTCATAAAGGTTTAATGCTATTGAGAGAATGACGACCCTAATCATCCAGAAAAATCGGAGACATGTATTTATGGCTTCTTCAGGCATAAAGTGTTCTGATACTAAGCCATTATACATTGTATACATTATATAGAGTGTGGAGAGAATGCATCTGCCAAAGTGCAAAACCAGATAATTCAACAAAACTGCTCATGGTACAGATTCTACCTTAAAAAGTTTCAAATTGGACATTCCGTTGGCCAATTATGAGCAGCCTTGAATATATGCTACTCTTTCAAATTTTTATTCTGATTAATATGAAAATTCCTACTCCTGCATGATGTGCTATATCTAGGAGGTCATGTATAAATTCCAACTCTATATTACATTTTATGAAAAAAATTCAGTTACTTCAAGTCTTAACATTACAGCTTAATATTATGATTTCGAGTATTATGATAGATTTTAATGAATCTTATTATATGACGAAGCTGATCATCTTCATAAATATTTATCAGGCCCACAACAAAAGCAGAGAAGTAGTGTGTGCCTGTTCTCTGTAACATGAAAAATTTACTTACTTCTGTTCTCACTGTCAACAAATAAGGTGATTATATTAAACCTGACAGTTCAATTTAACATATGATATTCAAATAAATTAATGGAAAAGTGAGCTGAAATTCCTTTCAAGACTTCTGTCTGTTTTTTCATTTTATGAATTTGACTGCCATCAGCATATACGCTTTTGCTTTCTTCTTTGGAGAATCATTACTCAGCTCCCCTGTGCGTGAGCATCTCTGATGTTTCACCGAAGAAAGACAGTTTTTAGTGGAAAAAAGAAACACAGAATTTTACAGCAAGGAAAGAGTGGCAGAAGGATTAAAAGGGTGTGGTTTACTACTCCTTCATATTTCACTAATACTTAATTTTGACAGTGTCTCTGTACTCTCTAATGTGTCATCTAGTGTTGTCAGGACATTCCAGTACATTATATGAAATGCTTTTAATTTTATTCATGCACTTATTCACTACAACATTTTAGTTGTTCAAATAAAAGGAATATTTAAGTGGCTCATTAAATCAAACTCTAAATTGGACACAGATGTACAATCCTTTATGGTTCACCTTCTTTAGGTGTGGCTCTCCATGAAGTGTGTCTGCCAGTCAAATAAATAAAAAATGAAAGACCTTAGAACATGAATTTTGGCATGTTATATTAGTCACATTTCTTAAGATCAATAGTTCTGGCACACACTGGCAGCAAACTAGATATATTAACTAAAAAGGCATGATGGAAAGGAAGGAAGAAATAAATTATGCATGCCCTTGAAAACTATCAGTTGGAAAGTATTTTATAATATAATGAAAAATATTCTGTTGCTTTGTAACTGCTATGCCTGTTCTATTTAAGGAAAATATATGTTTTGATGCGACAGACTTCAAAATGTGATGGTAGGAAATATCTTCTAAGACCGCACTTAAGGGCCAACCAATCTAGCACAACACTTCAGACATGCCTACTATTTAAGAAATATTTGGTTTTTACTGAAGAGGTGGGTTGATGAGATTAATCTAGTATAAATACAGGTATTTGAGGATAAATACTTTGCATTCCATTTTTTTTACAAATGAGTTCCATTTCCTAAGAAAACAGAAGAAGGGAATGCACACCTTGTGTAATCAAGTAATAGGATTCTGACAAAATTTGTAATTACATATATCTGATTACAGCATTTAATCTGTCTCAAACAATTGATCTGACTGAGAGATCTGATAGCATTGAATAAACTTAATCTCCAGTTTATGAACATGTGTTTCTGCAGAGATTGATACCTATTTATATAGCATCTTCAGATTCTTATTCACCTAGGATTGGTGGTAAATAGTCTTCTCTTAGAGCTGTGACATTCATTTTCTGTAGGAAAGAGAGTTTTTGCATGATGCTAGTATCTATACATTCTAGTTTAAGAAAAAGTCTTCATCTGGTTCAAGAGCATAAGCTGTATGACAGGTATATCATGCACTTCAGATCTTCCAGTTGTCCAAATCAGGAACAAGAGGTGACCTCTGGCCTGTTAACCTGCATTTTCTTTGGAAAAAGATGAAGTCCTTTAGAGTGAGTAGCATGGTAGAAGAGGAAATGCTGTGCAAAATGCACTTACTCTGAGAGAGTTAAGATACAGCTAACCTCCCACAGAGTGCAAAACTGAGAAGAATATTTGTTCAGTGACTTTGTATAAGTGCAAACATTTTAAGTTTCTTACTCCTTACCCATATATTCCGAGATTCTATTCCTTTCCTGGATAATAAGGAATAACGAAGACTCTCACAAAACCTTCACTGCATTTCAGTACTGCACTTTCCTTTTGGTGAACAGAGAAGTTTTCTGCTGTTCTTGGAAGCACTTGGGAGTACTAACAGATGAAAATGTAGTAATAGAATAAAATAATTTTAGTAATATGAGAAAATTGATCCTATATGTCTTTGTTATTCTTGTCTTTTTTTCATTCTTTTGAAAATTCTTCCATTAAAAAAAAATGCATTTCAATATATTGCAATAGACTTGTGGTCAAAGTCTGGATATACTGACCATGATCAGTAAAATGTGGATATATTTTGTAATAAGTTTGCATCTTATTCCTGGCTGATTGCAGAACTTGCAGATCGTGAGTCTCAGTGAAAGGAAGAGGGTGTCTGCTAAATGTGGAATTTGGGATGGGATCTTGTGTTTTCACTTAAAGTTATATTAGGAGCATGAAGTTATTGACTAGCATATCCTTAGCCCTAGTTACATGAATAAAAAGATCTTAGATTGAACAGGGTCCTTTATGGCACTTTCACTAACTGTTGCTTTCTTCAAGTCAAGGGAACTTGTATTAAACATAGATGATATTAACTATCTTTCTTAATTAAATAATCACTTGAAACTCAATAAACTGTGTTAGGATTAAAAAAGAGGCTTGAGTCAGTAAACTGGCAATGGCACCAAGTTTGGTTTTATTTTTATCTATATACACAAAAACTATAGGAATTTCTTAATGTAACCATCAGATACTTCTGTGGAATTGGGGATTCCTAACTAGACCATTATTTAATGTTTTGTAGCATTCAGTTCACTATATTTTTTTTTTAAATTCTCAAACTAATTCACAGATTAATTGAGCATGATCTATAGAGAAGAGTAAGGAATTTACTGCAATAGGTACAGGTTCATTACCTAGCAAAATGAAGCATTATGGGAAACTGGTGACTATTAAAAGAAAGGCTCCCTTTTTCTGTCTTTCTTGTTTGACGTAGATATTGGCACCAATTCAAAAAGATGCCTTTGAGTTACCCTAAACAGAATATGATTCTAAACTCTTCATCTAGTGAAAACACCTCTTGGGTTCATAATGTAAATCTGTGGTTTTATGACACCGTATTTCCTAAGTTAATGTAGCCTCAATCCTGCCAATCTTCCTCAACTCTCTTTAGTTTCATTGATAAAGAGCTCATGATTTACTGACATTTACTAAATTGTATTGCCTTAACTAAAAAAAAACTTAAAAGTAGTTTAACTTAGCTGGGAGAAATTGAAGGGATGCTCATTTGTACAGGGAGCAATCACTTTTTCTTACCAGATCTAATCTTCCACAGTTACAGAAATATACAGTAAATTCAAGCAAATGTCAAAACACTCCACCCTCATACATATGATGCAAAGTGATTTGTTACAAATTTAAAATCAAAAGTAGAAATGACAGAAAGTGGAGAAGTAAAACCTGCATCTATTTCTCTCAAGGAGTTTAAATACATTGGAACAGACTGCAATTTTGTAAAGCAAAGAGTTCCCAATATTATGACTACATTCCCTCAACTCCCATGTATCCCATTATTTGCCTAAGGATGATACCAACAGATAGCGACTCCGTTAATTTCCCCGTGAGAATAAACATTAACGGGTGTAGAATGGTCCCTTAAATACTATTTGACCTCAGTTTGACTGTAAAACTGGGGAATACACAGCTCCTCTCTGCAGGCTATTTGCTGATTCTTCACAAGGTGTCTCCATCTTGACATATCAGGTTACAGAAATATAGTTTAAAATCAGATTAATGTTCAACCAATGCACTTAGCAAGTATGGACAGTCGTTTACATTTATCAGGAAGTGCTAAGAGCATCAGAGCCATATATATTTTCTCTGAAGAGACACAGTAACATAATTTGAAAGCCTTGCTGACAGTACCAGTTGAAGACCTTTCAATCAAACTTTTAGAATCTGTTAACTCTTATATGAATTAAAGATTAATTTTGCTTAAGGGCCCACAATGCTAAATGAAGTTTTATGTTATCTGCATGAAACATTGCAAATCCATCTGTATTGTCACATTAGTAATGCATTTAAGAAACTACTTAAATGCAATTGCTAACACTTGCTAATGTAGTGATATTGAACCTAAAAAAATCAGCAATTATTTTAATGCTGTACAACATGTGGCAATAAAGCCAACCTGAAACTTGGACATAATCATGACTTAATAAAGAATTTAAAGATGTTGGATTTGACTTGAGATTCATTAGACAACTACCTTTTCGGTAAGCAGTGTCCTAAAACAAATTTTATAGAGTTTTTTGTTTGGTTTGTTTTGATTTTGTCTGTTATTTTGTTATCCACTAAGTTCATTGCTTTTTCTTTCTTTATCTTAGCAAGTCCACAGACATATTGTCACTAGACGTTATTTCTCTAGGATTAGTTAGACTTGAAACCAGGGTTTATATGAGCTTTTGCACTTTTTCTTGTTTTCAACACAGCATACTTTACCTAATGCACTGCTGATTATGTTAGAATTTCTGTTTCCAAACAGTGTTCAACCAGCAAATTGAGCAGTTTGACTGCATGGATAGTTCCTGTCAATTTTTATGTAGCCCACTCTCTGGGTTGCCTTGCTATCAGTTTTCTCCTTCTCCAGCCATCAAAGTATCCTCCTCCACAGTGACTGCATCTGAATTTATAATGTAAAGAGCAAAGAGAAAGCGTATATAGCTAAGCAACAAAAAAGGACTCAACACCCTTATATGTGCTGCACAGGGCTACCTTCATTGCTTTGATATTCAATAATTTTCTGTTGGTAAATGAAGTGATCCAGAAAAGGCCATAGGTAACTACGAGTTAGGAACCTAGACTACAGGTACTTAGTACTCAAAACTTATATACTAGTCAAGAATATGTGCACAACTTATACAAACTTGTGATAAATGACCAAGACTCAGATAATTTGCCAAACAAGAGTCTGGTTTATTTAACAGGCAAACTGAGGCAAGTAAACAGCGCTGGGCGTGCGGTGAGTCTCTGCTCTGTCAACACACACACTTTAGGTTTCTGACCAACCCCTTTTATTTCCTCTGCTAGGCCCTCTCGCATTCTGAGTCCGTGGTTGGTTGTCACTAGGGTCTTCTCTCTCTCTGATTGGTGGGTGAAGAGTTCCTTCTTCCTCAGTGCCAGCCCCCTCGCGTGCAGACTCCAGGTTGTTACTGAGGGGTCTTTTCTACCTGGGTCTCCGCCCCTTCCTCTGTGGCAGCCATGTCGGGGAAGGTCACGTTCTCCTTCAGGTCACTGCCCCACCTTTCCTATATACATGTGCATATGGTACAGAACAAGTCCCACAACTTTTTACATAAAACTTAACTATCGTTTTATTTCCTTAAGAGTCCGTGTCTTATTTGGTTATATCTGTAGACATCAGCACGAATCACGACTGCATTTCTCACAAACTTATACAAAAAACTTACACAAAACTCAAAAGAGATTAGATATTTCAGAGAGGAAAATATAAATTAACAAGAGACCAAGCTAGAGACAATCAATGCAGAACTTCAAGTGCAGTGCCACAGTACTTATGTTCTTGATTCTTTGATGCATCTATCCTTAGTGCAAGCTCCTGCTTCTTAGGAAACTACTTAATGTACACTTTATGAAAACGTGAGTGTCAGGGAACCGCACGCTGAATTGTTTTTTGTTTGGGACACTTTAGTAGAAGGACTAGTAAATGTGAATCCCTTAGGCTGGAGATGATGGAGTAGTTTCATCCTATCAAAGTGAAGCAAAATCTAAATGACAGCTGTTACCTGGCTGATTGTAGATGTTGCCCAGCTTCTTGCTCCCATCCCAGCAGAATAAATTTCTCATTAGAGCAGGAGCCTGTGAGAGCTGAAACTTGAACAGGCACTGTTACAGTGGAAAAAATATGAGAAGGAAGGGCTATTACTGCACTGCATGTTAGAGGCAACGGTGGATGATTTGCAGCTCCAGTGCCAGGAGTCTGTAGTGTTTCACCTGCTCCTCGTCATACAGTTTACCACATGTGTGCTCGAGCCCAGTAGCAGGCCATGCTTCCAGGAAGCCTGAATTAATCTTCTCCAGCTATTGAAATCTGTTCTTTTGCTATACTTCTGTATTTCTTTATGTTACTTATAAGAATAAGCAGCCTAGCAGCTATGGTACATAAAGCTCAGACTAACTGGGCACTGACTGATAGTCTGGAGCTCATTCCTTTACTAGTCATGCTCAGGTCTGAGGGAAGGTGTACAGCAGTCTGAGGACATTGTGCCATACCATCTGGTTTCTGCTTTTTCAGATTTCTCAACTCTGATCACCTTGGTCTCCAGGACAAAGCACCAAGAACCACACTGCCCAACATGAAGTACACATTGTGAGCTTCCAGGTATTTTATGCTCAGAAATAAAGTACAGTAACATTTTTAAGGGGTAATTTTCTGAATATGTGATAATAATTGCTTTATAACTAATATCAATTTAGCCAAGTGTTCTGAAGTTTGAGAGTTGCCTCATTTATCTGTCTTTTAAACACTTACTATGATATCTAATTCCCCAAGTGATGCATATATACACACCTATATTCCATTGTAAATTTCTCTACTATGATTTTGATTCCTTAAATTAGCTGTCAGATTCAAGATGTACAAAAAGCACTCAGCGAGTAACCTCTTATCCTTTACTTGCTATTACTGTGTCCACAAACATGTTCACCACTAAAGACTTACACTATTTTCAACTTTTTAAACAAGATTAAATCAATGTAATCAGCACTATTTCCATTTTAAGGCTTTAAAACTCATACCTATTTATCATCAACAGCAAAGTGTTTCCCTCATGAACTAATGATTAACAATGATTTCAGAAAGAGAACAGAACATTTTCTTCCATTTTGATCACCTTTACTTCTTTGATAGAAAGTACACAAATTCATCATATACTAAACTAAGTTAAAGTCTTTCCCTAAGAATAAAAATTTTACAGTAAAGTCACTGCTTTGTATTTTTCTTCAAATTTTCAATTTGTGACCAATCATATTTCATTCATCCTTTTCTATTGTTGAGAGATGTAAAAATGTTGATAATGTTCTGAAAATTTCTTTCACGCTTCTGGATTCTATAATATAATCTAGATGGGTGTCCAAATAGAAAAAATAGTTGACTAAGGAATAACATATTTTCTAGTTAATATTTTAAAAAATATTGTTCTTAGACCAAATGATATCTGTCTCTCTAATCTCTTATAAAGTGTTTTAATAGGCAGCAAAGCAGCATCTGCAGTGTTGTAAAATAAAATTACCTAGTGCCAGCAATTCTGACACTTTTGTTTCCAAAGCCTCCTTATTTATCGTACAGCTCTAAGAGTTACCATGGAACATGAAACAAATGAGCAGCTAAATCAAATACGGGGAGGAGCTATAAGTTATAAAATCCTTGTCGAGTTCAGTGAGTCACAGAAGTTCAGATGCTTTTTCTTTGACCTACTTACTCAACAGTCTTGGCTATGAAGTATGAGTTATGAAACAAAACAAATTACCATCTAAATCACATATTGGGAACTACTGTAAGTTATAAACCTTGTGTTCAGTAAGTTACAAATGTTCAAATCCTCTTTCTTTCACCTCCTGACTCATGCCAGAAACACTGCACTTTAAAAAGTACTGTTAAAACTCAGGTAGTTAAAAAACTTGTCTAACGAATAATACCAAGTAGAAACACTATTAATTTCAGTTCTAGTCACTGTTTCCAAAGTCATACAGAAAATCCTCACAGCAGCAGAAAGGACTGGTTTTGGTGCTTGTTTTCACATTGCAGGGGATGTATTTTCCTTCTGTAGAAGGCTAACTAAATTATGATGACAGGGAAGTTAAAGTGAAGATCAGCAAATGACTGAAAACTAGGAGATACAAATTATAGAACCTTCTTTACAAGTGCAACTTTGATCAAATCACAATAGGCAAAAAAACACAGGAAGAGTAAAAGTGCTGTTGAGTGGGGCTGTCAGTAACAATTAATCTTTTCCAATAGATGTTTCAAAGTTGAGTTTTGTATATCCAACCCTGGGCATTCCAACACTAAAAATAACATTTAGTATTGGGGTATCTATGTTTCTCCTACTCCTGCAAATTTTGTTAAGAATAAATTAATTGAGTGTTGTAATATCCTTTAAAACTCTAAAGTGGAACGTGTCAAAGAAATAAAAGACCTTTTTTGTCCATTTTAGTCTTACACACAACCTAGAAACTTCTGATTCCTATTTGTTTAACTACTCACTCTATATAACAATATTTATTTCCAAGCCTGATTAGTATGCTTTTTCCAGTTACTCACCATGGCTTCTAAAGTTTATATAAAAGCTGCTTCTTGCTCTGTAAATTTCGCTGCTACATTTGTATTCTCAAAGGTTAACTTTTTTGTTTTGCCTGTTTGTACTGTGTGTATGTTCTAAGGGCTGCCATACTACCACAAAAATAACGTCTTTAAAGATTAAATAGTTATCTGTTATTAATAAGATTATCCTTTATTTAATTCTTTTCTATAGCAAATTTAGAAGTCTCTTAAAAAGTTGGAAACTTGGTTAAATTTGACTAGATTTTGCCCTATCATCTATGCTCTAAATTATTTTTTTTCAGATTATAATTCAAGCACTCTAAGCCATCAAGCTGAATTCTGCATAGTCCCATTTTATTTCCCCGTGGCTTACTCATTCATCTGTCAGACCAGATAAATCTTTACGTCTATGCCAGAAGCCTTGAATACATAATTGTAATTGACAATTCTGGACTTCAAGACCAGTTTGTCACTCTATTACGTGTTCGTCTTGGCTATGAAGCACATGTTATTTATACATTATAAATGTGACATTTTTTAAAATGCTCCATAGAGTGTTTCATTGTGTACTGTATGACATGAAGGTTTGGAATGAAAATTTTCCTCAGGCTAGGAAGTAGCAATAAAATGGAGATGTAAACTGTTTACTTTTGTGAACAGTCTTCTTTTTTTTTTTTTGAACACTTCCGTCTCCTCTCCCACCTTTCTAAATCTTAATTAAATAACTCATAAACTGTCAACAGGTCATATCCTTTTCTGTAAGGAGTTAGATATTCCAGATGGCTTACAACACAGTTAATTTGATCTAGGTAGAATACTGTTCATAATTGTTTGTCAGCTTAACTGTCACTGTAAGTAGCTTTTGTTGTAGTGTTTTTGGGGTGCTTTGAGTGTTGGCTTTTGGTAAGGACTTCCCTATTTACATAAAAGTGATGTACCTTATTCTTTTTCTGTATGAACTTACTAACTTCAACTACATTTTCTCAGCAAAAGACATCCATATAAAATGTTTTCATACAATTTCTAAGCTTTTTTATTCATGAAAATGTCAGTTGTTGGCTATTTCTCTAAGAAAAAAGAAGTGTACATTATCTTCTTTGGAAAAAAAACTATCAGTATTTATGAAGAGAAGCCATATCATTAATCTCTGTAAGGCAAATGTAATACGTGCTTGAAGTTACATTTTCTTATCTGGATTGACTACTAATAATATCTATTGTACCAAAACAATACACTGCTGAAACATGTTTGCATGTAAATAAATCATGTGCTTAAAAAATATTGTGATTGTACATTTTGTGTTTTCTTAAGTGTTAGTAAAAAAGGCTTGTTCTCATTTTCTTCTTTTCTTTTAGTTTGTGTGTGGGTGCTGGAAAGAAGGCAGTAAAAGTACACAGTATTTAAAAACCCTTTAGTTGCCAGCAATAAAGGTGTCTGGGAGCCCAAGAAGAACCTGGTGTTACACTCTTCATTTTTATATACAATTTCAAGATTACTCGCATATTTCTTTTTACAGTTCACATCGCCTATTGCCTTCGGCTGTGATGCCATTAGTTACAATTCACTTTTGAGTATTTATTCACATGGACACTCCATGCAAGCATGCTTAATGCATATTTATTAGCTGAGTTTGCACTGCTTTGTTGCAACATTGCTACTTTCAGCCAGTTTGGTCTGACTTCCTCTAACAGCAGACCTTCCTGTACAGGCGAGGTCATTGCTGGCCAAGATCTACTGTGCATGTCTTCAAAGCAATTTTTACATTGTAGTTTTTTAATATCTAACAAAGGCAGATATTGAACCATTTAAAAAGATGAAAGCTTAGAATGAAAGCAATGAAATCTGGATTCACAAAAAATTAAGAGCCTGAATTCTGCTGAAATCCAGGTCCCATATTTTTCAGTTCTGAAATATTGTTTCACAGAATCATAGAATCATTCCAGTTGGAAGAGACCATCGAGGTCATCAAGTCCAACCATAACCTAACTCTAGCACTAAACCACATCCCTAAAAATCTATTCTATACGCCTTTTAAACACTTCCAGGGATGGTGACTGAACCACTTCCCTGGCTAGCCTGTTCTCCTACTTCGCAGCCCTTTTTGTGAAGAATTTTTTTTCCTAGTATCCAACCTGAACCTTACCTGGCACAACTTGAGACGATTTCCTCTTGTCCTATCACTTGCTGCTTGGGAGAAGAGACCAACACCCTCCATGCTCCAAACTCCTCTCAGGTAGTTGTAGACAGCGATAAAATCTCCCCTCAGCTTCCTTTTCTCCAGGCTGAACAGCTCCAGTTCCATCACGTGCTTCTCATATGATTTGTGCTCCAGACCCTTCACCAGCTTCGTTGCCCTTCTCTGAACTTGGCCCAGCGCCTCACCACAGTGAGGGATGCAAAATTGAACCCAGGCTTTGAAGTGCGGCCTCACCAGTGCCAAGTACAAGGGGACAGTCACTGCCCTAGTCCTACCGACCACATCGGTGCTGGTATAAGCCAGGATACTGTTGGCCTTTTTGGCCACCTGGGCACACTGCTGGCTTATATTCAGCTGCTGTTGATCAGCACCCCCATATCCTTTTCTGCCAGGCAGCTTTCCAGTCACTCTTCCCCAAACCTGTAGTGTTGCATGGGGTTGTTGTGACTCAAATGCAGGACTAGAATTAGGATTGTTTTTCCTCAAAAGGTATTAGATGTCCTGTTTTGTTTCAGACTGTCTTGGAGTAGCTGCTCTTAAACTTGCCATTTTTAAAGATAAACATCTGAATTCTGCTGAAAAAAACAAAAATGAAACTTGATCTCATAAATGTCTCTCTGAAATCCAGGTCTCATATTTTTTCAGTTCTGAAAGATTGTTTCATAGAATCATAGAATCATTACAGTTGGAATGCTTAATCTATTATTTCTGGTAGTACGTCCTTTATTTCTTTAGTTTTGCTTCAGAATCACAGAATTGTTGAGGTTGGAAGTGACCTCTGGATATCTTCTGGTCCTACAATGCTGCTCAAGCAGGATCACCTAGAGCATCTTTCCCAGGACCATCTCTGGGCAGCTTTTCAATATCTTTATGGAGGAAGACTTCATAACCTCCCTGGGCAACCTGTCACCCTCACAGTAAAAGAAGTGTTTCCTGATGTTGACAGGAATCTCTTGTGTTTCAGTTTGTGCCCATTGACTTTGCTCCTCTCACTGGGCCTCATTTAAAAGAACCTGGCTTAATTTTTGCTGCACCCTGTTGTGGTTTAACCTGAGCTGGCAATACAACCATGACAGCCGCTCACTCACCCCCTCCCCCTCTCACTCCCCACAGTAGGATAGAGAATCGAAAGGAGGGAGAAACTCAGATTGAGATAAACACAGTTTAATAAAATATCAAAATACTAATACACTACTAGTAAATATATATATTTAAAATAGAATATAAAATAAAAGATACTCAATGCAATTCCTCACAAACTCTGTCCACACTGAGCAACCAGTCCCAGGAAGCAGCACCCTGGTTCTGAACAGCTTATCCCAAACACAGAAAAAACAGGAAAAAGGCAGAAAGGCTCAGAGGCCTCTGCAAATAAAAGGTCAAAATAAATGTCTCAAAGCTAACTCCCCTGGCCCCAACAAAAAGAGCGAAGAAAGAACGTGCAAATGAGAAACCGCCTGAGACTGAGTAAGAGCGAGAACGTCTGAGAGAGAGACCGGAAGATCCCAACTCTCCTTAAATATGAAGCGTGATGCTAATAGGATGGAATTCTTTTATTGATCAGTCTGGATGTCAGTCAAGCTCTGCCCCATCCATGCCTCCCCTTCCTCGGTGCCTCACACCTGTGGGCAAAGCACTCAGAATGTCCTTGGCTCTCAAACCAGAGCATTTAAAAACATTAACTCTGTCCTGGCTTGTTATCTCTTGTTCTCAAACTAAGTCCAAATAATGACCGTGCTAGCTACAAAAAAGAAAGGTTTCTAGCTGCATGAAGAAAATTAACTCATTTTCAGTCAAACCAGCACACACCCTCCTTTCATGTATTTATAGACATTAATAATATCCCCTGGACTTTCTCTTCACTAGCCTAAGCAGTCCCCGTTCTCTCTGCTTTTCCTCATGGGAGTGGTGCTCCAGTCCCTTCATCATCTCTGTGGTCCTTCAGTGGACTCTCTTGTACTGAGGACCACAGAACTGGACCCAGCAGTCCAGGAGTGTCCTCACCAGTGCTGAATAAAGGGGACAAATACCTTCCCCTGACCTGCTGTCAACACTCTTAATGTAGCCCAGGATACCAACAGCCCCCTTTGCCAGAAGGGTGCATTTTGGCTTGTGTTGAACTTGGTGTTGACCAGGACTCTCAGGGTCTTCTCTGCCAAGCTGCTTTCCAGCTGGGTGGCCACCAGTGTGTCCTGGTGCCTGGGGTTGTTTGTTCCCAGGGGCAGGACTTTGGGCTTTTCCTTGTTTAACTTCATGAAGTTTCTGTCATCCCATTTCTCAGGCCTGTCAAGGTCCCTGTGGATGGGAGCACAACCTGGTGGTATATCAGCCAGATCTCCCAGTTTTGTGACACGTTCCCTCTATTCAGCAGTGGTGAGGCTCCATCTGAGGTACTGTGTCCAGTTCAGGGCTCCCCAGTACAAAAGAAATATGAAGCTACTGGAGAGAGTCCAACAAAGGGTCACTAAGATGATGATGTTTTAGTTGTCATCTTTTTTTCTGGATCACTCATTCACCGCAAGCATTTGAGCATACAATCTATTAGCCTGTGATATAAGGGTGTAATTTAATCTCCCTTTTGAATCTGTCCACTATACAACATTGACATTTCACCTGTACCTGATGTGAAATTTAAAATAACTTACAACCTGAAGAAAACTGCTCAACTCATGTGTTTCAAATGGAATCAGGATCAAAGTAATCTTATGATTTATTAGTAACATAATTATATGACAGTAAATTATTTATAATTTCAGGATCAATGTCAGATATAGAGCAAGATAAATCACAATGCTACATAACTAAAAAAATGTTAATAAACACCTGCATATTTCCAAACATGCTTCCTTAACTAACCCCCTATAGTTGTAAATGCACACACACAGAGTTTTGGATACATACAGAGGCAACCAACCCATGACACCTGCTCTGGCTGTCTGTGTTACCAGCACATATCTCTTCTCTTAGCACTGTGGGTTCTCCTCCTTGCACATACCCTGTGGGAGATGCAGGTGTTCCATCTTCATGTGTTCAGCTGCTGCTTCCCACACCCCACTGGCCCACATGCTGGTGACAAAGTCTCTCAGGAGTCAGAGCTGCACAAAGATGGGTTCCTATGTGCTGTCACCCCATGACCTAGGTGCTAGCAGATCATGGAATCCACTGAGGAGGATGCCCTGCCTGGCCTGGGTGGGGGTAGCAACATTGTTTGAGTGACAGGTGGTAGTAACAAACCTGGTGTTGAAACTGCTGCATTTTACTTATGTCTCTGTCCAAAGCCTCTCACCACAATCTCAGATTTTTAAGCTTCTTTCAAATATCTTTTCAAACTGACTTCTCATTTTCTCAAAAGTCTGTTTATAGTACCCTGAATACTGTTTAGTCTTACTGATGGTGATTTTTGGCAAACTTTTAAATTGTTCATTTCATCTTGAGCATTATCATTTTTGGGGCAAACTTTCTGTTAGAACAGATTATTTGGGGTATGCTATTCACTCACATGGTTCCCATCTTATGGGAATATCATGAAAGAGACATTGGCGAGGAGAATTGTAAACGCACTCAAGTGACTCCCACCTGGAGTGTAGAAAAACACGTATCATACTAATTGTTTAGTCTTGTGTGCTTGACAAGTAGAACCTCTGTGTTCAGGTAATATAGGCCTGTGATGGACTTAGGGGTACCTTATCGAACATGCTTGAGATTCCTACCCTGCTGCATAACAGATCAAAGCACAGCAGGAAAATATACTTGTGCAAATCCTTCATATAGAGGTGAAACCAGCAGGTTTATTCTTTGCATTTCATCTGTGGGTTTGTACTTGTTCCTACATCTTCTGCTACTGAAGTAGTCTACATCCCTTACAGAAGTTGCTTATGCTTACAGTAATAAATTCCTCTGAGGAGGGTCTTAGTAGTTTGTTAGTTAGTGAAACACCAACCAACCGCTCTTGTACAAAAGAAATGACATATAACAGTGTATAACTACTATGGATTACAACTTTCACTTCATCCTTCAGAATCATTTTTGAGGGTCCAGCAATTTAGGTTTTAAATGTTACTGTATACAAGGAGAAAAGTCATAGAACCTTTAGCTCATTATCTTCACAGATAAAATTCCAGTCAGAGTCAGTTAATGGCAGAGCTTGTTCAATACTGTGCTTTTGTCTCCAATATTGAATTGTTTTGAATAAGAGAATCACAGCTAAGCCATTTAATACCAGTGTCTACAGAGCAAGAACATTGATAAAACACAATTGCAAAATCTACTAACTGCAAAGGAGTGGGATGTCTTCCACCTCTTATGAACAGATCTGGTAACAAATAGAACCGAGACTCTGGAAGAGTACCATCTCATCACATAGGACTGTAGGACAGGAATTTTTGTGGCAATAACTGCTGTGTGCAGTGTTTCCATTTGTCTTTCTCAATAAGCATGTCATGAAATTGCAGCACTCAGCTGCCCAAATAAAATACAAACCTAAGTTGTTTGTGTAAAACAGCTGATGCATTACTGAAGATTCATTAAAAATAATAGGCTGTGCCTATTACTTTTATCAGTGAGATCCCTGGGCTGATGTGGAACTGAGAGCTGAGTGGAGTAACTGGGATAACAGGGGGTGGTCAGTCAGGGCCCAGCTCCACAGGCCCACAAGAGGTCCAACAGGAGTCCAAATTGTGGAACAGGTTGATTGCAATGAGGCATGTCCAAAGGCAAAACATGAAACTGGTCTGTGCTGATATAGACAAATCTCTAATGTAAACTAGCTTGGCAAGGCGTGTGGGTAGAGATTCCAGATGTGGCCAGTCAGGTCCATGAAGGTTTCTAAGTGCCCTCAGGGCCCTTACAGCAGCCTCCTTTCCCAGTAAGGTGAGCCTTCATACTTTACAGAGATCTTGTTTCAGAGGGACGTGCTGTAGAGTGATTTAATTGCTCCACAGTGTCGATAGGCAGTTTTGGGAGATGAAGAGCCAGTGTAGGGACAGGGAACTGGGAAAGGGGCATGACATGAGTGACTTAAGGCTGAATAGCAGCTGGGAGGTGTTTCGGGTTGGCTGTGTGTGGTAGAATGCAAACCCCCCTCTCTCCCCAGCTCCTTCAGCATGGAAGGAGTAGGCACATCTCCCTCTCTCTCTGCTACTTGAGGCTAAAGCTTCTTTTGTTTGGCCCCAGAGCACCCTGGCCAGGGCCATTAGGAGAAGGGAGCGCTCGTCAGTGAGCTGCTGGGCATCCGCGGCCAGTGTGGGGGATGTTTGGAGGCTTCAGGGGCACCCCGCAGCCGGTGTGGGGGTGCAGAGAAGCTTCTAGAATGCCTACAGTCAGGTCTGATCAGTCTATAAAAACGGGACACTCTCGTCGAGACTGGGCCCGTTGTCGCTGGTCTCTCGGAGCGCGAGCTGAAGATGCTACCACCGAGAGCCCCCCCTCCCTGGGATGGAGACTCCCCTTGCCTTGCAGCCACATGTGTGAGTAAAACTGCTCGCAGGATTGCGAGTATATTTATACTTTCCGTGCACATATGCACGTGTACTTTAAATTATTTCCTCGGACAATCGCGAGTGTATTTCTCTCCCGTGCTTAATACAAGCACGTATAAAATTATTTACTCGCACTATCGCAAGTGTATTTTCCTTTCTGTGCACATATGCACATGTAACTTTCCGTGTTTAATACAAGCGCGAGTAACTTTAAGTGCGCATTTACACGTGTACTTTAAACTATTTCCTCTCACAATTGCGAGTGTATTTTCCTCCCGTGCTTCCATATAAGCACGCGTAGTATTCCGTGCACATTTGCACATGTAAGTAAATTGACCCTCGCAGGATTGCGAGTGTATTATAAATTTACCCTCGCACAATCGCAAGCGTACACTTTCCGTACTCACTACGAGTACCTATATCTCTTTAAGAATAATCCTGCACCGTGTTCAGGCAAGTGTACTCCTCTGGGACTTGGGGGTGGTTCTGGCATTGTTTTGGGTGAAGCCATGTGCGTGCACACTGTGGACCTCCTGTTGTATTAGTTGCTGCCCCTTAATAATTTTCCTCAACTGATACCCAAACCTATATTTAAGTCACTTTTGGAGTGCTAAAACCCTGTTTCTCACCAGTTTAATAAAAGTTGTTTTGGACCCTGTTGTCCCTTAAACTAATCTCGGGACACTGTGAAGGCCAGGAAGGCTTGGGAAAAGTGGGGAAATGTGGGGAAGTTGAGGTTGCTCCTCAGGGTCCTGGACTGGCTTGGGGAGATGAGGACAGCAGTGAGATGAGGAATAGAAGAAAGGTCCAAGCCACCCTTAGTGAATGGGATCTGGAGGGCCTGGTCCATCCCTAAAGGTCTTGGTGGACTTAGGAGTTTGTAAGTGGGTAGAGGGGGTCAGCACTGTGGGTCAGGCTGATCACCCAGAGTGAGGTGTAGATGCAAGACTACATGGACCTGGCTTCACTGCACCCAGGGTTGAAGAGGTCCCTAGCTCTCTGTCAGGGTGTGGTGAGGGCTGGCTGCTCCTCAGGGACAGGGCGCTGGGCATGGAAATGCCTTACCAGCCAGGGCGCTGCCCCACTGTTCTTGAGCAAATCCATCAGGGTGAGCCAGGAGGTGGTAAATGGCATCAGCCAAGAGCCAGGCTCATCAGGCAAGGTTGTGGGCATGGTTGCAATACTACCAATGACAGGCACATCTACAGAGACTGGGGCCCAGTCCTGAGCTGAAACAAATCCCCTGGTGCATGGGCGGAAGGTGAACAACAAACATACAATACTAGTCTGATCAGAGGTAGAGTTAAAAAGACCTTCCATTATGAAGGTCTTTCCATCTTCCCTTAAGGAAAAAAAAATATATATATATATATTTAAGTTCAAAGAAAAAGAAAATATCATTGAGTTCAAAGATAAGCAGGTATGAATTTCATAGTACTGATCAATATCTACCATTTCTAATTCAATTTTTAGACTTCTGTGTTAAGAAAGTGAATTAAAATATGTTGCTTTAATTGTGGGTTGAAACATGTATTATCTCCATGAATATTCTTTATTATTTATGAGATATAGGGAATATTCAAATCTTTATATAAAAATTCTCAAAGTAATGCAATCTGAATAGCAAAATGTAATTAGTGGAACAGTTTGTCAGTACAGTCATTGCTATAGGTTGTAACTAACATGTATATTAATATCATAACCTTGTAGGAGAGACTATAATCATATGAACCATCGTTGCTCCACAGATGTTTGCCTCTTGAATGTTGTTTCTTGAAGACAATCAAAATAAACTCTCTGAAATTATTATTATTGTACTTATCTGCGTTGTTTATATTAATGTTGGTAAAATACTCAGAGAATTACAGAAAACCTTGAATGACAGCAAAGAAACTGTATGTTCTCTTGCTACACAATTTATATGGGAAATATTCTTATGAACACTACTTTGGAAAAGCTAGAATTGACTATCAGGCAACAGTTCCAGAAACTAAAATTAACTGTACTTTTCATATTTTAGCTATTCTAACACTGTTTTCATGGATGTTTTACAATTGCACTAGGTACTGACAATGAGTCCAAATGGTTTAACAAAGACATATATCAAGCCCTATTTCAGTGTTTCTTGGCCTGTCAAAGAAAGAGACTTCTATTCAGAATCAAGATTTCACCTTTAGATGGGAAAAAAAATATATATATAGGTCAGACTGGAGGTCACAAATAGCCTAGAAGAAATCTATGTTCAGATCCTGGTTCTGACGTTAATTTGCTGACTTTTGCCAGGTCACTTCTTTTTTTACCTCTGACTATCATACGGCACACACACTAGAAAAGAAAGGTAGGCAAGGTGGTTTGTTCCAAAGGTAAATACAGCTCCTTACTTCTGTCAGACTCAGATTAATATCCATTGAGATCAGTCCCCTCTTTTTAACCCAAGTGACCAGTAAAGCACAAGACATTGCTCACAGGTTTTTGTGTTGTTTTCATATAAGTGCAATTATTTAATATGCCTTTAGGAATGTTTAATTTCCTTTCAGAAATAGCAAAAGACCAACCTGATAAAATAAAACCATTGTATTTCCTAGTAACAATGGAAGTTCTGCATTATAATTTCATCTATGTGGCAATCTGCTTAAATTCTTTTAACACTGACAACATTTGAAATATTCTTCCAAATATACCTTAGGAAAAAGAAAAAACTGCTATCCATTTGGTGCAAAATATTCAGACCTTCATCCTCCACTGATACTTGAATGTGTCAGCAAAGATGAACTGAGGTGCCTGAAAAAATATTTTTGAAGTTTTGAAAATATATTAAGCATAAAAAAAAAAAAGGACTCAGAAGATAATAAATAATACTAATGTTCCAGACAGAGAGATAGACCCTGACTATACCCTAGAAAGGTACAAACTCCAGAGGAGGTAAAAGTCTGAGCTGAAGCCAGGCCAAGAACTCCTTTTAGGAAGCCCACAAGGAAGCAGAAAAGCACACTGAACACCAAAAAATTGTGGATACAAGGAGTCTCATGCAGAGCTTTCGCACTGTCTGCAATTTGACTATGACCCAACTGCTTTATTCCATAAAAATCCATAAATCAGCCTGGGTGAGCTACTCTGAGCTCTCTCTGCCAAACAAGTTGGCTGCATGGCTGTGATCTTTTACTACTCACAGATCACTAGATGGGCTCAATTTCAGTTTCATATCAATCATTTAGTTTAAGTAAATACATACTAAATAGAATTAATCACTTAGAATTATAAGGTTGTGTGATTTTTTAATATGCTGTCTGCTTCATGTTACTTAGTACGATGAATTTGCTGAAATCTTAAGCTGTATATTGTGAAGTTCTGCTCATATTCACCAAACTTCTGTCTACTTAATGGAAACAAAAGATGCTACAGATTATTACGGACATCTGCAAGATAGGGCCTGTTCTGCACTTTGCTAGCAAGAAGTAGGTTTCATTCAGACAAAACAGCACCTTCAAGGTTGGCACAAAGTGGCTACAGACTGTGAACAATATCTACAGGTAAACAAAACAAAGGCCTGTCTGAGGTGAGTGAAAAGGATCCAATGAGAAGCAAGAAGACTCAAATATGGCTGTTGGACTGAATCATAGTGTGGAGGGTGAGTAAATAGTTAGTAAGGGAGTAAAAACCCAAGGATTTGTATGGTTGGCTGGGACATCTGTGAAGGCACCAGCTCAACCCAACCCTACTGCCGTACTACTCCATTTAATTATCTATTTCTATGAACTTTGATGCCTGTGAGTTTGCTTCAAAAGATCTGGAATCCAGACTTCAAAGTGACCTGACACCAGGCCCCTGGAGGGGAGGTGAGCAGGTTGAGATGCAGAATGGTGAAACTTTGAAATCCTAGCCAAGTCATATAGAGAATATAAAGAATTGGGTATGCATATATAGTCCTTTGGCCATAAATACATATAATCTCTTACTTGTTTACCCTTACCCTCTGTGTCTCTTAGACTTAAACTGTTGATCAAGTCTGGAGCCAAGTTTGGATTCAGCTTCACCTGGACTCCTCTCTGAGAAGGAGTTTAGAAAGCAAGGACGTCCGTTCTGAACCTTGGGACTCAACAAGAGGGCTTCCCTTTTGCATCTCCTGTTCCCACAGAAATCACTCTAAACAGCTCTTACCTGATTCTGCTTGGCGTATTTCCTCAATGCATTAAGTGACAGAGTGAACCTTGACATCAGACTCAGTGAAGTCACACTTTAAATTATCTAAACATTGCTCTGTAACAAGCAGGACCTTTAATCACTCATCTGTTACATTTCCTTCCTGACTCTGTAGGGAAGACATACCTACCCTTCCATATTCCTACTCACTCTCCTTATACCCTGTGATGAAGGGGGAAATTGCTGATCTCACTTGTAGGCCTCAGTCTGTTCATAGCCCAAGAGCTAGAGGTCTTCCTCTACCTGCCTCAAAAAGTCACCATGTGCAAGCCTATTAATGTTTATAAATATATAAAGGGTGAGTGCCATGAGGATGGAGCCAGGCTCTTCTCAGTGGCAAACAATGATAGGACAAGGGGTAATGGGAGCAAGCTGGAACACAAGAGGTTCCACTTAAATTTGAGAAAGAACTTTTTGTCAGTGAGGGTGACGGAACACTGGAACAGGCTACCCAGGGAGGTTGTGGAGTCTCCTTCCCTGGAGACAGTCAAAGCCCACCTGGACACATTCCTGTGTGACCTCACCCTGCTCCATCAGGGCAATTGGACTAGATGATCTTTTGAGGTCCCTTTCAATCCCAAACATACTGTGATACTGTGATACTGTGATAATGGGGAACCATTCTGCTCCCTGGTTGACCCATTTTGTAAAAAGCCAGGGGAAGGCTGGGTGGAATAGCCTGGGAGGCACTGGTGCACTGGAACAGCTCCAGCTCACCACAGTGAGGGGGACCATGAATGCTGGGGCTGTGAATGCCCTGGCTGGAGGGGTGGGTGCTGTGGCAGTGGCTTCTTTGCCCGGTGCTGAGATGCAGAGGAAACTTTTCCCAAGCAGAAGACAAGGCACCTCTGCCAGCCAAACAGAGAGGGGCTACTTCTAGTGTCTCCTGCTGTCTTGTCATTCCAAGTAGCCATTATGCATGATGCCGTTTCCTGGAAATGGCTAAACATATGCCTGCTGATGGGAAGTAGTGATTGAATTCCTTATTTTGCTTTCCTTGCACATGCAGATTTTGCTTTATCTATTAGACTGCCTTTATCTCAATACACGTTTTCTCACTTTTACCATTCTGGTTCTCTCCCTCATCCCACTGGAAGAGGAGTAAGTGAGTGGCTGTGTGGTGCTTAGCTGCCTAGCAGAGTTAAGCCACAGCAATCTGGAGAAATCCTCCTGCCGCATTGCTTTTTATTGTAGTGGTTTTACTTGTACTCTGCAAGCCCTGATTTTGAATATACTCTTGACACTCTTAGGGATAGTACCTCACAGTCTTGCAGGATGGAGTTCTAACTTCTTAATTCACATATCTCAGGTGCTAGCAAATGTTAGAAAGGGAACCAATTGTACTAGTACACAACAGCCTGCATCTGGGCACCAAGAGGTTCCCATGGTGAGAATACTGTTATCAGTAGAATTGTGGGGCCAAGCACCTTAAACTTTTCTCAGGTATTTGGGCTATTTCTCAGGCTATTTGGGCTAATCTTTCAAGCACCAACTTTCCACCACCACATTGATGAAGAATGCATCAGAACTCTATATCCTCCAGAACTTCAGAGGCTATGATCCATTCTGTGATCAACTGCAAACAATGCAGCGGGGTCCATCCTACACCATACAAACCTACCATGCCAATATTGACAATTGCCTGAGAGGCACCACTCTCAGCCTTAGCACAATAGGTGTCCCTCGCCTATACTGGCTTTGTGCCAATGGTGTCATTAAAAATCTCCCATAGATTTTTCAGGAGGCTGTCATGGTCTGGAAAAGACTGTGATTAAAGGTGTTCAGTTGCTAAGGTCAGAATTAAGGGACAACTGAAGCCAGATGTCAGGAAGGTACCACAGCTTTTGTTATAATGTTTAACTCAGTTTGAGAGAAGGGGAGAGAGAGAAAGTGAGTGAGTGAAGAGAGAGAGACAGAGAGAGTCCCCACCATGGATCCAACGATGCGATGTCTTGCAGGATCGTTGTCTTCTTCTCCTGGAGTGTGTGGGGGGAGGGGGCAGTCCCACCTGAGAAGCACCTCTCATGAGTTTTTATAGTCTTTGCTTCTGTGTGGACTTCTAACTGTTGCTACCTTTGCGCCCTTCATATGTCCCATTCCAACAGACGGGATGAGGGATGAGTTAACTCTGAAAACAACACACACCCTCTTCCAACAGGTGGGATCAGGTGTGAGTTAACTCTGGGTATTTCTGCGTGGTAATGTGAATGACAGATAATCACTCCAGAGGTCCAATTCAATAATGAGTTTACTAAAAGCACTGGGTGGAATATAAATTACAGCGATTAGTGACTTGGCAAAAGTATGTTATAATATCACAAAAGTTATTGATACGTTGACAGCAAAAGCCCTTCTAAAATTTGTGAATTGCCAACAATTAGTAACTATAAAGCAAAACTTAACAAGACTTTAGCAGTAGAACTTACAATGATATTAGCTTTATATGTTCAAAAAAAAGGAAAAGAGAGAGAGTGAAAAGGAAAATTAAGATATCAGAGAGAGAGAGAGAGTAAGATATCACTGCTCCACACGTTATTGGTCTCACGATGTCCTATGTGGGGGTTGAACACCTTGAAGACTTTGGTCATGCTGCACAGCATATACACACCACCACCTCATGCCATGCGTAGGGTCATTTTATTACCCAGTTCATTGACATGTGGATGCTTTATCTCCTCCCTCTGTTTGCTCTTCATGCTGATTAGGAAGATTCTTCTGGAAATGGATCTGGGGTTGTCAAACTAGGGGAAAGTTCACAGTAATGACCAGAAGTGAATTGTTTTGCCTATCAGGGGTAGCTGTTGGTTCATGGTTTATTCTGATAATGGGTTGTCTGACAGATGGTTCATCTCTGTCATCCCAACTAGGCCATGAGGCCTTCACAGCAACACAGTTAATTGCCTTTATCTTACAAGGTGTCTGCCTGCATGGCCATCTAACTTTTTCCTCCTAAAGTAACAAAACCCAGATATTTAAGGCATAACATGGTCCTTTGTTCTGCTAAGGATGGTGGGGAGCACTTAAAGGTTCTCACATCATGGTACATTATTACATTGTGCATGCGCAAAGCAGTCAGTCAGCACACAAGCACTGTTTCTGCCTCCACCACTTGATACATGCTGCTCTGTGTGAACATATGTGGAGCAGCTGGCGTGGATCCCAGTTGCCAAGAACTTCTTCCGCTGCTTCTGGGCATGCAAGGTCTAGTCCTTGTTATAATGTCTCAGAAAGTAGGGACTGCTGCAGTTTGCACTGAGTCGAATGTCTGTCAACTTAATGTTTGAGACATAAAGTCCATCGGTACCTTACAGAGACCTGCACACTTGGGTGAATACTGCCTGGGATACACGTTGAAGAGAACCACTACATGAACCATGTCCACAATTACCCTGACACCCTGCAACATCCACATGGTATTGAACCTTTGCCAGAAGGAGAATCCACATTTTACCAGTTTGCCTGGACACTCCTTCCTTGGCTAGGGATCTCTGAGTTGGAGAAAGGGACTGTCGGTGTCTCTGCTAACCTGGAAGATACAGGAAATTGAACTATCACTGCCATGCAAGCACTGCAGCAAGAAGTCACTTGGGTATCATGAACTACTATTCAGAACTGCCTAGCAGGAGACTGCTTGCTAGCTGCAGAAAGTGGTGTTTGCATGTTAGTAAATACTATGTGCTGTGTCTATGTAAACCAAGACCAAAGCATTGAGACAAATCTTAAGAAATTCTGGAAACAATTAAAGCCCTCACACATTTTTCAGTATCATGCTTCTTTTACTATTATTCTATTAAATCTGTTTCCATTTCAACCCATGAGTCTTTCCTCCTTTTCCCTTCCCTCAAGGAAGGAAAGGCCAGAGAGAGCAGCTGTTTACCATTTAACCAATGCCCAGGGTTAAACAGAATGTTAACTGAAAGATACGGGAAGAGTGATTGTCAGTGAAAACTGAGGGAAAAATTGTCGAGTACGTTAGCCTTCTCCTTTTTAGTTGTCACCAGTTATCCTGTCCTACTTACCAGGGGGGAGGGAAGGTGTGGTAAATTGTTCCTTTTTCAACCAATGTAGCTGTCAAAGCTCTTATTCATCTTCACCACATTCTTTGCCAAATTCAGCTCCAGCTGTGCTTTACCTTTCCTGATTCATTCATGAGAATTCAAGATAGTGTAACTTATGGAAAGAGTAAGTCAATTGTGGTCAAAATTAGGTTCTGTTCCTAATTATTTCACAGAAAATGCGGGCACTTTGGACAAGCCATTGTATATTTACTCTGTTTACCCAGCTGTAAAATGGAATTGTTTTTAAAAATTCTTAACAAGATTTAAACAATTCTTCTGTGTAAAGTACTTTAGCTCTACAAATAAGTGGTGCTTTCCATTGTATGTGGAAAATAAGTAATTTTACAGTATTTCATTACAGGACAGGAAATCTAATTATCAGATAAATACACCTGTGTTTACCAGAATTGACTACTAGATGTCACTCTTGTTTCATATATGTAGCTGGAAAGACAGCTCTCATACTTTAATGCCTCCTCACCGTTTTGAATTTATACATGAGTAATAATTTGCTGTCAAATGTAAGATAAGGCATCTTACAGAAGTAGAAGTCTGGAGAAGCAACACGAAACTACAGCCCAATTAAATATCTGAGGAGTAAGTTATTGCACAACAATTACTTATCTATTGGAAATCACGAAAGCTGTAGCAGATTATTCATTTACAGGAGAGGAACGTCATGGTGCTTTGGTTTAGGAACACAAAGCATTATTTCATAACAGTCAAAAGCCAAGAAGCAAAATCACTCTGCAGTGAAGCTACCTTCCCAGAGATGATACTCTGCAGTACTTTCACAGTGCAAAGGAGGCAGAAGAGAAGGCAAAAGCTCTCTGCTGACAAGTACCACCTCAGAATTTGTAGTAGAGAGTTAGAGAGTAAGAAGGATAATTAGTCTCCCTGGTTTCTTTATGGCATATGTTTTGTTTTTTGGATTGTGGTATTGAAATGAATTATCCTTTGCTAGAGACTCTCCTAAGCTTTATTCTCTTAATAATTATTCTGCATCCTGGGAAAGCCCTTCTTCGCTCTTACTCTCTGTTTGTCTTCTGCTATGCCTCAGCTGGTAAAAATAGAATGACTGAAGTGCTGCTTTAAAGGAGAAAGAGAAATCACCACAGCAAATGTCATTCAGATGCTACAGGGATATGGTGCCACCTAATGAGAAGAATTACAAAATTGTACTGAAGGGAAATATTCAGGAATAATATTTTAGTAAATACAAGTTTATTTCTAGTGAGATTGGATATGTCCACCTCACTTCCCCGTTTACTATAGAAGGCATTTCAACATGCTTTTGAGATTAAATATACCCTATTTATTACTTAGATCAGTGATGGAGAAAAATATCTAGAGTCTAAATTTTTCCTCAAAAAGCCACGACAGGATAAGCTAAGAAATTTACATTGGTAAAATAAAACATACGGCAACTGCTTGTAGTTATTGAAGAGATGCATGCCCAGCTTAAAAGGCGAGAGCATTTCCTCTCTTATAAGCCAATTTAGTTGACATTAAAACAAATCAGACACCTTCTTATTGAAACTCTACATCTTGAGGTGTGTGATAAATTCTTTTGATGTCATGTTGACATGTTCAGAATGAATTCCTTTATTAAGTTCTCATGCTTTCTTTCCCCAGTCCTACATAGTTCAGACCTATAGTTCAGGAGGCGGGGGCTGGTTTGGCTGAAGCAGCAGGCGAAGTCCACACAACAGCCATTGTTAGCAGGAGCTACCCCATATCAGAGAAACGGTGCAACACAATGCTTCTCCTCGGGCCTCTCTCCAAGTCATTGTCCATGCGTTCTTTCTGTCAGGGCCTCAGTTCTCTAAGTTCTTGATGGCGATGTTCAGGCAAATACTGCTCCATCTTCAGACCGAATCTCACAACAGGAGAAAGCAAATAAACTGATGGAAAAAGATAAATAAATTCTTTTTGCAAAAGGAAGCATGAGTGTTTGCTCCAATGTATATTTTATCCAAGATGTGTATTCCCCTAATTTTCTCTAAAGCTCTTCGAGTGAAAGTTAGCATAAGCCTCCAAATAAAGATCACAATTAATGCAGATTAAAGACAATGAAAAATGGTGACTTTTTGTTTTAGGTGTTTTTGGAACAGAGTTGAAGATAATTGAGAGTGGAAGCCCACATCTATACAGGTATTTGGGAACTCAAAGGTATTAGCTGTTAGAAAGAGGATTGCACTGAGCAAGGTAGATAATTTTTAAGATTATATCTTCTTACTTTTTTTAAGAATACAACATTAAATGATAAGGGCCTAGAATGGCAAAACATTTTTCAACATATCTTTGTAAAAGAACCTGAAAAGAGATACTGGAAGCTAGAAAAAAGTAACATCTGAATGTTTCTTTATCCAAACTATTTGTGCTCTTTTGAAACCCATGAGAATTGGATGAAATTCTTGTAAGATTAGTATTTCTTCTGGGATTTCCAGTTCTTATTGTTTCCTCTCCTAATCATATGTAAAGAAAGAAAGAAAAAAATCCCAGGTGTCTGTACAATTTACAACCTAAAAAAACCTGGTGGGAAAATAGCTTTAAAATAAGCATCTTATTTAAGCAACTTAAGATAAGTTTCTGAAATTCCTGAAACTAATCAGCTACCCTTGGTAAATTTAATTCCCTCAAAGCATTACATTCATAAGTAAACTACAGCCTATAATTTGAAGTTACCTGTGAATTTTAAGTTTCTACAGTTATTATTTAACATTTGGCACTTAACAGCCTATATACATAGTAAAAACCTCAATAAATGCATTCATTGCCAGAATCTGCGAGCATAAGTCACTCAAAGCAGATCATGTCCTTGGGGACTTCACATTTCTTTTACATTTTTGTTCACACCTGTAGATATGAATCTGGAAGCCTTTCTTTAGTCAGTAGGTAAAAATTGAATACAATTTGAATTCCAGGAAGCATACTCATTAAATACAGGGGAGACGGACAATACATATTTAACAAGTTTGTCAAGCAATTTATCTAAACCACTGTCCTGGTTTTGTTAACAAACAAGTTTCTCTTTTAGTGAATTTGCCTGTCAGCTAAAGCCTTCTTATTAGCTGCTTTCCTGAAAGCCAGATACATGTTTTGGTAGGCATAGCAATGGTATGCAAGATTGCTGAACTGATAAGGATGGATATACATCTCGCAAGAGGGGCAACAAGAAACAGGTGACCAAAAAAATGACCAACTGAAGTATTCCATCCCGTTCACGTCATACTTCGTATAAAAGTGGGAGGTCACAAGGATCTCCTCCCTTTTCCTCGTGGCCAACATTAGGACAAGACCTTGCGAGTTGTCCCTGCAAACTGAGGCCTTGTGACAGACTGAATACAGTTCTGGATGGCTGCAGAGTCCAGTCCAGGACTTCAGGTACCGGCCCTGCAGTTATTGGGACTTTCAAGATTGGTTTTGTATATTTTGTATTATTTTCTCTATTTTTATTAGTAGCATTAGTAAAACATTTTTAATTTTTCCAGCTCTCTTCTCTCTGTCCCTCTTTCTCTCCCAATTGCCTGTCCTTACTGGGAAGCGGGGAGAGGCAGGGGCTGAACGGGGAAAGAACAGGGGGTAGAGGGGATTAACAATAAATCTGCCATGGTTTTATTGCCACCCCACAATCAAAACCTTGACAACCATGAAGTCCTAACATTACTATGTTGTCATATCATAGTCCCATATTCTCACCTGTTGTTTATTTGGAGTTCTGCATCATTTGGCCTCAGATCTGTTGGAGGCTTGGTGCCCATAGGTCTGCATACAAATACATCTAGTTCCACCCAAAGAAAGAAATACAGAAACCCACAGTAACTGCCTTCAGTTGAAATTAGTTCAGACTGAATATTTCCTCCATTACCTTTATCTGTTATCTATGACATTAAACAGATACAATAAAAAGCATTTTCATTAATTTTTAAATAGGAAGTTGATGCAGTATTGCCCCTAGCTGTGTTTACTGTCATGAATCGAGAAGAAACTGTTACTTACATGTGAAACAGCAACAAACCATTTCAGCTGTGCTCCGGTGTGAGTAGTATAAACTAGAGTTATCACTGAAGTGATAAAGTTATCACTCTCACCTCCTTTTAAATAGAAGAGATCAGGTAATGTTATACTTGAATGTTAAGATGCTGAAATGACTCTAGGTGGCTCCATGCATATTTAACCAAATTGGTTGACATTTAGGCATATTCCTGAAACACCTTACAGGCTAAGGGGGAAAACAGGATAATTTATTTCTGGCTGTCAAGCACAATAAATCATTGCAGCTATAGCTCACGTAGGAAAAAAATATAGGTTCCTCGATAGCTTAATACTTAGAAGTAATAATATATCCTTTAGTAAAGAAGAAGGTATGTGAAACTAAATGCAAACAGGATCATTGGGGTAAATAGCAGACTGCTATCATAGACAGATGCAATAGCATGATAGCATGCACTATAATGAGACTGGAGTTATGTTGGAAACATATCCTGTCAATAACAATGTAATTATGATTACTTGATCTTTATGAAATGCCCCAGGTTGCACGACAGACATTGCAAATGGATAAGAATAGGTGATCCTTAGCCTGAATAGTACATCTAAATGGGAGGGAAAGAAAAACAAAAGTGGGAGGAAATGGGAAATGGGAAATAAAGAAAAATTGGACTGAACAAACATCAGGGGTTTCTAGTGTACAAGATGACATCTGTTCCTAGATCAGGTCTGCCTGGAGTTAGAAAATGCCTAGTAATGAGAATACAGATTTGTCGAGTAAGCAAGAGGTCAAGAAAAGATAAAATCAGTACTGAGTCCATCCCTAATGTTCAGGTGCTTCAAGACATGTCAGAGCAAGTTGCTGGATTCCTCACTACCTTTCTTTCTTCCTCACCACACGTCTTTCAGAAGCCTCAAGATCCAAGGGACTTGTTTGGTCCTGACAGAGTGTGCTCAATGTAGCTCTAATATTAGAGAATACTTTAGCAATTATATAGCTATAACATGAGAAAGTTTCTCCTACAGGAAGACTATATTGCCATGGTAATTGAGAAAGAAAGTCGTTAACATACCTGTGGCAGATATACATCTCCGCTCTCCCCCCACCCCTTTCCTTCAGTGTGGAAGGTGCATGCACATCCCCCTCTTCCCCAACACATCCCCCCTCTCCTGCAACGGGGCAGTTAATAGCTCCTTTTGTTTAACCCTCTGGCCGTGCTAAGAGAGGGGAGGTGGCACGGAGGAGTCGGGAAGTTTCTGGGTGTCTATAGCCAGAACAGGGGGGGTGCCAAGAAGTTTTGGGGCGCCCATAGCCAGAGTGGGGGTGCAGAGAAGCTTCTGGAAGGCCCACATCCAGATGTGAGAAGACTATAAAAATGGGGTTCCCACTGAGGATTCCCTTTGTGTCTGTCCTCTTGGAGCAGCGGGCCAAATGCAGCCGAGACACCCTCTCTTTAGACCGGAACACTGTATAAGGTAACCTCCCAAAATTGGGACTGCCTCACTTCTGCGTATGGGTGAGTGCTAACTTAATAATTCCTTGCTGGACTAGCAAGTGTATTTTCCTTAATAATTTCTTGCCGCTTGGGTGAGTACTTTTCTCACTAGACAAGTGAGTGTATTTTCCTGGAGTCAGGGATGGCTCTGGTGTTGTTTTTTGTGAGCCACATGTGTGCACACTGTGGATCTCCATTATTCTTATTTGTTGTACCCCAATGATTTCCTCAACTGATATCCAAAACTGTATTTTATGTTACCGGGATGCTAAGTGATTGTATAAACCCCGTTCCTAATTGGTTGCTTTGCCGGACTTTCCTGGACAGAATAAAAGTCTGGTTTGGACCTGGTTGTCTGCCTAAAACTAATTTTGGGGTCCCTCTGTGGAAATAACTCACATTTTCCTCATTTTCTGTATCAACATCTGCTCTTGGCAGAGTCAAAGAACTTTAAACAAAGATATGAACTTCCTGGAAGCAGAGGGAGTTTGCTTACATCATGGGAAAATAGTATTTCTGCATTCTAATAAGTACACTTTTAAGGAATCATAGAATCATAGAATAGATTGCCTTGATCTTTAAAGATCCTCTAGACTAACACTCTTGTCAGAGGCAGGCATATCTTTCACAAGGTGAGGTAAAAATACAATATATAGTATTACCCTTGAATATGAAAAATTCACATTAAACTAATGTGAAAATTAAATGCTTTAAATTCCTTTTCAACATTAGTCCAGATTTATTTTCTTACGTAGACTGGACATGAAATGCCATCCAGAAAGACAACTAAAAGATAAGGGTCTATAAGATTCAGAACATCCAAAAAAAAGCCCCAACTAGATAGAGAGGTAGACTTTATAAAAGGCATCCAAGAAGGAAAGTAGAGAAAAAAAATTATAGACTGTCAAGATACTCAGAGTAGTTGGAAAAAGATAAAAAGCCACATAGACACAAAGTATCCCATGATCTGTTTCAAGCTACTCCACAGCAGGTTAGCTTTTCAGTTCTTACATGCCATTTTAAGAGGTATCTTACAAATGCTTTAGCTACAGAACAAAATGCACTACACTGAACAAAATGGAATATCTTACCACAGAGAACAGTTCACGTAAGTTTGGCAAAAGGGTGAGGAACAAAGAGCACAGAAGTTGAACTTAATAGACAAAAGCAGTCAGTTACAAAATAGGAAAATCGGGATGCCTAAGACTAAACAATATGGTGTATGAGGCAAAATAGAAAGAAACGCAGAGTAGGGTAGCTGATATATACCTCTCCATGGGAAGAGATCACCTATACCTACCTTGCTCCTATTGGAAAATATCATATATATTGAAAGGTATAACTGTCAGTATCAACCACAAAATCAACATATTGCGCAAAGCTGCCTTTGTTGCTTAAAAAAACAACAAGCTAAATCAGAAGATATAGAAACTTGCAACTATCAAAACAGAGAGCAAGTAGATATTTTATGAGGAAATTTGGGAAGCTGTAATAAGGATCACTGTATGAAAGAATACAGCAGCAAATGGGTGGGGAAGAGATTCTACTGTTCTCAGTTCTTTTTATTACTTTCAGGTGTGAGATTTGTGTCAAAATGGTGATCCCATCCTTGGACTGAACCTGCAGAAGCACAGAAGGCCAGAATCAAAATTGTGTATAATAAAAGATGTACTTGCTTTACTCTTAGGAAGCAATGAAGAATGCTGCAGGAGTAGGTGATCAGACAAAAAAATAACTTCCCGGTTTAGTGTCCCTGGTGGAGAAGATGCTGATTATTCCTTGGGGAAGGGTGACAGTGTCTTTTGAGAGGGAGGAAGCATGCCATATACAAACAATGACCTGTTGATTTCAGACAACAGGTATGATCTCTTGACAACAAATGAAGAAGCAAAAATAGCAGACACTATAGTGGAAGACAGAGGTGACTGGTAACTTGTTTTTGCAGAAAATGCAGGAAATAATTTCATGATTGGACTTGAAATCTGTGGAGATGCCTTGAGGGAAGACAAATCAATTACTAATGACTGTCAAGGAGGGTTATCCCGTCTGTGTTACTCATCTAATTTGCTAATGGCACCATCACAATTTGGGATTATTTTAAGTGATGAAAAGTGAGCAGAATTTCTTGACATGGGACAAAAAGTATTCATGGATGTTTCTGATTAATATCTTTCAAAGGATGAGGTTCAGGTAGAGACTAACACATTCTGGAAGTAAGTTCTTCACTTTGGCAATAATGTCACCATAACAGGTTTTGTCTTGATCACAGAAGATGATCCAGAAGGTCTTGTGTTCTCTCTCAATAAAAAAGAAAGGGTAGCTTTGCACTGACTTACCTATTCAAGTGTAGGCATATTTTCCTAAAAATGTTTAAGAACACATATTTTTAAGGCTGAGCAGTACCACAAACAGCTGAGAAAAAATTTTGTTTAAAATACTTTGTCCATTTCCTTCCTTCCCTTCTAGATTTAGATTTATTTATTTTTTTTTTTTTTTTAAATTCAATCTGTATTGCACTCAAGGTCTTATTTATTTATTTATTTATATAAAGCCTTCAAGAATCTACATCTGTTCTTGGTGTTATGTTCATGTTTCCAGTGTCCAAGACTTAAGATCGAATTTCATTCAAACAATGGTGGACTGTGAACTGGCTGAAGGAAAGAAGCCAGAGAGTCATGGTCAATGGGGCAGAGTCCGGTTGGAGGCCTGAATCCAGTGCAGTGCCTCAAGGATCAGTACTGGGGCCTGTATTATTCAATATATTCATCAATGACTTGGATGAGGGACTAGAATGTACTATCAGCAAGTTTGTTGATGACACCAAGCTGGGAGGAGTGGCTGACACTGGAAGCTGTGCTGCCATCCAGAGACCTGGACAGGCTGGAGAGCTGGGCGGGGAAAAATTTAATGAAATATAACAAGGGCAAATGTAGAGTATTGCATCTGGGCAGGAACAACCTGAGGTTCCACTATAAGTTGGGGAATGATCCATTAGAGAGCAGTGTAGGGGAGAGGGACCTGGGGATGCTGGTGAACAGCAGGATGACCATGAGCCAGCACTGTGCCCTTGTGACCAAGAGGGCCAATGGCATCCTGGGATGTATTAGAAGGGGGGTGGTTAGTAGGTCAAGAGAGGTTCTCCTGCCCCTCTACTCTGCCCTGGTGAGACCACAGCTGGAATATTGTGTCCAGTTCTGGGCTCCTCAGTTCCAGAAGGACAGTGAACTGCTGGAGAGAGTCCAGCGTAGGGCAACCAAGATGACTAAGGGAGTGGAGTACCTCCCTTATGAGGAAAGACTGAGGGAGCTGGGTCTGTTTAGTTTGGAGAAGAGGCGACTGAGGGGTGACTTTATTAACGTTTACAAATATACAAAGGGTGAGTGTCACAAGGATGGAGCCAGGCTCTCCTCGGTGACAAACAATGGTAGGACAAGGGGTAATGGGTTTAAGCTGGAACATAAGAGGTTCCACTTGAACTTGAGAAGAAACTTCTTTTCAGTAACAGAGCACTGGAACAGGCTGCCCAGGGAGGTTATGGAGTCTCCTACTCTGGAGACAGTCAAACCCGCCTGGACATGTTCCTATGTAACCTTATCTGGGTGTTCCTGCTCCAGCAGGGAGATTGGACTAGATGATCTTTCGAGGTCCCTTCCAATCCCTAGCATTCTATGATGCTATGAAAGTAGGTGAGAGAAATTTATGGCCAGCCATCAGGATCTTCAAGTCTTTACTGAGAACAACATGAGTTCATGATTGTCATGGTCCTTTTTATCTTAGTCTTGGGTATACTTTGGTTAATTTTTATACCTTTACATGACGTGGTCTTCTACCTTCTCATTGGTCCCCATTTAAAGTTTGCAAGTTGAACAATATCCACTGCCAGCCTTAACTGACACAAAGAGCTATTGTTTGTTAGCAGTAACTTGCTAGGGTTGACAGTTCTTTATCACATATCGTATTCACAGATCATATGCTAAAAGAAGTTGCAAGGCAGCAGTTATTTGAATACTAGATAATTGTTACAGCAAGTTACAACTATCTCAGGCCATCACAAACCCAAACAAGTCCTGAGACTCTTCACTGCCTGGTGAAGAAAAATTGTTGTACTGGTGATAGTAAAAATCAAAATTAGTAGACCACCAGAAAGATTTATATAAAGAATAAAACCCTCTAATAAAGAACAGGAGATCTTGCAAGTAGATCATCAGGTTACACTCAAGGTAATTAAAAGTATTTATAGAAAGATAAGACTAACTGTACACATTTATGCAATTCCTTCGAAATTTTTGTCTTTTAAAAAAGAGACATTCTCAAGGTAAGAGAAGGCCATCTTTTCTCTTGTGTTAAAAAGAACTCAGAAGTTTCTAGATATACAGTTACAGAACCCTCTGCTCAGGATCCATGCAAAGTTCACAATGAGATGGAGAAACCAGGAGCTTCTGTCTCAAAACTGCCGATAGCTCTTGGACCTCCCTCATGAGTGTATCTGAGTTTTTCTGGTATCAGCAAATGTCATTCCTACCCACATCCAGTCTTATGTGATGAGAGTGTTGTTCACGCCTGCTGAATGCCTCAAGGAGAAGTGGTTTTGGTATGATTTTGTTCCTCAATCAGTGCACAAAGCCTCTAACTTTTTCTTGGTCTGTACTTGAAAAGTAGTGTTTTGCGCATTATCTTCTCGCTAAGGTAAAAAGGATGTAGTACTGAGATAGATTATTTCTGAAAAGGAAAATTCTCAAGAGTATGCATTCTACTTCAAAATTCATCACCTCTTCTAGCCAAATTTCACATTTAATTGTAGTGACAGTCATGAGATAATAACAACAGATTGAATCAATGAGAAAACAACTGTCCTAAACAGTAGCAATTAGTGATCTGTCCAAAAATCTCAAAAAACTTATAAGAAGGATACATAGTATCAGACAAGAAAGACTCTTGCAAGATAAGAGAGAAAACATTGGATTAAATTACAAGCACAGAAAGTTTTTAAAATTTAGTTTTGTGCACTTGTGACCTAGTAAGAATGTAATGTGAACACAACACAAAGACACAGCTGGATAGAACTTACAGATAGAATAATAGAATCGTAGAATAGTTTGGGTTGGAAGGGACCTTAAAGATCATTTAGTTCCAGCCTCCCTGACATTGGCAGGGACACATCCCACTAAACCAGGTTACTCAAAGCACTGTCCAACCTGGCTGTGGTAATTTCCAGGGGTGGAGCACCCACAACTTCCAGTGCCTCACAGCCCTAGTGGTGAAGAATTTCTTCCTTATATCTAATCTAATTCTCCCCTTTTTCAGCTTAAAGCCATTACTCCTAGTCCTATCACTACATGCCCTTGTAAAAAGTCCCTCTCTGGCTTTCTTGCAGGCCCCCATTAGGTACTGGAAGGTTGCTATAAGATCTCCCCAGGGCTTTCCCTTATCCAGGCTGAACAACCCCAGGTCTCTCAACCTGTCCTCATAGTAGAGGTGGTCCAGGTTTCTGATGATCCATTACATTATAATATACATGGTGAAATATCCAAGTACCCACAGAGTTCTGAACATGTTTAAGTTACTTTCTGAATGCAATTAATTTTTATAAAAAAGAATATGAGTTTCCCTGTCACAGGAAACAAAAATTAAATCTAGGTTAACAGAAGCCATCAGGCTAGCAAAAGCTGATTCTACATATATGTATATTAAAAAGTGAGTACAATTTAATTAATAAGAAAAGCTCAAGTTTTCAGAGTGCTCACACTGGATATCCTTTTCCTTCCAATAGTCCTACCTAAACATATCATAAACAATCCAAAGACTCAGGGTCATATATTAGCACTGGAAAGTCATGAAATTCATCCAAAATACCTATTCTAGAGTTTGTTTTGACCCCAGGGATAATGCTAGCAAGCTACAATTATGTGTTTCGGTACTTGAAAGTAAAGAGATATGGCTGGGATTCTCTTTTACATTGTTCTCCAAATATTTTTCTTACAGTACAGAAGCAATTGTTTAGGTTTGTCTACTTGTTTCTAAAACATTTACATGTTAATTTGCCAGACTTTCAGAAAGTAAGTTAAAGTGTTATCTAGTATTAGGATTTCATTTTGATGATCTCCATCACTTATTCAATTGATTTCTGAAGGTACCAGCACAGAGTTAATGTAGTTACATTAGCTGCCTACATTTAGTTGAGATTGTATGCTGGCCTATTTAAAGATTTGGTGGTGAGATGAGCTTTTTTCCCATTCAGATTAACCATGAACACTTCCAATGATAAAGCATCCACAATTTATCTGGGCAATCTGTTCCAGTATCTCACCACCCTCACTATAGAAAAAATATTCTTTATATCTTACCTAAATCTGCCTTGTTTTATTCTAAAACTGTCACCTTTTGCCTTGCGCTAGAGACCCTGGCAAAAAGCTTCACTTCTTCTTTCATATAAGTCCCCTTTATATATTGAAAGGCTGCAACAAGATCTCCCTGGAACCTTCTTCAGGATAAACAATCCTAACTCTCTCAGCGACAGCTGTTCCAGCCCTCTGATCATTTTTGTGGCCTCCTCTGGACCTGCTTTAGCAGGTCCATGTCTCTCTTATACTGAGAGTCCCAGAGCTGGATGCAGTACTCCAGGTGTGGTTTCATGAGAGCAAAGAGGGAGAATCACCTCCATCAGCCTGCTGGTCACACTTTCTTTCATGCAATTACTTTTGCACCAGCCTAACAGATCTAACAAAAAAAAAGGCTTTCCACTTGCCACAAACCTTGAATCCTAATAAATTCTGTATCTGATCCACTGACTCCTTAAGTATAGTACAGGGTGTTTCAGAAACATGGACCAAATTTGATGGCAACCCCGGAAGAAATTGGGTCCATCTTTTTGAAACATCCTGTATTTCAGTAAGTTTTTAACATAAAACTAGAGGAGAGACTTGACCAAAAGGTTCACAAGAATCTGCATAATGGCAAAATTCTAAACACTTCAAATATTACTCTCCACTGAGTTTTTGCAGAGAGCTTCCTATCAGGGTAATATCAAGGAAAGAATTCACCATCAGGCATCTCTGTTGGCTTTCCAAATTTCAAATATTTTGCTGACAGAATCCAGACATATATGAAACACTTGATGATAAATAGCTGCTGATCATTTTTGCTATTCTTATTTTTTAACAATATTCATAGAACCTGGAAAAGGGTGAGAGAAAATAAGTACCTTATGCATTTTTTATCTTGGATTCTCATCCTATCAAAATCACAAAACCAGATGCCAGTATCAGTATCAGGCTGAAAAATCAAAAGGTAAAGATGGAATACAGAAATCCAATGATGTCTTCTATTCTAAACCTGCAAAATGTGCTTGTATATATTCTTCAGCCACTCCAGCCTTTTATCGTGAGTTTTGTCTGTCAAAATTGAATTATCTTGTATGTGTGTTAGAGTTCTTGAAGCAAATTTATCCCATGTCATAAAGTTGCCTGAGGCTAGACTACTGATCAACTATGTTGACATATATATTAAATATGAAGAAGCAGAAAATATTTTTTAAAAGTGCAGCATACAAAAACAGGATACAGGAAAGATTTCAGACTAGGAAAAAACAATGTTTCCTGTGGTTTCTGCTGTAACACTGGAAATGCCACTGACATACTTTAACAGTAAAATGATGTGTGAATTAAGAACATATTCCCAATGGCATTCCAAACAGCATCATAATCTAGGAAACACTGGTCTATCAAATTCAATAGGGTTTGTTTTCATTATTTATTTAGAGGGAAAAGATGCCTTTGTAATTCTGTCACCAGTAGAAGCAGTAAATTATTCCGATATTATGAACCATGTTTGTTCTGCATTTTACAGTTTTGTATTTAAGTTCATGAGTAAATCTTATATAGATACAATTTAAAAAGACCACCATCTCATGTGGCTGGCAGGGAAGAGTGTCATCGCAGTGCTGAGTTCGGTCTGTATTTGACAGAACTTTGGGGGCCCAATCTGTTCTTGAGCACTTTCCTCTATGTGACAAAAACGCATGTTAAATTTTAAATTCAGTGATTTTTTGAATTATTGAGAGGAAAATAAAAACTGATACTGTGAAGATCTTGAAAATTTTGTATCACTCTCAGGCCTGAGGTTGAGCTTCACTGAGCTCACAGCACTATTTAGTAAAAATAAGTATTTTCAGAATTATGGAAAATGGATTTCCAAACAGTTACAATCTTACAGTTATGATCTTACAGTTATCCTGTAAAAAGTGTTAGTTGAAACTGAATTTGCCCCATGGTTTGATGGTTACAAGTGTTCATTTGTCTGTGGATTCAGACCTGAAACAGGGAGAAGTGTTTATTGCAGTTTTAGAAGAATCTCCCTACCTATCTTGGTTCTGTTGTAGGCATCAAGATCATATGGATAGGGGAGAAAAAACAGATGATAGGAACAAATGGTCGATTTTCACAACAACTTAAAGTTTTAACAGTGGTCTTTGCTGAGATCTGTGTTTTTCTACATCTTCATAAATCCTTAGTCTATACACAAATCCTCAGTTTCCCCATAATCTCATAATCTCTTCCTCAAATACTCTGTATCTTCATAAATGACTTGATTTATTCACAAAATCACAGTTGCTGGTGAGCATGTTATGGTTTGCAGATGACATGATGATACATACATCTTATGAAGAATTTAAGAAACATCTTTTGAGAAATAAAGACTGGGTAATAAACTGATAAATGAAATTAAGTATGACCAAGTGTAAAGTGATGTTCAGGGGAAGAAAACAAATTACATTCAAAATGATAGACCCTGGGCTGGTCATTGCTACTCAGGACTGAGACCTTGCAGTTCAGTGAAGCAATCATCTCTGCCTTTGACATCAGCAAATTATGTGTTAGTAATTTTTATGAAAGGAATTATTAAGAAAGGGGTATACAGATTAATTAAAATAAGAGAACATTGCTATTCTGCTATATGAATCTTCAGGTAATGCATATTTCGAACACCGCACAATTCAATTTCCCTCATCTCAAATTAATATAGCAGAACTGAGGAAAGTTCAAAAGGTGGGATAATCACAGGATTTTAAAAGTTTTCTTACAAAGGATTTCAGAGTAGGTAAGGTGTACAATCTGGTAAAGAATGAATGAGGGCTCATTTGATAGAGGATTAGAGTTTAATGAATGCTTCGGAGAAAGCAGATGAAGACTACTTGCCTATTCCAACATAAATACTATATGATTCCTCTGGTAAAGCTCATGAGCCTCTGGTTTGAACTTGACTGTTTTTATGTTACTGATTTGTTCAGAAACTCAGTATCTGTAGGACTTCCGCCATTCTACCACAGTGGTGTCAAATTTAGCAGAAAACCAAGACACAACTGCTCTTGGCATTCCTGCCATATGGGAACAGACCCCCTTTCTGCCTGGGAAGGGAAGCGACCATCAGTCACTTTTGACAGTTTGGTTCATCTGCTGCCTGGGGCTCAGCCCAAGTGAAATTGTACCAGATCTATATGATCTGGAGAGTTCTGGATGCTGCCAGAGTATTACCTCATCCTAAGAGTGACTACAGTGGAAAAATACTGATTAAATTCAACAATCACATGACCCTAGAAAGTGATCCTATAGTGCGGCCCTGTGATCTCTCCTGGATTGCAGCAGACTGGGACTCAGAATGTCCCTCCAAGGTGGCACACCCCTCAGAGACATCTCACAATGAACCAACACCATGAAGTTGAGGGTAAGGACAGGTTTTTTGAGTTTCAAGGAATCACCCATTGAGGAATCCCAATGCACTAAGGTGAGTAAATCACTTAACTCAAGAGGGGAATTTTACAGGTATACCTCTCTATATATTCCGAATACCTATGCACAAAGCTATAGGTTAATGTGTGTGAATATATTCAGATATACATGGAATAATGTACATGAGTGTGTGTGCATTTGTAGATTTGTATGTAAGCTTTTACTCAGATAATTCTGGATGTGTGTGTTTATATATAACTGATCTAACTCTCTTTTGTAATACAGTGTGACCTTCAGCATCATTGAATCTGTAATCAAATTGCTGTTTTAATTGTAACAACTCCCATTAGATTGTTTTAAATAATTTTGTTAATCAGCTGTTGATTAAACATTATTAGAAATCTTATATAAAACTTTGATCTACTGTAATAAATCCTGAATTGTTACTAAATAAAAGCTGTGTAAAAATCCATTCTGTGACACCTGCCATGAACATCTCTCACTAGATCAGGTTGCTCAAAACCCTCTCCAACCTGACATTAAACTCTTTCACTGGCGGAACATCCACAACTTCTCTGGGACACATGTTCCAGTGTCTCACCAACTTCACCATAAAAAAATTCTTCCTTATATCTGATCTGAATCTACCCTCTTTCAGTTTGAAACCATTGCATCTTTTCCTGTCACAACAGACCCTCATAAAAAGTCTCTATCCATGTTTTTCCTAAGCCCCCTTTATATATTGAAAGAGCACAATAGTATATCCTCAGAACCTTCTCTTCTCCAGACTAAAGAACCCTATTTCTCACTATTCCCAAGAATCAGGGAATAAATTAAGCTAGAAGGCATCTCAGCAGATCATGTAGCTCAACAGCTCAGAACAAGACTAATTTTGAAGTTAGATAAGCTTGCTCGGGGCTGCATCTGTTTGAATTCTGAAAATTGCAAAGAATTGAATATCTTAGAGAAAAATAACTCTGAATGGATCCAATAGCCTGAGAAAGTCGAGGCTGTTGCCACTCTCCATCCCTCGGTCCAAGCAGTCATGAGGGTGAAGATGTGTTCCAAGCACATACTCACACAAAACATACATATAAACATAGGTACAAACATTGCCGATGGACTCTACCCTGGTCTGTTCTCTGGCTGGGCAGGGTGGAAGTCCACCAGTGAGATTATGTGTACACATGTGGACAAAGTGTATCCATCCAGCAGCTGGGCTCATACTCAGACACTCCTGCACATCAGAGTTCTGGAGACCACAGCCCTCCTCCAGTTGCTGGTACAGATCAACACACACCCCCAGTCAGATGGGACGCACTAGGTCCCAAAGTCAAATCCCAGTGCTTTCACCTCTAGTGACACCCAGAGTCTTTCACACACCTGCTCATCCCCCTTGGTCCCAGGCCACTTCCTCTGCTCACCAGCTTGTCAGTTTGATCTTCTCTGGTGCTCAAACACTCACTCGCACACCCACACTCACTCCAGTCAATGCCCCAGGGACACAGAGACCCTATGCCCGGTTGTCTGACCCCAGATGCTGCACTCACAGCCCCGTACTGGCACGTGCACACAAGACAGAGAGTCCTTCCCCAGAACAGAGCCATGGAGGAATTTCACAGGAAGACAGGACAGACTGCACTGGTCAAGCAGGGCATGGCCAGGCAAGCATCAACCAGTCAATGGTTGGCATGTGACGGGCTGGTTTTAGCCCCTTCTTTATTTTCCCCACTTTTGTTCCCCCCCAAAATCACCTACATCTCTCCCTTCTCCCACCTGTGATTGCTCCTCTAAACATCCTAAAAGAAGTCCCATGGCATCCTGAACTGCTTTTCCTGTGCAGCCTGGATTGTGCCCCATTCCTTGGCAGCAACACCCGTATTCTGAGGGGTGGTCCAAAGAGCTGGTCCCTGTGATCATGGCAGTGGGTGTGTCATCTGGACAGTAGGGCTGATGAGTCTCCAGGGCAGGTCTAAGATGGGCCTGGACAAGGTGCTTACTTCTTGGGAGTCCTTGGTTTGGCTCCCCACCTCCATTGGGCATCTTAGCACTCCTCTGGGCTTGTGCAGATGGGCCTTTGATGGGCTGATGGCCTCTTAATGGACTTGGGAGTAGCCCAGCAGACTATGATTTGAGTTCCTCCATGTGTCATTGGCTCTTTGAACTCCTTTGTGGGTGTGTAGATGAGTTTTATCACATAATCTAACAGTAGTTACACAACTTTTCTGGGCAACCATTTCCAGTGTATTCTCATTGTGAAAATTTTTTACTTACGTGAAATCAGAATTTCCTTGTTGCAGGTATGCCCAAAAGAGGCCACAGACTTATATTGTGTCTTCCATTTCACATGCTGAAAATCTGAATTCAGTGCTAGGAGAATATCTGATTTGATCGAAGCTAATCTCCATCCTTTTTGTATCATATTTTAAAAAATTTTTGCTTCACTCTTCACTCAGTATCTGTATTCTATATAGTAGCACCACATTGATGAATAAATGGAAGATAGACTCTTCCTAGAAACTAATAAATCTTTAGTTAATGCTGATCACATCAAATTGAGGAAATGTCCTTTACGATGTCAATGTGATGAAATTTTACATTTTTATAATTGCACTGTTTTTGCAGTCCAAATGATGAGTACAGGGAATCTTAAAGACAATTCACTATAACTGCTGGCCACACTTATTGAGAAAATAATGCAGTTACAGAACAGTTCTCACTGCAGCTAATTCATGGCTTCCAGAGTATCTTGGCTTCGAAAAAAATATTGTCCTTGAAAAAAAAAGTATTCTTTGCATGTGACATCAAGCTTCATTAATCTTTTTTTTTTTTTTTCCAAACATCTGAATTCAATTTACTTCAAAGTCAAATTTTTTCCCTCAACTTGAGATGTAATTTGTGGTTTTCCCATATCTAATTAGCTTAGAATTTGATTGCCTCCATTTAAAATGAAGGAAACAAGCTATTAATTATAGGTTGAAAGCCAGAGTGTTGAAAACATCAATAATTTGACCTATTTTTTCTTAATAAAACCAAAACTATAAAGCCTTATCCATGCATTATGGAAGTGGAACAAGTTTTATATCCATTAACATGGCAACAACATATAGGCTGTCTGCTATGACATTATTAAAATGAAGTGAAGTTCCTAGATCTGTGAAAAGGTTTGCTTAAAGTCAATTTCTCTGTAAGATCACTGTGATTCTTAAAGAGTTTAGAAATAAACTATCAATTTCTCTATATGACATTTTTCCTTTTTTGACTTTTTAAATCAAAGATCAAAATATAATCTGAAGAGTAATAAACAATCTTCTTTAATATCAAGAAATACAGGGGTATAAAGGATAATAATAAAAACTGATCTTTTGGGGCGAAGCTCTTGCATCAATAGAACATAGAAATTTTTAACAACAGTGCAAATGCATTAACGCTTATTGCTAAACATTTAATATTTTAAACCTGAAAAGGCAGCAGGGAACTTGAAAGCAATGTGTACAAGTTTTAAAGACATTTGTGTTATCTTTGTACTATTCTACCATCTTCTCTGCAAATGCATTTACATATTTTCATTCTCACTCTTCTATGCTGAATTACATATGGGGGAAACAAAACAAAACAAAACAATCCCCCAAAACAGCAAAACCCAAAAAATCACTGAAAAACCAAACCAAACCAAACCAAACCAAACCAAACCAAACCAACTGATCAACCAGCCTGCGCACCCCCAAATGTCCCAAAACACAACCCACAAAATTATCTGCCTGTGATTGGTAATCCCATATCTTAATTATGCAATAAAAATCATTTAGCCATGTTAGTGACTAACTTGACCAGTGATAACACAACAACAGAATATAGCCTGAAATGGGCCAGCAATTACACTATCTTATAGTGGTAAATTTGCATAGACATGCTATGGTGTGCCACCCATTTCTCATTTGTGTGGCCTTGACTATAAATGGAAGAGTTCCAGAACTAGCTGATTTTATTTTTGAGACTCATTTCCATTATATCTGTCACAGTGGATTGCATGCTATGCAAAACTAGTAGAAGTATTTATAACTGCAACAGAAATGAAAGCAGGGTTTTCCTGACAAATTCAAGGCAAACTTTATACTATTGCTGGGGCATGGAGTCTTTATCTGTGCCTCCTTAGTCCCCAGCTGAAGTACCATTGTCTGTGTACTCTCTGTTCTGCTGTGCAAATGAACCGATTTGTTCTCTGGAGCAGCATTCTGCAGGGCCTAAGAGGAAAGGTTTTTATAATTTAAAGTCTGTAATAATAACCTCCTATTCCTTAGTATTTCACATTTTCAACTCATATTGCATTCAATCTCCCTTAGCTATTATTTCAAAGCTAACTACTTAGTGGTGAGCTGAAGGAACTGTTGCTGAAGCTAACAGTGAAGTGATCTTGGAATTGGTATCATTGATGCTGCAGATCCTGATTTATATTCAGATATCAATATCATTATGAAGTCTTCATTCTAGTTTATGTGTAACTGCTGAAAAGTACATCTCAATGTGACACAGTCACTACAACGCTTAGTGGATTTGAACTCAGATACGTGATACTCCACAGATTCTTTCAGTGTCTTGCCATGGAATTATATCTTTCTTCAACTAGGTTGCAGCTCTGCCACAGACACCGCTTGTTCAACTTCAATATAATACTAAACATTGCAACTGATATGTATGTTACCTATCAGGTGAGATATTAGATCACTGAGATTATGTGTTTAGAGGGCTCACAAATCAAGCTAGTTTTAAACTTTATAACAATACTTCACTAAATTAATTCTTTAGCATTAAACTCCATTGTAACTGCTAGTTCTTGTGCTTTTTAATCATTTTCCCTACATATACAAAACAACCTGAAAATGTCACAGCCTGAATTACCTATGAGTATACAACATCACAAAGCTGGCATAATAAAATTAGTGCTGATGGTTGTCATTCTTCATGGTTCTTAGTTGCAAAGATAAAGATAATGAGCCATTTACTTATGAGAAATGAAGTCAGCTGTTTTTCTTCTCTGTTTTTCCTTTTATGCCTGATAGTTTTACCCTACTTCCTCACCCCTCAAAAGGGAGAATTAGTTTGCAGGGCTGATTCTCATGGATTGGTGTTTGTTTTTTTTTTTTTTTGTTTCTGTGTGTGTGTGTGTTTGTTCTTTTCTGGTTTTGTTTGGTTGGTTGATTGTTTTGTTTGTTTGGTTTTGATTTTGCTAGTAATCCTTCCTGTGTATTTGTAGGGATGACCAATGTTATTTTTATAATCTCTTATATTATCCTATTATTTGTCTTGACTGTGTCCTATATTCGGTAGGCTAATTACTGCACCTAGTTCTGCGCTCCCCAGTTTAAGGACAAGGAATTACTGGAGACAGTCCAGCAGCAGGCTATGAAGATGACTAGTGGTCTAGAGCACCTTTCTTATGAAGAGAGACTGAGAGAGCTGGGTCTGTTCAGCCTGGAGAAGAGAAGGCTGAGAGGGGATCTCATGAATGTTTATAAATATCTCAAGGGTGGATGTCAAGAGGATGGGACAAAACTCCTTCCAGTGGTGCCCAATGATAGGTTGAGGGGCAATGGGTACAGACTGAAGCACAGGAGGTTGTACCTGAATATGAGGAAAAACTTCTTTGAGGGTAACAGAACAGTGGAACAGGCTGGTCAGAGTGGTTGTGGAGTCTCCTTCTCTGGACACATTCAAGACCCACCTGGACACATTCCTGTGTGATCTGCTCTTGTGAATCTGTTTTAGCAGGTGGGTTGGACTAGAAAATGTGTTTGTACTTAAAAACTTGGTCTATGTTGTTTGTCCATCTCAACCGCAACATTCAAATGTGGGTTGAGAAATGACGTTCAACAGAAAATAAGCATAAACCTGAAGCAACAGAAGATAAAAAATAAGGTGTGTGGAACTGAGAGAAGATGATTAGAAGGAGCAAGAAAGGTAATTTAATTTGAAATAAAGTATCATTAATCTTTGTGGCAATTATTCTCTTCAGAGGGTCATAGAGTGAACTGGTGTCAAATGACAAAATCAAGCGTTTTCAAAGTAGAGAAGGATTTCAGTTCGTGTATATCTTAATACATGTGATATGTTTTAATTCAGATGACAATGTATCTTCCTACAGTTGTTTTTAAAAAAAAAAAAAATAATCGAATTTGTCCCTGATTCTTGCTATTAAGGAAAAATTTAAAGCATCTTTCTCTAACAGACTGCCTGGTTTTCCCCAAAGTGTCTGTCTGGCTCTTGGAGTTCTCGTGTACTGGGGTATTGAAAGTAAGAATTAATACAAACTGCCTTATTTTATGCAACCATTAAAACTAATTAATATCTGAATCTTTTCCAGACCAACTGGAAAGCAAAATGCACCCACTGTACTAGCACACAACTCAGTGCTCTCTGTACATGTGACAATGCTGATGACAATGGCACCTAAATGAGATGTGTGATGTCTAGGATAAAAGAAGTACATATTTAACTAAAACAAAAAAACAGAGAGGAGTGGGCTACTACTGAATAAAAACTGTGCATGCAAGCCCAGAATAAGCATTTCCTGTTCTGTCATTACTTACTGTTAGTAATACCCAGCTGGCTCTTCCCTAATTCCACTCTCTAGTAAATTCTGCACAGCATTAAACTCATAGAACACAGTAGAGCTATGATCCATTTATACTGCAACAAGGTGTTATCTTTTTCTCCCTCACTCATTTAAAGGTATAAAATTTATACATAAATAAAACATCATGAGTGTCTTTTGCTGTATTAAAATCCTCCAGAAGATATCTCAGAGCTTTTCTGGATCACCTAAGTTTACTGAATAATTTTTCTGACTTTAAAGAGTGGTTTGGGAAGGGTGTTGCTTTTTTTTTTTTACTAACATTTTATTCTTCAAGCTGTAAAGATCAATGTAGACCATTAGAAATAAACACTGATACATAAAAACATAGTCTATGACCTTTCTGAGAAGGTCTACTGTGAAGAGTTTCTGGTTGTGTGCTGTGAACAAGCCAGAGCTTGATGCGGCTGTGTTACATGGAAGGATTTCCCTGAGACATCAAAGACAGAAGGAAAGTAAACAGAAGCTGCTCTGCCCTTGACCCAGGCTGCAGGAGGGGCGTCGCCGCTGCGCATGAACAGTCTGTGCACAGTGCCCTGCAGCTAATCACCATAGTGGGGGGGGATGAGTGACTGTGAGTGTAACCAATTGTAGCCTGCGCTTGCCGCATGGCCTTTTGGTATAGAGTATATAAGACTTGGAAAAACGTGGTCTCGGGGACATTGATATTCAGTGTTGTTAAGAGTTCATTAAAGAGTACGGATGATAAATTCATATTGAATTAGACTCCCTACTCTCGCCCGGCCCGCCCGTGCGATCAAAGAGCTTATGCCAGCGTCTGCATTCATCGAATTAATTATTACTACAAATGGTAGCAGAAGGATGGATCGTTAGCAAAGCATAAGGCTCCGGATCGAAATTACTGCGGTAAGCAGCGTCCATAAAAATGGAGCCAAGCCGGGGTGTGCGAGAGTGTGCTTTTTTTTTCTGTCCGATATCAAAAGACAAAGCACCAGACGAGCTGGCCACTCGCCTCCTGCTTTAAGACCGTGCTGATAAGATAATGGATATTGAAACAGCCGCGGCACTGCTGACGACTATTCTCTCTAAGAGAGGTATTGAATCGTCACAGGAAAAGCTAATCACATTGATTTTTTTAGCTCAGAAGTGGGGACACTTTGGAGAAATTCCACTTTTGTTTTCCCCAACGGAATGGAGATCAGTGGGGGACACTATGTGGGACAAAACTATCACAGGGGAAGAAGAGAAAGAAATTAAAGCTTTGAGAGAATTGTGGAAAACCGTATTAGAGTCATTAGAAGTTATGAAATCGGAACAACGTGCCGCCCTAAGAGCCGTGCAGGTGCTTGTCCAAGAACAAACCTGGACTGATAAAACTTGTCCAAAAGAAAAGAGGGGCCTGTGGGCTACTCTGTGGGGTCTGCCTGCCGTTCCGGGTGGTTACGGGGTCCCGGCTCAGCCAGTACTTTCACAATCCGATCTGCAGCGTGAATTAGAAACTTTGCATCCGGTAAACAAAGAACCGGAAGTTTCCCCCTGCGAGTCTCTGGGGCAATGTGCCAAGAAAGCGGAAGTGCAACTAGTCGAGTGTCCGGACGTGGGAGGCCCTGAGTGCCACCCTCCTCCTACCACTCCGCCTCTGCCCTGCCCCGAGGCGGACATCCCCTCCTCCCTTCGAGAAAAGCATGAGGACCGGGCCCGGACCGGCCGGGCCGCCGCCGCCGCCGGGGCCGGGGCCGGGGCCGGGGCCGGGGCCGCCTCAAACTTTGCCTCCACAAGCACCCGCAGAAGTTTTTTGTGAGCCTCCTGCATCATTGGACTCACCCCAAGCAGTAGAGCAGTTACTGCAAGTTATTACCAACAAGCTGGAACAACTTAACTTAAGAGTGTCAAATGTAGAGAAAAATAAGGAACAAATTGAGTTTCGAAAACCAGCTTGCCCTTCACAAACAATGCAATCAAAGGTACCTATAGATTCTACTGACTAACTGCAGCCTCGACGTGGCAGATGGTCAGGGGTCATCAAAGATGCCATCCTAGAAGGTGATTGGTCTCCAGCAAAATTAGCCCTACCGGTAATTCAAAATATGAACACTCAGACAGCGGTATGGGAACCACACGATTGGAAAATTTTGCAGCAAGCAAAACAAACAATCACCAGCTATGGTATACGTTCAGAAGCTACCAGACACAAAGAACATCTCCGAACCTGTATCACAATCAGCGACCAACCGTGAACCAGGCTTCTTTCACCTCAACAAGCCAAGCACTGCAAGAAGCCTTGAAGCTGATGTGGAGACAGCAGTAGATATAACATTGACCAATACTGCAATTCACAGAATACCAACTAACACTAAAGGACCTTTATTTCGACAAGATAGTCTCATTGGAGGCCTATTCACTGGCCGTTCTTCTGCTAGTATCAAGGGTCTTATAGTAATACCAGGGATAACTGATGCAGACTTCACAGGAACTGTTCAAATCCTGGCCTACACTCTGCATCTGCCAATTTTTATTCCTTCTGGGAGTAGAATAGCTCAGGTAGTAGCATTGGAAAACTGACTACCAATGCTTCCAGGAGTTCCTCCAGCATCCTCAACAAAAAGGCAGGATAAAGGATTTGGATCGACAGGTCCTGCAGTTTGCTTCACCTCATCAATGACTCAGCATCCCATGTTACATGTGCAACTATTTCAATCTGATTTTACTGTTGTTGTAGATGTAAATGCAATGCTTGATACTGGAGCTGATGTCTCCATCATTAGTCAATTCAAATGGCCATGAAATTGGAAACTTCAAAAATCAATCTCTTCCACTATAGCTGGAGTAGGGGGTCAAACTACTCCAAATATAAGTGTTGATCTGATTTCCATCAGTTTCCCTGAAGGTCAATGTGTTACCCTTAGGGTGTATGTAATGGAATTGCCAAGCAGCCTTGAGGTGCTTATTGGCTGTGACATCTTGGGGCAACTTGGTGCCATGTTAACTACTTCACCTTTTCCTTAGTGGTCACTGGAAGGCAGTTGCCCAACCCTCCATTGACCTGGTTAACAGATAGCCCAGTTTGGGTTGACCAGTGGCCATTAACGGAAGAGCGACTGCAAAAAGCACGTCAATTAGTAGAAGAGCAATTAGTTGCAGGCCATATCAAGCCTTCTGCTAGTCCATGGAATACCCCAATTTTTGTAATACCAAAAAAGAGTGGAAAGTGGCGATTATTACATGACTTGCGAAAGGTAAATGATCAAATGCAAGCCATGGGTGCTTTACAGCCTGGATTACCATCACCTGTAATGTTACCAGAAAATAGGCATATTCTAATTATAGATTTAAAGGATTGTTTCTTTACCGTTCCTTTACATGAACAAGATACACAGCGTTTTGCATTTACACTGCCTTCAGTAAACAAAGCAGAACCAGCTAAAAGGTATGAGTGGGTAGTGCTACCGCAAGGTATGAAAAATTCTCCTACACTGTGCCAAATGTATGTTGCATGGGCACTTCAACCTATTCGTGCATCATGGAAACAAACAAGTATTTATCATTATATGGATGATATTCTGTTCTGTCAACAAGCTGAGTTCACAGAAAGTTCCGTAGTCCAAATTACGATCAAACTCAAAGAAAAGGGGTTGGTCATAGCTCCAGAGAAAGTTCAAAAGTCTGCACCTTGGAAATACCTTGGTTGGTCCATTTGTGATGCACAGATTTGTCCACAAAAAATTGAATTACATACTGATTTACAGACATTAAATGATGTCCAAAAATTGTTAGGGGACATACAATGGATTAGAAATTGCATAGGCATTACTAACAATGATATAGCACCTCTTACTTCACTTCTAAAAGGAGGTGATCCAGCTAAGAAAATAAGCTTAGAGTCCGTGCATCTCAAATGTCTTTCTGATATTATACAAAAGGTACAGACAAATTGGTCTAGCCGAAGACTTTCTTATTGACCAATTTCCCTTCTTATTAGCAATCTAGAACATCCGTGTGCAATCATCTGCCAGTGGCAAAACAAAGACGGGGAATTCCCCATAGATCTTGCTACAGATTCTTCCTTTTGTGCCACTGTCAGATTGAAAACAGAAAATGATTTACGATTATTAGAATGGATTTTTCTCAGTGTCCAACCAAAATTCAGTATTCAAACGAGACCAGAAGTAATTGGAGAATTGATTCGAAAAGGAAGATCTCGAATATTAGAAATTAGCGGTCAGGAACCAGATGACATCAGTATTCCGATAAATGGAGCCGATTTAGAATGGTGGCTGAGACATTCGGTGCCTATTCAGAATACATTATTAGGATTTATAGGCAAGGTACATTCACGACAACCAAAAGGTAAACTATGGCAATTCCTTAGAACAAATCAGTGGTTAGAGAGAAGCAAAGTAAAAGCAAAACCTGTTGAAGGCCTTACAGTATATACAGATGCAGGAAAACGAAGACACCAGGCAGCATGTCTCTGGCAAGAGAATAGTCAATGGAAACAGCATTTAATTGAAGGTTCAAAAGAGGATTCATTGCAGACTTTAGAGCTCACAGCAGTAATACGGGCCTTAAATAATTGGCTGAAATCTGCTTTAAATGTTGTCACAGATTCTTTGTATGTAGCAGGTGTGATACCCAGAATGGAAAATGCTCTGTTAAGACAATCGAATAATCCTCGATTAGGAAAATTGTTTGTACAATTGAGAGCCATTTTAAATCAAAGAAAAGAACCCTGCTGTGTGATTCACATCTGCAGTCATCAATGGAATCTTGGTCTAGGTGAAGGAAATCAAATTGCAGATAGTTTAGTAAGTTCAGTACAGCACATGCCTCCAACAGATAAATTCCAACAAGCAAGACAAAGTCATGAGAGCTTTCATCAAAATGCCAGAGGTCTCCAAAGACAATTCGATTTAACTTTAAATGAAGCAAGAAGCATTGTACAGGCATGTCCTCAGTGTGGAAGCCAGATGTTAGGTATAGGAATCGGTGTCAGTCCTCGAGGTTTAAAAGCCTTAGAAGTATGGTAAATGGATGTGACACATGTGCCAGAATTTGGAAGACTTAAATATGTGCATGTCACAATTGATACTTTTTCAAAAATGATATGGGCTACTGCTTTACTAGGGGAAAAAGCACTACGTGTATGTAAACATCTCACAGTTTGTTTTGCTGTAATGGGTGTCCCAGAAAAGATTAAGACAGACAATGGGCCTGCCTATGTTAGCCAGAAAGTTAGAACTTTTCTAATGAAATGGGGAGTGAAACACGTTACAGGTATACTTCATTCCCCAACGGGCCAAGGAATCATCGAGAGAGCACATCAAATGATTAAAGGGTATTTGAGCAAACAGAAGCAGGAAGAGTTAGATTGTCAACAGCGTTTAGCAAAGGTGTTGTTTACCTTGAATTATTTATGTTTAACTGGAAACCATGAGGAGCCTCCTGTGATCATTCATCATTATCAGATCAGACTAGGAAGGAAAAACACTTTACCGGAATTCATGGTGAGATATCGTGATCCCACCACTGGATTCTGGAAGGGACCCGTACCTGTTATTTTTAATGGTAGAGGGTATATGTGTCTCTTCACAGATTAAGGTCCATTATGGGTTCCAAGCCGAGCAGTAAAGCCGGAGTTGAAACAAACTCAACCAAATCAACTCCCTGCAGCAGAACCTTCGGAGGTCACAGAGTGAGGCGTAACCTTTGCATTGATTTAGCTGTGACATGTATGTGTACTATAGTTATATAAGTAGATCTTTAAACACCACTACCTCTTGAGTAAGTTTATCAACACCCAGCACATCGTTTGTTATAAGTTGAGTATCTTTAAACCAAAGTTCTTGGAATTTGTTTAATCAATCCATTGCGATATTTAAATGGCAATGGAATACCTCAGGTTTATTGCAAAGTGCAGTGTTTATATTGATTGTTGTTGTTATTTATATGTTATGTATAAGTTGTTTTTTATCACATATCAAAGAAGGATTAGAACACACAGCTAATCAATCCTGGCTTGTCCAAAAAGAAAAAAAAAAAGGAGGAATTGTGGAGAGTTTCTGGTTGTGTGCTGTGAACAAGCCAGAGCTTGATGCGGCTGTGTTACATGGAAGGATTTCCCTGAGACATCAAAGACAGAAGGAAAGTAAACAGAAGCTGCTCTGCCCTCGACCCAGGCTGCAGGAGGGGCGTCGCTGCTGCGCATGAACAGTCTGTGAACAGTGCCCTGCAGCTAATCACCATAGTTGGGGGGGATGAGTGACTGTGAGTGTAACCAATTGTAGCCTGCGCTTGCCGCATGGCCTTTTGGTATAGAGTACATAAGACTTGGAAAAACGTGGTCTCGGGGACATTGATATTCAGTGTTGTTAAGAGTTCATTAAAGAGTACGGATGATAAATTCATATTGAATTAGACTCCCTACTCTCGCCCGGCCCGCCCGTGCGATCAAAGAGCTTATGCCGGTGTCTGCATTCATCAAATTAATTACTACTACAATCTACCTTTATTGACCATCTCCTGAAGTGGAAAGAACTTCACTGTGCCTTATTTATATGCTGAGACAGAGAAAGCAACAGAGTCTTAATTGGATGCCATCCAGGGGAAAGTACACTCACAGAGCTGTATCTCCTCCAAGAGCTAACCTAGGTAACATTAATTATTTAAAAATTTCATTGTCATTTAAATATTAGCATAACAGGAAAAGTATAAAATTTTAACAGTATAGAATAGGTGTTTACTTCACTGCTCACTTATGTAAGTATTCCCATATCAGATGGGATTTTTCACATGATGTGTAGTGCTTCCTTCTGTCTCCAGAGTAGAAATAACCTGCAACAAAACCAGAAAACTCTCCAACAAGACATCCTCTCTTCTCTTTCTTTTCATGTGGTATTACACAGAAAAAAAGACAAAGCCATAGCTGCATTTGATTTTGTTGTTATTTGATATGTTATTATTACAGAATTTTCTTTGTCAAAGGGAGGTTTTTTTTTGTCTTTGATTAAGGTTATTTTATATCACACAGAAAGCAATATAGTAGTTTTTCAGTAAGGGGAGGAAAATTATTTTGTGCTCTGGTATCTAAGCATAACATACGCAGTCTAAAACATTCTTAATGTACCCCCTCATCCTCAGGAATGCTAAAATGAAATTCTTTTATTCTGACATCATGATGACCGGACACAGATATGAATGCAAGAGGTGAGGGATACATCTGATACATCAGCAAGAATAATAGTTAGTAGTATTATCTATTTCTGACACACAAAATACACATCTTATAATGGCACTTTAAGTGCGAATCTGAAAGGTCAAGTAGAAAATTGACAGCTCATGAACCTTTAATGCTTAATTAATCATTTTCTGCTGCATTACAAATGCCAACTAATTTTCAAGTTATTTATAAAGGTATATATATAATAGCGTTAGAGGAGAAAAAAAGCATTTTTATTCAAATTATGATCTAACTTGATATGCAGCACCATTAAATCCACAGTAGTTATTTTAATAATGAGCTGAACTGTACTCTTGATTTCTTACATTAACAAATAATATATCTATGAATCATACACTTGCTTATTGTGCAAAACTTATGTTGTACACGTATAATGTATATCTGCCATCCTTCATAATTATTCTATCACCAAGAGAATGAATGGAGCATTACTAAGTTTGTTTGTTTCTATTAAAGCACAACACAGAAAAACCAAACCAAACCAAACCAAACCAAACCAAACCAAACCAAACCATTAAAAAACAAAACCAAAACCAATCAAACAAACAAAAAGCTCCAAGCATTGCCAACATCAAGTAAGGAACAAATCATAGATGAAGATTATGCAGAGGCAGTTAAAAACTAACAAAAAACCACAATGCATCCCCAAACAGGAAAAACTTTTGATGTTTATGGTCAAGGAGCAAGGTATTACTTGAAATGTGAAATAAACAGGTATCTGTAAAATAAGGGGTTGTTAGAAGATAACCCCTTATCATAAACATAACCAGACCATTTGAATTTCCACCTGTATAATAAAAGAATGGAATCATAGAATAGTTTGGATGGGAAGGTACCTTTAAAGGCTGCCTAGTCCAACCCAGGCCAGCGGTGTCGGTTTTAGATTACTGGTTTAGATTAGGACTCCAGTGAGCCCTAATTTTCATTAAAATATTGACTTCAGGGAAATACCTTTTGGACTTAAGTATTTGGGAAAAAAACAAAGTTCAAAAAACTGTTTTGAAAAGTTGGTGGTGCTTACTTGCATACAAGAGAAGAGATGTTGGAAAGTTGCTTCTATTTTAGCTTCTTCCCTTCCCTCATTATTTTTTATCCTCATTATTACATGCATATAATTTTCCACCTTCATTAGTTGTCTGCTTTTGATTTTGCACATTCATCTGTTGGTTGGAGTGAGTTCTTTTTGCATTGTTTATATCTGGTTTTGGACCTTTTCTTTTTGAAACAAAAATTTCCTTTCTCTTTCAATTCAAAAAGAAAAGACCACGTATTTTCACAGGAGTAATTGCTAAATAGGGTTTCATTTGAAAAATCATCCTTTGTGTACAGATTGTCTAAGTGAGCATTTCCTTTTGATGCATGCAAGTTAGTTTCATAACCTATTACAGTATATCTAACATGCCATCAGTCTCACTTGTTTCCAACCTCAGAAATATTCACTTAGGTTCAGCCCTCCCAGGTATTTCCAGATCTAAAATTCCTCTTCAGACCTTAAATTAAGTCTTTATTTTTAAGAAATTGCAACTTTTACATAGAAAATGAGTCAATTCTCTCTTCTTGATGAATTCTTAGATCATCAAGTACCTATCTTTATTCAAGAATAAAGTAGTCATAGAATCATAGAACCAGGTTGAAGGGGATCTTAAAGATCATCTAATTCCAGCTGCCTTGCCATGGCCAGGGACATCTTTCACTATGCCAAGTTGCTCAAAACTCTCTCCCACCTGGCCTTGAACAAATCCAGGGTGGGTACAGCCACAGCTTCTCTGGGCAGCTTGCTCCAATGTCTCAACACCCTTATGATGAAGAATATCTTCCTAATATTTAATATAAGTCTACCCACTTTCAGTTTAAAACCGTTACCCTCGTCCTATCATTACACTGCCTGATAAAGGGTCCCTCCCCATCTGTCCTGTCGGGTGCCTTTTAAGTCCTGGAAGGCTGCTGTAAGGCCTCCCTGGAGTCTTCTTTAGATTAAACAACCCCAGGCCTGTACTCACACAAGAGATACTCTAGCCCTCTAGTGATCTTTGCGACCTCCTCTGGACTCGCTCAAGCAAGTCCATCTCTTTCCTATGCTGGAGGCCACAGAGCTGAATGCAGTACTCCAGATGAGGTCTCACCAGAGTGGAGACGATGGCGAGAATCACTCACCTTGACTTGCTGGTCGTGCTGTTGATGCAACCCAAGATACGATTTGCTTTCTGGGCTTTGAATGCACATTGCTGGCTCATGTCCAGTTTTTCATACACCAGTATCCCCAAGTCCTCTTCACAGAGCTTCTCTCAATCCACTCATCACCCAGCCTGTATCCATATTTGAGATCGGCCCAACCCAGATGCAGGACCTTGCGATTGGCCTTGTTGAACTTCATGAGGTTCACATGGCACCTGTCAAGGTCCTGCTGGAGGGCATCCTCTCCATACAGTGTGTTGATCATATCACACAGCTTGGTATCATCTGAAAACTTGCTGAGGGTGCATTCAATCACACTGCCCATGTCCCCAACAAAGAAGTTAAATAATACTGGTCCTAGTACAGATCCCCAAGGGACACCACTTCTCATTGGTCTCCACCTGAATATCATAGCATCATAGAACAGTTTGGTTTGGAAGGAACCTGCAAAGGTCATCTAGTCCAATTGCCCTACATCAAGCCTTTGACTGCCAGTCTTCTGCAATCTGTCTGTATCAGATATAGAATGACCTACAGAAAATTATTTCCCTTTCATCTCAAACTTTGATACAGTAATATCCCAACAGAATTACATGCAAAGAGTGGAATGCTGCTCTGCAGATAGTAGCAGAGGCAATACATGTTACAGCAATATCCAAAATGTTGCATATCAGTGCTGATGAAGAGATGACCAGATGGTTTTCTTTACTTCCAGATCAGCCACAGAGTTCATACTACAGTTAAAAGTACAGCAACACAGGGCAGGGGCTTAACTCTGTCTTTATGAGACTCAGTCAACTTGCTCTTTACTGCCTCAGCAAATATAGCCATAAAACAAGAACCACGCTTAAACTACTCCAAGAGAGAGGCAGTGTCAGAATCGTGTCCAATAAGTGTATGAAGTACTGAGTGATATGCCTGGCTGTCAGTCCTAAACAAAGAGGTCTGAGATACAGATGTTTCAGGTGTCCCAGAATTTACTGAGACCTTATTTTGAATTTATTACCTTACTGTTCTAGGCACTCAGTTTATGTCACATACTTTTAAGGTGAAATCTCTCCTTTCTGAGGTGGTTTCTTCTATAGCAAGGTATTTCAAGGCAGAACTGCTATGGAGCTAGGTTGTAAAGGAATATGAAATGTTAAATATGGAATAATATGATTTTTTTTTTCTGCATACTCAAGAATTTCATGATTATTACTAAAACCATGACAGATTCTCAGTCCTTTTATCATGACTAAATTCAAAGTTACAGCCTCAACCTTACAAAAACTGCTGTGGGAATCATACATGAGCACAAATAATCTTAGTATGTGTCCACATGTTTTGGTGAACAGAGATTATTTTATTCACAGATTTCTTTACCAAACTGTAGCCCTAATTTGAGAATAAAATCCTACTTAAACTGCGGTTGGAAAAACTATGAATGTTATTTTTAGGAAGATGGAGTTCTACTAAAATTCTATCAAATTATGTGCAGAGTAAATGTGGATTGTGTGGAACATGTTCTTCATTTGAAGCTCCTCACGTATGTCAGAACTTCTGTCTGTACATGAACATAGACTATAGGGTTTTCTAGGAATTTCTTATGCACTGTAGGTTTTCGCAGTCTGACGACTCCATTCTGTGATTTATTACATTACAATAATTAGCTCACTAATTAAGTAAATATACACTGGAGATTAATGAAATCCATTTTTAATAGGTACTACAGTGATAAAGCCATATGAATCAAAAAGTATTAAACTGATTCAGAAATAAAGGTGTCTTTTTTCAAGGTCCTATTGTGGCAGGATGCAAACCCTCCTCTCTCCCCCTCCCTCCTTCAGTATGGAAGGAGTAGGCACATCTCCCTCTCTTTCTGCTGTTTGAGGGTGACAGCTTCTTTTGTTTGGCCCCAGAGCACCCTGGCCAGGGCCATTAGGAGAAGGGAGTGTCGAGGCGCCAGGGAGCGCTGGGTGCCTGCGCCCAGTGTGGGGGTTGTTTGGAGGCTTCAGGGGCACCGCACAGCCAATGTGGGGGTGCAGAGAAGCTTCTGGAATGCCTACAGTCAAATCTGATCAGCCAATAAAAAACAGGACTCTCGTCGAGACTCCGCCCATTGTCGCGGGTCTCTCAGAGCACGAGCAGGATGCTGCCGCCGAGAGCCCCTCTCCCTGGGATGGAGACTCTGCTTGCCCTGCCGCCACGGGTGTGAGTAAAACTTCTCGCAGGATTGTGAGTATATTTATACTTTCTGTGCACATATGCACGTGTAACTTTCCATGCCCAAAATGAGCATGTGTAAAATTAATCCTCGCATAATCGCGGGTGTATTTTCCTCCCGTGCTTCCACATAAGCACGTGTAACTTTCCATGCACATTTGCACACGTACTTTCCGTGTTTAATACAAGCATGTGTACTTTCCACGCACATTTGCACGTGTAACTTTCCGTGCTCAATACGAGCACGTGTATAAATTATTTCCTCACACAATCGCGAGTGCATTTTCTTCCCATGCTTCCACATAAACACGTGTAATATTCCATGCACATTTGCACATGTATTAACCCTTGCAGGATTGCGAGTGTATTATAAATTAACCCTCGCAGAATCACATGTGTACACTTTCCGTACTCACTATGAGTACGTGTATCCCTTTAAAATAATCCCACACCGTGTTCAGGCAAGTGTGTACTCCTCCCAGACTCAGAGACAGCTCCAGCATTGTTTTGGGTGAAGCCACGTGCATGCACTCTGTGGACCGCCTGTTGTATTAGTTGCTGCCCCTTAATAATTTTCCTCAACTGATATCTGAACCTGTATTCAAGTCATTTTTGGAGTACTAAAACCCTGTTTCTCATCAGTTTAATAAAAGTTGTTTTGGACCCTGTTGTCCCTTAAACTAACCTCGGGGTGCCTCCATGACACCTATTTTTATCCCAAATGTTGCGGACCTGAGAACTCTGACCATTTATTTAAGTTCTTGTGCTGGTTTGACTGAAAATGACTTAATTTTCTTTATACAGTTAGAAACTTTTCTTTTTTTGTAGCTAACACAGTTGTTGTTTGAATCTAGTTTGAGAAAGAGAGATAACACCACAGGACAGAGTTCATGTTTTTAATTGCTCTGGTCTGAGAGTCAAGGACGTTCTGAGCTCTGCCCACAGGTGTGAGGCATTGAGGAAGGGGGATGAATGGGGCAGAGCTTGAATGACACCCAGACTGATCAATGAGAGTGTTCCAGCCCATTAGCATCATGCTTCAGTTTTAAGGACAGTCAGGATCTTCCAGCCTCTCTCACTCTGTTGGAGCCAGGACAGAGACTTGTTCAGGGAGTTCTGTTTGGGACTTTCTTTAGTTTGGCTTTTTACCATCCTACTGGTTTGCAGAGGCCTCTGGACCTTTCTGCCATTTTCCGCTTTTCTCACTCTGGGATCAGCTGTTGGGATCAGGTGCTGCTGCCTGGGATGGGCTGCTTGATGCGGATGAAGCTTGTGAGGAATTGCAGTGAGTATCTTTTATTTTACATTCTATTTCTATTTATATATACATATATATATTTACTAGTAGTGTATTAGTGTTTTGATATTTTATTAACTATGTTTATCTCAATCCAAGTTTCTCCCTTTTCCTTTGATTCCCTCCCCTATTTGGGGGTGGGGGAGTGAGTGAGCAGCTATTGTGGTTATATTGCTAGCTTACATTAAACCATGACAGTTCAATAAGCCATAAATAGTGAAACAGCATTGTCAAAAGTCAAGCAAACTGGGCACAAGATGAGCTTGGCTGAACACACATATCCTCTTGGAACTCAGAAGGAAAAAGAAATTGTATCATCTCTGGAAGCAAGATGAGGCCTTACAGGAAGACTACAGAGCTGTAATTCTCATATGCAGGGAGAAAACATGAAGAGCCATGGCTCAATTAGAGTTGAAACTGGCCAGTGTTGTGTCAGGTGGAAAAAAAAAAGTCTTTTAAAGTATGTCAATAGCAAGAGAAGATCTAAGGAAAACACTGGACCAACACTACTTGAAGAAGATCTCCTGACAAGCAACAATGTGGAGGCATTCAGCATTTTTTTTGCCTCAGTCTTTAATAATATTGATAGACCTTGGGCTGCTAAGTCCTCTCAGTGGCAGGAGGGCCATAACCATGGGAATATTGGCTTTCCATTTGTGGACACTGAAATTGTAAGGGACCTGCTCCATCTATTAATTGTTCACAGGTCCATGGGACCTGATGGGATTCATGCCAGAGTAGGCAAGGAGTTAGCAGAAGGTACAGCAGGACCCGTCTCAATCATCTACCAAAGGTCTTGGGAGTCTGCAGAGGTTCCTGATGACTGGAGGCTCTCCATTGTTATTCCAACTTACAAGCAGGGTGTGAGGGAAGACCCAGGTAACTACAGTTCCTGGAAAAAATATATCAAAGGTCATACTGGGTTCTTCTGAAAGGCATTTAAAGGACAATGCAATCACCAGGCACAGACAACATGGATTTACAAAACAAAAGTTCTGTCTGGCTAATTTGATACCCTTCTGTAATAAGGTAATCCACCTAATAGATGAAGGCAAGGCAACAGATGAAGGGGGTTTTTGATTTTAGTAAGACTTTTGATACTGTCATGCACAGCATCTTTCTGGACAGGTTGTACAACTGTGGGATGAGCAGGTACTCAATGCACTGGGTGAAGAACTGGCTGAACAGCAGGGCTGAAAGGTTGGCAGTAAATAAGGCCACATCTGGCTGGCAACTGGTCACTAGTGATGTTCCTCAGGGCTCACTTCTAGGGCCAGTTCTTTTCAACCTTTTTATCAGTGATCCGGAGGCAAGAGTTGAATGCACTGCTAGCAAGTTTACTGATAATACCAAAATGAGAGGTGCTGTTGACTCTCTCAAGGGACAAGAGGCTTTGCAGAAGGATCTGGATAGGTTGGAGCATTGGACAATTATCAGTGGCATAAATTTAACAAGTCCAAATGCTGGATTCTGCACCTGGGGTGCAGTAACAGTGAACACAAGTATAGACTGGGAGAGGAGTGGCTGGATAACAGCCCTGCAGAAAGGGATCTGGGGTGCTGGTTGGCCACAGCTCAACAGGAGTGAGCAGTGTGTCCTGGCAGTCAAGAGGACAAACCCCTTCTTGGAGGCATCAAACACAGTATAACCAGCTGGTCAAAACACTGTTTTTACTATTGGTGTAGCCTCACCTCGACCCTTGCCTGCAGTTCTAGGCCCCACCATTTCAGAAGGATGTGAGGGTACTTGAATGCAGCCAGAGGAGGCCAATAAAGCTGGTGTAAGTGCTGGAAGGCAGGTCCTATGAGCAGCAGCTGAGAACTCTGGGTTTGTCTGGTTTGGAAAAAAGGTGACTGAGGAGTGATTTCATGGCTCTCTACATCTCTCTGAGGAGAGAACATGGAGAGGGAGATGCTGATCTCTTCCACCTGATGTCAAGTGTTAGGACACAAGGGAATGGTTTAAAGCTGTACCAGGGGAAGCTCAGAGTGGACATTATTGAACATTTCTTTGCTGAGACCGTGGTCAAGCCCTGGAACAGACTTCCTAGGACTGGTCAATGCCCCTATCAGTGTTTAGACAATGCCCCAAATAACATGCTTTAACCTTTGGCCAGCACGCCACGCCACACCACGCCACGCAACGCCACGCCACGCCACTCCACTCCACTTTTTGTTTCTGCAATACATCAAATTTAAATGGTCAAGACCCTCTAAAGAAAATATAATATCCTAAAACCTTCAAACCTTCAACAGTAGGGCTTGCCTTTGGCCATATAACATTTTTTTTAAAACATTTCAGGGGCAGAGGATGCAATAGAAAAATCAGATTAAGGTACAAAGACATTGGTAAATAAAATTACTTTAAAAGGATTCTAAGTGTTCTTCAGTAATGGATTATCTCACCTTTCCAGAAGTTTGGAAGTGATTGAAAAGAGGTCTTATTTGCCATAAACACTGTCTGAATTGTAATTTCACTTAGGATACCATTTTAATCTCCAGTCAAGAGGGACAAAAATATAGGATCCTTGCATTAAATCGTATTTTGTGGATACATCTGCAACACTCAGAATTAATTTGTTTTCATCCTGCTACTAGTAAAAGCTACCTTGCTAAATATTGAGTTATCCAGAATTTCATCTGATATTGTTTCATTCAGCTGATTTAAATAAACTGAAGAACTGGCCAGTTGTCTTTTTATTCCTGTATAATTATCAGCACAATTTGCAAAATAAAGAGAAGAACTACATATCCTATCATAGACTAGCACAGACTCACATCTGCCATGGAGATTCATGGCTGATCACTTATTTTACTGATATCCCTTTCCCTCAAATTGTGAATCAAACAGTAAATGCTTTTTTTGGGAAATTACATTTCTCTTAGTTTTCCTACAAAGCCACTCAATGAATATACAGGTGCAAACTGTGCAGGATAAAATTGAAAAAATGCTGTGGAATGTGACTAAAGGCACATATCAAACTAATAACAGCTTTACTGAGCATTTGATGAGGATGTACATGGATATATTAGTATGAAATCAGATAACATTTAGATCAAGAAAAAAAATGCTGATACTTCTTTTGAAGGATTCCACTTTATTAAATTGATAAATCTGTCATCTAAATATTTTCACAGTTTCTGATTTCATTGCAAAATTAGGAATTGCATCTGAGTCTGGTTCCCAGGAAAAGCTTCCTAACTGTTGTTTTTTAAATGTTCACTTTTTAAATAGAAGTGTCATATATTTACTGTGCAACTTATCATTTCAGATTACTCAATACACTTTCATAGCTAGCATCATTTTAAACATGTAATCCCCCTAATCCAGTAAGTAATCAGAAACTACTAACCCAGCAGAAAAACATCAGGATGTTGCATTTTACATTTATTAGAGTGGAGCCCACTTATCTACTTGATTTAACAACTCTCTGCATCTTATTTTTTTCAACAACATTAGCCAGATCTATATTAGCAAACTAAATCCAGAAACCTCTAGCAATATCATTATGCCTAAATTTACCAGCAGTAGAGTCTCTTTGAATCTCATGATCTAATTGATTTTCAGTAGAACAAAGTATTCAAAGGCTGCTACAGCACTGACAGAACCCTTTGTTATCAGCTTGAAAAAGGAGTTGATCCTTTACAAGTCTTTATTTTCATCTGGACTTACTTGCTTTTCAATGTTTTAACACTGAATATAGCAAAGAAAATGTTCCTTTAGCATTCGTGCAGTAAATTAATTCTTTGCTCTAGTTGTAAGAATTTTGAAAACTTTCAAGAAAACCTCAGAGAAAATTAAGGAGGCAGCAATCAAAAGGGATGCTAAGGAGGGAAATCTGCAGCCTCTCAGGAAATGCTTTGACCTACTGCCTCTTATATCCACCCAAAAACTCTTTAGTTAAAAATTTTACATGTACTATACACAACAGATAATATAATGATTGTTAGTAACACTTCCATCATTATATGCAGCTACACTATGTTCAAAATCCTTTTTGCAAGAAGCAACTATTACACTGCCTGTCATACATAAATGTTTTCCCAACTTCCAGTTTCCTACTTGCCTGATTTAAATAATTTTTATTAAATGGCCAAAGACTGAAGAGAGCAAATGCATTATAGGTATAATAATTAACGTATATTTTATATATAATTTATATATAATGTATATAATTTGTATTATATATATCTATTTTACACACACACACACACATATATATAAATATATATATATAAATATATATATATAAATATATATATATATATATAAAATAATAATTAGGCTGATCTCAATGATTTAGGAATGCAGTGATTCAAATGGGTTCCTAAGATGAAGATATGCTTCAGCTATGTGTGTGTCCCAGCAGGGGTATCAGGCGGATGGGAAAGTCCATGATGGTACCCAGGAGGACCCCTGAGTGTAGGGTGTCCATGGAAAGAAACGTGTGAAGCCATTTATTTGCATGCTAGTGAGCATCAGGCTGGGCTAACTGCTGAGTAGATTCCTCGGATCTGAGCAGACGTACCACACAGATAGAGAGGCCTTGCTGGTACTCTGGGGATGCACAAATGTGTGTGTTCTTGAGGATCCAAAGAGTGAGGACAGGGGGGCTTTCACTTATGAGCTTCAATCCTGGTCAGCAAGAAGGAGAAAGGGGACATGGGTACCTGCACTTAAGTTTTATGAGAGCCCTGGCAGTGTTTTTAGTGGGTATTGCTGAAGGCAGCACCTTGGCTGTGACAGTCTGAGCAACAGATCATGTCAGTATTGTGTGTGTGTGTATGTGTGTGTGTGTGTGTGTCTGGGATGCACGCTCAGCCTAGTTACTGGATGAACCTCAACAGCAGCAGCCACATCCATCAGCCTGGGGCAGGGATACTTGTGTGTTTTCAGGCACATCGGGCTGCACGCCAGCAGCTGGGCAGAAGGAATCCCTGGGTCCTGGAACTGCTGGAGGCAACAGCTACATGACATCCTTTAATACATTTGCATAAAAACTTGCAGTAAAAATATGTAACTGTACAAATGTGCAATTACATTTTCATTATGAGAAGATTTTATTGCACTGACATATCATCCAGAACAGAAATTTCAAATACCTACAGTCCAGCCAGCAACAGAGGGGTTTTTTAAGGAATATTTATGCTGTATTGTGGTATTGAGAAATGCATTACCACCATATCACATTAAAAAAACCTAAACAAAACCACAAAACAAACAAACAAAAACAAGCAAAAAAATGCACCAAAAAGATCCTGAGCTTTGTAGAAAGTCACAAATTTTAACAACTCTTGCTATGAATGCCTTTTGAAAGGCATTCACTAAACCTCTCTTATATGCATTCTCAAGTGTTTAGCAAGGTTTGAACCAATCCTTTAATTTCCTCATAGATGAAAAAAATAAAAAGCTGTTTTCCTCATCCTTACACCTTATTTCTCAAGACGTACAAAAACTGTGTATGTATGCATGCATATATCAGTGAAAAAGTGCTAGCTGTGCTGAGTGTGCTGACAAATCACAGAATCACAAAATGAGTGGGGTTGAAGAGACCTGTGGACATTTTCTAGTCCAACCCACCTGCTGAAGCAGGTTCACAACAGCAGATTACACAAGAATGTGTCCAGGTGGATTTGAATGTCTCCAGAGAAGGAGACTCCACAACCTCTCTGGGCAGCCTATTCCACTGTTCTGTTAGCCTCAAAGTAAAGAAGTTTCTCCTCATGTTAAGATGGAACATCCTGTGCTTCACCCTGTGCCCTAATCCTATCATTGGGCACCAGTGAAAGGAGTTTGGTCCCATCCTCTTGACATCCACCCTTGAGATATTTATAAACATTCATGAGATCCCCTCTCAGCCTTCTCTTCTCCAGGCTGAACAGACCCAGCTCTCTCAGTCTCTCTTCATAAGAAAGATGCTCTAGACCACTAGTCATCTTCATAGCCTGCTGCTGGACTGTCTCCAGTAATTCCTTAATCTTCTTAAACTGGGGAACCCAGAACTGGGTACAGTACTGCAGATGCAGCCTCACCAGGGCAGAGCAGAGGGGGAGGATTCACCTACCTCAACCTGCTGGTCACACTCTTCTTAATGCACCCCAGCTAGCAATTAAGCTAGCCGTTTTATTTTAGCCCCAGCACCTGCCCTAGCCGGCAGCTAAACCATGTGCTGCTTGCTCACCTCTCCCCTGCTCCTGGTGGGATAGGGAGGAGAATCAGGAAACAAAAGGCAAAACTTGTGGATTGGGATAAGAACACTTTAGTGAAATAAAAAACAAAATAAACTCCAACCAACCAAACACAAATTAAAAAAAAAAAAAAACAAAAAAAACCCAAAACAATTAAATTAATAAAAATGAAATAATATAGAAAGCGAAGGATATCTCTACCACATTGCAATACGACTGTGCAGACCACCTTTCCAAGCAAACTATTCATCTGAGAAGCAATCATGAACCCCCGACTGCAGCTCAGAGCAGCACATGCCCAAAACACAACAGCACAGAACTGGAGAGTGAGAGAGAGCGCGAGAGAGAGAGACCCCCTTTATAACTGTGCATGACCTTGTATGGTATCAAATACCCCTCTGCTGGTTTTGGGTCAGCTGCCCTGGTTGTGTCATCTCCCCAGCTACCTGTGGAAAATAACCTCATCTGGGCCGACCCAGCACACTAACTTTAAACTTCACTGAATTCATTGACAGCACAGCTCATGCAAATGGCCTTATACAGTATTAATTATCATAGTTAAATGTACAAAGCTGTTTGTCTTTAACAACCCTATTCTAAACTAGCAGTGAGTGCACAATTCCATGGAACTGATACCATGCAGCAGTCACAGTTGACTGTGTTACTTCATGGATCTTAGTTACTGACCAAGGTGATCATGCTGGAGAACACTTGGATAAGAGAACTAAGAAATTAAATGGGCATGTCTTCTTGCTTCTGCAATTTTCCTCAGTCACGTCTGTGAGATTTAAATGCTGTTACCACCCACCCAAAACAGGTAGTCTCCTCTGTTCTTCATACTGCTTATCTTATGGGGTATTTTGTCAGTCTCTTTGGGTGATGTCCTGCCTGCAGTCCCTTGTGCTTGTCTTGTCCTTAGGCCATGCTAAAAGAAGGTTCTTGTGACTTTCTGTAGAGTTCCTGTTCTTGGAGTATTAAAGTTTCATTGTACCAGACCAAAGAGAGTGAACACAACTTTGCGGGTCATGCTTTTAGCATACAGCTGAAGACAAAATAGATGTGAATTTAAAGAAAGCAGGAGAGGAAACTGCAACAGAGTAAGCAAGCTCATCACTTGCTGCAGAGCATGTCTGATTTCTAGATCCCAGGGTTAGAAGGACCATGGTTTACTTTACTTTATGATGGTGTATGAAAGAAAACTAATAAAACCACAAAGGATTGACAGAAAACTCACTATATCTATATAGTTGGTACTTGTATTAAAAAATTTGGAAGAGTCTATAGCCTAGAGGACGTTGAAAACCATTGCTTTATTATACAAAAAAGGAGAACATTTATATACATCTACATACATCTATGTACAAAAAAGGACACTATAGGACCTCCACACTTTTCTTATTCTGTAGGGAAGCAAGTGATCCATGTTATTAGACATACATCTCACAAAAAAAAGCATGATTATGAGCATAGTGGGATTTTAGACTCAGGACAACCAACAGCAAAGCTCTGCCAAGACTGAGATGCTGTCAGACCTACTCCTGGTGAGTTAACATGAAATTATGTAAGAAAACTAGAAGTATTTCTGAGCAGGTTGCTAATAAAATCTGGCATTTTCATCCGTGAAATATATAGATGATATATATTTCTACAGCACAATTACATTCTAATGTACTTCTGTGACAACCTTGAAGCAGAACAAAGACCTTGTTATGCCTTAAACATCTGTTTTTTGTTACTTTGGGAGGAAGAGATAGATGATATCTCATCTTAATTTTGCTGAAGTTTTATGGCCATGAAGGCAGACACCTTGGAAGATAAGGACTGCTGTGAAAGGCCTCATGGCCTAATTGGGATGATAGAGATGAACCATCTGTCGGACAACCAACTATCAGAAGAAACCATGAACCAACAGCTACCCCTGACAGTCAAGACAACTGACTTCTGGTCAATACCGTGAACTTTCCCCTAGTTTGAAGACCCCACACCCATTTCCAGAAGAGTCTTCCTAATTAGCATGAAGAGTGAGCAGAGGGAGGAGATGAACCGCCTTTTCCTATCTCACATGTAAATGAACTGGGTTGTTAAAAAAACTCATGTATGATACAGGTTGGCAGCGTCTGCCGCCTCCAGAGGTCGTCGCGGGACCGATGTACCTGTGGAGTGGTGATATCTTGCTTTCCCTCTCTGTCTCTCTCTCTCTCCCTTTCTCTTTCTGATATCTTAGTTTTCGTCTGCTCGCTCTCTTCCTTGTTCTTAAACATATAAAGTAATATCATTGTAAGTTCTGCTGCTAAAGTCTTGTAAAATTTTGCATTACTAATTGTTGCCAATCTACTGTTTTTAGAAGGGCTTTGCTGTCAACGTATTGATAAGTTTTGTGGTACTATAATATACTTTTGCCAAGTCACTGATTGCTGTAATTTGTATACTACCATGTGCTTTTAGTAAATTCATAATTGGACCCCCGGAGTGATTGTCTGTAATTCACTTCGCATTGTCGCGCAGAATTACCTGGAGTTAACTCATACCTGATCTCATCTGTTGAGTCAGGACGCGTGTCGCGTTCAGAGTTAACTCATCCCTCATCCCATCTGTTGGGACGGGATAACTTCCCAGGCTATTCGTAAAAATACTCCAATGTATTCAATGGTCGCTGTCTTCTGTATGTGCAGTTAGAGCCTTATCCACACTGTGAATCTTCTGATTTTGACTGGTATTCCTAACATTTATACGTACAAACTGCAGGATTATGAATTTTTACACATGAGCAATATCTGCAGAAATAATTGGCACTTTCTGAGGACTCAGTGATGCTGGGAATTGTGATTACAGGAAAAGAATCAGTAAAGAGCAATATTTTTAAATGTTGCATAAAAACATGGTATAGCCTTTATTGTGTGCATGGAAGTGAGAAATGTGACAATAATAGCACTGTGTTTCCAAGATAAAGTTGTGTGTGATAGTTTTATGCAAATTTGCTCATGTTGCTCACCTTTCTCTCAGTCAATTCATACAATGTAAGTACAAGCAATCATACTAGCTTGCTCCTTTTTGTGAAACCATAGACAAGAGATCCTATGTAGTTAATGTGGATGTCATGATTGATTATGAGTTATTTATTTTTCCTCCTTTTTTTTTTTAGTATTTATCACCAAGTGATTAAAAATGTAGTATTTTTTCATTTACTTCAATTTCATACAAAATGCTATGCATGTTAGCTCTCTAACAGGACTGCATTTTAGGCATAGCAACAAAGATTCCCAAATTACATAGAAATATCAATCTGTCGCATCAGAACTAAAATAATAGATAAATCATACCATTTCAACACTCATTTAAGCCATCTAGAAAGAAAATACAATCTTTACAGGAAGGAAGAGTGCCTTTTGACTTTATTTTTGTGGGGAAGGAAAAGCTCACTGACTGAATTCAGGTCCTAGAAAATTATACAGAATAAAAAGCAATGTATACAGATACTACACCTCAAAGATGTGTTTTTCTGTTCTTTTCCCTCAATTTTAAAACTGCTTTCAGTGACAGGAGAAAAAAAAAAAAAGAGATTAAACCAAAAATAATAAGGAAAAAATATTAAAGTTTTCATTTACTAATAACTGGAGTCTGTCTGATGAGACAGAGTAGTTACCAGAGAGAAGACATGCAGCTTACCCAGTTCCTTTGAGAATAGCTACAATTTGCTTGGTATTGTTCTAGTTTAATTACTTTTTCTATATTCTGTTCCCAAAGAGAATAGAATATTATATGCCATGTCAGCAAAATTCAGCAGTGTTTGGTTTCCTAGCTAAGAAAAACTGAAATTCATGAGAACTTCCTACAGATCATCATCCTTTTTATACTGCACTCCATCCTTTTAACTAACAAAAGCTATCCATGTGAATTTGTGAGTGTAGAAGCTCATGTTTATTCATTGTGTATCACACTACTTTGCAAGGATAGGGTAAAACTGAGCGAGTATGATTAAGAGAAAAAAAAATCAATATATATTTATCCATATCTTTATTGGTTGCTTTCACAAAGATCATAATACTTTAATTGTGCCAAGAAGAAATGTTTGTGTCACTAAATATATTTTTGATAGAACATTTCTATTTCCCTCTCTCTCAGAAACAATCTCTTATTCCTTACATGATTGGAGCAATTCTAATGCTGAGGATGCTATTCTAAGAGCCAGTGGTTATTAGACTAGCCCATAAATCATGTAAAGAAATCTATAACAGCCAAGCAGAATCTGTGTGAAGGGAATGAGCAAGGCGTTTCATCTCTTGCAGTTGTAAGCAGTCACAGCTCTAATGAAGTACCTGGAAGTACAGCAATTTACACAGCTGTGTAAATCTTATGAGAATGCCTTTGAAAATCTCAAAGTACTGCAGCATTTCACCCTGATTATGATGATTTTTTGCACCATCTTTTCTCCCTGGATGTTAGTTAAATTGAATGGAAGGACCAAACCAGAGAATTTGGGAATCTTTTTGACTCCCATCTACAGTTATTCTTCCCATAAACTCACAGGTGAAGTACAGAGAAACTATCACTGGTTACTCTTTCCATAATTACAGGAATATTCCATTTTATACTGGATATACAAATATCAAAAACTAAGGCAGTCAAATTATGTCTTTAAGATTAAGTCATACAAGATATCAAGGGCCAAGAAAAAATTATTAACTCTCTTTTTTTAATTCTTTTTTTTTTTTTTCATGGAATACCATTGAAGTTTAAATGTCTACTTTCTTTTCACTTTTTTTACTTTTTTTTTTTTACTTACTCTGCTCTGCTCTGGTGAGACCCCACCTTCAGTGCTCCATCCAGCTCTGGAGCCCTCAGTACAGGAAAGACATGGACCTGTTGAAGAGCATCCAGAGGAGGGCCACCAAAAAGATTAGACAGGCTGAGAGAGTTGAGGCTGTTCAGCCTGGATAAGGCTCCAAGGAGACCTTATTACAGCCTTTCAGTATCAAAAATGGGCCTAGAAGGACGGGGACAGACTTTTAAGAAGGATGTGTTATGATAGGACAAGGGGTGATCATTTTAAACTAAAAGAGGGGAGATTCAGGCCAGACATGAGGACGGAATTTTTTACAATGAGGGTACTGTTGCACTGGAACAGGTTGCCCAGAGACGTGGTGGATGCCCCATCCCTGGAGACATCCCAGGCCAGGCTGGATGGGGCTCTGACCAACCTGAGCTGGTGAAGATGTCCCTGCTCATTGCAGGGGAGTTACCCTAGATGAGCTTTGCAGGTCCCTTCCAGCCCAAACCATTCTATGATTATCCTTCTTTCCTCTGCCATCTTTCTCGCTATTGTCTCCCTGACTTGCTCCTTCCCCCCTTACCTAGGATCACATGCTTATCATTTTATGAAAAAGGAATTTCTGAGCAGCTAAGGCTGTTCAGACTTTCTGTCATTTTGGTTTCAACGCTGTGTTAATAAAGTGTGTTAATCTACAATTAATGATCTTATAATTCTGTAATAATCCCTAAGAAAACAGGGAAACATACAAACATGAGAATTAACAAAATGAAATCAAATCAGTATCAATTAGTTTCTCTCCTTCCAGTTCTATTACCTGCATTATTTAAAGGCTGATAATTACTTGCTAACTTTCAAACAGACCACAACTGACAATCTTGTTGTGGTTATATACACTAGACCAAATTGACTTTTAAGTATGTTCAGTTTTCACTTTTTCCGTTAACAGCTAGTTTTGATGTTAATTCTTTGTGGACACAACTATATAATTGGCTTTATGCTATAAACGACAAAGTGCTTTTTAAAAAAGTAATTATTTCTTTGATTTGGAAGGTGTGATTACTTTGCTACTGCATGCCCTCAACATCAGCTTAGAAACATTTTTAAAGTTCACAAAATATCAATTCAGAATACAAGCTTGATTATAGATGTTTAAAGAGAGAATTATTTAATTTTGGAAGGCAACTCAATATAGCTCATGGTTGATGCAAAAAATGTATAATGATTGATGTTTTGGAATGCTTCAAAAGTCTTCAAGTATTTTTATATTAACGAAAGAAATATAGAATCTTTGTTCTTTTTATTCTAATAAAAAAGGTTGATTGTAGTCTCATGTTAAAAATTAATACATTTATTTTTAAGCCCAATCTGGCTGTCTTGAATAAATGAAACCACATTCCAGAGAAAATCTTGTTATTTTTTTTTATAAACCTAAGAGGAATTCCAACTGTGAAATTCTTCCTAGATCTGAAAAAATAGTACAATATGGTGTTTCTAATATAACAGTATTCTGAGTTGTGGATGCTTATTTTACCATTGGACTATCCCTCGACGTTTCCAGAAAATAACATTGTCCATCAACCCAGATTTTTCTTAAGATTATCTTTTGATAGCCATGATGATACTGTTTTGCATGTGCACTCACATAAGAAAGTAATAAAACATTATGAGAAAATTATGTAGGAACATATAAGGTATCCTTTTCTGTTACACATTTGTAACCACTATCAAATAGCAGGTGACTTAAAAGGTAGAAATTTCTAATAAGTCTCAATGTACTTCACAGTAATTAAAATGAGCCGACAATGACAAAAAGCCACTGTTAAATTCCTGTCACATAGTTTACACTGGGAGATAAAAAAAGCATTTTACCATCTGCTAAACTTAGGGGTTGAAAGATTGAAAAGTTTTATTAAGAAAATGCTGTATTTATCCTTACAGCTTTAAGTGTTTAGTGCTGCCATGTCCATTTTAAATGATTTTTCCAGACATTGACAAAACTCACGGGTCCAACCTCCAATTCCAAGTAGAAGAAATGATTAACACTGCTTCCAATCTTCCAAAACTAGCATTTCCTAAGAATAAAATGCAGGATTATGCTTGGAATGCTTCTCCACAGAGAAAAGAGTGGAGCTTCTGTATTTGAGGATTTGGGGAAAAGGTGCTCCTTTTTCTTTTCATTTGAAATAATGATGAAGCAGGCTGAAAGAGCAAACAGACTTCAAATCCATATCTACATTGATCTGTCTTCCATGGAATTCATTAGAAGCTTCAAGTCGTTTTAAATGAGATTTCCACAAGAAATTAGGTGTGCTAATTGAACAAGTATTGAATGTATGGAGAAGGCATATGTGTCTGGTATTTTACAGCTCAATTTCTTGATCCCTGAGACAATGGGTGCCTGTAGCTTTTAAGAATTGTAAATTCTGTTCCTGAGTTAGCTCTCCAAGTTGTATTCTGTTCCAGGTAGAGGTGCTTTTCTTTTTTTTGTTCTTTGTAGTGGACTTATTGCAGCAAAGAAGGAATCACAGCATGTTATAATCACCATTGGCAAGCTAGAAATGCTGGTTTAGATTAAGGCCTCCAGGCAAAGTATTCAGAGGGTCAAATAAAACAAAATTTTACTATATATTAAAATACTATGTACACATTTTTAAAGAACAAAGTTAATGAGTGCATTGAGGTAAATTTAGACTACGCAGTAATTCTACCTCTTTCGGGTTACAATCCAATAGAAACAATTCCCCAGAGCAGGTAGTCTCCAGACTTTATCATTAGGCTGAAAACCTATGCATCTTTTAAGGAATGTATATTTTAATGAATATAATGGTGCCTCTGGCTTATCTTATCTACCAAAATTAGGCATTTGAGTTAAAAAATAATTTAGTTTCATTTCAGTTTTTAGTTGCCTTGTATATCATGTTCATAGTCTGAGCAAATCATGCTGTGTACCTGACTACTGATACAAAATAATGTAAACCATCTTCTTGAAATGAGTGTACAATAGATTACTGCCAGTTTTTTAGATGTGCACTAACAAAATAAACATGCTACAATTTCATGGGTTTCTTAAGATATATACCCCCTGTTGCACTATGTAATTATCTGACATAGATCATGAAGTCCTGTGCAGAATAAATACAAAAGAAAGAAGAAAAATAGAGTAAAATAATTCTGGAAGATGACAGGAGTGAAACTTCAATGTGCACAGCAGCTCCTACATATTTAAAGAATTCCAATACATTGTTCCTAACCATTCATTCCTAAGCTATGCAAACCTGTTATAAACCTGTTATAAACCAGCATGAATAACCGTGTGAACTGATTCTTAGTCTGATGCAATGACAGCTTCATAAGCAGACAGAAAAAATGGAATCCTCATAGACAGACATTAGCTGCTATTTCTAACAGCGGACTTGAGTCTCCAGGGTGTGACTGAATATGCTGTGGTGGCCAGATAAGAGGCAATTGTTATAAATCTGGGACAGCAAGCTAAAACATGGATTAATACCATTTGATATGATGTTGTTTCTCTTCCTATTTGTAACAGTTTTGTACTAGCATAAATTATGGAAGTCCAAAAACTTTTATTGACTTGTGTGTTCACATGTGCACAGTGAAAAAGGAAGGAAGCAGAAATTCTTCACAGGACAATGAAAATCCACACAAATCTTCAAGAAAGTATTAAAGAAAAATACAAGTCTGTGGCATTAGATGTGTTTTACAACAACAAAATGTGAAAAACTGTAGATAAAGGCTAGAATCTCAGGCTGTGAAAACTAACAAATAGTTTTGAGGACACTAATAATGTTTATATCTAGCATTATTAATTTGTATAGGTATTGCAATTTCTGTCTGTCCAGTGTATCATATAAACATCCTGGCACTTGTTCCTGGGGAGCAGAGCCCCACCCCCCCGGCTCCAGGCTCCTTTCAGGCAATTCAGAGATCAGAAGGTCTCCCCTCAGCTCCTGTTCTCCAGCTGAACCCCCCAGGTCCCTCAGCCGCTCCCATCACACTTGTGCTCCAGCCTCTTCCCCAGCTCTGTTCCCTTCTCTCAACTTGCTCCAGCACCTCAAGGGTTTTCCCATAGCGAGGTCCAAAACTGAACATGGTATTCAAGGTGCAGCCTCAAGAAAAAGATGTGTTGCATTGAAGTAGCAAGTAGCAGAGTTAAGGGGAGGTATCATGTCATTGTTCCTTTGATTGCAGCACTTGGAGACATGTCCCAGAGTATCTTTGGAAATAAAGAGGCACAAAATAACCTCAGTGAACTAGAATGGAAACTACAAATTTTTACATAGTTCAAGAGTAAAATACTCCAATGAGGGGAAAAAAAAAAAAAAAAAAAAGATGCAATAGAAAATTATGAAGAGTACTGTTAGGAAACATGGGGGTGAAACTAGAAAAAAATGCATTTTTAAAAGAAACAAGGAAAGTGAAAGACTTAAAAGAAAGAAATAAGTACATGAGGGAAGTAGCAGAAGAACTGCACAACAAAAAGTTAAAGAACCTGAAGGTGACATAAGCAGAAAAGAACTAGAAAGATGAACAAAAAAAGAAGAGTGAAAAAATGTGAAAAATAAATAGAAAAGGAAGAGAAAGTAATAAAAATGAGAAGAGCTATAACATATGAATGTGCCTTCTCTTAAAACACTGTTCTATTTATAATATTCCAAGATATGAGACCTTCTTTAGGTCATTAATATTCATGAAAGTTTTTAGAATTTATTTTGAAGTATTTACTGTTGACCAATTTGTTGCTACTAAATGACAAGTAATTAAAAGAAAAAATCTACTCCAGAAAGAACAGATCTGAATGTACCAAAGCATATGAGGAGAAGCCTACTGGGACAGAAGCGTGGAGAAAGAAAGGTATAGGGAAGAACAACAACAGAAAACAATAAATGGAAAGTGAGAGACTGAGGAGTAGAGGGTGAAACCAAGAGCCAGACAAGAACAATAAAGGTCTCTGGAATATGAACTTCCTAACAAGTATTCATTTAATGCCATGAGCAGCACATATGTCTCATTTACTGCATTTAAATAAATAATTTAATAAACTAATTTTTGAGTAAACATACTGATGAGGGTTTGCTCTTTTCTTCCCTTTATTTTTGTATTTTAATCATTAACACACTTCCCATGAGTGCAAATTCTGAAAACATAACATTTGGAAATTCCTCAGTGTTTACTGTCTTTCCTGTTATTATTTTGTAATTATTATTAATTTTTTAAGATCAAATCAAGAAGACAGTTTTGTTTCTCAAAATGAGAATATTCCCATGGCAGAGGCAAATTGTCTAATGGCCATTTCTAGAACTTGTGACATTTACAATAACACACAAGAGGGCTAAAACTAGTTTTTTGAAAGGTAGCTCTCCAGACAGAGTTGCCAGATATTTTTGCAGTGCGTAGATGCCCCATAATTAAATCTTAGTATAACAGCCTACCAAGTCATGCACCCTCCTGAAATACAGAATATTTCTTTTCAAGTAAACGTTGCTTGATTTTGGCAGTTTTCCAGAAAAGTATCTGTAGTGGCATGTGTTCAGTATTCTAGCATGAATCACAAATAAACCAGATGGAGCTATTCTACTTTATTCTCAGAACATTTACTGAGGCAAAATCATTATACAACATTAATAAAAATACCTAGAGTTAGGTAATGTTATGCATCAAACCATTACTTAGTTCTCAAATGTTCACAAATTTTATAAGCTTCTCTGAGACATTATTTTACGTTTTTTTTTAAAAAGAATATTTATTTCAGTGCAGTCCTCATGTAATTCTCTAAAGTCTTTACTACGTCAGTAGTGCGATGTTTATTGAGAAAATATACCAAGATCATTAGCATTATTACTGACTTCTACAATAAGAACCTATTTAATTATTAGTTGCTCGATTGATTATAATAGTATCTGTCAGTGCGTCAACAAGTTCCCCACTCAGAGAGGCAGTAGTCATCAATCTGCTACAGAGTAGTATCAATCCATTTCTTAAGCATCTTTTAAATTACTACTCATTCTAAGAATAATGATCATTGTTTTTATAGGAGACTATTACAAAGTTGACTGATTAGTGCAAAAAAAGACTTGCCTATTAAAATGTCCATGCAATGTCCATGTAATGGAAAAAGATAGTATCTCAAACAATAAAAAGTTAAAACTCAGAATCCTAAAGATGTTTTGGAAGTTTCCTACACAGAAGCAGAATTTTGAAATGAATACTCTCACTGTGCTGACTCTAATGGAACTGTCCACGAAGGATATGACCTGATGAAATGGTGACATCTGGTGACAAGTAAACTACAGTAGTTTCCTAGATGCATGTCTGGAACCTACAGGAAAACCTACCTGAAGACTATAAGTGTCTCTCAGTTAAGGGATAAACAGTTGCACTCCCTTCTTTCAACTTCTTTGACTCTTCTGTCCGAACAATGCCATCTTGTCTCAGTCTGTTCACTCATCTATGTAAAAAGGAACAGCAAAGTCAGAAAGCGGACCCATGTGTGGTATTGGATCATCGCATACTATGTCTAGAGCTCATAGCTATTGTATCTGGTGCAGTCCATGCCCCATGGTGCAGGTTGAAGATGTCAGTTTCAAGTGAGTTTCTGGGTGCCAGCTGTTGAAGCCAGTTCTGGTTCCATTGCTGCTGCAGTTTGCTCTCTTTCATCAAAATTCATTCTTCATTAATCTGAGTGATTACTGTAGTAAGTGATGTTATACAGTGGCAGGGTTATATAGCAATTAACATAATACAATTTAATTAATTGATTATTCTCACCCAGAATCAAATCCCCTTGACATACGCATTAGACTTTCACATCACCCACCAAGTGCACCCAGGTCCTTCAGCAAAAACAATCCTGTAAATGGGTTTGACTTTGTCTAAGGCAGGAGTAACCCAGACTGTCTTCTCTAACATTTTATGTGCACGACAGGGGTTTTATCCCCATTTACAGTATGTAAAAATTTTGATTGGGCAGGACAAGCTCAACTGGCAGATCCCTTAGTATTGGCTAACCAGGTGGCTTTTGCTAAATGTGAATCCCAGTGTTTGAAGGTCCCACCATCCATTGCTCTCAGTGTAGTCTTTAACAGTCCATTGTATTGTTTGATTTTCCTGGAGGCTTGCTCTTGATAGGGGATGTGATATACGCACTCAATGCCATGCTCTTTGGCTCAGGTGTCTGTGAGGTTCTTTCGGAACTGAGTCCTGTTGTCTGACTCAGTTCTTTCTGGGGTGCCATGTCACCATAAGACTTGTTTTTCAAGACAGAAAAGAAGGTTTCCAAAACACCCTCATAGAATTACATCTAATTTTTTCATGTTATATCTTTATGTAAAACTCAAATGCTATTGATGCTTAAACACTATTTTCTGATAAAATCTGAGTGTATTTAGCCTGCACTACTACTTATTTCAAGCCAAGATAACAATCTGTTTTGCACTGCAAGGTGGCAGGAGGGAGGAAGGGCTGCTTTGAGGTGAGCGAGAGAGAGTGCAGGATTCTTTCTTGGTTTCAATAAAAAAGGCTCAGCAACAAATGGTTCAGTAAATAGCTGCTTTAATAAGACAGAATAAGATCAATACAGATAGTGAGTAAATCCTACATCCCTTCAGATGCTGACAACTCTGCATTCATGCAACGTTAGATGGACTACAGAGAGATTTCCCTATAGCAGTCACATCAATGGATGAGGGAACCTCGTTTTTGGTCATGTGAGCTATCATAGCTTTCTTACAATAAAAAAACCCTGCTATTCCTAAGGGATGTTCACATGAGAACATCTATCTGCACTGTTAATAGGGCATACAGATGGCATAATTGCCAGTATTGAATGTGAGCTGCCTAAAGCCCTTCTCTTTCAATGAGCTGCTGAATTTATCCTGTGACCACAGGATTTGTGAAGCACAGCACAGCCGTGCTGGGCATGAGGCAGACCTGCGACTGCTCAGTTTGACTGTTGTATGCATCACTAACTCCTAAATGTGCAATGGTTTGTCAGTCAGGATGGATATTGTCCTCCTCCTTGATCCGCATAGAGTTTGTGTCTCCCAAATATATATATTACAGATCATAGAATCAAATAATCATTTTGGTTGGAAGAGACCCTCAAGATCATCAAGTCAAACCATTCCCCCACCCCTGGCACTGCTCCGTGTCCCTGAGAACCTCATCTACATCTGTTCAACCCCTCCAGGGATGGTGACTCCACCACTGCCCTGAGCAGCCTGTTCCAATGCCCGACAACCGTTTGGGGAAGAAATTTTTCCCAATATCCAATCTAAACCTCCCCTGGCACAACATGAGGCCATTTCCTCTCATCGTATCACTTGCTACTTTGGAAAAGAGACCTACAATCCCCTGGCTCCAGCCTCCTTTCAGGCAGTTCAGAGATCAGAAGGTCTCTCCTCAACTCCTGTTCTCCAGCTGAACGCCCCAGGTCCATCAGCCACTCATTATCACATTTTTGCTCCAGATCCTTCACCAGCTCTGTTCCCTTCTCTCAACTCACTTCAGTACCTCAAGAGCTTTCTTGTTGGGAGGGTCCCAAAATTAACCCCAGGATTCGAGGTGCGGCCTCACCAGTGCCCGGTAAAGGAGGATAATCACTGCCCTGGTCCTGCTGGCCACACTAGTGCTGACAGAAGCCAGAATGCCATTGGCCTTCTTGGCCATCTGGGCACATGCTGGCTCATATTCAGCTTGCTATTATGATATGCAGGTTTCTCAAGTCCTAAGTAAGAGGTATAATGTGTTTCATACTTAAGCAGACACGGCTTGTTCAAGGTAACTAACTCCTTAAATACGATGTCTTCTAAAAGACTCCCAACAAATGTTAGCAAAGCAAAGTTTACTAACCTGCGGACAAGCCAGTTGCCCAAAGGTGTAGACTGCTAGGAGGAGGAAATTAGCCCCATAAATGGTCAGATATTCCACCATGTTGCACACAGTAAACCCCACTCAGCACCTTCAGCTTCATATCCCTTTCACATGACACAGAAGGAGAGCAGGAATAAGCAAGTAATGCAATAAACAGAGGAATTCTCCACAATTTTTGCCCTTTGAAGCATGAATAGGGTTACAGAGTTAGCTTCAGAATCTTGTGGGTGGTCCTATCAAAAAGAGAAGAAAGCTTAAGAGTAGAGAAGGAACATCACTCAGTCCTGCTGAAAAATAAGAGATCCTTGCAGAACCTGTCTTCAAGAAGAGCAAAACGACTGGGCATCACACAGACCTCAGAGCTATTTTTTTCCTATCCTCAAAGCTGCACAATTCAATTTTGCCTGAATTGCCTAAAATCATATCTATTAAAGCCTATAAAGGCTTTCTTGATTAGAACAGAAAAAATTATAAATATTTGTTTTGTTGTTTCAGAACCTGCTGTGAAAATCTTGAAGCACTCCCCCCGTCCTTAGCAGAACAAAGGGCTATATTATACCTTAAATGTCTGGGTTTTGTTAATTTGGGGGGAAAAGATGGATGGCTGTGTAGGCAGACACCTCATCTTATCTTTCCCAAGGTTTTATGGCCATGTAGGCAGACACCTTGGGAGATACAGGCAATTAACAGTGTTTCTATGAAAGGTCTTATGGCCTAATTGGAATGACAGAGATGAACCATCTGTCAGACAACCATCTACCAGAAGAAACCATGAACCAACAGCTACCCCTGACAGGCAAAACAACTCACCTCTGGTCAGTACTGTGAACTTTCCCCTAGTTTGACAACCCCAGACCCATTTCCAGAAGAGTCTTCCTAATTTAGCATGAAGAGCAAACAGAGGGAGGAGACGAACCACCGTCTCCTATCTTGCATGTAAATGAACTGGGTTATAAAACAACCTCACGCGTGATATCAGGTGGTGGCGTGTAAATCTTCAGTGTGCCCCCTGCCCTACAGAGGTCATCGTGAGACCGATGTACCTGTGGAGTGGTGATATCTCACTCTAACTCTCTATCTCTCTTTCTGATATCTTAGTTTTTCTTCTCTCTCTCTCTCTCTTCCTTTTTCTTGGACATATAAAAGTAATACCATTCTAAGTTCCGCCGCTAAAGTCTTGTGAAGTTTTGCATAGTAGTTACTAATTGTTGCCAATCCACCCATTTTAGAAGGGTTTTTGCTGTCAATGTATTGAAAAGTTTTGTGATATTATAACATACTTTTGCCAAGTCACTAATTGCTGTGATTTGTATTCCACCAAGTGCTTTTATTAAGTTAATAATCGAATTGGAGCCCTGGAGTGATTGTCTGACATTCACTTCACATTACCATGCAGAAATACCCAGAGTTAACTCACACCCGATCTCATCTGTTGAGTCAGGGTGCATGTCGCATTCAGAGTTAACTCATCCCTCATCCCATCTTTTGGGATGAGACACCTGCATGCCTTCTTTTAGATACTCAAGTGTTTGCATTTGCAATATTTTTACTTTTGCACATTTGTAAATATAGCCACAGCAGCTAAAAAGGGACTTATCTATAATTAAACACTTTGCATGTCCAAAGTAGAACACGCTATTAGTTACCAGAAACATATATAATGATCTTATAAGATGGGGACAGAAAAAGTAGAATCACTTCCAAGGAAGCAATCAAGGAAGCAAATCCATTTTCTACCCTTTTTTTTTCTTTTTTTTTCTGGAGAACTTGAGAGATTACTGTTGGTCCCTGCTTCCTTCAGGCATGTGACTAAAACAGTGAAAGTCATATCCTACACAGATTTTCAGAAAAAAAGCAGTGACTATTAAGATTTGTTATTCTATGTTTTCCTTCTCTAGAGAACAGGTCTTATTATTTTCTGGTATATGTTTACTTGGTACTCAGTAACTCAGTAAAAGTGTACTTTAGTTGAGGTAGAACTGAATTAATGTTTTTTCCTGTAGGATCTTTGTTATTCATAATATCACACACACACAAAAAATCTTTTTAGGAACTGAAGGGGAATTTGAGAGCGTAACATCACACTTGCAAAATGAGCATAAGGAAGAGTTTTATTGCAATTTTGTTCTTACAGTCTCTTGCATGGATTAGCATGGTCTCCAAGTGTTTTACTCGGTAGAACCTCAGACTATCTTGAAGATTTGAATGCATCAAGTCAGTTGAGTCTGGACATTATATCTAGTTACAGATTAAAACCAGAATTCATTTATCATTTTCTTCTAGATAAATTGACTTAAAACAACATTTAGGTTTAAAAAAAAAAAAATAAAGGGTACAACTAAAGCAATTATAACAATACAGTATTTTACCCTGACTTTCCTTGCTTTTTAAAATTTCGTGGTAAGTAATATGCAAAAATGTTGCTTCAGCAGCAGGATACAAATACTGTACTCATAATGTACCAACTGAAAAATACAAGAGGGACAGAATATATTTGCAGGCTTGATTGCTTCCTTTTAAAATTGATATAATATTTCTCTAAGTCACACAATTTACCGTATAGATTGCCTACTAAACTCAAAAGTGATACGTTCCTGAGGAATTTCTACTGTTTATGCAGCAGAGCAGTATTAAATTGTTTTGTCAACTCCTATGTTGTATGCCAGAGTTTCCAGTTTTTTGACCTCTATCTCAATCTTTCACATCTTATGCTTTAATTTCAGAAGACAGGCTGAAGAATTTAGGTAAACAAGCAAAAATTCAAAATTTCTTTCATTAATTTGACACCTGCAGCACAGAATACATTATGCACTCAGAATAAATCCAAATAATTGTGCTGTTGTTTTTCAGTCTCAGGATATCCCTTCTTTAAACTTTTCATCATTAGTTGCAGTACATATGTTACAGTATTTCTGTGAAAAATGGGAAGAATTGTGACACGGTACATAAAACTTTGCTTTCAAGAACTTCATTTCATAGTTCTGTTCATTAACATACAATGCTATTTTTTTATTTTCTATCTGAAAATATGAATTATGGATTTCTACTGATATACTTCTATATCATTTTTTGTATCATGATTTTAATGTTTGCAGACAGCTTAACCATCATGTATCTTGCTAATAAACAGAGATTCAACTTGATTCTTTCTTGATTTTGGTCTATAAGAAAAGACAAACAAGTATAAATACTCTATTATGGTTGAATTAACTTTTTCAGAGCTAATGAAAATTTTGATAGTTTAAAGTATAGTAAGTACTAATTATTATTCACAGTTGTTAAAATTAACAGTCATACTTAACTCACATTTAGAATTATTTAACTCTGTTGAGTGCTTCAGTCATTGAAATGGTGGGTTATCTGAAACAACCTAAAAATAAAAAATATTTTTGGAGGCTTTACCTGTAAATCCATGCAACTAAAATTAGGTTTTCAAAACTGTCCTAATGAACAAACATTTCACTGGACTTAAGTCAGTCCTCTTCTCAAGGAAGTGAGTATTTAATGTTGTCCAAGGATATCAACAATATACCACTCTGCTTGTTGGTGTACTAAGTGAACTGCTATTTATCCTGCCTGATTTGATTGTTCAGATGCAATCCAATGGTAGGAACTCACCTAAGGATGAATTCACCTCTAGTTAAAAATTTGGATTTGGGGGTGGGGTGGTTTTTTGGTAGAGTGGTTCAATATTAGTTGCGCTCGCACTAGAATGTCCAATATTAGATAATAATAGAGGATCAAACTAACTTCCCCAGACTCCAAAATGGCAAAATAAGGTGTAAGGTATGTAAATGAAACATTATGTTTCAAAATCAGAATTATCCCATCATAAATAAATATTCCTGATCTTAAGTCACTATACCATGTCTAGAATTCCTGACAATTACAATGTTGAAGAGGACTAAAACTAGGTTTTTGAAAAGTCTTTATACCATATATGTCATTTCATACTTCTTTTCACCATATGAGATCTTGACTTGGCAATATATTGTCCACACATGTGAAAGGAAAGGGAAGCCAGAGATCGTCAGTAGTAGACAAAGAACTGAAAGGTTTTATGTATTATAATAAAATCTCTTAGCCTAAGAACACAGCATAATGATTACCATTAACTTATATGTGAGTGAGCACAACTTTTCAGGACGGGTGCTCTATTTCCTGTCCTAGCGTAAAAGATAAAGCATGTTTTATGCTGATATTCTTATAATATGTGTACACTTTTTTTGATAAGCAGATAGTAGATGGTTATGTTTGTGCTTCAGCAATGTCAACTACTGAACAGTGAAGGCCACTTAAGAGCATTTTGCTTGGAAGCAGAAAAATACATTATTTTTTAAAAATAGGTAACAGTGGTTTTGTCTTATCCTTCTGACTTTCTTAAGTAATACAAGAATCCATGGCGTACTCATTATGTTACTTTAAGGAAAAAAAAATAGATGCACACAAAAAAGAGTATTGTTCATTAAACTACATGCTTTTTCTATTTGTAACAAACTAAAGATAGTTTGTTAAACATTAAAAACTTAAAAGACAGACAAAGCAGATTCGTAGATTATGTACTCATTAAAGATGCACCATTTTGTCTACTTTCCCTAGTGAACATTGCAAATGAGCTGAGAATGGTAACATAACCAGCTATCACATTGCAAAGCCATCTGCCTTTCTCTCTTCTGCCTGCCTATATACTCATGTACAGCCTTCCAGTCTCACAGGAAGCACTGGAGCATAGAAGTAGAGCTTCAGTGAGCTGTTTTCCAATTCATTGAGAAGAACTCAGTCAGGATTTCTTCAGCTTTGGCAGTATAAAATTATCATGGCTCTTTGTGCTTTTCCTAAATGTATTTCAATATCTCAGTTATGCAGAAAGTCACTGATGTGAAAATGGAAGAAAGAAAAAAACTCATCAACTCATTAGAATATTGAAGCTCAGGATTTTTTTTTTTTTTTTTTTGTGATATGCACATATGTTTAGTCTGCAAAGTATTACTCAGAACACTGCCCTTCTGTTCTATGTTGATATTTTATAATATTCGGAAACCCTGAATAAAAACTTGCAGATTTCTTTGTCCAAGTGTTTAGATACCAGAGGAGAAGAATTTCTGTAACTTCATTGGCTTCAGCACATGCTGGTCTACTCCAGCTGGAAACCTGACTGAAATATTCCCTCTAAGAATAAAACATCCATCTGTCTTCTTCCATATGGAAACTGAATATGAACTTTTCATAATATTCTGGAAAAAATCCTATATATATTTTTTTTTCACTCCTCTAGTTCCATTTCCAAGGAAACACATGTACAATAACATTTAAAAAAAGAAATCCTGAACCTAAAAATAGAATTGCCAAAATTGTTTTCAGAAACTGTGTTGTCAAGGAATTTTTACAGTTATGATGATTAGATAGTTTTCAGAATATTTTCCCCTTTTCTTATTATTATTTATGATCTATTTAATTTTCTTTGAAATAGGGTACTTAAAGTAGATATTCAGTGCTGAGTCTGTGATTCAGTCTTCAGTCTTTTGAATATAAGACAAGTAAAGCTGACAGTATTAAAAAGCTAAGGTAGTGGATTTTAATGTATTTTTTATTTGAGTTATTAAAATTTACTTCAGTTTCATCCTGAAATCATGATTAATGAATGTGTCAATATAAATCTCAGAAATGTTAGTTTAGAATGTCTGTTGCTTCTCGTCCTTAGAGATGACATTAAAATTTAATTTCAAATTATGATGATAAGACAAATTCATAAAAGCCATTGAAATTACTTAAAGTTCTGAAAACATGGGAGAAATTACTTCTTTAATATTTAAAATTTGTAGTTTCTCATATACTCTATTTCTAAAATAAGAGAGTTAAAGAGAAAGATATTTCCTGTTAAATATATATGGTAAGCCCTAACAAGATAGGTGTCTTAAAATAGCATACTCACTGAAGAGCAATATCACTGTCTTATTCTGACATACTAAGGAAAGTATGAGACTAAATAGACCTTGCTAATTAACAGTGCAAGCATTTTCCACTTTCACGTTACCTTTGGGAGTTACGTGTTCTGTTCAGGAAAACAATGATTCAAGACTTTTTCCATTCCTGTACTCAGTAGATGGTGATTTTTCCTCTTTGTTTACTGTCTTTCAAACAAAATGGGAGAAGTCAACATGAAATACCATCTACAATAACCTTTATTTTCTTAGATTTACAGAACTGAAGTAGAACCTCTATCTACTGCAAGAATACATAAAATATTCTGAGTTTAGGGAGGGGCAGGCAGCAAGAGTAAATCTAGAAAGTTTGGAGATGACCAATACACAGATGAGATGGCAACAGGCATTTAAAATTTCAGAAAGGCGTCCGATCAAATACCTAAACCTCAACTTCCAGCAAAGTGTGAATTCCAACATTCAAAGTATATCAACATTTTTCTTGTCTTTGTCCATGTTTTATTGGTCACTTCACCAGCAAAAGGATGCTCTAGTTAGTCACTACATGCAGCTCAGAGCACATAAGTAAAGGCAGATGACAGACCCCTAACAAGACTGCCGTGGTTTATCATATGGCTATTGACCAAGTGATCTGAAGGGGAATCATACTAGAAAATTATGAACCATTTTATTAAGTATTTTCAAATTACAATCTGTGGCAAGGAAATACTATTCAGTTCATGTACTTTAACCAAATCAGATTTCAAGTACTTTATTGATTTATGAATGACACATAACAGGACCACATGAAACAGGTCATTGTAACCTTAAAAGTCAGAGAACACGAGCAAAGCTGTCTACCATAAACCAGTATGAATAATAGTCACAGGATCATAGGCTAATTCATGCCGGACAGTACTTCAGGAGTTATCTAGACCAAACTTGGCTCAAAGCAGGGTCAGCTATGAGGTCAGACCAGTTTGCACAGCAACTTGTAGACTGGTCTTGAAAACCTTTGGTATTTGCTTTTGTGCTTTACTTATGGGTAATAAGGACACAGTCTTACAAATATTGCATGAAATTCCAATGCCAAAGACTTTCATCAAACTCAAGTCAAAAAGTTGAAGTAGATGTTAACCATGTCTTCACAGAACATTTAATATATATATTTGCTTCAACATGTTTTGTACCTTTGACTTGTTTAAAAATTGTGTCACATCACTCTGACTCTGCCTTGAAATGGTTTTAAATGAATTTTTATGAATCCTGAAACTTCTTCTACTGCTTAGTGGATACAAAAATAGTTGGGAACAGATTCTGAACAGAAACATCCAAATTATGCTATGTTATCAAGGAGGTTGGAGCCAGGTGAGAGTCTAATGTTAGTTAAACAACCAATCAGCTTATTTTCCAGACTTCTTTTTTTCCAAAATTTTGCTGGTTGGCTTAGTATGTCTTTTTTTTTAATCTATTTCGTACTTACCTACCTATTTAAATTAGGATCTAAATATGTGTTATTCTGTTTTCAGAATTTCTTTCTTCCACAAATGAACCTTTAATGTCTCAGTCTTTAAAGAAGTATGTGATAAAAATAATTTAAAGAGGTCTGTGAAAATAATTAGTAGCTTAATTGTTGTTATAAGACATACAACTTGATTTGAGATGATTAGGGGAACTCCTGCCCTCCTGAACTTTCTCAACTGTCCAGCCAGAGCAAGGAGTGCTCTCTCACATAAGGTCATCAGTAGTGATCACAATCTAAATGAGAATCCAAGGCCAGGAATAGAAAATGAGAGTAAGGAGAATGATTTTAACAAAAAATGGGTAAAAATGGTCTCAGATCATATTGTGTTTGTTGGTTTGGGAAACTAATGGACTATAAAAAGACTGGATTTTTTTTTTTTTTTTTCCATTGGATGCCTTAATATAGTGCTGTGGCATAAACTGAGCAAAATATTTGTTGCTAGCCTGGAAGAGTTTCTATGTAGATAGACCATGTTATATTAACACTCACATTGTTGCTTATTTTGTGTTGGGAAAAAAAGGCAAGTATGAATTTGAGAGACATGAGGTATCTTTGTGCTGATAGAGACAATGTGGTAGAATATATCTGGCTTTCATTATGTAAAAACTCCGGAACAACCTTTTAGATAAAGTGTTCCTTTGAAAACCTGTTTTAAGACAGATTTGTCAGTATGCAATGTTTCTATTGTGAAATAACTTTGAGAGTAAAAACATCCAGAGTTTCTGTTGCTTACATATTTAACAGGTTTTCAACGCTACTGTGTGAAATTTGCATCACTTTCAGCTTCATATTTCTAAGGCTCTGAGGATTTCATTAGTCGTTTGTAATTCTTAGTGTTCGGATATGCTTGTAAGGATGATAATTGTTTTGATACTTAGTTGATTTTGAGATCTAGCCAAATATAGTAACTAAATCTTGCAGATTAGTAAAATGTAATAATACTGAACATAGCATGCAGTTGAACTAATACTTCTTTAAAATAAAAACATTGTATTATACCGAAAAGATGAGTGCATTCATGTAATATACCTACATGGTGCTTATGTTATAAATGCTATATGTGTTTACACAGAATGTATGTGCATGTATTGACACATTGCAATTGTTATTTCCTCTCTGCTGCTAGTGGTGGGGCATGTAGACAAGACCGGACAGAATACAGAAGAATGGAAGACCACACTTTCCTGAGGTAATAGTAATTTTTTCTATCTTTCAGTGAGAGAGGATTCTTAGAGTGAGAGTCTTGGGTGTGTTCCTATGAAGTCTAAATAACACCGTGCTTGATTAATTAACTGTACGTGCTAAAAGTTACAAGTGAAGCATTGCTACTCATAATCACCTTTTGAAATGAAATAGTATGCAAGTAACAACAGCAGCAACAACAGAAACACTAGTAACAAACTCTTCTCTTACACACATGTGCATAAAACAAGGGCTGCACCATGATGGTCCCACACAGTCCCAGACAGCTCCACAATGGCCACACTGCAACCACAACCGAGTCTGTCAGTGACACTGGTGGCACTTCTGCCACCTCATATTTAAGAAAGGGCAAAAAGCCACAAAGGAGTGAGGACTGAGGAGAAAAAGTGTGAGAAACACCCCTGCAACACCAAGGTCAATGAAGAAGGAGGAAAAAGAAGTGCTCCAGACACCGGAGCAGATGCAGCCCCGCAGCCTGTGGAGAGACCACAGTGGAACACATACCCACACTGTGGCCTGCAAAAGGACCCAGGCTGGAGAAGGGGAAAAGTGTGAGGATGTAGGAGCAGCAGAGAGGAGTTGTCATATATGGACCACAACCCTCCCACACTCAATCACCCAGTACTCCTGGGCGTCGAGGAGGTAGAAGAGTGGGAAATGAAGGAGTAAAGCTGACCTTGAAAGGGAAGTGGGAGTATTGTAATTTTTGCTTTTCTTTCTCATAATCTTTTGCATTGTTTATTTTTTGAATTGTCAGTAAAGTAAATTAACTTTTCCCAAACCAAGTATATTTTGCCAGTGATGATAATTTTATCTTGACCCGTGAGTTTTACATCATATGTTCTTTTACTGTCCTCTTGGGGAATGAGCGTGAAAGAGCAGCTGGATGGGGCTCTGGCAGCTGGTCAAGGTCAATCCACCATGCTTTGACACAGTGATGTAAATCTAATTATACATTCAGGCCATACAGACACACAGACAAAGGTTTCTGGACCTAGAATCAGAAGTACAATATTAACTACTGGATGTTGTCATTCATCTCCTGAAAACTATTTTCAGAATAATAGCATCCAATAGAACCATTGCATTGGGCTAAGATGGAGAGTAGACATGAGGCAGAAACAAATCACAGAATTTTTTAATCACAAAAAAACCCTGGATATGGAATCAGACTGACACTTGCTCAATTGAATGTATTAATACAGCCCTATTAACTACTCTGAAAAAAACAAAACAAAAACAAAAACAACTTATCCTCCAAAACTCTTTCATGTTTCTTTTCAAACAAACAAATTTAAAAAAAAAAAAAGGTAAGAGAGAGAGATAGAGAGAAGGAAGGAAGGAAGGAAGGAAGGAAGGAAGGAAGGAAGGAAGGAAGGAAGGAAGGAAGGAAGGAAGGAAGGAAGGAAGGAAGGAAGGAAGGAGAGAAAGAAAGAGAGAGAGAAAGAAAGAGAGAAAGAAAGAAAGGAAGAGAGAAAGAAAGGAAGAGAGAAAGGAAGAGAGAAAGAGAGAGAGAAAGAGAAAGAGAGAAAGAGAGAAAGAGAGAAAGAAAGAGAGAAAGAAAGAGAGAAAGAGAGAAAGAGAGAAAGAGAGAAAGAGAGAAAGAGAGAAAGAAAGAGAGAAAGAGAGAAAGAGAGAAAGAGAGAAAGAGAGAAAGAGAGAAAGAGAGAAAGAAAGAAAGAGAGAAAGAAAGAGAGAGAAAGAGAGAAAGAGAGAAAGAGAGAAAGAGAGAAAGAAAGAGAGAAAGAAAGAGAGAAAGAAAGAGAGAAAGAAAGAGAGAAAGAAAGAAGAAAGAAAAGAAAGAAAGAAAAGAAAGAAAGAAAAGAAAGAAAGAAAAGAAAGAAAGAAAGAAAGAAAGAAAGAAAGAAAGAAAGAAAGAAAGAAAGAAAGAAAGAAAGAAAGAAAGAAAGAAAGAAAGAAAGAAAGAAAGAAAAGAAAGAAAGAAAGAAAGAAAGAAAGAAAGAAAGAAAGAAAGAAAGAAAGAAAGAAAGAAAGAAAGAAAGAAAGAAAGAAAGAAAGAAAGAAAAGAAGGGAATCCCAAAGCCAAAAACAAAAAGCAAAAAACCAACACCAACACCTTATTAGAAGTATCAGATGCTATCTTCTTGCAAAATTTTCTATTGGTACATTGCCTGCAAACAGCAGGGCTAGTAAGAGTCACCATTCAGTGCTTTGTATATCCCCATAAAATATGATCAGCTAGTCACAACACCTGAGTATTAATAAACAGATACATTACTAGTGCTTACATCAGATATGTGTAGAAAAAAAACCAACAACTCACTAACAGTGATTATCCTCCATGGGTGGCTTAATGTACATGAAATATTTCATTACTATTATGAGTAATCTATTCATTATGTTACTAGTTAAACTTCATCAAATGTAAAGCTATGCCTCACAGGGGATTTGGGTCATCATTATATGTTTGTGAAAAATAGGAAATTATATTAAAGCCCTGGAAACTTTGAAAGCATTTCTTCATTTGTTAAATTTTCTTCTTCATAAATCATACTTTACTCAGTGCGGTTCATAGAAAGAACAATTACCAATAGCTCAAAAAAAACAAATTATACAAATAGAGCCCTTATTACTGAGCAACAATTCAGCTGTTAAGCAATGCATTCTTCTGTGTTCTTTTTATTCTGTATCATCAATGGCTTTGTGGATAAAAAGCAACTACAAACTTTGCAGTCTTCAGCTTTAACTTTTATATAAACTTTTATATATCAACTTTTATATATAAGCTTCTTATATAACTTTTATGTAAACATAAACACCACCATACTGCATAGCAAGGGAATTAAAATTTTGGTGTTGATTTTGCCAAATAACTAACCACAATGCTGTTATTGCAAACTCCAAATGACCCATTTTAAGTATCAATCACATAGTGAGCTCAATAGCATTTAAATACATTAGGAGTTTTTTTATATAGTAAATCTCAAAGAATCATATGTGAATGAACTGGAAGTAAAAAATCCATCATATTCTACTATTTCTTTTCTGATCCATGTTACTCCATGCAGATTTTAAACAAACAAGCAATATGATTTGGAGCAAACTTAGGTGTCATTATTCTGAAAGTATCATTACCCAGTCCAGTGTACATCTTTGTGTCTTTAGGGCACTTTATAAGCTACATCTTATTTTGTAACTGGATGTGCCTGAAGATAGAACTATATACAGAAAAGCGTGTTGGAATAGCACTGGTCCACATGTGATAGGTGCAACCATATAGCTCCTAGGTAAAAAACCTGAGCAAATGAAGGTTTCTGTGCAACCTTTACCTTTCTGTGGTCAGAAAAATAAAATGTTTTTTGATCAAGTGCATAGATGCTACATTTTTTTAAAATATTGTTTTTTCTACATTACCTGTAACAGAAACAGGCACATGTATGTCTATAAAATACAGCTAGATAGCTGAATGTACTGGTTTATCATTTTGGCTGTAAGATATATTGCACCTTCACAAAGCCCTGCCAGCCTTCATGTTTAACTGGAGTTCATAAACAGGTTAAGGGTGACTTCATTTGCTCACTCACAGCAAGAGAACATCACGTAACCTTTAAGAACCTGTCCAAATGGAAACGTCTTAGAATAAGGAAAGTAATTACTTTTAGAGTGACTACCAGTCCACCAACAATGACACAGCTTAGGTGCTGCCCAACTCCACCAAACCTAAGAAAAGGAGGGCTCCAAATGCTAGTGTGGACAGTCCAGCGGATATTTGTCACAGGAATTCAACCAGGTTTGGAAAGTGATCCAGTCACTCAGTTTACTAGAAACACAGAATGGAATATCAATGTGGTAGTTTGTTAGCGACACGAAGACAAAAAAGAACAACAGTACATCATGAGGTCAATCTGAAATGTAGACTAATATTTGAATCATGCGATTTTTTTTTTTTTTTTTTTTTCTGTTTGGAAATGATCAAGTTTATTGAGACAAAGAGGAATGTAGATAGTACTGACTTGCTGGTGTTACAGTGACATGTTCACTGACACAAGGGCACCGTGGAACTTACTAGAATTTGCTACAGAGTGGCATTCTTTGTAAATAAAATAATGTTTTTATATTTCTGGATTGTATAAAACTCTGTGGTTTACCAATAAACAGCCAGGTTTTTTGATACTCATAACTTTCTATCAAGTAAGCATGTCTCCTCAGTTTTCATGTCTTATTTCTAGAATACCAGAAATGCTCAGTCCTTTTCATATTAACTTTTACCATCTAGTTTATAATTTCTTTATGGAACGAAGCATAACATGGGAAATTAAATGTACATTTGTGATGAGTAGAATGATAATAGTTTCTCGGAAACACAGAAATATTCAGGATATATATTCAGTTTTCCCTTTTCTGGCTTATATGGGCTAGGTAAACTTGCCTGCTTCAAAAACAAAAATAGTAAACTAACTACCATGGATTATCTTCATACTCATATTTCCCGGTTTTACAGTTTTCAGTAAAGAGGATATTCTCATTACTGAAACAGCTATTTTTTCTAAGGTAGCAAGGAACTTGCTTGCTGTCTGGACTATGTGCAGGGTTACAGATCATTTTTATGCAGCATTTCTGGTTGTGAAGTTTTACACAATTATGTAATAATTTAACTTGCAAGGTGCCTTTGCATGTGAAAATATCCGACCACCTACTTAAAGCAGGGACAGCTTAGTCAATTTGCTCAGGGTTTGGTCCAGTATAATTTTTAATATCTCTAAAAATAGCAATTAGTTTTTTGGTAAACAGTTCCAATTTTTGACCACTCTCATGATCAAAATATTTTTCCTTATAGGTAGCCCAGATTTTTTGTTGCCAGTTGTGTCTCTTGCCTCTTGCACTAGCTCAGGAAGTCTCTGAGAAGGGTCCTTCTGAATAGAAATTACAGAATTTCAAAAATGTCTAGGCTGGAAGGGACCTCTGGAGATAATCTGATCCAAACCACTGGAAGCAGGACCTTAGGTTAGGTTATCCAGTGCCTTGTAGAGCCAAATTTGGATTGTTTCCGGTGATGGAAAATCCAACAGATCTCCGGGCAACCTCTTCCCTTATCATTCTCTATAGTGAGACAGAACTACTCCTAAAGAAACTTTTGCCCATTACCTATTTCCTGTCTTTCTAAATGGTATCTTTTGCCTCCAGCATGTTGAACAGCTGCCTCAGTTTGCCTGTGAATTTACCAAGTACTCTCCATTCTGTTATCCGGGTCATTAATAAAGGTGACACATAATATTTGCCCCAGTATTTGTCTCTGAGGGACCTTTACTAGAAATCAGCTGCCAACTAAATTTTGTACCATTTGTCACAACCCTTTGAGTTCAACAGTCCAATCAATTTTCTGATGACCTTACCCATCTACTTAGCTGATCCACCTTTCAATAATTTGGATATAAAGATACTATAGGGACTATGTTAAGTTCTTGCTAAAGACAAGTTAATGAGATCCACTGCTCTCTCTGCAGTGTGTCATTGTCCCATGACATTGTCCCATGTGCACAAAGCACTTTCTAGGGCCTTCAAATACCAATCTAGAACTACACTTAGTTATCCCATTCATCTTTGTTAAAAAAAAAAGAAATCCTGAAATTATTCAGAGCATCAGATCAAGATTCATTTCCCAATGTTTAACGAGATGATGCTAAATTTAGTAACACTGAGAAATATGAGAAGCTGTAGTTAAAACACGTGTAGCAAGGTAAATTAGATATTAAGCCTAGAAAGATGGACTACAGATTTTATGATCCTAATGTCTTTCGAGAATTCCAGCTCTGACATAAGAAATGCCTTTTTCCTTCATTTTTGTGCCTTTGATGTTTCATCAATCCTTAATGAAGATCAAACCAAATCCTTGCAGTGTCCATGTTAAAAATTGCTTCTGTTGATCATATCCAAATACCAGAAATAGACTTTTTACTTTGTTGAACAAACTTGTGGTACAAGCTGTTACTAAGTGTGAATGAGAATAGCTAAATCACAGAATCACAGAATGGCTGAAGTTGGAAGGGTCCTCTGGAGATCTTCTAGACCAACCCACCTGCCAAAGTAGGGTCACCAGAACAGATCACACAGGAATGTGTCGAGGCAGGTTTGAATGTCTCCAGGGGAGACTCCAAAACCTCTCTGGGCAGCCTGTTCCAGGACTCTGGCAACTCACAGCAAAGAAATTTCTCCTCATATTAAGATGGAACCTCCTGTGCTTCAGCCTCCACCCATTGCCCCTCCTGCTGTTGTTGGGCACCACTGAAAGGAGTCTGGTCCCATCCTCTTGACATCCACCCTTGAGATATTTATAAACAGCTTCTCTTCTCCAGGCTGAACAGACCCAGCTCTCTCAGTCTCTCTTCATAAGAAAGATGCTCCAGGCCCCTAATCATCTTTGTAACCCCTTCTGGACTCCCTCCAGTAATTCCTTGGCTCTCTTGAACTGAGGAGTCCAGAACTGGACCCAGAACTTCAGATGCAGCTTCACCAGGTCAGAGTAGAGGAGAAGGGTTCACCTCACTCGACCTACTGGTCACACTTTTCTTAATGTACACCAGGATACCATTGGCCTTCTTGGTCACAAGAGCACATTGGTCAACCTGTTGTCAACCAGATCTCCCAAGTCCTTCTCTGCAGAGATGCTTTCCAGCAGGTCACCCCAACCTGTACTGGTGCCTGGGGTTATTCCTGCCCAGGTACAGGACCCTACACTTGCCCTTGTTGAACTTCATCAGGTTCTTCTCTACCCAGTCCAGCCTGTCCAGGTCTTGCTGAATGGCTGCGCAGTCTCTGGTGTGTCAGCCCTGCCTCCCAGTTTGGTGTCATCAGCAAATTTGCTGAGGATGCACTCAGTCTCTTCCTCCAGGTCATTGTTGAACAGGTTGAACAGGACTGCACAGAACACTTACCCCTGGGGAGCCCCAGGAACAACAAACCTCCAACCAGACTTTGCACCATTGTTCACAACCCTCTGAACTCTGCCATCTACCCAGTTCATGATCCATCTCACTGTGTATTCATCCATCCCACACTTTCTGAGCTTGTCTATGAGGAGGTTGTGAGAGATGGTGTCAAAAGGCTTGCTGAAGTCGAGGTAGACAGTGTCCACTGCTCTTCCCTCATTTGCCCAGCCAGTCATACTGTCATAGGCTATCAGGTTGGTCAAACATTATTTCCCTTTGGTGAACCCATGTTGACTACTCCTGATAACCTTCTTTTCATTCACGTGCTTGGAGATGACATCCAGAATAAGTTGTTCCATCACCTTTCCAGGGATGGAGTTGAGGCTGACTGGCCTGTATTTTCCTGGGTCCTCCTTGCCCTTTTTGAGGAGTGGATATTTGGTCACAGAATTTTCAATCCCATTACATAAGTGCCAAGAAACATTTACTGAACCATTGTATAGTAGTGTGAAAAAGTATATGAGTGGTAAATTCATCTTACTGAGATCTTTAAATATAATCACTATGGAAAAAATATTCTAGTTTTATGCAGAAACATACTTTACAGTGTGGCATACATCTGCCAGGTTTCATCCAAGAATAAGAAGGATAGAAATAGAAAAGGTATTTTCTAACTCAAAGCCGTGCTATATCATCATTAGCATAATCATCTCAGCAAGCAATCTTCTACTTGGGTAATCCATTTAATTTTTAATCACTCTCACTTTCATAGCAACAAGAAAAAACTGAGCAAATGTGTTGACTTTTCTCAACTCTTGCCTTTTATTTATTCTTGTAGCTTAGTCATACAATAAAGTAGCAGGATGCCTGTATGCCTGAAGGTTTGTTAGTGCAGTTCATTCTGTTACCCTATCAGCTTTATATAGGAATAAGTAAATGTGTTATTTGCTTTCTAAATAAGATCCATTATAAGTGGCATCACCTCTTTGTTATGGTTCTAATTAATTTCATGGATGTGTCAGATCTCATCATTGTTTAAAGTCCCATGACATTCAACCTTTTTCCAATCAATCTGCACAAAACTAGTACCTTTCCTTACAATTTCCCATCAAATGACAAAGATTAATGATTTATCCATCTGTAATTTTGATCCTCAGTGTTGTTTAAACTCTTCAGTAGGCCATGTGGCATAGGACAATAGAATAGGGTGGATGTAGGGTCAGCTGGTTCTACAATGCCCAACTAAAATGAAAATTGATTACTAAAGTAATATAAAGAGATTCAATTACAACATGTCTGTTCAACAAAATGTATGACATGTATCAGTAAAATTTGTACATGGAAGCTACTCAGAAGCAAAGAAAAACTGTGCTTCTAACTTCATTTGAGCATGCACACATATTCACACAGAGCACAAGTGAGTTACCTGCATCTTGAAAACGCATTTCTAAAAATTGAAGGTGTTTGAACAGGGGCTGTGGCTCACATTTACTCTCTCTAATGCCACACCTCAAAATCTGTAAGCTTATTTCTTTAACAGGCCTTGGTTCCTAGTAAAGGCCATGAAACCTGTTTTCCCAGGCTGGCAGGTAATGATTATGTGGGTTTATGGTGGAGTTAATACTAATAAAATTACTGATTTATTCCAATATGTTTATTACTGGTCAACTCCAGACCAGAGCAGGAGGATGACTGTGAGTTAAATGGTCATTCCTAGGCATGATCTCTCTGTTAGGTAAGTTAAAGAAACAACATGGGAAACCAATTTATTCACACTTTTCTTCCATTCTCTTATTGATACAGATTTTCTGTAGATACAAGCACATAATATTTTAGAACTCTGTGCACAAATTAAAAGAGCTTTTCCATTACTTGAATCTATCTGCCAGTCTCTGTCTTCTGAGACTTATCCCCAATTTCCATTAGCATCAACAGCAGTTACATGTAAGTTTTAGGTGGCAGAGCTGGTCCTCTGACTGAGAAGTACTCACTGTGAGTGCTCCCATTTGAATGAAAAAGGAACAAAATGCCAGTTGATTTGTATGAGATGGGAGCTGTTACTTCAATGTTGAGTAAAGATCCCATATAAATACTCTTTGTATTGTTCCAGAGGATGTGCTGAAATATTTCCCAAATCCACTCATTACCAATGAATATTCAAAGAACACTAATGTAACAGGTACTCTCTGAGAACATTTTCAGATGAGTGAGAAATTATTGACGTATGTTCCTGTGATCATAGATTTGGAAAACTGTTCTATTTCATGGACCATCTTAAGCTACAAAATCCAGAGCACAGTGCTTTGAATATCTTCAAAGTAAGTTCAAACACATTTAAAACAATGACCTATCATAACTGTCATACATTTTTTTTTCTTTTTTATAAGTAGTTTTAGGGGGCTTAGAAGTAGTTGAATATGTTAAAATTAATGTAAATATCTGATTTAGAAAATAAAAATATATTTCAAGCATTGAAGCTTATTGAAAAAATGACAAACTTTTTCAAGTTTTATCAGAAGATCTTGGAGAACTAGCCAGTTCAAGTTCATTGGTTTGGTAGTACACTGTACTCGATAGTTAGCTGCGTTTTAGTTATTGAAATAAATTAAAAGGTGGTTTGGGTGTATTTGGCAAGGTGTTGGCAGGGGGGACTTCAGGGACCTCTGTGAGAGAAGATCAGGAGCTGCCCTGTGCCAGGCAGAGCTGATTCCACCTGGTTACAGATGGTTCTACAATGATGCCACAAAAGCCACAGCTGAGTCTGTCAATGACCCTGTTGGCACCTCTGTGGAACAAAAGGACGAAGTGCTGAACAGGCAGAGGGGTGAGGAGGAAAAGTGTGAAGAACAGCCCTGGAACACCAAGGTGAGAGAAGAAAGAGGAGAAAGCAGTGCTGCAGGTATTGGAGTAGGGATGTCCCTGTAGCCTGTGGAGAGATCATGCTCAAAACAAATGCCACACTTCAGCCTGTGGAAGCAGGAGAAAATGTGAGGATGAAGGAACTGTTATGGACTGATCACAAGTTGCATTCCACATCCTGCCCCACACCACTTATTGCGGGGAGAAGTTACTGGAGTGGAGAGTGAAGGCTCCTGGAAAAGAATATGGAACAAAACATTGCTTTAATTTTTGTTTCTGTTTCTCACTATTGCCTCTAAAAAACAATGACCAAAAAAAACCCAGCAAAACACAATAAAACAAAGCAAAACAAAAACAAACAACCAAAAAACAAAGAGGAAATAAAATTAACTTTCCCCAAGTCTTGTCTGTTTTCCGTGTCATGGTAATCAGCAAGTGATCGCACTGTCTTTTTCTCAACTTCACTGTTTATTTCACCCGCTTTTTCCCCTCATCCTCTTGAGAAGAAGGACTGAGGAAGCAGCTGGGTGGGCATCTGGCAACTGGTGAAGGTCCACTTACTATACAAAGAAAAACAAGTTTTAACCTGATGCAGAAGCACATTTGCTGGAAAGCAAATTGTATTTTTACACTTAAAGGCAAAAAAACAATTCATAAAACAATGACAGTAATTAAATACTACTGTAATTTGCTTTTATAATCTAATTAAATATTAGATTAATAACTTATATAAGTAAATGGAAAAGTAAAAAGAAAAAACAGAAGAAGAAAAGAAAATTTAAAAAAAAACTAAAATGCACCATAACAGAAGATGGGGGATTTTTTATGGCAACCTGTATACATCCAACAAGAAAGCTGAGCAGAAACCACAAGTATCCACATATTACTGTAAAGACAAAGGTAAGGCTGAACTTCTTCCAGAAGAAGTGCTTTCTGCATCTTGTCTTGAGTTCTATTTCTTTTGGCATGTGCAAATTTTTCTACTACCTTTCTTTATACTTCGAGTATTTTGAAGCCTGCAGCACAACTCCCACGGTGCAGCAGTTTTCACAGAAGTTCTCACAGAACTATGTGCAGAAGAGGGCCTCATATAAATTTGTGCCACAGTAACAGACCCGGATAGCATAGTACAGAGCAAATTCCCCAGCAAAGGCTGGAGCAGCTCTCCTTGCCAGGGTGCAGGCTTTGACATAAACTGAGCTCCAAAACTCATCCAGCCATCTGACTTTTCTTCCATGTGGGCACAAAGGCTACCACCGAGGAAACCTGGACATGATGAGAAGTGACTACTGTTGGAGAATGGCTTGGAAATGGGGGACATGGATCTGCGGACCGGTTGTACGAGCAGAGCCCATTCTGAAGACTTTAGCACAAGTAGCAAGACTAGGCTGCAGTGGGAACTGCTGATTGTTTCAGTAAAATCAGTAAGGTCACTGAGACCTTGGCAGAGTTTCACAAACAGCTTTCAACAGCACTACAATGTAGAATAAGCATAGCTAGCAGCTGCAAGTAGGAAGACCATGCAAATGCACTGTTAGAGCTTAAGCCAATTAGTAGGTGACAGGTATGCATAATTATCGTGAACTGTATAAGTATATGCTATTCGGGCTAATAAATTGAACTATGCTTTATCACTCATATTGAGTCGACCTGCGTGTTCCTCTGCCACTCAAAGACTACAAAGCTCTGAGGGTATTAGCAAAGGGCATGGGGGACCATACAGTGTCCTCTTCAATCCTGCCAGTGAGGGGAAAGGGAGTAACAAGAATGGAACTAATAGGATAAGTCAATAATTTGCTATGGAAAGATGTTGGTGACAGGATTTTCCATTCAAACCATTTTCTGCTTGGGAGGGATAGGATCCACCTCACTAACCATGACCTCAAAAACAGAGCTTTAAACTAAGAATGATGGGGGAAAGAGGGAGTAACTAATAGCCCTATGAGGCAGTGATGTACAGGGGTGATGAACAAAGGACATGGGGTGATGTGATAGATGTGGGTGTCAATGTCTTCTCCCAAGTATCAGGTGACAGAACAAGAGAAAATGGGCTCAAGTTGTGTCAGAGGAGGTTTAGATTGGATATTAGGAAAAAAATTTTCACCGGAAGGCTTATCAAGCACTGGAACATGCTACCCAGGGAAGTGGCTATGTCATCATCCCTGAGGGTTTTTAAAAGATATGTAGATGAGGTGCTTGTGGTTTAGTGGTGGACTTGACAGTGCTAGGTTTACAGTTAGACTTAATGATCTAAAGGACTTAAAGTGCCTCTGAAGGACTTAAAGTGATCTTAAAGTGCCTGTATATTATTGTGCAGAGGGTCATACTGCCATCCAGAGGGACCTGAACAGCCTGTAGAAATGAGCCAACAGGAATATTATGAAGTTCAGGGAAGGGAAACCCATAGCCCTGCACTTGGGGAGCAACAACCCCAGGCACCTGTATATGCTGGGTGCTGACCAGTAGGAAAGAAGCTTGGCAGAAAAGGACCTGTGGACCTTGATGGACATGAAGTTGAAAATGAGCCAACAATATGCTCTTGCAGCAAAGGCAGCTAACCATATCCTGGACTGCATTCAGCAAAGTATTGCCAGCAAGTCAAGGGAAGTCCTCAGCACTGGTGAGGACACTCCTGGAGAGTTGCATCCAGTTCTGGCTTCCGCAGTACAAGAGACAACATCTCTCCTGTGAGAGAAGGCTGAGAGAGCTGGGACTGTTCAGCCTGAAGAAGAGAAGGCTCAGAGAGATCTTACCAATGTATATAAATACTTGAAGGGAGGGTGCGAATAGGGTGCAATAAGCAAAAACTGAAACACAACTGAGGTTCCCTCTTATCATCAGGAAACACTTATTTACTGTGAGGTTGAGTCAGCACAAGTTGCTCAGAGAGTTTGTGGAGTCTCTCACATTGGAGGTATTAAAAAGCCATCTGGACTTGTTCCTGGGCACCCAGCTGTAGGTGGTCCTGCTTGAGCAGCCGAGTTGAACAAGAGCATGAGATGATTTATTTGAGACCTATCTTATATTTTCATGGTGTCCAAATACAAGCAGAATTTCATTGGCTTTCAAAGAGGGGTGTTGACCTCATAAAATCAGGTAAGTACTTTTCACTCAGAATAAAATCTCAGAATAATTGAGAAGGCTTTCTCAATATTTACTCTCATAGAAGTCAATGTGTTATAGAAAGAGATCCTGTGATGGGCTTAGAAATGCTTAAAATTTCCTGTGAGAGATTGTAATAAGCCTACAGAATCACTTTGTCCTTCCCTCTGTATTCCTTCCCGAGAAAGCATGGCACTTGTGCTCTCTACTCTGAGTTTTAGCACCTGCAGAATCTACCCAGATTTGCTTTAGATGTGCTGAAAGTTCAATTGTTGGAAGCTCTCAGTGCAGTGAGCCACTACACACCCTTTATTACTGATCAGGCTGTCATGATGACTGCTAGGCCTCTCAGTGCAGAGATGTTTCTTACTAATCCATGGTGCTGCAACCCTTCTCCAGGATGACTTACTACCACAGCAATTTCAGACTTTTTAAACCAATTGTATTAAACTCAATACTGTATTAAAGGGAGTGCAAGAATATAAGTTTCTTCAGTCAAAATCATTTATTAATTAAAAAATAAATAAAAACATGATAAAATATGTTTCTCATAGTTGTAAACTTGAAATGGAGGTGTAATGATCTTAGGATAGCTAAGGAAACCTCAACAGTATGCACTACTCAGCTAGTACTAGCTTATTGTCTTATTCATTAAACTTCAAAAAAACCTACATTGCATCAAGATACAAAAGGTAGGTGAATATGAAATGCACAGGCAATTTATATAGTCAGCTCCACAGGTTTCTACAGCAGAGAAGTAGCTGTCATTAAATATGTTTGAAAGTCTGAAGAATAAATGAAAGGAAATCAGTTTTAAATTAAGTGTGGGTCATAACTGGATCTGTCAGTGCTTATTAATTTAATGTAAGTTAAATTTAAGACAGTGCTTATGAATTTTAAGCAATTTTATGTCAGAATGTTATTTGGTATAGATTGATCCTCAGTGAAACTGTTATTCTGGACTGATATTCACCACCCCCAAAAAAAGAATCTTCCGACATTGAGTTCTTCAGCACCTATTGAAAAAGGGCATTTAGATACAAACTAAAACTTGACTACAGTGAGGCTGATTCTCATGTTTTTGAAATGTGGCTTGGCGAGAGTTATATATTGTCTGACAGACTCTCTAACATTCATCATGCAAAACTGATAGCATTTTTTTAAAGGCTCAGCTCTGTTTAGGTGCTTACATTTAAGATCATTGTCAGTAATTGACAGTTCTCTTTGGGACTCTTAGATCCTATGTTCTATAAGTAATTCAACACTCAACATCTGATATTTCCAAGAAATCTGATTAAATTGTCTATTGCCTAATTAAGAGTTAAATTCTGTTGGTCCTTTGAATGTGTTCTAGTTGCTTATCTGTCTTCTAATGCACAGAAGAATGAGGTTATGTTAGTTCATTGTTACTTGTTCTCCTAATCCTTATTTTACATGAAGCTTGGATTTTTCACAGAGGTCTTTTGCTGGCATGGGAGTTTGATGACCTTGCCTTGACCAAGAGCTGAGTGTAATGCAAACTGTCATGAGTATAATAACCAAAGGCCAAAACGACAATGTGAACAGGATCAGACTGTGAGCCATGGTCTGAGCCATGGACCAGCATGTCACAGGAGACCATTACCTGAAGTTGCTGGAAAGATGCACCAGGATGTCAACATGGTCTGTTCACACTGGCACCTTGGGCTGGCACCTGTGAAGGTCTTTAGACACAGAGATTGTGGAACTGTTGGTATGCAGCTTTCAGACTCCACATGGAAGCTAATGCCCAAGGCGGCACCACTACATGTGAGACATGAACCATCCCCTATGGGCTGACAGAGACTGCTTGGAGGAAAGTCACCTTCCTCTGTCTCAGCTACGTCATCTCACAGAAATGGTAACTCAGGCAGGTTCTTGTATGTGTGTGTTAGCAGGCAGGTGTGACTGAAGTATTCCTTCAACACAGCCTATTCTGTAATCAGTCTACTAATAAATTGAGCTTAGGAGGCTAATGGTTTTGATGTTCCATTTCTTTCCGTGACATTTGCCAAGGTAGAATTGAAAAAGTGTTTTGGCAATCCTGAGAGATTGTATATAGTTCTTCTTATTGCTATTAGACCATTTAGCCACATTATTACTGAATGATAATGTGGTAGAAATTAAGCAACACCCTGCTTGGAAGATGAAGTTCTCCTCTCTTTTCTAAAGGAATGACTGTTTTGAGAGAACACTTTCCTCAAATATTCAGATCACTTGTTTCTTCCCTGAAAAGGTTCTTTGTATGTTTTTGGTGGATAAGGATACCTTTTGAGAAGTGTTTGGATTTTTTAGTACTCCTTTCCCTTTTCATAGCTCTTCTGCAGTAATGCTTGCAGTATCAGTTCACTGCATATGTCATGAACGTTAAATTCTGTAAGAAAGGAGGTGCTTCTTCTTCCTTTTTTTTTTTTTTGTGATGACTGTCACTCCTAGTGAATGACTTCACATGAGGTGTTGTAGTAACTTTTTACAATTTTTTCTGTGAATACTGTTAGTATGTTTTCTATCTACTCTTTGAACAAGCTACTTTTTAAGTATAGTATGTTTTCTCCTTAAGCTCTAAAGTAAGTTCTAGACATAATTCTTTTCTTCTGGTCAGCTACTCAAACATTCCCACCTAATCCTTTTACAAACTTCTCTAACTTGTACTAACTGGACACCCATGTTCTTCAAGGCAGATGTCTCGGGTACTGAAATATGATAAATCAATAATGAATGAATTTTGTGAATATTTGGGTTTCACATAAGAATTTTCATTGAGGAAATATTAAGCAATGATGTTGACAGCACAACTGAGAAGAGGTTGCATGATGACAATAAGTAGTCTTTGCATCAGTTTCCTGACATGGTTTTAAAAGGTAAAATGGAGCACAAAATTCTGTCATTTCAGATATTTGTTAGCAACATACAGGTGAAAAATCCGTATTATTTCCCTGATAGGTGAAGACATTTTTTGCAATCAATGTAACAAAAATTTTCATCTCTATAATAAATTTCTTCACGAGTGTTATGAGTGTGAGGCTAGATGAGGAAGACATTAGAAGAAGAGGCATGAATTCTGAACCCTCAAAATAAAGACCAAGGCACTTTCAAAAAATAAAAGTATTTCAAAATCTTTAGTTTAACCAAGGAAAATAAACAGCAAGTTAGCAGATATAATATTATATATCAACCTAAAATATCAGTGGAAGCCATTCAAGAAAAGGGTTGAGAATTATGATGTAAGAATCAAACTTGTGCATACAAACGAGTGGATGCAAACCAACTTCCGTCTGTTCCCAGAGCATTCAGCTTTGAAAGGCAGAGCCATTTTCAGTGAGATGTGGAAATGAAGAGGCGTTACATTCCATTCTTTTGGGTTCTAAATTATAATGACATAAATTCAGGAGTAATTGAGTTTTCCATCACACTAATTAAAACTTGAAATATAGATTAAATTAAAGAAATCAGAATCTTTAGGGACCTGCAAGTTTGTTATGTGTAACATTTATAATCCAGTTCATGTAAGTAGGGTCAATTAAAGTTTCTCAGCAATGTGTCTTTGTTCTTGTGCTCTCTCTCTGCAGGATTTTATGACTTAGGAAATATTGAGGCTGGCACATTTGGCATTGGATTCTTTACAATTTAGAGACATTAATTTGTTTGCTACTCCCACAACATTTGGGGGGAGTTTATTTGTGCCATTGTAGAATAAATGCAACTGTTTTGAGGCACAGTAATTCCTGGAGATGTGAAATGAGAGATAAGTTTGTAAACTGAAACCTGATGTGAATGAACGGTTCACAGACATTAATTTAATGAACCTTCCATCATAACTCTTCCTCTATAGTTGGAAAGAGGAAGAGAAGGGAGGAAAGTAACCTTTGTAAATACAGTTTAACAGGGTAAATTCAGCTCCTTCTCTGAATTACCTTGGTGAAGTCAAGCTGTCCCTGCAGACAACAGCAGGATCCTGTACATCAGGCATGTCAAACTCATTTTCACCGGGGGTCACATCAGCCACATGGTTGCCTTTGAAGGGCCGAATGTAATTTTAGGCATGTATAAACGTAACTACTGCTGTAGGAATTACGTTTGGCCCTTTGAAGGCAACCGCGAGGCTGATGTGGCCCCCAGTGAAAATTGACAGCCCTGTGTGGCAGGATGCAAACCCCCCTCTCTCTGCCTCCCTCCTTCGATACAGAAGGAGTAGACACATCTTCCTCTCTCTCTACTTTTGAGGTTAACAGTTTCTTTTGTTTGGCCCCAGAGCCCCCTGGCTAGGGCTGTTAGGAGAAGGGAGTGCCGAGGCACCAGGGAGCCGCTGGGCGTCCACGACCAGTGTGGAGGATGTTTGGAAGCTTCAGAGGCACCCACAGCCAGGGTGGGGGTGCAGAGAAGCTTCAGGCTATAAAAAATGGGATTCTCGTCGAGACTCTGCCCTTTGTCACAGATCTCTTGGAGCACAAGCTAGATGTTGCCGCCAAGAGCCCACCCTGGGACGGAGGTTCCACTTGCCTTGCCGCCACATGTGTGCGTAAAATTAATCCTCACAGGATTGCAAGTGTATCTACTTTCCGTGCGTATTTGCACGCGTATTTTCCGTGCTCAATACAAGCACATGTAAAATTAACCCTCGCAGGTTTGCAAGTGTATCTACTTTCCATGCACATTTGCACGCATACTTTCTGTGCTCAATACGAGCACATGAATAAATTATTTCCTAGCATAATCGCGAGTGTATTTTCCTCCCATGCTTCCACAAAAGCACATGTAATTTTCCATGCACATTTGCACGCGTACCTTCTGTGCTCAATATGAGCATGTGTATAAATTATTTCCTCGCACAATCACAAGTGTATTTTCCTCCTGTGCTTTCACATAAGCGCGTGTAGTATTCTGTGCACATTTGCATGTGTATTTCTCCTCACAGGATTGTGAGTGTATTATAAATTTACCTTCACAGGATTGCAAGTGTACACTTTCCGTACTCAATACAAGTATGCGTATCCCTTTAAAATAATCCCACACCATGTTCAGGCAAGTGTGGACTCTTCCCGGACTCAGGGGCGGTTCCGGCATTGTTTTGGTGAAGCCACATCCATGCACACTGCGGAACTCCTGTTGCATTAGTTCCTACCCCTTAATAATTTTCCTCAACTGATACCCGAACCTGTATTCAAGTCACTTTTTGAAGTGCTAAAACCCTGTTTTTCATCGGTTTAATAAAAGTTGTTTTGGACCCTGTTGTCCCTTAAACTAACCTTGGGGTGCCTCCGTGACACTCTGCTATAGAGATTGACATAGCTAAGCTGGAGTTACTAGACATTTTGAATAGTTACTTCCCTCAACATCACTTATCATCCTTATCAATCTTGGCCATTTAAAAATATTTGTATGGTTGTGCTAGTTAATTAAGAGAGAATTTTTAATTGTTCATACTGCTACAGTAATATATGTACATGTGTTACAGATGATATAGTAACATCCATAACATATCTATAAGTCAGAGTGATAGGATGTTCAGAATACACCTACATTTTGAGGAAAGTATTATTTGAGTACGAAGTTGTATAAGAATATATATACCATAAGAATCTATACAGCACATCCAGCAGATATGTTTGCATGAGCAGTAATTGTTTTAATATTTTCCTGTAATAATCACCCAAATATTTTAAATATGCATAAAATACATAAAATATAAAACTAAAAGATAAAATTTCTGATATATTCTCCACACATTTCTTCAGTCCTTCTGAAAATTATTTCCCAAACCATTTTGATTGTTATCCATGTGCACCTTCTGCAAAGAACTGATAAGTGATGGAGTGACCTAATAGCCTGTTAATGAGCCCTTCCCCCAGTGGAACTTCGAGTCTTATTCAGAAGGGTCACTGCCAGCCAAGAATTGAATTATTAAGTATGGTAATTAACCCAGCCAAAGGCACCTACTTTTAAACATTTTGAACTTGGAGATTGCCACATAGACTTGAATAAATTGTACGTCATTCCTAGTTTGCAGTGGAAGATTAATTATTAATTAATTATTATGGGATAGTAGGATATTTCATTTAGACTATGAGTTGATACTTTGGTATTTTCAATAACTCCAATAAACTTTTCTATTTTTCATTTATTAACCAAAGAAAGAGAAGAGTAAGTTGGATTTTTTTTTCAGTCTTTCCTTGAGCAATATATTCTAAACAGTTCTTGTTATCTGAAAATGTTCAAATTGAAATTTAGCATGTGTAGTTGTTTGGGTGTGCATACATTTTTCAGATTTACCAACATCCTGTGTTTCATGGAAGAAGCAATAATTATACATCAGATGCTTAATTTCCTTAGATTTTTGGTCTAGTTTGTAATTCCCAAAGTAGTTGAAAGCAAAGTTTCAGTTTTCTCACCCCTGCTGCTGTTCTCCAGGATCTGTAAATCCTGAAAGAATTAAGAGCATTTGGATATTTATTAATTGTTAATTCTGGAAGATGTGCTTTCCGTCTAGAAATAAATTCTTGAGTCTACTGATGCATGCAGTTATGTTCTCTTCTTTGTGAGCTCAATCTATTTTGTACATGTCTAGCAATTAATTAATTCATTTGGACAATTTAAGAAATTCCAGAGGAAGAATATTAGGGATTTTGAAGAACATATTCCATTAACTGTTGTATAGGACACTAATTTCCTTGGGGTTCTTATGAAGATTAATTAGTTAATGTGCTTTGGAGATCTACAGTTGCTATTTAAATACTGACTTCTAATTATTACTACATTTCGATAAAATATTATTGGCAAATGTATGCTTTCACCTGTATTTTCTTTCGTTTTAGTTAGACTTCCAAGGACAGAAAAATAAATCATGCAGACTACATTTCAAATTGTCATTCTGTGGATAAACATAATTAACTTTAATTTAGAAAATAGGGTATCTGAGAGAAATAATAAATTCCTATATACATCTATTGTAACTAACCATTGATATATACTGATGTAAGATTCCCCTGAGCCTTCTCTTCTCCAGGTTGAACAGTCCCAGTCCTCGCTCACAGGAGAGATGTTGCAGTCCATCATCTTCATGGACCTTTGTTGGACTCTTTCCACTATATACGATAGCAGTTTATCAAGTTGACCAATCATCTCTTCCCCTGGTGCATTCTTACTTATTAATACTGATGATGTTCTTGTTTTTCACATGCCTGAAAATGGTTTCCAGGATTAGCTGCTCCATTGCCTTCCCAGGGACTGAGGTGAGGCAAACTGGTCTGCAGTTCCCTGGATCGTCCTTCTTGCCCTTCTTGAAGACCGAAGTGACATTTGCTTCCCTCTAGTCTTCGGGCATTTCTGCCAGTCATCATGATTGATCAAAGGTTGTCAAAATTTGCTTCATAATGGCATCAGTCAGCTACCTCTGCACTTCTTGATGTCTCTGATCAGACCGCATGGACTTGTGTATGTCCGCTTAGCTTAAGTACTCCCTGACTGATCCTCTTCTACCAAAGGTATGTCTCCCTTGCTCCAGATATTCCCCCTGGTCTCTGGGATTCCTGAAGGCCAGCCTCACAACTAAAGACTGAGGTAAAGAAGGTAGTCAGTATCTCAGCCTTTTCCCTAGCCTTCCTTTTGTCACGTATGTACTTAGGGAAGTCCTTCTTGCTGTCTGACATCCCTGATCAGATTCAATTCCATCTGGGCTTTGGCCTTCCTCGCCTTAACCCTGCATGCACAGAGAAATTCTTTATATTCCTCTCGGGTTATCTGTCCTTGTCGCCATGCTCTGCTATGCTTCACTTTTGTGTTTGAGTTTGGCCAGGACCTCTTCATTCATCCATGCAGGTCTTCTGGCATTTCTGTCTGACTTCCTGCTTGGTGATGTGGACTGCTTCTCAGCTTGAGGAAGTGATTCTTGCATATCAACCAGCTTTCTTGGACCTCTCTTTCTTCCAAAGCCCTATCCCACAGGACTCTTCCAAACAAATCACTGAAGAGGCCAAAGTCTGCTCTTCTGAAGTCCAGAGTTGTGATCATGCTTTTTTAGCCTCCTCCCCTTTCCTCAGGATCCTGAACTCCACCATCTCATGAACACTGCAATCAAGACTGCCTTTGACCTTCACATCTCCAACAAGGTCCATGTTATTGGTGAGTATGAGGTCCCACAGAGCACCTCTCCTCATTGGTTCCTCTAACACTGCAAGGTAGATGTTATCATTGATGCAACCCAGATAGTGCAGTGTACTGCCATGATGGGCACTTAAAATCAGAAAGGAAAATTCACAGAGTTCAGTCTAGACATGGACATTTCTCTGCACATCAGCAGCGCTGAAAGACAAATGTTATTCCAAGGTAAAATCAGAGAGGCAAGAATTCTCGGACTGGAATGAATTCTAGGGAGCTGCCTATGTTAGAGAACTGTAAATTCATGATTATTTGGTTTGATCTGGTCTGGCTAATTAAGCATAATTAAGGATGAGACTTGACTCCATCTTTTCTAAAACTTCTTTCAGCAAAATTAAGAATGTTAAAGTGACTTTAGAACTAGCACAAACTTTGTTTGGAAACAAAGGCACAGATTCAAAGTCTGAAAGTGATTTCCTGTCCTGAGACAGAGAAAAGAACAATGCAGTAGCCTAGAAATCTGGGGTTTGTCAGTTGTGCAGGTTGCTTTTGTTAAAATCCTTGCTCTCGAATCAAACAGAAAGTAGTTTTCATTTTCAATATCTGTATTTGGAAAATGTCCTGCACTCTATGAAGTATGTTTGTTTGTGTTGATGTCGATTTCTGCTCCTGACGTTCCTGTGTTTTTTGTTAACTCCATCCCTCATTATCATAGTCATTATTACCCAAGGTCCACATCCCCCAGATGAACTTAAATGACTGTGAAGTTGTTATGGTTTTGAGTCTTCTCAGGTAAAGGAGAGAAGTCACATATTGGGTGAGTGCTCAGTGGAAGAAAGAGGGACATTATAAACCAAAAGGCAAAAAATACCTGGCAAAGTTGACTCAAATTAATGAAGTAGGGATGACCTTATTTTGAGAAAATGAAAGGTTTCCTCAAAAACTGGTTTTGTTCATTTTCGCTGAAGATGAGGTTTTTTGCCTTGGATAGATGACCTAATGCCATTAGACTTGCAAAGCATATACCTGTGGCCAGTGTTCTAAACATCTTTCTGTATCAGAAATGAACTACAACAAA